>NC_045431.1:202904478-203504478 GCF_902635505.1 Sarcophilus harrisii
AGGCAAGTACTCATGTCTTAGCAACTAGATCACTGGACCTGGAGTTAGAAAGACCTAGCTGGGTGATCCTGGGCGAATTTCAGTGAGGTCCCTGAAATACCCATCAAGACTTCCAGCTTTAAATCAATGATTTTCAATCCGAGTTAAACCTACTCATAAAAACCTCAGTGCGGCTCCTCTGCAATGCTATCATTGCATGCACCTACCCTGACAACTGTGAGACTAGCAGCAAAGCTGAGCCACCACAGACAGTGAGTTTTTCTGACATCTAAAAGACTAGCCATTTGCCGGTTGTATGACCCTTCAAAGTCACCTCTCAAAGACTTAACTCGAGTCACTCAATTTGAGAGCTGAATTCCCATGGCCTTGTTTCCCTTTATGTGAGCAAATCATAGATACTTGAATGTTTCCCACTCCCCAAAGTGTGAACCTTTGTTCTCCCCCTAGTTCCCAGTCATTTTGAAAAGATACCGAAGGTACCCACATCAACATCAAACACAAACACAAGACGTAGCATAGCGGTTGTCTTTACTACTTTCCACAAATATGATGAGAAGACGCAGTCTTATACAAGAGATCTCCCTTGTGTTTTCACTCAGACATCTCTGCTCCCATGCCCACCACACACATAAGGGTTAGTGGATTCTCCCTGTCTTCAAATGGTTTTCTCCCCATTCTTTGGTAAAAGTAGCAAATGTGACTTATTTAAGAAAATCAAAATTGGAACTTGAATTGTGGGAAATAAGCCTGGTTTTCCCCAGCGTACTAATTATTCACCAATAGCACTTAGAACCACTTATAATAGGGATTGTAGCAGGAAGCAGCAGGTGCTTACCACCTGCTGTCGGTACCTTACTTATCACCCTAAGCAATCTGGGCATGAGGAGGCCTGGTTTTAATAACCTCAAATGAATTTTAATTGATTTTTTTAAAACGGGGAGAAGAGGTCACAAGTCAGTCAGAAATACTACTAGAAACCAATGTACAATATATAAAAACAGCCCTCTAAGGAAAATAAATTTATAGTTAGTCCACAGATCCAACCAATTACAATACATAACAATAGTAAATCACACAATTGTAAAAAGAAACAATTGTCAATAGCTATCTTTTCCTCCCCTCCCCCACCACTGTTTATTGCACAATTTATCAATCTGATCTAATAATACAGACTGGAGTATTTAATAGTCCCTAATGTGTCCAACTGCAAACTCAGACATGACTTTCCTTTTGGAAAGTTTAAGAAATAGTCATTTTAATAATGAAGCATTGTTATTTTAAACAGCTCCTCTAATTGCATCTAAATGTAGAAGCAAGCAAGCAGCTCATATTCAAACTTATCCTAGCACAAGAAAATGGTATAGTTATCAGTAGATTTTGGAACCCTTTTAGTGCATTTAAGAAAAGGACATTTTGTCAATCAACAAAGTGTCAACGTTTTGTCAATTAACAAATAAACAAATCCAGTTCCTTAGAGTCAGTGCATAAAAGATTATCACCAGCTCTGGAAGGCACAAGTTACACCAGTTCCTACCTCCTGGCACAGCAAGTGCATTTTAGTACTTTCTAATTACAAAAGATTTAAAAGTATAAGATAAAAAAGTTTACCCCTTCACCTTTAAGCAAAATTACAATTTTGGGAATTAGTTCATCCTACAATAAAAACTACATTTCATTCACATGCGAGGGAAAAAAATCGCAAAGCTTGATAGAATCAGCAAAAACAAAACAAAACAAAACAAAACAAAAAAAAAAACGGGGTTGTCAGTTTCCCATTAATTTTGATGAGGTTAATGAAACTACATGATGATCCTGCATAGCAGTCAGTGTTTGGGGTGGAACACAGTTTGCAAAATAGGAGAGGTTTTAGTAATATATTTCCTCAATGCTCGTGGCTGGTCATTAACTCCCTGAAAGAGAAAAGATAAATGGAAGGAAATATTATAAGGCCAACGTGCAGAGATGGCCCAGTGAAAGTTGGCCAAGAAATGATTTTGCTGAGTGGAGATGCTATCAGTATGAAACTGGGGAAAGAGACCTGCATATGGATTCAGGAAGACCTTAATTAAAATCCGGCCTCATACACAAGCTGTGTGACTGTGGCAAATTATTTCCCCCTCTCTGAATCTCAATGGAACCATCAGTAAAATGGGGGTTATAACTACAGGAGCTATCTTGCAGGGGGCCATTGTGAGGTTTCAATGAGATAATGTACAGAAAGTGCTTTGAAAACTTAAAAGCACTGTATCTCAGTTAATCGCTGTCATCACCTACACTCACTGCCTAGTAAAACATAGGGAATTTTATTTAAGGGAGTGGGGAGCAGGGCTTGCAAACCCACCGCTCTATGGCCACAGCTCTCATTACTACCCTCACCCTAACAATTGTAGCCCCATATCCAAAGCATAAATCTCCTGGCCTTTAATGGAATTACAAGACAATGGGAATGAGGAAAGAACGTATTTCACAATTCGGTGAAATATGTTTGAAGATGTGTCCTGGAATCAGAGCCAGCCTAAGAATATGATTTTTTAAACCAGGAACTCATTTCCAGACACGCTCAGTGGGCGCCAACGAAATCCAAATAATGTTCAGGCACCACTGCTAAATGTGTGTCCCATGGTTTATTTTAAAACTAGGAGAACAAAGGGTTTGGTTTTTCTTGGCAATTCTTTTTTAAACAAGGCCAAAATATTATATGGTACACATATAATGTATATGTGACTATATTAAAAAGTAATTTGAATTAGGCTTACAAAGACCTCTTCTACAAATCAAATTCTGAAAACAAGTCCAGATTTAGTCCTAAGGCACTCAGCCCACAAGCATCCATTGGCTAGTAATTTAGCCACAAATATGAAAAGGGGCAAAATCTGTGTAAGCCAAGACTCCTCAGATCTCTGACATTTGACCAATAAGAAAGGAACAAGCTGCTGTTGTTTGTTTGTTTTTTTCCTATGAATGGATCATTAATTTTATTTGCACACTTGCTAAAAAAAAAAATGGAAGAATCTTCTATTTACACACAATCCTGCAGCCACTCCCTGAAATAGCAACATAAACCATCTGCCTCAGTGCTTACAGTATTGTATGTTTGCAACTTCAACTAAAGAGGTCAGAATGGTTTCCTTGGAAGGTTAAATACATTGGCTTTTAAAGAAAACCTTCATGAGTGCTGAATGTTAAGAATCACGACAAACCAAATGCTTTCTCTATGAACATTTCTCTCTTTCACAAAAGAGGTCGAAATGCTTTGAGAATACTGCCTCTAACTGAATTCTTACTCCTGTATTGCTGAATATTCTTAGCCAACAGCCTGAACTTCGTCCCTGTTTCAGGAAGATTCTACACTTACAGGGAAGGAACAGGACCACTGGTTTCTCTTCCTTTTAACCTTCTAAGTATGAGCATTCTGAAATCTCAGGAAGATGATACCAAATCATGAAACGAAAAAGCACCATGGTCAATACTGAGCAATTTATCATTTAGTAGAGATTTGTTTCCAGTATATAGAGTTTGAAAGTATAAGAATTTAGAGCTTTTCTATTAAGAAAAATGTGCCTATCAAACCCCAGGACTTTGCACAAGGAGTGTTAGAAACCATCAAGCAGCCCATAGCAAGTTCCCCCAAAAAATATTTGTTGGCAAAAATAATTTCAGAAGCTCTAGATTTCTTTCTCCCTTTGCAGTATATAGGTTTCATTATCTATTCTCTCTGAATCACAAACTGCTTGATTAGGAAGCATCTGTGGTTAATTCATGCAGAGATCATTAATGGAGTCACTATTAACCAGCAGGGGGCAATAACAACCCTTTAAATTCCAGTAAAACGACTAGCTTAGTAGTAATGAGCACTTGGATTTATTTTCTATTTTCAGTTGTTTTAAAGTGGGTTTGTTTGTCAGAAAGCTATGACTACTAAGTACTCAGGATTGATCAAAACCTACCGTGCCTACCTAAAATCAGTGTTTCAGAAGTTTCTCAAAATGATACTTGTCTAACTAGCAACCAAAGCATTCTCAAAGAACACCATGGACCTACTGGGATACCTACCAACGTTAGACTGGCTCATGTACAAGATTTAAAACAGTAATTTAGATTAAAACAAAACAAAGATTCATGAAATTTATCAAAAGGGATGGAATAAATTGTGGAAAAGAGTGGTAAAAATAGAGATGAGGTGAAGGGAGGAATCAATTTTCATGTGCTCATGACATTGATGCCCCTATATTCTTTACTCCATCCCCAAATGGGATTTACAACCCAAGTGACCAAGTCCCCAGTTTCATGGAATGTGAGGCTGGCCGGCCTCATCAGCCATGTTAAGTATATAGTTAGCCATGTCATCTTCTGTAGGTGCATCAGACACAACCCAAGAATCATTGACCCCACTCATCTGTAGGCGGCAGATAGGACAGTTCCTGTGGCGATCACTCCTGCAGAAGACAACAAGAAAAAAAGACTGAGCAATGAATACATATCAAAACCGTACGTAGCTCTTTTTTTTTTTTAAACTATCAAAACCTCTTCTATGTCCCAAGAAGAAATCCACACTTAAACCAGAGAAATCTTTGATCTATGGGTGAAGTATAAAGAAACAAAGAACTTTAGGGAATTGTAGAGCTAGAAAGGATCTTCTCATTTTGCAGATGGGGCAACTACAGTGAGTGGACTTATCGAAAGCCAAGTGACTATTAAGTGGCAGAGCTGGGGTGAGAATCCTGATCTCACTTTCACAACCCCAGTACCTTACCTACCCTTCTCAAATGGAAGTCAGCAAGCTTGGGGAGAGAGTGGAGAACTGCTCTGGTTCTAAATATGGGTCAAAGATCTCTTTCCTTATAAGAAAGAGAAAATTTCAAAATGAAGAAGTTAAGTTTATCCCAGAATAATTAGAATCAAAAGGTTCTTTAGAGAATTTTTTTATTTTTACATATAAGGAAACTGAAACCCAGAAGGACCCAAGGTCATAAAGACAGAATCTAAAGTGGGACCAGACACCAGGTCTCTTTCTTATACTTATCAGTGGTCAAATTCTTAAAGTTGAAAGAATGAAAATAACCAAAAACTGCTTATCAACTAAATAAGTGTTATAAAAGAGATCCAAAATATTTATTAGTAATAAAGTTCCTTATCCACTTCCAATCGTCAGCATTGGCTGTCTCTCTCAGGCCCTCTCCCTGTTTTTCCTTATTTGTAAAACTGGCAATTTTTCCATGGTTCCTAAGGTTCCTTACACACTCTGGCCCATCTCAGTGACTCCTTTAAATGAACAGGCGCTTCTGTTTTATTTAGCAGATGCAATAACTCTAATGATTGTGTTAATCTCTTACCATTTATCAATGCACTTCTGACAAAAGCTGTGGGCACAGGGTAGAATGAGGTCGGCTCGCCCATCCATGCAAATACAACATTCCTCCTCATCAGTCAGCTGCTTCACTCTGTAACACGGACAAAGAGCTGTTGGCACAAGGACGTGCTTGACTCTGCTTATGTGCGACTTAAGACTATTTACATCGTTATCTAAAACACTGATTACCTGCCCACGGGTATACTACACAATGCTGGTCACTTGCAAAATCGGTCATTGCTGTCTTGGATGAATACTAAAAATAATTGTTTCTTAAGACACTTGTGAAATGATGAGGAAAAATCTGTCAAATTATTTCCTAATTAGCTAGTTCAGTTCCTGCCTCATTCCCATCTCAACAAGAGACATGGAGGAAAATGTGAGACCAATGTTAATTGACTATTCCAAATGCTGATTCCAGGCCATAAGGAGCCTAGTTTCTGTGGGAAGCTAACACCTTCCCACAGGTATGAGGCAGAAAAAAAAGAGGAAGATTATAACCAAGCAAAGTTCAAATTTCAACAAACATGGGGTAAAAAAATCTCCTGGAGAAGAGGGACTGTTTCTTTCATTCTTGGGATTTGCCTCCCACATAACAGGCATTTAATAAATGTTTGTTGACTGACTGATAAAAAAGAGAAAAAACCAACGCCAAACCACTGCCTGCATTCTACAGAGGCAGGGATGAGACATGTACATATAGAAGTAAAAGCAAGATTTGTATGAAAATTCAACCAAAATGGAGAGATAAGGAAAGGCTTAGCACGGGAACTGGAGCCAGAGCAGAGGCTAGAAGGAAGCTGGGAATTTAAGAAATAGAGGTCAAAAGTGAGTGCTCTTATTCCACATGGAAGGTCTTACAGAACTTTGTACCTTTTCTACAAGATCTATCTTTTCCAAATTAACTTTCTGTGGGGAGCACCAACCATACTATCCTTCTAGTCATCTGGATTCCTGATCTCAGGATTATCCCTGAGCTCCATGAGTTTCTAACCTTGTCCTTTCTATCTCCCCAACACCTCTTATATCTCTCCACATCTGCAACCATTACCCTGGCTCAGTCCTTCATTGCTTTTTTCCTGCACTGCTGTATCGGCCTCTAAACTGGTCTCTCTGCCTCCACATTGATCTATCCTCTACATGAAAGCCCTTCACTTTACTCAGTCAACTCCAGTGGCTTTCTATTACCTCCAAGACTCTATCTGGCTTTAAGTCTTTTCCTAATCTGGCCCCTGTCGTCCCCTGCCAGCCCTTCATAAACACTAAGGCTCAACTAAACTGGTGTTGCAGTTCTCTGCATTCTGGCCTCTGCACAGGTTAGCCCTTATTCCCCTAGACTTGGAACAGACTTCTTCTGCACCTTCCCTGGCTCAAACCCGTTTCCTTCCAAACACAGATGAAGAGCCAACTTCTGCAAGAAGCCGTTAGTCCCTCTAGTTCTGGATCTCTCTGTATTAGGTTTTCCCTCAAATGTTGTCACATCGGTTTCTCTGGTCCCTGAATCTTCAGCACCTAATCCACTGCCTGGAACACAGTAGGTATAAAATAAATGCCCACTATTGATATCTCTGGGTAGTCACAAGTATTTATCTATTACTAAGAAAGATACTCTTCTCCCTGCACCACTCACTTCCCTTTTAGTAAGATCATCACAAGAAAAAAGTATAAAAGGAACAAAAACGACAACAAAAAAACCAACCCACCACAAATAATCAGACACTGACACTTGTCTTTGACAGTGACTCTTTGAAAAGGCTAGAAAGATAAGGCCCTTCCTAAACACTGCCTCCAATGTTTTTAAAATGCATCTGTCTTTGCAGTAATGCAAGCACAGCCAAAACCTGAAAGCTAACTGAGCTTCTGTAATGTAAACAGGATGTGATGAATGGGGACATGCTCAGGGAAACATATTCTATGCTACTCGTAGCCTTCTAGTTCAAATTTCCCTATAAGAGGTTATTTGAAAATAAGCCATCAAGGAGTAAGACCATAACAAACAGTAAAATTGAAGCCAGGAGAAGAGAAGTGAGAAGAGAAATATTCCCGCCGGTGGGGACTGCTAGCCCTCGGCTTCCTCTAGGTAACAATAAGGCAGGATGTCAATGGGACTCAGCTCACATAAGTCACTTTCCAGGCATTACAAACCCAAGTCTGGAAAGCTGTCAAATGTCCACAGGGTGAAACTTTTCTTTGCCACAAGTATAAGATAGAAGGCAAAGAGAACTCTAACGTCATCTGTTCCTGCCAGCACCAACCCCCAAGCAGTTATTGGGCAGCTCCCAGGGCGCTGGCTCGGGGGCCTGGGGCCACAAGAACGGAAGTGAAACAGTCCTAGCCTCCAAGGGCTGCTTCTGTACCAGACCCACATGTAAGTACCGGCCAACCCACCCCCAAACACAAGCCCAAAGCACCTGGGGCTGATTCTATTTCCCCAATAACGGGGTTAATGCAACTCAGTGCTGCTGAGTCCCTGCCCATTCTGCCCATCCCCGCGAGATTTCCTAAGCCCTGTTGTACAATTAGGTGTCCTCTGACCCCTCCTTTAAGGCTGGTCCAAGGAGCCTGTTGGATCTGCGCAGATGCTCTCGCTGTGGAGGTGCTTCTGCTCTATTACAAATAGCAAAGCACGCTGAACTTGGAGTCTGGAAGCCCTACTTAGCTGTGACTCTGGACAAGAGTTAATCTCTCTGAGCTTTGGTTCCCTCACCTGTAAAATGGGGATACTGACAGCACCCACTTACCACCCTCCCAGGTTCACTAGGAGGCCCAAATGAGGTAAGGTAACAAGTGCTTTCCAAATCTTAAAACGCCGCATGACAACAATTATTGTTGTCACTGCTGTACACTAAGGAGGGCCAAGTCTGGGTCAGCAGCGAGCCTATTCCCTCCGGGTTCTGAGTCTCAGTGTGGCCTCCTCCCATCCCCCCAGCAGCCCCCACCCTTTCCCTAGCTCCTCCTGGTCCCGGGCTCTGGGCCCAGGCAGAACAAGGGGGTTCTTGGCCCACGGACACCCCTACGGTGAGCCTTTGTGCCTTCAGACACTACCCCTGGTTCTTTCCCCAGCCCCCCGGCTGCACCTTCTGACCACCCTCCTTCACACACGTTCCAACTTATCAAAAGGCCTTCCCCAAACGTGGCACCCAGAACTGAACACCCTGTGCAGATGTGCTCTCTGAAGGATGAAGAACATCTGAACCCTGACTGAGGCCTTTTCTATGGAGACTGCACAGCCCAGGAAGCTTAATTTTTAGTTCAGAATATCCAGACAATATAGATGCCATCTCCTTCAGAGCAGGAAGCTTTTATCTCTTTACCCACAGCACCCAATAGCGCCCGGCATACAGGAGGCACTTAACGCCTGGGCAAAGAGCAGATGTGTGTCAGATAAACACCGAGTGCACGAAGAGCGTTTGCAGTTGAAAACAGGCCTCTTCCAGTTTTTCACAGACTTATCCCCTCCCCAAGGTGCCCAGGGCAGGAAAATACCTTCCCATCCAAATGCTGGCCTGACAGGAAGACACAGATGACAAGCTTTCAGCAGTTGCTTCAGAAGTAGTGGGGCCTTGTGCCAGGACTCCTGCTGCTTGGCTTGTGATATCTTTATAAAGTTGCATAAACTGATATAAATTCATGATTCTTGAAGCTTCTACAATTCCACTGCTCTTGTTAATCTAGAGACATAAAGACCAAGTAAATAATCAGTCTTGGGTGTGACTTGGGGGTGAGTGACCTCCCCCCTCCCCAATCTCAGTTTCCTCTTCCATTCATTAGAGCAAGGAATCCTAATCTGGAGTCTGTGACCTTTTTAAAAATAAATAAATAAATAAAAAATACTCAATTTTAATATAATTGGTTTCCTTTGTGATCCTATGTATTTTAGTTTATCCATTTAAAAGCATCATTCAGAGAAGGGATTTACAGGCTTCTCCAAACTGCCAAAACGGTCCATGACACAATAGACATTAAGAACCCTAGCTTTAATATAAAAGTGCTGAATTCTCATATGTTCTACCTGATTTGAGGATACAAAAAAGGGCCTCCAAAATCTCTAAAATCCACAGAATGACTCAAATGAAGGCCCAGACTAGACTCAATAACCAGTTTTCTTCACTACTCATGTATCTTTAAGAATTTGGCTAATTGCAAGAAGGTGTACTGATAAGTGATTCAAGGTCAAAAAAATGTGGCTGGCTGTATTTAAAAATAAAGCTCTAGTTTAAGAGCATATGTTTTATTTGGCTTTTAGTATTTGCTAAAGAGAAGCATATACTGAAAAAGTAGTAAACTCAAACTACATAAATTTCATACTGATAACATTCTGAGCTCACAAAATGCCTTTTTTCCCCTCATCTTGGTAGAAATAAAATCAAACAAAGGGAATTTTGGATAGCATAAACAGAGACAATTGAAGGCGACTGTTTAAAGTGAAAGGTGTTGTTTGTCCTTTATTTTCAAAGACGATCAGTGAAATCGTGGGTGACTTTCAAGTGAATTAATTGGGTTTAAGTGAGGCAGAGTTACACAAAGTCATCAGACTCCCTCTCTCTCTTCCAGTCATTAGGTCCAGTGGCAAGACAAAAGTCAAGATTATGGGTGATGTCCCAGGATGCAGGGGATGGCCTTCATTCTCTACGTCTGACCAAGCTTTAAGTATTCCACAGCACTTGCTTCAGTTGCCTTCATGGGACACTGGAACAAACTGTTCATGTGTCCATTCTGTAGAAGTCTTCACTTGCTTGGGATAGACACTCCCCTAACTCACAGATGAGTTTGCAGCTTGTTGTGTTACCTGGTTTAATCACCCGTCCCGAGACGGTTTTAGTAGGATGTAGCCACTGTATATGCTATAGCTTCTTGGAGTCAAAGGTGAGTGGAGTGCCAAAGGGACACCAAAGATGGATGAGCAGTTGAAAAGAGCTTGGCAAGCCCTCACACTGGAGGAACTAGTCTTCCCTGAGTACCCCATAGAATGCCCCAGAACAAGAGTATGTATGAAATGAATAACACACAACTTATTTTTCAACTTAGAAATTAGCATTACAGTATCTTATTCATCTGTATATGTTTGCAAAAAGACTCTCAAGTTTTGAATGCACAGTGAACGTTCTCTGATTTAGAATGATGTCTTCTCTGTCTCATTTCTTTCCAAAAATACCCACAATGGTCAGAAAAGTCCATAGTTATTCTGGGTGCTACACATAAATCACGAATCTTTATGAATTTATAACCTCAATATCTGAATCCATTAAAGAGACAAAAAAACTGGAAATAAATAGTTGGTGTAAAATGTTAGTGTGTAGGAGACAATAGTATGGTCTGGGATAAGCTCGTAAGCTATTTTATTTAAGTCCTATTAGTATATTTGTTACCAGGGTTTGTAACAACTTCATCCTTCAAGAAGTCATAATGGTATCTAGCCAGATAAACAATGATAAGTAATACTACTGCCTGTGAGTCAGTATGTATTGCCTCAAAATGCTGGACTTTCCTCATCAGCTAATCCGATTTTCCATGTGGACAAATCCAACTGAAAGGCATTAAACTGTGCTTTGCACATTCCCTAATGTAATTGTAAGCAGTGGTCATGTAGTGGACCCAATGCTGCAAAGGTCAGCTGCTCCCCAACAGACATAATGGAGACATTACTGTCAAGATGATGAACTTCTGAAAGTTACGATAAAGATTTTACTCTCCTCCTTTAGAAATGAATAGGATCAGACAATACTCAGCTATGAGCATCTGACCATGTTAGGAGTCATCATTTTTTGGTCTTGGTTCTTTGAGATCTCCTCTTTATTAAAATTTATTATTACTGAGGCTGAAATAGGGAATTGGATAAAGCTTTTTAATATTCATTGTTACTTTTTTGCATTTAAAATTTTATAGGGAACCAACAAATTAGGCATACTACTTAAATGTTCACTAGAAGTTATCTTCTGAGAGAAAACCTCCCCGAGGGAAGATAATAAGATTGCCTAGATTTTTCTGCAAATGGTAGAGATTAAAGAGTTCTTTTTGACAGAGGTACCTTCATGATAAGAACTAAACAGGGAGAGGTGGATAATAATTCAAATTTACTTTCAGTAAAAGTTTTGGAATAAGTTTGTCACCTATTACAGTGATTATATTTGGGGATTCAAAAATGGTAGAGATTAAAGAGTTCTTTTTGACAGAGGTACCTTCATGATAAGAACTAAACAGGGAGAGGTGGATAATAATTCAAATTTACTTTTAGTAAAAGTTTTGCAATAAGTTTGTCACCTATTACAGTGATTATATTTGGGGATTCAAAAAGGAAGTCAAACCTAAATGGAAGAAAAATAAGCTCCTTAAAGGCATTAGAGTAAGTTTTGTTGGTATGAAAAATGCCCAAATACCAAACTGGAATGGCCTTATTGGTAGTTCAAACTGCATTCTGTAAACCTGCTTTCAAGTTCATGTATTTAACCCTCCTATTTCTAAGGCACTGGTGATGGGAATGGCAGTTACTCTCACCTTGGTACACACCACGCGTACAAGCACCTTCCAAAAGGCAGAGGAATCTGATCCTGGCTGTACCTCAAAGAGAAGGTGCTTTTCTTGGCCAGCAGCCACTTTTGCAGTTCTGAAAAAGGCAGAATTTTTCTATGAAAATGCAAAAAGGAATAATTTTTGTAAATTCTTTTTAGTAGTACCTAACTCTGATTTTTAAATCTAGCATCCCATTAATAAGCATTTATTGAGTGTTTGCTATAAGTCAAGAGACTGTGCCAAGTGCAGGGGAGATAAATCAAAGCACACATGCCCTCAGAGGACATGAAAACAATAAGGTACAGAGGGGATGTATTACAGAATAACTAGACGGGAAGAAACACTGTTGGAAGGACCTGCTGTAAACTTTCATAGGTCCCTCATAGGACCAAGACTCGCAAAGATGGGTTTTGAGCCGAATGGAGAATGCCAAGGAAACCTTAAAGCAGGAATAAGGGAGCAGAGCAATACAGCCGGGGGAGTGGGGAAGGGGCAGTTATTGCAAAGGCACGAGAAGGGGAGATGAGATGAATTGTTCTAGGTCCTCCAAGGAGACAAGTGCAGCTGGATCAGAGTATTCAGAGGAGAGTCATGTGTGAAGATGAGAAAAGTTAGGAAGGGGAGGACATTTTCTTAGATCATGAGGAAATAGGGAGCCACTGGAACTCACTGAGCAGTAGAGATGACATGCTCAGATCTATACTTTAAAAATCACCAACTGCTATTGAGTAAATATTTTAAAAACTTAAGGAATTCAAATATTACTTTTAACAACAACAAAATTTAATCCTTCACATTCTCAAGTTGTGTAGACTGTTTTCAGTTGAGAAAATGTACTTCCTGCCTCCAGCTCCTACCAGTATTTCCGACAAAGCTAAACCCCCCCCCCAAAAAAAAAAAAAACCAAACAAACCAAAAGCTCTGACTTCATCATATCTTTATTTGAACAGCAGAGCAGGAGCCAGGACACGCCTTAATTTTTTTTTTTTTTCAGTTCACTTGTATCCTAAGTAGAGGTTACAGTCAGCAAAACAAACTAATTTGGATCAGTTTTCTATAAATGTGCCCATCTGGGCTGGTTATGTTACTTTAACGTGAAAATAAGGGATGAGAAGGGGACTAGACCTGTGATTTCACTGGTGTATGGAATTCTCAGAGATGGAAACTACTAATATAGACCAGCAGCTTATGGCCTTAAAAAACTTCCTGGAGCCTTGAGGTTATGTGGTTTGCACAGGGTCACACAGCCAGTATGGGTCCAAAATGGGACTTGAACCTAAATCTTAGCTTCGAACCAATCCTCCATCCACTGTACTAACGGGCTCTTTGGTGAAAGCATAAGACTTTGATGGTGCAATTGAACATGTCTGTAGCACCGACTGAAGCAACAGGTCTTGACCTAAAAAGTCCTGATTTCCAAATAAAAATCCCCTGAAAAGGGCTTCCATGATTCCATCCACCCTCCATTATGACTAAGTAGCAACCTTGAGGTACGAAGTCTGTGACAAGTACTTTGCAGCTTTGGGAAATGAGGTCATCAAAAGTAAGGAGCCAGCCCCAAGTAACACAGTCTGTCAGTGGAAAAGAAGGCAGGCTCGTCACCCAGCTAGAGTTGCTTCAATTGGTTTAACCTTACAGTCAGTCCTCAGACAACCTTGGACTGGTAAACACCTGAGTCCCAAGGAAATGGGCTTTGTGTGTCCAGCCCTCCTCTGCTACGGAAAGCCACATCACTCCTCGGTGGATGTACCCACATAATAAGCAGTAAATTCAGCTGCTGAACATTTTCAGAAGATTAAACACAACTTAATTTATCTTTGTGCCCCTGGGCAAGGCTTTCTATACACTGGAAGGTTTTACATATATCCATTCTAAGGTTCTAAAAGACTGCACCTATAACATTACTTTCAGCAAGCAGGATGCACACTTTTGGGCGATCTTTTTCCTTTTGGGGGAGGGCAGAGAGCCTTTTCTTTAAGCACAGTAGATAAGATGAGATTCCATTCTGTGGAAAATTCCCAAACTATGTGAAGTTCTCTAATTACTACTACTTTGGATCAAATAAAAATTCATTATCTTAAAGGCCTTAAGGACTTAAAAGAAGTAGTCTTTTTAAAAGTTTGATTTCCAAAATACTTTTTATTTATGCCTGAAAAATATGCCTACAAAATTACAGTATTTGCAAAGGAATTCATTCTCTAGCAATCCCAACTATACAGAAAAGCAAGAAGTGGGAAAGGGAGGCAAAGAAGGTAGAGCAGGGGAATTCTAAGCAATCAAAAGTGATGTTAATCACAAACTTTACTTATGGACCCCTTGATCACCTCTCTATTTTATACTTATTTTAGGCAAAATTCTAAGAAACTAAAATCTAAGAAACCAGCTGTTTTTTTCTGTATCATGATGGATGAGACAGACCAAATTTAAAAGTAGGGTTCTAGTAAAGGCATGCACAGGGAATAATTACAGCAATCTGTATCAGCTGATAGCATGACTGCAAAGAGAAGACAGGAATATGGTAAAATTCAGTGTAGAGCCTTCTAGGATATAGGAAAATAGTCTTAAAAACTTCAATAGCTCCTGAGGTAATTGCATATGATATTCAAAAATATTTTATTATTACAGCTAATTTCACATAATTTTCAGCATACGCTCCCTTTAAAAACATAGAAATATATTATTTATTTTAGAAAGATTTTCCATTTGAAAACAACTTGGTGTTTTAAAAGATAAATTTTGGTTAGTTGGAAAAAATTTATATGGAATTGATTCAGCTGTTATATTTTATTGATATTTCTTAAAGCATATTTACCAAGTAGCAAGGCAGCAGACAACTGTATAAGCATGGGGATCTTGTAGAACCAAGTGAGTTTGGTAAATGCCCAGAGGCCTCATTCTGAGCTTCAAGGTCAGTGCACTAACTGGTTGCTACCCCTTTGGCACTTGTATTCAATATTAAGTTTATTTTTCATTTTAAAAATTAAGCTGATAATTGGAAGAGGGAAACAAATTAGAAACTCTCAACCAATACAAATGAATTTATGCTTACATTAATGGGCAATTATTGATATATTAGCATATAAAATCTTCAAGGTGATTCATATACACATAGTATATCTCAATTTCTTCAAGTTCTCTGATTTGAGGCAGCATTTCCTATGCTACTTAATGAACTAAGTTCCTAGGATCTAGAGCCAGAAGAGACACTGGAGTTAGTTTCCCAGCAGAAGAAGCCAAGACTGAAGGTGAAGTACTTCTTTGGGTCCCAGTGACCCTAGGCCAGTGCAGACAGGTGCATTGGATATGGAGGTCAAGGGAAGTCTAGTGTTACCCTGATGGCCTGTATGATTTTGGGACAAGTCATAAGCCCGCTGGGTCCCAGGGCCAGGCTTAGAACTCCTTCTAGCCCTGAATTATTATTAAAGCCACTTTCCCTACATGGCATAGTTCCCATGCCTCACTGTATTTTCCTTATAGAGAATGTTTTGCACATTACATCACATGTATTAATTGGACATTAAAAATATGTTGCAATTAAACAACACTTTCGATCTTCAGAAAACAGCATCTTAAATCATCTATCATATCACATAGCTATTACATGTGAGCACATAAGAGGAAAACAAAATGGAAAAAATAAATTGGAGTCTTACACATCATTCAGTTCAGCCACTCTCCCCAGAAATTCCTCATAGGTAAGAGAACCACTTTCTCGAAACAGAGAGATGTGTTTGGTTACTTTTTCAGGCAACTTGTTTATAACCATTTGCGTCTGATCAGAAATTTGCTGTCCCATGGTGAATGCAATTCAAAATCCAGTTAAGAGTGGTGTTTCATTCACATGTGGCGTTTCTGTGAAGTACACATATATAAAAGTTACCTTTTTGTAATCAATCAATCAATCAAGAAGCATTTATTAAGCCCCTGATGTGTGCCAGACATTTCAACAAAAATGAAAGTCCATACTCTCAAAGAGCTTCCATATACACCCATACAAACAACCATCCATCTATACATACACATACACAAAGTAGTTAAGGGGGAGAGAGGACATTAAGATTTGGGGGAAAAGGGAAAGTTTTGGTGATTGAGCCTAATCTAGAAGGAAGTAAGGGATTCTACAAGATGGAGATTAAGAGACATCAAGGAATACCAATGCAAAGGTATACAGATAGGAGATGGAATAGCAAGTGTAAGAAAAGGCTAGAAGACCAGTTAATCTAGTTTAAAGACAGCAAGAAAGGAAGTAATGTGCAATGAGGCAGAAAATGTAGGGTAGAGCTTATTTATATGAGTTTTAAAAGTCAAACAGAAGTGTTTATATTTGAACCTAAAGGCGAAAAGGAGTTTGTCGAGCTTAGACTTATGCTTAAGGAAATACCGTGGCTGCTGTGTAAAGGAAGGACCAGAATGGAGAAAGACTTGAGGAAGAGATAGTAAGTAGGAGGCCACTGCAGTAATCCAGGGGAGAGGTCATAAGGACTTCACTAAAATAGTGATTGTACGAGAAGTGAAAAAGAGATTTGAGAAATATGGTAGAGAACTAACAAGATTTGACAAGTCAGGGTGTTGGGGGTATGTCAAACATTGCAGTACTATTCTGGAAGTATTAAGGCATGAGTTGCAGAGTTGTCTCTGAAAGACTTCAGGCTCAACCCATCTCCAAATCAAGCAAGGGCATTTAATGGGGCATTTACTTGGAAAAAGGGATGAAGCATCCTAGGAACCTCCTCTTTCATGGAGACCTCCTCTAAAGCAACCTAGCAGAGTAAGGAGAGGATTTATATAAAGGAAAAACAGGAAAATTGGATAATCTCAGGGGAGATTTTGCATTTATATGGACAATCTCAGCAAATTAAGGTATGCATGAGAAAAAATGACAGGATTACTGGGGCTGGAGCAGAGGCTAAGATTCTATCAATGGGACATATGAATATTTAGATTTGAATGGATTATTGATCTGTGGGTCTGGATATCTAAGGAAGAATTATGTCAAAGATAATGCAAAGATAATGAGAGATTGGAAGGATGGTGGCTCTTTTGGAAGAAACTGGCAAGTTTGAACAAGGATGAGTTTTTGAGGCAAGAGAATGATTTTGCTTACTACTTGTAGAGTTTGAATTACCTAAAAGAAATTCAGTTTTTTTTTAACCTCTATAACAAGATTACAAGAACAATTCTTCCTATAAAACAAAAACAAAGTAGAAATGTTTTTATTTTCAGCGTTCAGTAGTTCTTCAAAATTAGAATAACATATATACAAAACTGAAATGGATTTGACTTAAATCCACCATCTTTTTTAAAACCAATGATTTATTTTTGTCATTCTCAGGCTAATTCTGTAGCTTCACCAGAAAGCTGAAAAATGATACTTGCCAAATCTAAGTGAAACAGACACTGAAATCAAAGAAAGACGAACTCTCTCTAATTCAACAGTTTAATCAGAGTTACTTTTGGGGGCATACTATACTTAGAGGCCCACATACAGTAACATTGAAATCAACAGGCTTTCTTTAAAGTGAATTGAATCCTAGATATTTTACTTTAAACATTTTTGCTTATTTTATTTACATATGTAAAACTGGCTTTTAACAAATAATAGATAGCACACTCCACATGTATATAGTTTTAGTACTAGTTTATAAAGTATTCAGACATTATTTGATACTTTAATCCAAGAGGGCTTTTTTTTTTTTAATAAACAGATAAGGAAACTGAGGCCATAAGAAGCTAAGTTCCTTGGAAAGGATGGGGCTGGACCCCAGTTCTCACTCCAAATCTAATGCTTCTTTTAGAATTCCTGTACCTCTTTCTACTTTTACAAAAACAAAGAAAATCAAACTTTTCCAGCTTTTTCAGTGGTCTAAAGATTTCTTTAGATATCTTCTCTAAGATTTTGCTATATCTATAGGAGTGACTACTTAAGTTATTTACAATGGATTATCACTTCCAAAGCGAGGATGAATCCAAGAAGACAAGGAACAGACCAGACAACTAACTGATTAAAAGCTCATTATTAAATGTATATTTAAAAACATACAGTCTTAACATTATAATGGTGTATCAGTGATATCACTATCAGTTACTCATATTCTAAACAACGCCAGACTAGGGTATCAAGTATTGAGAATACTGGTATGAGAAAGAGTGACCTGAAGCCCACAGGCCACCAGAGATAACACCAATAAGCTGTCTAAAACTGTGTTCCATCCCCATACAACTAGAAGTTACATTCTCCATTCCAAGATGAGATAGCTGAACTTTAGAATTTTAATACTTGAAACTATTTCTTCCCCTCTTTAAAAAAATCAGATGTATTTGAACAATTAAAGAAAAGGGTCTGATTATTTTGACCTTTTTTTTTTTTTAAAGGTGGTTTGTCCCTCTACTCTGTAATAGAACTGCCAACTTCTCTCAATAAGAAAGACCCTACTCATTCCTGCAAATGGATACATCACAATCAATTTTGGATGCTTTTACGAAGTTCTTTAATTCTGCCAAGTTACTTTAAATGTATTAAATGAAGTATTATTTTCAAATGTCTTATATGAAGATGAGATCTGATTAACCAGGGACATTCAGAAAGACTCTATGGTTAATACTGAGAATAAGAAAAATTTCTAAATGTCTTTGTCCTAATGCTTAGAAAAGACTGGTTTGTACCAAATGATAGGCCTAAATATCCTATTCCTAAAGACAAAAGAACGGAAGTTGTTGAGAAAGTCCCAGCATGCTTAAAAAAACCCACATCTGGAAAGTGGCCAAAAGAATCAAAGTGTATAACACTTAGGAGGTGTTTTAATCAACTGAACAAATGGAATGAAGTACAAGAAGAAAGTGTAGCCTAGTGGAAAGCACATTAGGTTTGGGATAACTGAATCACTAACTGAACTGCACCCCAAAGCTATGTAATGACTGATACTAATATAAGGGGAATCAATAGTATGGTACTTCTTGGTCTTGTCCTTTTCAATATTTTTATCAAAGACTAAGATGGGAGCACAAAGGCATAATAATACTAGGATAGTTAGTTACCATGCTGGATGACTGAATCAAAATTCTACATGATGCTAGGAGGAAAAATGTTAACATAATGAAATGTAATGGATGAATGAAAAATCTTCCATTTATGGATATTAACAAGTAAAGGGGAAGGGCAATTGGTGTACTTTATGACTAAAAAAAAGAGGGATTTCATTTGATCAAAAGAGTGCAATGTGACCACTAAATGAATAATGCTATCAGATTGTATTAACAGAAATATATCGTCCAGAATCAGATTAAGGGAAACAACATCCCCAATGGGCTATAACTGGAAAATTGTACCTAGAACTGTGTGTTCAATTTTAGGTGCCATATCTTATAAATTGGAGCAAACCTGGAGGAGAGCAATGGATTTTGACTTAGGACATGTAGGGAATAACAGAAGAAAGAACTGGAGATAGTCTGAAAAGAGAGGATTTAGGGCTGAAAGGCCAACTGTCTCAGTATGGGAAGAACTGTCCTGTCGAAAGGAGAACTAAGAGTGGTAGAGTGGAAATTAAAGGGGCGGCAGATAATGGCTCAAAATAAGAGGAAAATCAATAATTAAATCTGGATAAAAATTGAATGAACTTTCAGGAAAAAGTTTCCAATTGGGGGAATTTTAGCAGCTGCTCCAGTCTCAATAATCCTGTTATACTTTCTCTTGGGACTTCATTGGAACAAAAAGTCTCTCTACTTTTTCATGCATATCTAGTTGCTGCCCTGTCCCGGTAATTCTCAGGGAGCTCATCAGAACCAGGCATACCTTAATCCAATCAGAGATACTTTTTCTGAGACAGTCCAAACATACATGCAAAATCTCCGAGATCATCCCAATTCTCCAGTTTTTCTTTCTCTATATAAACCTGCCTCTCACTCTGCTATGTGGCCAATCTCTCTAAAATACCCCCAATAAATGCTCTTGCTTGATCCAGAGATAGTGCAAGCCTGAGAGGACTCTACTACACACACCCTGGTACCCCTGCACAATAACTGGACATTTTCAAGCAAAGTCGGCTGATGATGCTAGAGATGGGATTCTGGCTTTTGAGACAACGGACTAGGGAGATGATTTTTATTCCTAATTATTCTATTCTACATATGTCTATATTAACTGCAAACTTAAAATACTAGAACCATAGTTTTTTTCATATGTAAAGTGGGAATAATATTTTCAATTACCTATTTCACAAAGTAGTTGTGAAGAAAGCCCTACAAATGCGCAACATCATCATCCAAGTGAGCTGCTACTTTAATTTAAAACTTCAGTCTAGTAGATATTACTCTATTAAATGAAAACCTTTTAAGCAGGTCATGGCCATGATCCAGAAAGCTTGCCTGATACCAGTTTGCACCACAAACCTAGCTTGGAGACATTAAGGAAGTCCCTAAGGGTCACACAGTCAGGGGAGGTCTGAGGAGGAATAGGAATCTGGGTCTTCCAGGCTTTGAGGCCTGTACTCCTCCCATTAGGCTGAACTGCCTCTCTAAAAACTACCTACTCCAAGAGAGATCCAGGGTATGCTAATTACAGCTTTGTCAAGAGGTTCTAAAGTACTTTTTTTTTTAAGTGTCATAATAAACACAACATTCCAATGATTTCAAAAACCACAAAAAGGATTTATTGTAACTGACTGCAACTGTTGTTTCGAAACCCACATTAAATACTAAGAATTTCAAAATTCCATTTATTAGTGGGTGGTAAGTAGAGGTTTCAGTACCCGTACTAATAGATTCTTTTCCTAACAAAGTAATTTTTTGTAGTTTAAATACTCAAAAAAAAATTAGCAGAACTATGTTAAGGAAAAATGACAAAATTTTCACTGAAAAGGTAAATAATCCACTCACAAAATTAACACTGTAAAAACAGCTACAAAATAAATAGATTAATCATTTCTCAAATTAAAAAAAAAGTTCTCCCACATTCAACTTTAGATTACCAATGAATTTATAGCCAAAGAAAACATTTGAACACAGAAATGATCATTAAATCAAATCAGAATTGAAAATGTCAATGATAATAAAATTAGATTTTGAGGGGACTACTTTGAGTACTTAGTTTATTTAGATTTCAGATCTGGAGTCTAGACAAGACAAGAAAGACAAGAAAAAGTGTTTAAATAGTCAGAGACTACACAGAGAATTTGGTCACAGTCTCTGTAATAGAATGAAGTACAATAGAAGAGACCACCTAGAGCTAAAGTAATAATCCTAGAACCCCAACTCGGAGGCTGAGTGAAGCCCATACCTGCAGATGACCACCAAAGGGACCTCTGGGCCCCTCTGTGGTTCAATGCAGAAACAAGGAGCACCAGAGTCAGGGCTGTGGGTTCAAATGCTGCCCCTTCAAGGTCACAACATATCTCAAACAGAACTCATATTTTCTTCTAAATCTCCTAATTTCCCTATTTCTATGTCAACAAAAATCCAGGAAGTCAGGCCTGCTGGTCCATTCATTTGCAAAGTCTTGTCTAGTGGGTTCCATCGGAAGTCTCCAGCATCCCATCCAGCTCACACCTGGACCACCACAATGCACAGGCAGTCTCCACACTGGGCACAGCCTCTGCTCTCTTCAACCTACCATCTTCCACACAACTACAGCTCTGATCATGGCACTCATTCCAAGGAGTTCTAGTGACTCTCCAATTGCATTTAAGGTAGAAATATAAACTTTATAAGCCAAAACCTTTAGCCAGCATGACCACACGACTTGCCAATTAAACTGGCTCACTGCCTCCTTGGCTTTGCACAAGCTGCACCCTCATCCATGGAGTGCTCTCCTTCCTCACCTCACCCCCAGGGAACCCTCTCCCCTTTCAAGGATCAGTTCAAGTGCTGCTTAATTCAAGAAGCCTTTCCTAAGAGTGAGTGTCCCTCAAATCTGTGTATTTATCTTATAGCTACCCTGGACTGGATCATTTGGGAAAAATGCTGTATCCCCTAGGAAGAATATAAACTTCAGGAACTTGTATATTATATCCCCCACCCCCCAATACCTGGCACACAGAAGGCACTTAATAAATGCTGATAATTGATTCCTAGCTGTGCTAATGGTGGGTATCATTTAACTATCTTTTAGGTTTACAGAGTGCTTTACTTTTGGCAATCCCACCTGATTCCCACAACTGTGTAAGGTAGGCACTATTATTATCTCCATTTTATAGATGAGGAAACTGAGGCTGAGAGAGGGTGACTTGTCCAGGGTCAGAGAACTACCATGGGTCTGAGGCCTCAGTAAGATAGGATAGGCCATTCACCCTCTGCTTGTCTTTCAGGTGCCTCATCTGTAAAATGAGGGCCTGGCCCTGATAATCTCTCAGATCCTTTCAGTTGGAGGATCTTATGACTTCAAGTGAGAGGAAACTCAGTATCTTGGAGGTAACTCATTACATTTTGGACAGTTCTAATCATGGCTCTTCTCCCATGGAGCTGAAATCTATCTCCATAACATCCCCTCCAGGCTCATTATTCAACAAGTCCCCTTTCTGATGTATCAGTCATCATATTTAGCAATCAATTTGTCAACAACAAGCCATTTATTAGGGGCTTGTGCTAGGGAGAGACCAAAATGAAAAATGGCTCTGCCTTCAAGAAGGTGGGGAGACAACATATACTTACACAAGTATGTACAAAGTACAAAGTAACTTGGGAATATGTGGTACAAATAGTTGGGATATTGGGAAATGTTCCATGTATATAGTGAACTGAGCTGTAAAGTAAATTAGGAATTCCAAGAGGCAAAGGTGAGCGAGCATTAAACAAATCAGGGATGGGGGAATCCCAACACAAAGGCAGGTGTTCTTGCAAGTCTTTTCTTCTCTGGGCTAAAACACCCTTTTCCTTCAACCATTCCTCATATGCTATGGGTTCAAGTTCCTGTCCAGTCCTGGTCACTCTCCCCAGGGGATGACAATGTTCTTTCTAAAATGTAATGTTGAGGACAATGTTTTCAGTGATCAAGTCAGAGTGCAATAAACCCATCAAAATACTCTTGTTCTGGACCAATCCCCCTCCTCTCTCTACTCTGGGACATATATTGGCTACCATATGACATTATTGATCTAGACTGAGCTTACAGTGCCCTAATCTCCAGATCTTGGTATTTCTTACATGTACATCCCAGCTCCACATAATCACACTTATATTTATCCATTTTCACGTCTTTCTAATGGCACATTCTCCATCCTTGTAATGGGCCCTTATATGGCTATTAAATGTCATCATATTAGAATCAGACTATTGTTCCAGGATATCAACTGCTTTTTTTTGGCTCTTACTCTGATATCCATGCCTGCTATCTCTTTTAGCTTTCCATCATCTATAAATTTTATAAGTCTTGACACCTTCAACCAAGTTACTAATAAAAATGTTAAACAATATGGGCCCAGAGACAGATCCCCGAGGTCCTCTACTGATGACTTTCCTCTAAGATAACATCAAACCATTAAAACCACCCTGGGTCCTCCCATTAAATCCTTTTTGAATCCCTCAACTGTCTAGCTTACATCTCTCCATATTGTTCACAAAGAAACACAAGACACTTTAGCAAATAGTTTGCTATGGTCTAGATACTGATATAGGCACAATATCACCCGAAGGTAAAAATAATGATTATTATTATATACATTTATTAACTATATCAATAAACAAAATGAGACAAGTTTGGTATTAGGGTTTTGAAGCCATGATGATTCTTTGCAACAAGACAAAAATCACATACTAAAGATGACCAAAAATACAGAATCTCAGTTGGGCTAGACTCCAAAGATCATCTAGTCCAACCCGTATCCAGCCTCTGGGGTCTGAGGACATGGATTTCAGTTCCACTTCTAATGCTGACCCCATGGGACCTAAGGCAAGTTTCTCAGCCTTCCAGGATTACAGTTTCCTGATCTGTAAAATGAGAAGACTGTACAAGGTAGTGCCTAATGTCCCTTTGAGCTCCTCCAATTTTCTTGTGTCACCAAGTGAATTGGCCACTCAAGCTTTTGCTGAAGACTTCTGGTGAATGAGAATACACCACACCTCCCCAAGTATCACATTCTGCTTTCAGAGAGCTCTTGCCGTTAGCAAGTTTTCCCTTATGTCAAGCTCAAATTTACCTCTTTAATTTCTGCCCTTAGTTATATCCTCTGAGGCAAAAAAAAAACCAAACCAAAAAAAACACCTTGCCATCTTCCCTCAACAAGACAAGTCTTCCAATGCTATGCTTATATTACTTGTACTCTGCTCCTCCTAATCCCTATTCTTCTCTATGTGAAACTTCCCAGGGATTCTCTTTGTGGCACCTTCTCCAATTCCTCAGTCTCCTTTGGGTGATCTCAATCCATATTCTTCCTTAAGAACAGACCTTGTGCCCAGAAGTGAATATTCTGCTTCAGCTGTGATCTGACCAAGGTAGAAGACGACAGGATTCTCCAGTTCTGTACTTGGTATTTCTAGTTATTCGGTCTAAGATTGCACAAGAACTTCTCTACTTTGAGCAATGTCACATTGTTGACTGATATTGCGTTGACAGTTCCTCACGGACCCTGTCTTTTTCAGTTGTATGTCTTCCACCAATCTAAGCATGCCCTCTAACCCTTGTTCTCAGGCACTGACAAAAATGTTCAACAAGATAGGGTCAAGGGCAGAGGTCACTAGACCATTTAGCACTACATGTGTGATCTAATCAGCCATTCAACCAGTTTCTAAATACACTTAAATGTACCATCTCCCATCAAGAATATAGTCCTTACTTTGTACAGAAGGAAAGCAGGAGAAGCTTTGTCAAAAGCTTTGTTGAAATCCAAGTAGTATATGACACTATAAGTCACATGTACATGGCATAGTACTTTATAAATAGTATCTCATCCGATCACAACACCCCGGTGAGGAAGGTATGATTATCAGTCCCATTTGTAACTTGAAGCATAGCACATGGTAGACTGCTTGGTACACAGCAGGTGGTAAATGTTTGCTGAACTTTATTATAAAACTTGCCCAGGGTATCGAAGCAGATGTCTGAGATGAGATTCTCAGATATTCCTGATCCCAAGGAAAGTGAGCTATCCATGGTTCCCACCCTCTTAACTATATGACTATGGACAGATAAAAGGTTCAGAGGGATAGCATCTGTCTTATCTGTAAAAAGAGGATAATAATCATATTATATAGCTCAGAAGTCTATTGTGAAGAAAGTACTTTATAAAACATACAAAAGCAGGCTGCTATCTAGCCCGAGAACACATGATTCCTAATTGTTCACATACTACAAAGTCTCCGAAAGCAGGATATGGCATTAAAACATCTAAAATATGGCATAGCAAATGGCCAAGAATATATTTTGTAAACACACATTCACCTGGAAGAAAAGAATGTAGAAACTGGAATGCAGTAATAGGAGGAAGGCATTTGGAACTACTCTGAAGGACTCAGAACCTTTGGAAAAGAAAGCCTTCTGTGACTTACTTGAGGAAATACTACTTCAAGCTCTAAATGCTCTTTTTTAGAATGGCGGAGTGGGCGTCCCACATATTCGGACTGTCGCGATTAATTAGTAAAATGACATTTTGAATCACCAAGAACAAGAGAGAAAACTGGGAGAAACAAAGCTGCCATAAATAAATGAAGGGGGGAAAGGGGAATAAACCGGGTCTTCTCCGGGTTTGTAACCAAAAGTATCTGACAAGTAAGGGTGTGTGCATGGGGACCAATGGCTCCTTTAACAAAAAGTGCAAACGTGGTTACTAACAAGAACTCCGTTTTTTGTGACACGGGATAACTGAACGCATGTGTAGTAATGTTACTTTAATGGACCTTTCTTCAATGGGAAGATTCACCCGATTAGTTGTTCGGGAGGAAAAACAAACCTTTGTGGTACTTTTCTTTCTAAAAGAAAGCGGCCAGCACGTGGTAAAGGAGTTAAAGTGCAGGACTTGGAATGGGAGACCCGAGTTCAAATCCTGCCTTAACCACGAGCTGTCTGAGCATGGGGCGAGCCGCTTCCGGAGACCCGGTGCTCCGGCCAGTGAAATTCGGGAATGAAAGGTCCGTTCTGGAAAGCTTTGCCAACGCGGAATCTGCCATTCCAGGTTTCCCTCCAGCTAGCGGAGGGGGCGGGGCGGGGCGGGGCGGGGCCCCGAGCCTCAGGCTCCCGGGGTGTCACCAGTCATTGATGGCGCCCAGGGCCGGAACTAATCGCTCCCGACTGCTCCGATACCAACGGGGCTGGGGCCGAGGGGCGGGGCTGGGGCCGAGGGGCGGGGCTGGGGCCGAGGGGGCGGGGGCGGGGGCGGGGGGGGGCGGCGGGCAGGCTCTGAGCTGGCGGGAAGCTTCTTACAGCGAAGGGCTCAGTACAACGAAGGGGGCCGTAGGGAAAGCCGTAACGAGAAGGGTATTGAACACGTTCTCCGGTTCGGATCCTGCGCCTCAGCTCCCCTTCCCTCCCCTTCGCCCCTCCCCCCGGCTCGGGGAAGGACGCCCCCTTCCCGTCGGCCCCGCACTCACTTCGGTTTCACGGCATCGCGGTCCCCGCGGGGGCGACGGCGCTGAGGGACCGTCCCGCCGCCCGCACCAGCCCCGCCAAACCCGCAGGCGGCAGCTCCGGGACGGAAGGATCCGACGGCGGCGGCGGCCGTAGCGGCGGCGGCTTTACCTCAGCCCGTCGCGCCTCAGTGACGCACGGAGGCGCTCGGGCCCCGCCCCTTACCCAGACCGTTGCTGGGGAGCGGGAGAGGCGCCGTGGCTCCTCCCCCTCCGCCCCATCTGCCTCTCTCTCTCCCCGCCTTCTCCATCTAATTGCTAGGTAACGGAGAGGCGCCGTGGCTCCTCCCCCTCCGCCTCATCTGTCTCTCTCTCTCTCCGCCTTCGCCATCTAGTTACTAGGTAACGGAGAGGCGCCGTGGCTCCTCCCCCTCCGCCTCATCTGCCTCTCTCTCCGCCTTCGCCATCTAGTTGCTAGGTAACGGAGAGGCGCCGTGGCTCCTCCCTTCCCCAGTCCCGCAGCAGCCTGCTCCATTCCCGAGACTGGTGCCGGCCCTCTCCGCCGCGCCCCTTTTTCGTGAGGTCCCTCAGGTGACCCTCTCCCTCCTCCCAATGCTCCAAGGTTTTAGGACCGGAAGAACCTCCTTTCCCGAGACCTTATCAGAAACGGACCCAAGGTAATCCAGTACAAACCTCTCATTTTACAGATGCTGGAAGTTAGTTTAAAAGAAACCCAGGGACTTGCTCAAAGTCACAAAAGAAGAGGAGAGGCAGGATTGGAACCCGGAACCTTGGCCCTCGGCAGGAACACGCCACTGTAACCGCCAAAAAGTCAATATCAGCCACAAACTCCGGAGCTTTTGATTGGTGGGGAGGAAATAGAACAAAACAAGCAAACATTTATTAGGAACCTATTATACGGATCTAAAAAACCCCACAACACTATAGGAATGAAAAGTCCTAACCTCCAGGATTTACAGGCACGACGGAATTGTTACAGTTGGGTCTCTCTGACACTGTGACCCCATTTAGGGTTTTCTTGGAAGAGACAACTGAGAGGTTGGCCATTTCCTTCTCTAGCTCATTTTACAGATGAGGAAACTGAGGCAAACTGGGTGAAGTGACTTGCCCAGAGTCACGCAGCTAGCAAATGTCCGAGCCCACGTGCTCCCCTCACTGAGTCTTCTAACTATTCCGATGTACGAAATATACACGTACAAGATAAGAAAGGTCAGTCACCCAGTGTAGTGACTAGATTGAAGTCTGAACTGGAAAAAACAGAGTTCAAATGTTAATTTCAACACCTGTGTCCTTGGACTTTCCAAACCCTGTATAACTAAGTTGCAGGTTAGTTCCCGTCTGGATCCATGCAGGGAGTTTCCTCAGCGCGTGTTCCTCATTCCAAATGAAATTAGGCTCCCGCCCCAAATCCTAGGCCACGGAGGAGAGGAGATATATTGTCTCTCCGTTTGGAATATATGCTTGAGGGCAGGGGAAGTCTCAACTTTGTATTTGTATACAAAGTATATATATTTGTATACAGTAAACACAGTGATCAGCATTAAGCAATTCATAAATTCAGCAATTTTAGACTGTTTTAAAGGGCAGTGCAATTATCTGCTTTAATGGTCGTGCTCACCACCTAGTGGAGGATGGGGTGAATAGACCTCACCTTCATGATCCCACCTTCTAGTTACTTCATCACCACCACCTTTTCTTATCTCCCTCTTGTCCCAGGAGAGTCAATCAGCCAAGTACTGTTAAAATAATTGGCTCATTTTAAAGCCCAAGAGCAATCATGGTCTCCGCTGCTGCTTAATTGTTTAAATGTTAAATAAAAAAAGTTAGGAGTACAATAGCTTAGAACCCCCAGTTTTGTGAAATTCCTAACATTTAGGCTAAATTTTTATGCTCTTCCCTAATTTAAAATTATAAGCTAGCCCCAGACCTCTTTATAGATGAGATAAAAATAAAGATTACTGGAAAGAAATGAGAGAACCTTATAGTATTTACTATAGACAGGACGGCACAGGAGAAGTAGGTGAAGGAGTGTTTCTTGGAACTTCCCAGAATCCTTGGATAGGTACAACCTGTGGCTTCAGCCAGAATCTTCTGTTCTAAAATGCCTGTTGGGGCTGATGAACTTCCTCAATCTCTCCTTTCTCTGCCTCACCTCAGCCTCTCTGCAGCTGCCAATTCTTTTGGCTCAATTGAAACCCCAGAAGGGGTTGGGTAGCTATTGATGTCTTTACTGCTTACTCTCAGTAGGTATCTCTCAAACAGCTGTGTCTCTTTAAGAAAAGGGTGGGACTTAATTGCACTTTCTGTCTCAAAGATCATGATGGTCCAAAAGAGATTCTTGGACCTGAGAGGGGAAATGCTTATCCTTGGGATGTCAGTCAGTTCTCAAACTAATATTGCATATTCACTCATTCAGAAAGACTTTGTGTAGGAGGAGGCTACTGGGCTGAGCTCTGAAGGAAGCCAGGGATTGATTCTAAGAGCTAAAGATGAGGAGAGAGGGCATTCCAGGTATGGGGGATAACCTGGGCAAGACGTGGAGATGGAAAATGGGGAGCATATTGCAGGCATGAGGGATAGTCTGAGTAAAATCTGGAGATGGAAAATGGAGAGTACATTGCAGACAAGGGGGATAGCCTCGGCAAAACCTGTAGATGGAAGATGGGAAGTGCTGTGTACAAAAAGGGGAAGAGGGACAATGTGGCATTGGATATGCAAATGTAATAAGGTTGGAAAATGTAGAGGCTGTTAAAATTCATTCTGAGCTTGAAAGAATCAGTACACCTGTGTGCAACATTAAAGGGAAGGAAGAGGAATTCTCTGCCAAAGTGTTACAACTTCTAATCACTTCATGCATTGAGAACTCGGGCTGACATAACTAAAAATAAAAATGGACAACTGTGAAGGGGTTCTTGATCATGATGACTTAATAGGAGGAAAGAGTATAATTCAATTCTGCTGCTATCTGGGGATTTCAGTTGTGTCCAAATCTTTGTGATCTTTTTCTTGGCAAAGATACTGGAGTGCTTTGCCATTTTTTTCCTCCAGTTTATTTTACAGATGAGGAAACTGAGGCAAATAGAAGTGTCAAAAACTGAAGAGATCAATAATGATGAGCACTAAGAAAAGACCATCTGATTTAGCCTTGAAAGAAATAGTTTCAGTGGAGTGTGGTTTAGAAGCCAGATTGTAACAGGTTGATAGGAGCCAGAAGCAGAGGATACCAAGTCTAGATTTCTTTTTCTGAGAGTTTGACTTTGAGAAGGATGAAACTAATAGGATAATAGTTTCAGAGGACAATGGGATCAAATGAAAGCTTTTTTCTTTTCTTTTTTTCCCCTTAAGATAGAGGAGATCTCTGTATGTAAATAATAGAGATAAAGCCAGAAAAGAAGGAAAGATTGAGATTAGAGTAATGGAAAGATGATCTGAAATCAGATTTCAACTCAGCTCTTCCTGACTCCAGGCCCAGCACTCCATTCACTGGGCCACCTAGCTGCCCACAATTTGCTTCTAGCCCACTATTAAACAACCTAATTAATAAACAACCCACCAGTAAATAAGATTCAGACTTCTCTAGGGATAAAAGTAAAATACTTTAGACTTTCAATTGGAAGAAATCATCTGAGAAAATCAAAAGGAAAAATAAAATATTTAAGGTCTCAACTAACAGTTGAGATCTTGAGAGACTGAGGTGAAATTTGAAAGATGTGTAAAATTATAGAAAAATTCAAAAAACCTTCACTAAGGAAATACCTCAGTTATAAAGCAAAAGAATCGCCAATTCAGGTTGCCTTTTTTTTTTTTATTTGATTTTTAAATCCTCAATGGCTTCAGCAGAAAGAAATCTCCCAATCAACTTAAGTGAAACGGTGAGATTTCAAGTAGCTCCAGGGATTCCATATTAAATGAGAGCATCCTAAGATTTAACTGAGGATTTAAAGAAAAACTCTAGTCATATTATTGTTCTATAAGAAATAATGAGCAGACTGATTTCAGAAAAGTCTGAAAAAGTCTTAAATGAACTGATGCTGAGTGAAGTGAGCAGAACCAAGAGAACATTGTACATAGTAACAAGAAGATTATGTGATGATCAACTCTGATAGACTTGGGTCTTCTCAACAATGTGGTGATTCAAAGCAATTCCAATAGATTTGGGATGGAAAATAGTGTCTTCATCTAAAGAGAGAATTATAGAGATTGAATGTGGATTGAAACATAGTATTTTTACCTTTTTCTTTTATTTGTTTGTTTTTTCTTTCTCATGCCCTTTTCCCTTTTGGTCTGATTTTCCTTATACAACTTGACAAATATGGAAATGTTTTTAAAATGCACATAAATAAGATATATCAGATTGCTTGCTGTCTTGGGGGGAAAGGGGACATAAGAGAAGGGATAAAAATTTAGAACACAAAGTCTTACAATTGTTGGAAACTTTACATGTATTTGGAAAAATAAAAGGTTACTGAAAATTTTTAAAAGAAAAGAAAAGAAAAACCCTATTTTTCTTCTCTTAACTGATTCAAAGGAAAGGTTTTCAACTAAGTAAGAACACAGAAGAGGATGTTGGTGTGTTGCAAAGGAATAGGTCTACAGAATGACCAGCAAGATAAAATTACTCAATTTGATTTGATCTCAAGAGTAGGTGAGACCCAGCACTCAACTTCTGAGACCTCAGCAACAAAAAATAAGCAAATAAAGATGTATATAATACCAGGATGACCAAGGAACAAATCAGAAGAGAATAATTCAAAAATGCTTAGACTTAAAATCTCGAAAATTAAAAATACATAAAGGAACAATTAGAATTTTTTGTAAAAATACCAGAGTTAAAAAAAGAGATTTGAAAAGAAGTGGGAGGTATAGAGGAGAGAATTGGGGGAGAGGGGATTGTGGAAGATTAACAGAAGAGATATAAAACCTTACTGCAGTAAAAAAAAAAAAAAAAAAAAAAAGCACCCTAAAAATCAGAATAGACCAGTGGAAATTAAGGACTGGAGGAAGTAGCAAGACTTCTTAATACAAAATTTTTTAAATGGAGGAAAATGTAACATGTCATATTAAAAAAAAAAACTGACCTGGAAAACAAATCAAAGAGACATAGTATAAAAAATCCATGATAAAAAATAAACATGAATATTTCTAAGAAATTATTTAAGAAAATTGCCCCAGAAATAGATTCACCCTCATATTCTTTACCTTCTGTTACTCCAAAAGAATTTTATTGTTTTTTTTAGCTCCATAAAGTGATTCTTTGGTAGTTTGGCATGACACTGAATAAACTAATTTTGTTTTTTGGCTATATTTACCCGACACACAACTAAAACAAGTGCCAACCAAAAAATAATTGAAACGATTAGTAAATAATTTAGCATACTTTCAGTATATAAAATAAATCTACAAATTCTTTTGCACTTCTATGTAATACCAATAAAACCCAACAAAAAAGAGATAAAAAGAAAAATTTCATTTAAAATTGCTTCAGGATGTAGAAAATTCTTGGGAGTTTACTTTCCAAGTTATGCACAAGAACAATATAAACACTATTAAGAACTGTCCTTTCATGATGTTTTGATTGCCTATTGATACTGCAAACAATTGTTTTTACAAAAATACAGATCTAAATTATTGAAAAAAATATTACCCAAGGATGTATCCAGCCAAAATAATAAAAATGACATTATCTAAATTATTTTAATTATCCAATGTCACACTAATCAAACTCCCAAAGGATGATTTTAAAGGACTATAAAAAATAATGAATTCCTATGGAGGATTCTTGACCTTTTTTTTTGGTTGAGTCTCAAGAGAAATAATTAAAAGAACTGAGAATGAAGATGACTTAGTAGTGCCAGATCTCAAAGTAAACTTCAAAGAAGATATTTTAAAAAACAATTTGGCAATAACTAAGAAATAGAGACAACCAGTGGGAAAGATTAGGCATAGAATATACAGAAGCTTTTGGGCATTTGATAAATGCAAGGATCCTAATTACCGTAGCAAAGGAAGTAGTTGGCAAACACTGATGAGAAAACTGAACTGCAATGTGAAAGAAATTAAATTTAGACCAACACTTTACACCTTAAACAAAAATAAACTCCAAATGGATATGTGATTTAGATAATAAAAGTTTATACCATAATTATAGAAACATGGAAAAATTACCTATGGTAATTACCTATGGTATCAGAAAACTTTTCCAATAAACAAGAAACAGAATCATAGGAGATAAAATGGATAATTTTGTTACCTACAATTTAAAAAAAATTGGGAAAAATCTTTACAGCAAGTTTCTCTGATAAAGGTCTTGTTTTCAATATTAAAAAGAGCTGTGTCCCAGTTAACAAATGGTCTAAGTATATGAAGTTAGTTTGCAAGGGAAGAAACCTAGATTAATGTTCCAAATTACAGTTAGATAAGTGGAAATTATGCAATTCTGAGATTCTCTCTTCACACTCATCAAAATAACAACAACAACAAAAAAAGGAAAATGATAAATGTAGGAGGGGATTTGAAAAAACAAGCATTCTGTTGCACTGTTGGTAGACTGTGAAAGGGCCTAGTAACCCAAATGGCAAGCATTTGGAATTATTTGCAAACAGTTCTTAAACTCTTTGTGTTCTTTTGACATGACTGTATCACTGATAAACCAATACAACAAAGAGATAAAAGAGTCTTTTATGTACAAACATATATTTGTTTTGTGTGTGTGTGTGTGAAAAAACTGGAGATGAAGGGAAAGTCCAACAATCAAGCAATGACTGAAAAAGTTATGGTGTGCTATTGTGCTATAAGAAATGAGGATATAGATGACTTCAAAAATACATGGAAAGACTTCTCTATGAAATGATGCAGAGTGAAGTGAGCAGAGCCAATAGAGCAATTTATACTATATCATTAAAAATGAACAAATTTGAAGGGTAGCTAGATGGCACAGAAGATAGAATTCTAGGACCTGGAGTAAGAATGATTCATCTTCCTGAGTTTAAATCTAGCTTCAGACACTTACTGGTTGTGTAACTTTGGACAGTCATCTCACCCTGTTTACTTCAGTTTCCTTATCTATAAAATGAACTACAGGGGGAAAAATGAAAAACTACTCCTGTATCTTGCCAAGAAAACCCCAAATGGGGTCACAAAGATCTGGTCAGGGATGAGAATGGCTGAATGACAATAGCATAAACTAATGAGAGATGAAATTAGCACAATCAGAAGACAATTTATACAGTAACAACAGCAATATATAAAAAATCAACTTTGAAAGTTATATGATACAATCCATGATTCCCAGGGAACTGATGATGAAACATATTATCCATTATAGGGAGAAAAAAAATTAAGGATATGAGATAAGACATCATCTATGTTCGCATATAACCATTTCTTCCCTTTCTCCCCATCCCTGGCCATGGGGTAGGAAATAGGAAGGAGAAAAAATAGATTTCTGTGAATTAAAAAAAAATAGGTGTGGTACTACAGATGTGAACTGTTTCATGTACTTTCAGATGAAGTAACTGTATTATTAGTTTCACATAACTGTTTTTCTTTGTTACAAGAGTCCGATCAGGAAGTGGGTGTAATCTGTAAATGTATTTAATGCAGAAAACAAAACATCAATAAAACTAATCTGAAAAAAGAAAAGACCAGATGTCAGAGTGAACTCCTTAAGTGCTTACACCCCATAACCTTACCTTCAAAATAACTGGCAAATCCAAAACAAAAATCCTAATCTATTACAGCATTCACTAGACTTAAGCTAGAAAATTTAAATCTGATAATTGGCAGGATAGTGAATTAGTCAAGTATTTCATAGTCAAGTGAAATACTGATTACTAGTACTGGGCAAAGAGAAAAGTAATATATCCTTAGAAATCCAACCCTGGAAACAAGTCTTCAGTAAAACTATAAAAAACTACTCATCATACAAAATGGTAACTGATTTGGATAGATGCCCAGGGAACAAACTTGTATTCTATTTACAGATAAGCAGCACCACTAACACCTGCCAGGAGTTCTGAGGTCAGCAACTCCTCCTAGTCTCTGTTAAAGATTTCAATCTAGTGGGTCAGATTTATTCATTCTTTTTTAATGGCTTATGGAATTAAATAAAAATGATGAATATTTCTTAGAACGACTTCATCATGTTTGGGAATTTTCAGTTAGCAATCATTTCTGTTTTGGCCAGAAACCCGGAGGTCCTTCCCTTCCCATATTCATCTATCTATATCTGTCTGGCTGTCTGTCTATCTATCTATCTATCTATCTGTCAGTCTGTCTGTCCATCCGTCCATCTGTGTTTCTACCTATCTCTATCTGTCCATCTCTATCATCTATCTATCTGTTCTTCTGTCTGTCTATTGGTCTGTCCATCTGTCTCTCTACCTATCTCTTTCTCTATCTGCCTATCTATCCATCTATCTATCTATCTATCTATATCTGTCTGTTTGTTGGTCTGTTCGTCCATCCATCCGTGTTTCTACCTATCTCTATCTCTATCTATCTATCTATCTCTATCTATCTGTTGGTCTCTTCGTCCATCCATCCATCTGTGTTTCTACCTATCTCTATCTGTCTATCCCTATCTATCTATCTATCTATCTGTTCATCTGTCTATAGGTCTGTCTGTCCATCTGTCTTTCTACCTCTCTCTCTCTCTTTCCCTACCTACCTACCTATATATCTGCCTACCTATCTATCCATCCATCCATCTATCTGTCTGTCTGTTTGTCTATCCATCCATCTGTGTTTCTACTTATCTCTATATATCTATCTATCTGTCTGTCTGACTGTATGTTGGTCTGTCCGTCCATCCATCTGTGTTTCTACCTATATCTATCTATCTATCTATCTATCTATCTTTTTGGACTAGATGAAAGAGGACATTCTTTGCCTTGATTGCTACCTAGCCTTAACCACTGAATGGGTGTTGCCTTAGTCAAACTGAGACTTGTTAAAGACCTTAGCTATAGTTCTAATCTATATCTGACTACTGGACCCGCATGACTCTGGAGGGGAAAGTGAGACAGGTGACCTTGCACAGGCTCCTTCACTTAAATCCAATGCACTTGCGTGTTATGGCATCACTTCCCTGAGGTCATGGTCCTCTTTGGGAATGAAGGACAAACAGCAACATTTCTAGCCTCCATGCTGCTGTCTCCTGGCAAATTACTCTCTGAAGCTCCATTTCAGGAACTTCCCATAGGGCTTTATTCATTTCTAACCTGGCTCAATTCTCAACTCACCAGACTTTTCCACCTTGCATGGTGCCCTAGCTTACCCTTTAAATTCTCTTTTATGTATTGTCTCCCCCACATTATAACATAACCTTTTTGTGGAAAGGGACTGTCTTGCTTTTTTATATCAATAAACATTTATTAAGCAGCTATTATGTGGGAAGCACAGCACTAAGCACCAGATTGTATTTGCTTCCCCGTTATTTAGCACATAGTAAACGCTTTCTTCTAATCATAGAGAAAAATATTAACCCAGACACAACTTAATCTTTTAAATTGCCTGTCTGCTACCTTTTTATAAAGCAAAGGAAGCCACTTATTCAAGCCAATGGCAAAATAAAAACCAGAGAAAGGAGACATACAAGAATATATGCCAGATGATATGGAATGAAGGAGCTCTTCCATCAGGAACAAGATAACTCAGTTTGACCAAGAATCCCAGCTCTACCTCTCCAGTAAATATTGTAAATATTATAGTTCCCTTTTCTGTGCTGCCCTGCTCATATTCATGTCTTACAAGTCTGACTTGGTAACTGTTCCTCTCTTTCCTAAGCCCTGACCCCCATAGCCTCATTAATGTAGCAGTACAGTTCTGCCTGGGCTGACTTGAGCCCCACCCAAGAAAACAAGGCAGGGGAGGTGGAAATCTGCTTTCCTGAACTCCAGAGCACAGTCTCACTATATTTGGCATTCATTTGACAGGCTATTTCTCCTTTGGAAGTTACATAGAAGTCAGTTTTGGTTTATCATGAGATTTGAAGCAGTCAGAGGACCTGAGTTTGAATCCCAGCTTTGCCACTTATTTCACCCCCTTGAGCCTCAGTTTCTTTATCTGTAAAATGAAAACAGTTGGACTCAGTGACCTCTAAGGGTTCTTCTAACTCTAACTAGATGGTATATATATATACATATATATATATGTAAGTTTAATATGCATTCATGTATATATATATATATATTTATATATAAATATAAACACATACATATGTACCTACAACAAATACATGTACACACATATATGTTAAGTAACTTGCCCAGAGTCACACAGCTGGGAAGTTAGGGCAGAATTGAACTCAGATCCTCCTGACTCCAGGCTGTTATTCTAACCGATTAGCTGCCCAACAATTGAAACTGTCTGACAATGCAATGAGAAGTAATTTAAAACATGAACAGATTCTTCACTTTGCAAAAGACAGGTAGTGTAATAGAACACTTAATAGAACACTTACTTTTGCTTAAAGTCAGTAAGATTTACATTCAAACCTGGTCTCAGATACTTACCATGGTATAAGCTTGGACAAGTCCTAAGCCTTAGTTTCTCATCTGTAAAACGGGAAGAAGAACGGTACCTACATAAGATAATACATGTAAGTGCTTTTCAAACTTTAAGTTGCTATATAAATACTAGTTATTATTATCATTGAAAAACAACTGAACTTCTTCACTAGTTTAGAACTCGAAGTCCATGATTCTGTAATTTGATCTATGACTTGAATAACATAGTAAATAGACTGCTGTAGGTGGTGTAAAGAAAACCGGAGTTGAAAACCTGCCTTATATTCTTGCTGGCTGGGTGATCCTGGGTAATCATTTAACCTCTCTCAGCTTCAGTTTCCTCATCTCTAAAATGGGTGGTGATAATAGTACAATTCCCACAGAATTGTCATGAAAGTCAAAAAGAATGATGTTTGTAAAATAACCTGCAGAACTTAAGGCATCCTATAAATGCTAGCTGTTATTTTTATCTTTTTATTAAAGCAAACCATACTTACACAGAGGCTGTAATAAAATCATAAAGAAAGCCTATCCCACAAGATCAAGAGACCTTGGCTGTGACTTTTGAAATTATATATATTTCCCAGAGAAAGCGCACGAGATGCCTCCTTTTCTAAGGTCACCAAACATCTGTGGCAGGACTGTGGGAATGCAGCTGATGATGGCTTTTGAGTGACTCCTGCAGATAGTGAACATTTATTTCTCACTTCCTGTATGGAAGTTTCAGGTTATGGCGCCATAGTTCTTCCTAATTTCCCAAGATAGAAAACTTGATATCAGCCTTGATTTTTCCCTCTTCTTCAAACCCTACAGTCTCATGATCTCCCTTCCTTTGGGATGGTTCATGAATTTGCTCTTCTGCATTTGACCTTGACCTCAAATGTGGATAGGCAAGATGGGAGCCGGAGTTGTTGCTATTACTATTCAGTGGTTTCAGATTCTTCATGATCCCATTTGGGGTTTTTGTTGGGATTTGGGGGGCTCCAGGCCATCTACATTGCCTGCATTCAATGTATAGGGAATGGGGATAGGAGAGAGTAGGGATGGGTAAGGGTTTTTACTCAGTAGAAAATAGAATTGTAAAAGCATGCGAAGCATTTTGGGATAATAAATAACTCATTTTGACTGGATTATAAAATATGTGGGAGAGAATAGCTTGAAAAAATCTGGAAAGGTAGCCAGAAACCATCCTGAGTAGGCCTCTGAATGTTCAACTAAGATAAATAGTTTGAGTTTTTGGTAAAAAGAGAGCCATTGAAGATAGTTGAGCTGTGCAGAGATGTAGTCCCATCTGTCCACCAAGAAACCAATCTGGCAATGTGAATAGGATGGAATGCTGGAAGTAGGGACACTATAAGGGGGCTGTCGCATTAGTCTGGGCTAAAGGAGATTAGAGCCTGAATAAGGGTGGGGGTCATGTGAATAGTAGGAAGCAAAGCTTCTTAAACTGTGGGTCGCACATGAGTGAATGTGGGGGTCTTGAAAAATTTGGCAACAGTAAAAAGTATCAAATATTTCTCCAAGCTTTAATTTTTTATATAAAAACAAACAAGCAAAGCCATCTCATTAGTATGCAACTTTGCTTTTGTCTTTAGCAAATGGTAAAATATAAGTACACCAAAGAGTTGTTTTAAAATAAATTTCTTCGTGATTTATTATCAGTAAAAGTGTTTCATTTGTATATTTATTTTATATATTTATATTTATATATTTATATACCTGGGTTCACATAAAAATTTCTTGGGTGAAAAAAGGTGGTGAGTGGAAAAAGTTTAAGGCCCTTGGGAGAAGGGGATGGATGAATTCTTTTTGGGAGGGAATCTCTGATAAGCTGATGTAGCATGGAGGGGCTACAATAAAAGTTTAAAGTAAACTTCAGGAAAAAAGAATTAGAGAGAAAACAGAGTTCTGGTGGCAGAGAGCTCAGTGATGCAGCAGCCAAATCAGTAGGGCAGATGGCCACCACAACATGGATGGGAGTGAAAGGGAATAGATCTGAGGACTAGACATTAGAGAACCTTGACCTTCCAGAGACCAATAGGAAGCTCAGTCTTAGATTGAAAAGTGAATAAATTGACCTAGCAAGATGATTAGTGACTTCAAATGCTGGAACCTAGCCAAGTGAGAGCCGACTTAATAAAGGTGATGACAGGGAGTACCTGAAAGTCATTGTTGGATACTCCAGAACTCAGCCAATTTTATTCATACATTGAATTTATTTCCTTTATATTCTATAGCCAAAATTCTCTCCCCAGTATAATGGTCCAAAAACTGCACCCCATCCATCAGCTTTTCCCCAATCCTCACCTTTTTGACCCCTCTATAACTTTTGAAACTATTGATCACTCTCACATCCTAGATATACTCTTCTTTCTGAAGTTTCATAATATGACTCTCTTTTGTTTATATTCCTATGTAATTCCTCATTCTCCTTTGCTGAATCATAGGTTTAGAGCTGGAAGGGATCTTGGAAGCCACTGAGTCCAATCTCATTTTACAGAGGAGGAAACTGAGGTATGGGGAATAAATGACTTATTCAAATTTACCCAGCCAATAAGCGTCTGAGATGAGATTTGAACTCTATATGGCATTTGACCCCATATAGGTTGAATATATTTATCCATTTTTCAACATCCAAATATGTATGTACCCTTCAACTCTATCCTAAGTCCTCTTTCTCTTGATCTCATCTGCTTCCATTGATTCAATTATCATCTGCATGTATATGATTCTCGACAATATATAGCTATTCCCAATGATTCTCCTGAGCTCATATCACTATCATTGGACATTGCCAGCTGGATAGACCAGACAAATATCAAACTGAACAAGCCCAGAATAGAACCCTCATCTTTTCCCCTAAACCTACAATTTTTCCAAACTTCCCTATTTTACCTTTACTTCTACATTTTGCATTGAACACCTTGGGCAATCTAAGTAACTAAATGGGTAAAAAGGTGTCTGGGTCAGTGGCTAGTCTTGCTAATTATCACATGCAACACATAGGGTGTAAAGTTGTTGCTTTCTTAGCTCACCAGGAGTTTATCTGGTTTCTCATGAAAGTCTTCTGGCATTGAAAGGTTTATCATTAAAGAGGAATTGGGTTGGTTCTGCTTGACTTCCAAAAGCAGAACTTGGGGGAAAGGGGAGGATTTTGGTTTGATATAGAAAAGACTTCCCTTACAGTTAAAGCTATCCAGAGGAGCTGCCTGGAATGGAAATGGGAATCCCACATTGGATGACTTGAGAGCAAGTTGGTTGACCACTTGTTGGATATGTTATTTGTGTAAAAACCCTTTGATACAATCAAAATTATCCATTTTGCGTTTCCTAATGGTCTCTATTTCTTGTTTGGTCATAAATTCTTTCTTTTTACAAAGATTTATTGGGTATGTTATTGAAATTATTGTTCAGACAGGGAATTCTTGGATCAGATGACCCTTGTATTCCCTATAATTCTGAGATTCTGGGAAGCCACTGGTACTTTCTGAGCCTCAGTTCCCTCAGATGAATAATAGTACTTGGACTTCCCTTCTGTAATGGCTATTGTAAGGGAAACTCTTGGAGCAGACCCCCTTGCTTTTACCACTCCCTCTTCATATTTTTCTATCTTCTTAATCTTTCCATTTCAGCCTCCCTCTCTTTGCTTTTCCTATTTTCTCTCTTCTCCCCACTTTTCTCCTTTGCCAGCTTTTCCTTTCTCCTTAGTTGTTTTATTCCCTTCCCTCTCTGCCTCTCTTTCTCTTCAGTTTTCCTCTCAAACCTCTTTCTCTTTATAAGAAGTATAATATAGTTGTATTTACTGACTAACATTTGATGGTCTCTATTTGAGAAGATGAATTGACTTTACCTTTAGCTTTTTATGTCTTTCCCTCAGCCTCAAAAGAACTATGGAAATTTGTTCTTCATTTGTATATATTTCCTTGAATCAGTGACCTTTTCCTACAGAGAAATCTGTTATCTGCTTCCATTCCTTCCCAAGATTGTATAGAGCATGAACAACAGCAACAATACTAACTAACATTTATGTAGCTGTTACTGTGTGCCAGGCACTGTTGATCCCCACAACAATTCTGGGAAGAAGTGCTACTATTATTCTTATTTTACAGATGAGGAAACTGAGGCAAATATGTTAAATGATTCTCCTCAAGCCACACAGCCAGTAAAGATCTGAGATGGGTAAAGATCTAGCAGTGGCGGTGCTCGTGATGGAACTTTCTATAACTTGACATGAAGAGGCATTTCTCAGAAACTAAGGGCAGACATCCTTGATCACGTCAGCTCTGCACTCCGAGCTAGACATTTCCAGGGGCCCAAAGCTGGGTGTTCCCAGCTGAGGTCATTTCTTAAAATATACATGCTATCACAGTTTCTGTGGGAGATAGCGGAGAAGCAGCCAGCTTCAGGTTGGAGGCAGGTGAAAGTCCAGTGAGTTGTGAGTCCAAGGAACTGGATTCTGGTCCCAGTTGGCTGCTAACTCCCAGAGGGATTTTGGGCCAGTCACTTCTCTCTGGGTCTCATTTTCCTCATCTATAGAAGAGGGCTTTTAAGGTTCCTTTTGGCTTAACCATTTTCTTCTAAATTCTATTCCTGGGGAGACTGAGTTTTCCTTCTTTGATCAGGAAGACTTTTTATTGTGGCACAAGGTGCATTCACACTGGGACCCTCAGAGTTGTGGCTGGGAGGATCCCTGCACTCTGATAGCTTAAGGGATGACAGGGAGAGAGATTCCAGGAAGCAGCCTGTTATTTCTAAAAGAACCAAGGATTCTCCCCATGGTCGGACAATTGTTTGGAACTTTCTTCTTATGTTAATGATCAAGAATTTAGCTAGAATGGATATTGTCCCACTCTATTATTTTTCAGATGAGCAAATTTCTGAGGCCCAAAGAATGAAATAAAGTGACTCAGGATTAGTTGGACTGATAAATTGGAAAATATCCTAGGTACCATCTGGTTCAACTCTCCCATTTTACAGTTGAAAAAACTGAGGTCCAGGGAGGTTAAGTGACTCGCTCATGAAGAGATGTTTAGTATGTCTCTTGGATAAGGTCTTCCAGCAGAGGCAGGGGCTTCTGACTCCCAGTTCTCCCCTGTACCATGCCAAATCAAGAAAAAGGTGGGGAACTAGGAAGACTGAGTTAAATTCTTCCCTTAATCCCATATCTCATTTCTAAGCACCTGAGTCATCTTCGGTAGCAAGTGGTAATAGTATCCCAGCCAATTAGAACCAAGAGAAGTTCATGGCCCTGATGGAGAGCTCAAACATCTAGTGACTTTGATTGTCCATGAGACTCATGGTATCCTTTCCTGATAGAATTTCTTCATATGGAAAAAGGGAAGCACCATTTTAGCCACCCATCTTTTCCTCATGGTAGTCTAATAGTATTTTTTTCCATCTTTTCAGCACTTTGCAAGTGTCAGGTTTGGACTCGCTTTCCACCTTTACTCCCCTGGAGGTGCATATGGTGTCTGGGAATCCAAAATGGCGACTAAAAGCTTTTTTAAAAATGGTTTTATTTCCCCACACATGCACACTTGATAATGCTAGGTTCTTTACTGGAAAGAAAGACCAACTCCATGATGATACATTAGTCAATGATAGAAGCAGACCCCATGACTTACAAGACTTTTTCTCGAATATACTTAAAATAAATAAAAGTTATGATTATGACTACAATTGAGAAAACATTTTGCTGAAGAATATATTAGTCCCAGCATAAAATAACATAGTTTAGTAAGTAGAATAGCTATAAGAACACAATTAAAACAAAGAAACATACATTGGAATCCTTGTATATTAGAGCCGAGAGATATTTTTATGGAGTCATAGTATTGTAGATATAATCAGAAGGGAACTTAAAGGCCATCAAATCCAAACCCTTTATTTTATAGATGAGCCAACTGAGACCCAGAGAGGTTAATGACTTGCAAGAATAATAGAGCTAGGAAATGTCTGAGGCAAGTCATGAACCCAGATAGTCCCAGCTCAAAGTCCAATAACTCTAGAGTCCAAACTCTATCCATTACTCTATGTTAACTCATTTTACAAGTGGGAAATGGAAGCAAAGAGAGAAGATTGTGTTTAAACCTCCAAGATTTTAACAAAATTGGAAGCAGAGCTGGATTTCATTCCAGGTTATCTAGAAAGTAAAATCTGACAAGATCAGTTCATAGATTTTTTAGGGTATGGAGGAAGCTTAGAAATGATTTCGTTGGAATGTACAGATTTTATAAATGGGTAGTCTGACAGCTCACTTTTTACATGCAGCTTCAGCAGCAGTGAGAGGGAGCCATCTCATCATACCAGTTCTAGACAGCCATTTCTTAAATTTCCAATGTGAGCGTTTACATTTAGGAAACTGGCAAATACTATAAATTGGGACTTGATTTATTGTTTTATTGATTGCCTGTGCTGATTAAACTTAAAAGTATGTTGTGTGTAATCTCTTCACTCTTGCTGAAAGGTGGCTGTTAAATATTTACCAGAATACTCCTGGTTTTAAGCTCCTATAATGAGCTCCACTAAACTGCCCTAAGAGGTAGGTAAATAAGTATTATTATCCCCATTTTACAGATGAGGAACCCTCAGAGTAAGGTTATTGGGTAGGAACAAAGTTACTCAGTTTCTTTTGTTATATTTCCATAATATTCTAGAGTCGTCTTCTCCTTCCTCATGTGGCATGGTGGGGGACCCTGGGCTGCTGAAGGGGGAATGAGAGTTCCTACAGGTCCTACAGAGATGATCAGGCTGTGAATTTTGAGGCCCTCATGCCTCCTGAAACCTGTTGACTAAGGTACCAAGGAAGAAGGTCTAGGAACTGCTGATGGAGGGAAAACCCACAACTAAAAGGGCTTCAGGAAGCTTAGGGGTCACTAAGAGGAAACTGAAGATTGCAGTCATGGCAATTCTGGATCCAGTCACTTTCTTTTGGATGCTAGATTTCCTGTACACCAGAAAGCCCCGATCCAGGACATGGTTGTTTAGTCTGTCTCCTGTTAACACTGCGATGCAACATTACATTCTCAAAATAAAATAATAGCAAAGGGAGAAAGTGCATGCTGAAAAAAGATCATAAGTGACATTCTCTAGGGAAGAATGTTTGCCGTAGTCTCTGGGAGTTTGTAACCTACTGTTTAATCAATGCTTTGACTCAGGAGATTTAGGGTGCAAATCCTGGCTCAGGCACTTTGCTTGTGACTCTGAGCAAGATTCCTGATCTCTTTGAATCTCAGTTTCCACATCTGTAAGATGGGTGTGTGAGCAAATACTTGCATCACTTTTCCTTACAGGGTTGTTTTGAGAGAAGCATATTTGCCCAGAGTTCTAGCTGCCAGGGAAACTGAGGTTGGAGGATCACTTTGGTTCAGGATTTTAGGAATGCTCTGGGCTAGAATGACTGGAGGAATCAATATGGGGAGAACCTAGGGGAACTGGGAAATTCTCACCATCTAAAGAGGATGATGAACTAGCTCAGCTTCAGAAAAGCAGTTCAAACCTATTTTTTTGGGTAACCTTAACATGCTATAGAAATGAGATTTATTCTAGCTGGTTTGCCAGGGTGGCACAATGGCATAAACACCAGCTAGAGGGGAACAGGATCTGGATTCGAATCCTCCTCCTACCACAAGTACTTAGAAAATCATGGACAAGTCACTTCTGCTCTTTGGGCTTCAATTTCCCCATTTATAAATAAGGGAATTGGACTAGATCAAGGGTTCTTAAATTTCAGAGGATTTAGTGAATCTGGGTGTGAAAAATTACATCTATATCTTAATATCATTGCTCTTTTTTGGAATCCTATTTCATTTAATGTATTTAAAAACATAATTCTAAAAGGAGGTTGCACTAGATTGTCAAAGGAGTTCCAAGACACAAAACTGGCCTAGAGGGTCCCTAATATTCCTTCTAGCCCAAAGAGTCTATGAGATGCTGTGCTGTTAGTATCTGGGTTCCATTCTTTCTTTTAGTCCCATGTCACATGGAGCTCCATTGGTCTCCCTACTCCCCGACAAGTTGCCCCTGCTCTTGTTCATTCCCCTCCTTATTATATCCAAGGTCACAGGGTCAGTAGAGCGCTGTGGGAATCCTTGCTCTCTGATACGGGAGTCTAATAGACTCTCATGTCATGGCTGGTTTCTTTCCAGAGCACCAAAAGGCTTCCTGACAAAAATGTACAGAGAATGTTCCTAAAATATTGGGACCAGACAGATCTACTTTCTCTCACCTGGATTTTATTAGGGAATAGAAGTTTTGGGTTTAGGCTGGGGTCACTTTGGAGATATCGGGTGACAGGACTCAGGACCCAGAAGTGGACAGATGGCAGGAAGGAAGAGAGAAGCATATGAATGAGCTCCCTAATCCTCAGGGAACTCAAAGTCCTTTAGTTAGATATTGAAAGTGGGCTTTTCCACTTGATCCACTTCTTTTAGTGCGGAAATACCAGGAGTTTTTTCAGGTTATGAGGTGTCCATGATGTCCAGATCCTGGTGTAGAGTAAAGAGATCCCATTTGTGTCCTTTCCTGTCCACCTGACCCACCTAAACCTCAGCTTCCATGTACTTGACTGTCATTTTGGGTGTCATCTTGGGTGTCATCTTGGGCTCTTCTGCCTTTTTCCCATTTTTCTTTGGTTCCTCCTTTGAAACTTTGTCCTCTGTCTTTGTTGTTTTTCTCCCTTTGGCTTCAACGGTTTCCTTCCGATTCTTGTTTGTCAATGGGAAAGAAGTCATGTACCTTGAGATACAAAACAAAAAGAAAAATGAAAAACTTTCATGTAACATATACCATGTTAATCACATCTGGATTAAGCATAGGGTCTTTAGCCTGGTCTTCAAAGCCCTCCATGATTGGGTATGACCCTATTTTTCCAGCATTATCTTCTATTTCTGTCCTCAATGTGCTCTGCGCTTCAATCCATTTGGGCTAATATTCCATTGGGCTTTTGGACATGTTTAAAATGCCCTCACTTCCTTCTCTCCCTTCCCATCCAAAATAATTCCCCCTGCAGAAATCTCATCAATCATTCATGTCCCAGCTCAAATGCCCCTTCCGCCATTTCCCTTGATTCTCCTACTCAGAAGAAACGTCTCCCCACACACATTGTTGGTACCTGTCTTGTGGAATTTATATTCTGCCTTGTGTGTTCTTTTCCTCTCTTCCCAGGAGACCTTGAAGCCAGGAATCAGGCTATTCTTATATTTAATCCCCTGAAATCCTTAGTATAGTTCTTTCAAGTATTAAACATTTGATAAACATCTGTCGAATCAAACAGCCTCTCAGACTACATACATAATGGACAAAACCCACAAACACTAGCAACATGAGTGAACAGGCTTAAAAACCCACCTCTTGACATAACAGACAGCCAGTACAACTGCAGCAATGAAGAATATCAGAGCGAGAACCAAGAGTGTGATATGTAAGCCTGGAGACAAACAAAGAGATTTGTTTCTGTATATTGTATATTTCTAATTTCTAATCACGTATATATTAATAAAATTAGGGCTTTGACAAATATTCCCTGGTTACTTACAGGGACTGATTCCGATCTTTGCTACATAACAAAATACAAACTTGGGGCAACATTAATCAGATTGTGTCTAAAAAAGAATATCAAATTATACCAAAGCCGCCTAGACAGAAGGAGAAAATAGAAGAATTCAGGAAGTGAGAATGATTCAGAACAAAGTAATATAGTTACAGGGATGTTGGATGATCTGAATATCTGTAGAAATTCTCTCTAACCAAAGAAGAGCAGTTAATAGTTTGTTTTTTGGTGTTATTGAGTAGTTTTAGTCTTATTCATCTCTTTGTGACCTCATTTGACATTTTCTTGGCAAAGATACCAGAGTTGATTGCCTTTTTCTTCTCTAGCTCTTTTTTTTTTTTCCAGATGAGCAATTTAAGGCAAATGGGACTTGCCCAGTGTCACACATCTAATAAGTGTTGGAAGCTGGATTTGAACTCAGGTCTTCCTGATTCTAGGACTCTATTCACAGAACCACCTGGATATTTGTCTTAATACTAACTTAACTCTTCAAAAGATAGAAGAACCAAAGATGGAAACTTCCATTCTATATCTTATTTTTTACCAATAAGTTGAAACTGGTAGCTGGGGAGGAAATGATAAAAACTTTAGGAGAAAATGATCACTATATACTATAGAGGAGAGGAATAGGATTGAGAGACGGCATTGTTGAGCTTTTGCCCTTGTTTGGGAGAGGACAGTTTTCAAAGGCTATTATTCAAAGATAATAGACAAAATCTATTATCAGATAATAGATAAGAATCTATGGGCTAAAATTTTACCCAGGAAATCATCTCAGAAGGGATGGGAAACTCTGGAGAATGCAGTTGTCAAGACAAAAAAGAGACAATTTTGACAAGAAGAAAAGGGATTAGTTGAAAGAAACAGGACTGAGGGACAATATAATAGCTATTATCATATATTTGAAGGCCTATCATGGGAAAACTAACTTTGTTTATCCCAAGAAGTAAGAACTAGGAACAAGGGGTAAGTGTAGAAAGTTGCAAAGGCTTGGATTTAGGCTTGATCTAAGGAAGAACGTCCTACCGATTAGAACTATCTTGATTTATTATAATTCTGGGGATTTTCCTCCATTGGAAGCCTCTAAGCAAAGCCTTGACTATTACTTGACAGCAATATTATAGCATGGTCTTATTCATCATATATGGATTAAATTAGGTAGCTGCCAAATTTCCTTTTAACTCTGATTTTTCTTTTTGATGCCATGAAATCAGAATGGGAGACACTATCATAGACTGAGAGTTGGTAGCGAACCTAGTTCATAATTCAAACTTCTCATTTGACAGATGGGGAAACTGATGACTGGAAATATCAAGTAACTTGTGTACCTCATTCCTGCCTTGTCACCCAGGTAGTACCAGGGGTGGTATTTAAATCCCAAACCTTTGACTCTAAATTTAATATTCTTTATTTTGATGCCTCATGATTTAAAGCTGACTTCAAATATCAGAAGAGGGATTTAATTTCTTCTATTTGGATAATTCAATTCATTTCTATTTGACTCAGGGAAAAGACCTAGGACCTTGCTTTGTGCTCTTGGCTCACCGTGTCCATGTTTTGCAGGCTGACTGTTATCTGCATCTGGTCTGTGGACTCCAGTGTGTATATTCTTGCACAGACAGACATACCACATACAGTGCCTTGTGGAACAGTAAATGAGGGCTATTTGGAGTCAGATTTGAATTTAAATTCAACTGCAGACATTTACTAGCTGTGTGAATTCTGGGCAAGACCATTCACTCCATTTGCCTTAGTTTCCTCATCTGTAAAAAAGGGATAAATAGTAGCACCTACCTTTTAGAGTTATTGTGAGGATGCAGTGAGAAAATATAAAGCGTTTACTTAGCACAGTGTCTTAGTACATTAGCAGGCACTCTATAAATACTTATTTCCTTCCCTCCTCCCTTCCCCTTTACCTCCAAAAGTAACACCCTCATTCTTAAACGCAGGCTGACTTTCAAAAGTTGGTATGACTTCTTCTGGCACAGTGCTTGTTTCCATAGTGCTTGTTTCAAGAAATAGCTCTGTCACACAAATTAGTTTTTTCTTCCATCTTGGCTGTACCGGATTAGGTGCCAGGGTCGGAGGCGCTGTATCAGCTGGGTCACTGACATTAAATTCAGTTGTACCCGCTATAGTCCATGCAATGGTTGTTTCTTTGGTGGTGACCATTTCGGGTTTGCATGAATTAATCCATATGTCTGTGGGGAGAAGCAGAAATACAGTGAGATCTTTCTAAAGTTGACCTAAAAGATAAATTAGTGTTAACCATGCTTCCAGTCCAGATCCAAGAACCAGCAGCAATGTACTTCCTGCTGTTAAAATTGAATTTGGGGTGGTAGTGGGGGATTCATCTGAAACTATGATTTTTTTTTTCTGTGCCTAAGGAAAATATCATAGGGAGTAGAGGAGGATCTGGTCCTCCCTCAAGGAGTTGGAGATTCTGCATCACCCACATGAGACTGTTGAAGTGGAAGGGGCCAGGTACTCCTCCAAGGGGTGGGGATAATAAAGAAGATAATGGGGAATTGTCATGAGAGAAGCTTCTCTGAGGAAGGCCGGGCAGTGTCAAGGAGGAGCTCATCCTAGTGACTGGAAGGACTTAAACTGTTTTCCGCTGAATTCATCACTCCGGTCCCATCCTAGTTATGGCTCTGGGCGTGATGGCGTCATTACAGGGGTCAGCTGACTGGAAGTCTAGGGCAGGATGGCACAATGGAGCACGTTTCCTGCCTCCACCTTCAGCATCTTTATAGAGTAGACCCCAGTAGGCTCCTCTGGTGCCAGACAGAACAATAGCAGTGGAATTGTTGACACCACTTGATAATCACAAAGCTCTTTATCTCTGTTATCTTGTTTGATCCCCACAACTATCCTGTGATGATAAGCATTTACTATCTCCATTTTGCACGAAGAAGGCTCACTCTCAGAGAGGGAAAATACTCTGTCCAAAGTCATATTACTAAGAAGTGGCTGAGCTGGGAGACTAATTCTGGGCACGGTAACTCCAGTACTTCTTGTTGTTGAACTGTTTTTCAATTGTGTCCATTTCTTTGTGACCTCATTTCGGGTTTTCTTGGCAGAGATGTTAGCATGGTTTGCCATTTGCTTCTCCAGCTCATTTTCCAAATAAGGAAACTGAGGTAAATAGGATGCAGTGATTTGCCCAGAATCATACAACTACTAAGTGTCTGAGGTCAAATCTGAGCACAGCATCCTGACTCCAGAGCTGGCCTTCTATCCGGAGCTGCCCTTGTATACACTTGATAAATGTTGTTGACTGATGGACCTGGATCCAGATCTCCTTCCCCCTTTTATGGATGAAGGAAAACTGGCAATGTCAAATGGTACATTCTCTCTCACATCCTGCCCACCCTCATAGGGACACTAGTTTATCTATGCTTTTTCTCAAGGTCCCTTCCACCTCTGACATTCTGTGATTCTATACATTTTCTTTTTTTTCCTGAGGCAATTGGGGTTAAGTGACTTGCTAGGGTCACACTAGCTAGAAAGTGTTAAGGGTCTGAGATCAAATTTGAATTCAGGTCCTCCTGACTTCAGGGCTGGTGCTCTATCCACTGCACCACCTAGGTGCCTCCAATTTTATACATTTTCAAGGGAATAAAATTAAATGCTAGCTTGCGGCATCCAGTAATCAATCTCTTCAGCCACATTACCTCTGAAGAGGAAGAATAATTTTAATGCTGCACTTGGCCTTGAAAATTATTTCAATATATTTCATACTTGAAGCTGCTCCAGATAGATCATTATGAACACAGATGATTTTCAAAGTCTTTAGGGGCTCTGTGCTTCAGATGCTAACTCATTACCTGCCCCCCTGGCCCATTGCTTGTTGCTTTAAGTATTTTCTAGGCCCCTAAGCAGCAAGTTGGATGAATCACTTAGCCTTAAAAAAAACTAAATTATATGAATACCAGGAAAAGGGCTGGAGTAAGGCAATGGGAAGGTAGTTTCCTAAGCAGCTGCTCTGGACTCCAAGCTGAAGTGAAAAATCTATCCTATATTAGATCTGCCTGAAACTAGGCATTGATCCACACTTAACACCGTACACCAAGATAAGGTCAAAATGGGTTCATGACCTAGGCATAAAGAATGAAATTATTAATAAATTAGAGGAACACAGTATAGTTGACCTCTCAGACCTGTGGAAGGGGAAGGTCTTTAGGACCAAAGAAGAACTAGAGATCACTGCTGATCACAAAATAGAAAATTTCGATTATAACAAACTGAAAAGTTTTTGTACAAACAAAACTAATGCAGACAAGATTAGAAGGGAAGCAATAAACTGGGAAAATATTTTTACAGTCAAAGGTTCTGATAAAGGCCTCATTTCCAAACTATATAGAGAATTGACTCTAATTTATAAAAAATCAAGCCATTCTCCAATTGAAAAATGGTCAAAGGCTATGGACAGACAATTCTCAGATGAAGAAATTGAAACTATTTCTAGTCATATGAAAAGATGCTCCAAGTCATTATTAATCAGAGAAATGCAAATTGATGCAACTCTAAGATACCACTACACATCTGTCAGATTGGCTAAGATGACAGGAAAAAATAATGATGATTGTTGGAGGGATGCGGAAAACTGGGACATTGATGCATTGTTGGTGGAGTTAAGCAGAATCCAACCATTCTGGAGCGTGTTTGAACTATGCTCAAAAGTTATCAAACTGTGCGTACCCTTTGATCCAGCAGTGTTACTACTGGGCTATATCCCAAAGAGATCATAAAGAAGGAAAGGGACCTGTAAGTGCACGAATGTTGTGGCAGCCCTTTTGTAGTGGCTAGAAACTGAAACTGAATGGATGTCCATCAGTTGGAGAATGGCTGAATAAATTCTGGTATATGAATATTATGGAATATTACTTGTTCTGTAAGAAATGACCAACAGGATGATTTCAGAAAGGCCTGGAGAGACTTACACGAACTGATGCTGAGTGAAATGAGCAGGACCAGGAGATCATTATATACTTCAACAACAATACTATATGATGACCAGTTCTGATGGACCTGGCCATCCCTCATACATGAGATCAACCAAATCATTTCCAATGGAGCAGTAATGAACTGAACCAGCTACGCTCAGAGAAAGAACCCTGGGAGATGACTAAAAACCATTACATTGAATTCCCAATCCCTATATTTATGCACACCTCATTTTGATTTCCTTCACAAGCTAATTGTACAATATTTCAAGTCTGATTCTTTTGTACAGCAAAATAACATTTGGTCATGTATAGTTATTATGTATCTAATTTATATTTTAATGTATAACATCTACTAGTCATCCTGCCATCTGGGGGAGGGGGTGGGGGGTAAGAGGTGAAAAATTGGAACAAGAGGTTTGGCAATTGTTAATGCTGTAAACTTACCCATGCATATATCTTGTAAATAAAAGGCTATTAAATTAAAAAAAAAAAAAAAAAGATCTGCCTGAGGGGTCCAAATCCTGGACCAAAAGTCACATTTCTCTGCTTGGGACATCGTTTTCCTCCATAAAATGGAAATGAAAATACATGTCTCATATATGTGTATGTGTTTGTGTCTGTATGTGTACTTATAGTATACTATATATATATATATGCTATTTATATACCTATATATATACAAGTATATATTTATATGTAGACACATAAAATATATACATATGTGTGTATGTATGTATATATATATATATATATATATATATATATATATATAGAAATAAAAATGTAATTGTTTTTCATCCAAATTCATGGAAACTCCCTGAAATCTCTCCACAAATATCTCTATGGACCCCACATGAAAAACTGGTCTACTCTCATAAAGCAAGTGTTTGGCACACAGGAGCCATGATATAAATGCTAGCTACTGTTATGATGAGGATGCAAACAAGATTACCTCAGAAAGTTCTTAGACCATGATAATGATTATAATTATATATATATATAAAATCACATGTAACATATATTAATCATATATTTCTATATCACATATAAATCACATATAATTTATATATTAATCATAAATTTATATATAATTACATGTAGGTGAAATGATATATAATTTATATTCCACATTAACCATATATAGGTAAAATCACATATAATCTATATTGTATATTAATCATATAATTATATATAGTAAAATCATATATTTATATTACAGATTAATTATATATTTATATGTGAGAAATTCTATATAATTTATGTTGTATATTATATATGGATGAAAATCTATATAATTTATATATGTAATTACATATAAATATGATTTTATATATATATAATTATACATGGGTGAAATTATATATATGCACATATATATCCAAGCTGTTGTAGAAAATCTATCAATAATATATACAACAATAATTATATATATTATATAAAGCTGAAATTATATATCTGCACACACATAATTCCACCTATATACAATCATACATTGTATATGTATATTACTGTTATATATATTATTGATAGATTGTATATAGGTATATATATTATATTATTATAAATGTATATATTACTGTATATATTATTGTATATATATGTATTACTGTTATATATATTATTGATAGATTGTATATATATATTGTGTTATTTTTATGTATTGTATTTATATGTATTACTGTAATATATATTATTTATAGATTGTATATATGTATATATATTATTTTATATGTATATATTACTGCATATATGTATTGCTGTTATATATATTATTGGTAGATTGTATATATGTATATATTATATTATTATATGTGTGTATTATTGTATATATATGTATTACAGTTACATATTATTGATAGATTGCATATATGTATATATATTTTATTTTATATGTATATATTACTGTATATATGTATTACTGTTATATATATATTATTGGTAGATTGTATATATGTATATATTATATTATTATATGTGCGTATTATTGTATATATATGTTTTACAGTTACATATTATTGATAGATTGTATATGTATATATATTATAATATATGTATATATTACTGTATATATATATATATATTATTACTGTTATATATATTATTGATAGATTTTCCACTCTAGCTTGGATTTCAGAGCAGTTGCTTAGGAAACTATCTTCCCCATTCTTTTCTGGTATTCACATAGTTTAATTTTTTAAGGCTAAGTGATTCATCCAACTTGCTGCTTAGGGGCCTGGAAAATACTTAAAGCAATTCTGTGTGTGTGTGTGTGAAAATCTATCTAGGTGAAGGGGCAGCTGGGTAACTCAGTGGATAGAGCACGAGCCCTGAAGTCAGGAGGACCTGAGTTCAAATTTGGTTTCATATATATTCATATATATATTTGGTTTCATATATATATATATATATATATATATATATATATATATATATATATGAAATACTCAAAGCCCATACAGCTCCTGGAGCATCCCTTCTCTCACCGTGACACCTTTCTGCCAAGACTTTCTCCCACATCTGCGTTCTTTCTGTTTTGGCTCAGTGCCACCTACAGAAGGCTGCTCTTCCCTGTCTCCTGCCTCTCGGTTGTCACAGCTGTTCCGATGCCCATGTTTAAAAGGAGAATGGAAGGAAATGGCTGATTCAGAAGAGCCATGTGGGAGGTGCTGGTATTTTCCCAGATGACTCAGTTTTCATTCATAAAAATACCACCGAGCAGCCCTGGAAATTAGGTTTTGGGTCTTTCCTTTGGCATTTTAGTGAACTTTGGACCTAAAGATAAAGTAGAATTTGGAGAGAGGGAGGGAGGCTATGCAGATGACACTTGGGATGGAAGAAAGATGAGACCTTTAGAAATGAGGTTGTCATCAGTCACCAAGCATTTGTTAAGAACCTTCATTAAGTGTCAGGCACTGTGATTATTGATGGGGATCCAAAGAAAGGCAAAAAAGCTCATTTACACAAAAACTCATAATGGAAGACCAAATAAAGTCATTTATCCAAGACCAGTTCAAATCAGACCTTGGATAAATGCCTAGCATATGCTGTTGTTGAGCAGCTTCAGTCTGTCTGACCTCCTGACTCCATTTGGGGTTTTCTTGACAAAAACATTGGCTTGCCCTTTCCTTCTCCAGCTCATTTTACAGATGAGGAAAGTGAGGCAGACAGGGTGAAGTGACTTGGCCAGCTAGTCTGAAGCCAGATTTGAACTCATTCAGCCATATCTCACTCTTTGTGATCCCATTTGGGATTTTCTTGGCAGAGATACTGGAGTGATTGGCCATTTCCTTCTCCAGCTCATTTTACAAATGAGGAAACTGAGGCACAAAAGGTGAAGTGACTTTCTACACAGACTGATTTGAATTCCAGTCTATCCAGACTCTATGCCTGATGTTCTTGCCATTGGGCCACTGAGTTGCCTCTAGCTGTCTAGAGTTTCCTAGTATTTTGGAAGATGGTAGGCAGGCAATGTGTAAAAAAACCTCTCCAATTTATAAAATAAAGTGGAAAATTTTACTTAGGAAGCTTTTCTCAGTCTTAAAATGTATAATCCCTTCTCTCTTATTGACCATTTTCAATTTATCCCATCTATATTTTGTTTGTAAATGTTTGCATGTTGTTTTTCCCACTGCATTATGGATTTTCTAAGAGTGGGGACTGGCTTTTCTTTTTTTTAACCTTTCTTTGTATCTTTATCACTTAGCACAGTGCCAGACACACAGTAGGTGCTTTTTAAAACTAATCTTTTATTTTCCTTTTTGTGAGACAATTGGGGTTAAGTGACTTGCCCAGGGTTACACAGCTAGGAAGTGTTAAGTGACTGAGGTCAAATTTGAACTCAGATCCTTCTGACTCTAGAGCCAGTGCTCTATCCACTGGGCCATCTAACTTCCCCAGAAGGTGCTTAATAAATGCTTGCTGACCTGACCTTAATTGACTCCTTAGATGACCTCTAAGATCTCTTCTCTCTAACCAATGCTCCTAATCCCCTCTCACTTAATGCAAGTGTCTGGTTCTGATCTCAGTCAGACTTTCTTTCAATCTTCTTGATCTCTTAGTCCTACCCATCTTTTAAGTTCTAAAATAAGTCACCTCCTCCAGAAAGTCTTTCTTGATGTCCAGGGCTCATAAGCCTCCCCCAATTTAAATGGTAATTTGTTTGCACATTTTAAAAAATTAATACTGGAGTAAAAAAAAAAAAAGATTTTGAACATGGAGGCAAAGAAAGGACTCTGCACTTAATCAGTGGTCAATAAATGTGTGTGAATTGCTTTAGAGCTAAAAAAAAAAAAAAAGCTTTAGGATTTGAAGCCAGGTTCCCTGAGCTGCTCAGAAGATTGCCTTTTTTGAGGCGGGTTGGGAAGGCAGACCCATAACCCTGGCGCCCAGAGAGAAGGCTGGCCATTGAGCGCATCCCACTAACCTGAGGAGTTGTAACAGTGTGCGTAATGTTTCTGGTTCAGGGCCACTTTCCATTGCACGACACCTGTTTTGTTTTTACCACACTTGGGATTGGGGAGAATGCGAGAGATGACCACGTATCCATCAGAGACCCACCCGAAACTGCAAAGAGAAGAAGAATCCATCAGTGGCTTGGACATTAAACCCAACGAGAGAAACCACAGATTCCAGGTGCCACGGAAAGGGCGCCTCCGTTCCCACGCACCTGCATGTCTCAAACTTGAAGTCCCAAGCAGTGGTCACTTGAGCTTTACTGGCCAGCTGGAGACCCAACAAGCTGCAGGCGTCTTTGGCTTCCGTGTAATTTAATTGTTGCCCTTTCCCTTTGCCAATGAGGGTGATCCCCATGATTCTACATGGGTCAGTGATAATAAGGTCTGAAAAAGGAACAGATGAACATTCAGAAGGGAATCATTCAATCATCTTTTTGGATTCAACAAAATCAGCGACAATCAATTTATTAAGGGCATATTATGTAAAACAAATTTAAAAAACAGCCTGATATGCAAGATGTGGGAGGGATACAAGGACACAAAAGGAGACAGTGCCTCATGAAGCTTACGTTCTATACAGGGGAGAAATAACACTTAATTAAGGAAGTACAGAATTTCTGTTTTTAAGGAGGAGGGGCGTTAAACCTGGGATTTCATCAGCATAGGGAGCTCCTAGTGAGATATTTCTTCTGCCTATGCTTAGCAATAATTCCTTCTTTTCTTTTCTTTTTTCTTTCTTTTCCTTTTTTCTTTCTTTCCTTTTCTCTTCCTTTCTTTCTTCCTTCCCTTTTCTCTTCTTTCTTTCCTTTCTCCCTCCCTTCCTCTCTCTCTCCTTCTTTCTTTTTTCTTTCCTTCCCTCTTTCTTTTCTCTCTTTGTTTCTTTCTCTCTCTTTTCTCTCTCTTTCTCTCTTTTCTCTCTCTTTCTCTCTTTTCTTTCTTTCTTTCTTTCTTTCTTTCTTTCTTTCTTTCTTTCTTTCTTACTTTCTTTCTTTCCCCCCATGGACTTCTCTAACAATTTGGGGAATCCTTTTCAGAAGATTCCTCAGAATAATATAATTTTTAAAAAATCACAATTGAGGGAAATATTTATTTTCCATCACAAATTGGTGAAAATAAATTGGAATACTTTTTCCATTCAAGTTCATAGACACTCTGAAATTCATCCATAGTACCATGACTCTCAGTTTAAGAATCCCTCTTGAGAGAGCTGCCTGATAGCACTAAGAGTTTATACACAATAATTTATCTCTGATATGTGAGGGGATGAGAGAATAAATAATTGGGGCAATCATGAAAGTTCTTTTGTATAAAGTGTGACCCTGGGAAATAACCCTGACCTGCTCTGTGCCTTAGTTTCCTCCTCTTTAAAATATGGAGTTGGGTTTGATGGAGCTGAAGTTCTTTCCAGCTCTAAATTTGTGATCCTAAGTGTCATTTGAGCTGAGTTGCAGAGTGCTGGAGATTCCAAGCATTGAAAAGGGGGAACATTTCAGATATGAGGAACAATCTGTATACCCCTTAATATTAACACTGTTTTGTCCTTAGTTTTCAAAGAGATAGTGGGATGACATGCTTCTTCATATATGATTTAGATTTAAGTGAGGCAGAGTTACTCCAAGTCATCAGCCTCAGTCTCTCTTCCCAAATCATTGGAATCCAATGCCAAGACAAACATCAAGACTAAAATGGCCCAGGATGCAGTTTATGACCCTGGGATCTCCTATATCTAACCAAGCTCTCAGCACTCTATAGCATTTACTTGAGCTGCCTTCATTGGACACTGGGGCAAATTGTTCTCATCCTTCCATTTTCCATGTTTGAATTAGACAATCCTTTAACTGGATGGGTTTGAGATCCATTGATTATCCCCAAGCTGGTTTAGCTCTGCCTGCTGAGATGGTTTCCTGGGGTGTGGCCCCACTGCACATACAACAGCTTCTTGGAGTCACTGAGAGTTGGGTGATCAGTTAGATATCAAAGTAGTGTGCAGCCATGAAAAGGGCTAAACAAGTCCTCAAACCAGAGGCTCCCACCCTTCTTAACAACACTGATCAACTAACCTCTGTCTAGCCCGTCCCTCACAAACCAGTTGCCTTAAATACCTAGTATCATGACAAAGTTGGAGGGGATCTTTCAGATCATTTGGTCCTACCCACTTATTTTACAAATAAGACAACTGGCACCCAGGGTGTATGGTTTCAATGGTAAGGGAAGTCCTATCCCCCCCTCCTTCTTGACCATTGGCATAGATCATGAATCATAATCCTTTCCTTTTCTTAATAGAAGCTCTTAGGAATTACCATGGCTGAAAAAATATTCTGGTGAACCACCTTCTAGTGCTTCTCCAAATTTCCTAGGATGGTCAGGCAATATGTAATAACAATAGCTAGTATTTGTATAGTATTTTAAACTTTGCAAAATATTTAGAAGAGGGCTGAATTGAGAGCAAAGGATGGAAAGTTCAGGAAGGCAGGTTCCAACTCAAAATTAAGTGTGTGGTAACAATCAGAGTTGTTCAGATGTGGAACGGGCTACCTCGTGAAGTAGTGAGCTCCTCATCAATGGATGTATGTCTTCGGGTGTATTCAATCAGATATAGGATCAATAAGCATTTGATGAGTTAAAAAGCTTTTTTTTTCAAATGACTACTGTGTATCAGGAATTACGCTAAGTGCTAGGGTACAAAGAAAGGAAAAAAACCCAGATCCTACTCTCAAGGAGATAGTAGTTTACAGAGTACTCCTAGTTTAAACAGGATTTAATTAGATAGATTTTTGAAGGGAATCTCTGCTGAAGGCGAAAGATTGGACTTAATGGCCTCTAAGGTTCCTTCCCATTCTAAAATTCTATTATTCTAAATGACTATCTTTTAAAAGGTAAGAGGATAGGGGTAGGTTGGGAGAGAAAAAGGGTAATTGGACTCCTTTGGTTAGTGGACTCTCCATAGAGAGGAAGCAAAGGACCAAATACCTTATTCTAAAGTCTATAAAAGGAGAATCATTAAGAAACAAGGAATCCTTTGTGCAGTCAGTCCTACATGGTGGCTGACCTGAGAATATAGGACTTTCTATACATTTTAGTATTAATTTCCCTAAGAATGATCTCTTAAGGAACCATTTTTAAGTAGTTTGACACCTCTTTAGATAGAAAAGGTGACTCTAAAGTAGGAGACAATAAAAACAGCCAAACTGTCCTCTGCATTCTCTGAAATCCAGTGCCACTGGCTTCTTTGCCGCTTCTTGCACAAAACCCTTCCTTTCCCAATGCCCCCAATTTTCACCGACTATTCCCCATGCCTGAAATTTTCTCCTTCGTCACTTCTGCCTCCTGGCTTCCTTCAAATCCCAATTGAAATCCCACTTTCTACAGAAAGCCCATCCTGATGCCCCTTAATACAAGTACCCTCCCTCTATTGATTATCCCTAATACATCTTTTTTCTATCTTGTCATACATAATTGCTTCTATGTTCTCTCCTCCATTGGGAAGAGGATCAGGAAAGGTGACAGTCATCATACTAATCAATTCAACGTAATTCAATCCACTAAGCATTTACTGAATACTCGTGTGATAGGGGCTGAGAGTAGAAATATGATAACAATAGTGTCTGCCCTCAAGAAGTTTATATTTTACTATTCATAGATTCTTAGAGTTAGAAAAGATCTTAGAGAGCATTGGTTCTATCTCCCTAATTTTACAGACAAGGAAACTGAGCTCCGGAGAAATTAAATGGTATAGCTGGGATTTTGAACCTACTGTGGCTTAAGCTTTTCACTGAAAGCCAATGTTTCAATGATCTCATCTCCCCTGCCCCATTCCATGTTCTGTTTAGAAACCAGTTTTACTTGTCAAAACCCCTCAAAAGGAAGCAATTTTGACTTAAAGGTAAATATGGTATATATATAGAACTCTATGATACAGTGAAAAAGGTTCTGGACCTCAGTTCAAATCCTGCCTGATGCTAATGCTTCCTAATCTGTGGGATTTGGAGAAAATTGTTTGGCCTCCTTGGGTGAGTGCACATCCCTGCCCCAATACTTTCTCCTCCGATAAGAGGGCTTCTGAAGTAGCTCCCAGCTCTAGATCTAGAGGGGTCTAAGAAAAATAGATCCTTCCAAAGATGAATGATTTTTAAAAATTTCAGTGCTCGAAGAATCCCCCGCTCTATTGGAGTGAAGCTGGGCTGTCAGTGGTGTTTCCACTTGATGGGAGACCCAAGTCACCCAACCTGCAACAATCCAGCATCAGAGAAGCTCTTTGTGGCTCCATCCACCCCCCAAGGAGGAGCAAGTTGTCCTGGAACTTACCTTCTACCTGCAGCAAGCCTTGGACCAGGAACAAGAGCAGGGAGAACAGTAGGGCTGTGGTGGTACAGTGTCCCGTGATGGGGCAGCGTGCCATGGCTGGAAAGCCCCTCACACCAAGATAGGCTGACCAGCCTTCCGTTGCCTGCTTTCTCCTCGGAGAACCTGATGGACTGGAGATCCCGACTCGGGACTGCGAGATGGTGAGCTGTCAGGGACTTACTGTCACTGTCCACTCTACTTCCCGCCCATCCCCTCATCAAGGTCAATGGGGGGAAATGAACACGAAGCCTGTGTGTTATGGATGGCTGTCTGGAAAATTCAGCTATTGCTGACTCAGAGAGCAGGCAGCTGAGAGAGGCAGATAGCTCAGCTCGCCTTGCTGCATTCCTTCCTGGTCAGCCAGATGTTGTGAAGCTGGCTGCTCTGTTTTTCCTTTCTTACACTATTCAGGGTTAATTCCTCCCATGTGGGACATTTACTAATTCCCAGTCAAGGTCTGGGGTTCCACGGGAGACAGAGCTGGGATTCTGGGTCCTCCACCCCGTCCACCCCTGTCTCTCTGGGAAAATAAGGCTGGGCCAGATGAATTTGAATCCTAACTCTCCTGTGATTATTTCAGGATGTGCCCCAAAGGATTCCTTTTGAGGAGAAGTTTTGAAATAACAGACACCTCCAAAGTGGAGGCAGTTGGTGGTACAATGGGTAGAGTGTAGGTTTGGAGTTCAAGTGAGTTCAAATCTGTGCTCTGTAATTCTGGAAAAGCCATTTAACCTCTTGTTGCCTCAGTTTCCTCAACTGTAACACGAGGTTAATAACAGCATCTACCTCTAGGGATTGTTGCAAGGGTCAAATGAGACAGTATTTGTTAAAGGGCTTAGCACGTTGCAGGCACTTAAATAATTGACCAAGTCAATCTCCTTATAAAGGGGTTAGATTAGATCATGGTTCTTAAACTTTTTCCATTTATGACCCATTTTTTTGTCTGAAAATTTTTTACATGATCCTGGGTATAAGTATATAAAAGCAGTATATAAATCAAACATTTACTGATAATAAATCATAATTTCACAACCTCCACATCCAGCTACAAGACCCCATATGGGATCATGACTTAGATGTTAAGAACCTTTGAACTTGATGACCATGAAATCCTTTCCAAGTGTAAATATATAACTCTGTGAACTAATTTATTTTAATTTTATTTATTCACACTCAATTTTTGGTCATCCAACTTTTGCTTAAATTCCCAAAGAGAGGGGAAACCAACTACCTCCAGAGGCAATTCCATTTGTTACCAAGTTTTCATTGAGCTTAACTTATCTCCCTCTTGGTCTCTTATAGTCATAGCTCCTAATTTTGCACTATAGGATAATCATCCAAATATTTGAATACAACCATCAGGTTGACCCCAAGTATTCTGGTTTCCAGGCTAAATATTCCAGCAGTTTATCTGGAAAAGATGTAAGGGTTTTATTGGACTGCAAACTTAATGTAGCATGATATCAATTCATCAATCAACATTTATTAAGCACCTTTGTCAGTCTAGAAATCGGAAGCAGTATTAGCTTAGAAATTGAAAGCAATCAGATTTTCCCGGAATTGGGAGGTGACCATCTTAGTATATTCTGTGCTGGTCAGAGCACATTTAATATTCTTCCTAATTCTGAATTTCACATTTTAGGAAGGATGTTAACAAGCTGGAAAGTTTTTAGAGAAGGCTGCTTGGGATGAACATGATCATGCAATATACCAAACTCAACTGAAGGAACTGGGAATGTTTTGCCTGGAGAAGAGAAGAACTGAAGTGGGGAATGGACAGTGGATGATAGACAGGTACATGAGTGCAAATTATTTTATGAAGAATGGATTAGGCCATTCTGCTTAGTGCCAGAAGGACAAGACCAGAAGCAATGGGAGGAAATTACACAGGCTAATTTAGGTTTGATGTAATAAATGCTTCCTAATAAATGGAGCTACCCCAAAGTAGAATCTGTTGTCTTAAATGGAAGGCAGTGAATTTCTTCTCCTGTGATGTTTTCTAACAAAAATCACTTGTCGAATATGTTATAAAATGCATTCTTTTTCAGATGGATTTTGGAATAGAGAGTCTCTAAAACCCTTCTGAAATACTGGGATTTGATTCTTTTAACTGGACTTCAGTTTCCTCATTTGTGAAATAAGAAGGTTGACACTAGAATAAGGAATCTTTACCTTTTTGGGTGCCATTGACTTTTTCTTATAATAATATTTTAAAATTCATAAAATAAAATAATTTGAAAGGAAACCAACAATATTGAAATGTAGTTATAAAAATATTTTTAAAAATCAAGCTCATGACTGTGCTCAAAAAGCTGTTGAATGAGTTCCTGACAGTGAGAAGTGGGTATGCTCTGTATACCCTTTGATCCAGCAATATCACTAATAGGTCTGTATCCCAAAGAGATCATAAAAAAATGGAAAGGACCCACATGTAAAAATATTTATAGCAGCATTTTTGTGGTACCAAAGAATTGGAAATTGAGGGGATATTCATTAAATGGGAAATGGCTAAACAAGGTGTGGTATATGAATGTAATAGGATTCTATTGTTTTATAAGAAATGAAAAGCAAGTAAATTAAAATAACAAAAACAAAAACCAAAACCCAAACCTGGAAAGACTTGCATAACCTGATGCTAAATGAAGTGAATAGAAACAAGAGAACATTGTACATAGTAATAGCAACACTGTGTGATGGTCACTATGAGACTCAGATCTCAGCAATACAGTGATCCAAAACTATTCCAAAAAACTTGTAATGCAAAATGCCATCCATATCCAGAGAAATAACTATGGAGATTGAATGCAGATTGAATCATACTATTTTTTGATTTTGGTTTTAAATTTAAAATTTAAATATTTTGGTTTTCCTTTTTCTTTTTCTTTTCTTTTCTTTTTTTTTTTTTTTTTGCTTTTCCCCTTTTGTTCTGATTATTCTTGACAAATGTGGAAATATGTTTAAAATGACTGTACATCTATAACTTATATCAGATTGCTTGCTCTCTTGGGAAGGAGGGAGAGAAGTGACACAGAGGGGAAATTTTGGAACTCAAAGTTTTGTAAAAATGAATATTAAAAACTACTTTTACATGGAATAATAAAAAATACACTGAAATAAAAAAGAAAAAGAAAAAAGTTCATAGTCCCAGTTGAAGAATCCCTAATTACTAGAGCATGTCTAAGGTTGTGTGTAATTGATATCTTAGGATTCTCCAGCATGACTGAAAGGGGCTACTTGGAACTGTTAGCACTGGAAAATCCCCGTCTCTTGTAGCCCAACCTTGTAGTCTTTGAGCTTAGCAAGGAGCTCAAAGATCTTCCCTTGGGAAGTGTCCTGAGTTCCTGACAGTGAGAAGTGGGTATGTTCTGTAAATCTGACCCAGCTAAGAATCCCTCCTCCTGTGCCTGTGTCAGGAAAAACTGCTTCTCCTTAACATCAGGAACAACTGACCTCCTTCCTTCCTGTTGCCAGTCTGGGACTTCCCATACCCTTCCACTTCCACTCCACCAATAAATAAAAAGGTCTGATGATGAGATTCCTTCTTTATAAAATGATATGTTTTGGGGCAGGTAGGTGGCTAAACGGATAGAGCACCAGATCTAGAACCAAGAGGACCTGAATTCGAATCTGATCTCTAGATACTTGACACTTACAAACTGAGTGATCCTCGACAAGTTATTCAATCCTCTTTGCCTCAGTTTCTTCATCTGTAAAATGAGTTAGAGAAGGAATTGGCAAACCATTCCAGTATCTTTGCTAAGAAGACAAATGGGGTCATGAAGGATAAGACATGACTGAAAAACAACAACAAAGAGACTGTGTTAAGCAACTTCAGGTGATTCTTCCAGAGATTATTTCTGATTCCATTTTTCAATTGCAGATTATCATTAGGAAGGCTGCTTTATATAATATGTAGATGCTTAGTTAGGCAAGTGAAGGTAAGAAGAATTTATTCCTGAATGTCCATGCATAAAACTAAAATGTATTTTAAAATAACATCTTCAATTGTCCACTTGTGAATGTATGTGTGTGATGTATGTTTGGGAGAGATTAGAAAAGGCTTGATCTCAATGGAAAAAAATTTTGAATTTGTCATCAGAGGACGTGGGTTCAAGTACCAGCTCTCTTGCTGACTTATTACATGAGTTCTGGTGAAAGTTACATAAAGGCAGCCACTTACTACTTATTCAGCTAAGCCACATTGGGTACCAAGAGGGAGACAAGTGTGGATCAGATGTCTGCCCATAAAGAGCAGAGTAGCTAGTACAGAGATTGATCTCGGAGTAATAGTTGCTCTCAGCATTAGAAAAACAAAGGTTCAAGCCCCACCTTTGTGATATCCTAGTTGTATGATCCTGGGTAAGTCATGTAGTCTCCTTAGCATGAGTTTTTTCCAAGACTAAAATGCAGGGATACTTTTTAGTTTGTCTAATCATCTAATTATTTATCTATTGAATGTAATTATCTATTTATTATCTAAGGAATTAATGAAAAGAAAGGAGTGAGAAGAGAGAGAGAGAAAAAAGAGATCTATTCAAGCAATGACCATTGAAAGAAAACAAAATTGTTTGGTTAAGAAATAAAAGTTATCCTTATAGAATAGTGGCATTTTAGGGTGTAGGAGTGGATGAGATAAGACAGAGAAGGAGAGATGGAGACAGGCAGAGACTGACAGGGAGGAAGGACGGAGGGAAGGAGGAGGCAGAAAGAGAAAAGGGACAGAAAGGGAGAGATTCAGGAAGGAAAGTGAGGGAGATAAGTAGGTAAGTAGATGGATAGATTCAAGAAGAAAGGAGGAAAGAGATAGATGATAGACTGAGGAGGAGGAGATGGGGGAGGAGAAGAAGAAGGAGGAAGAGGAGGAGGTAGTAGAGAAGGAGGAAGAGGAAATGAGAGACATAGAATGAATGAGTAAATAAATGAAAAAGCATTTATCAAGCTATATACTATGTACCAGATCTTGTGCTAAATTCTGGAGAGATAAATACAAAAAGCATCACAGTCCTGGTTTTCCAGTAATTCACATTTAAAAGAGGAAGATTACAAATATAGGGAAGTAGTGGTCAGGGTAAGAGTAGTGTCATGTGCCGGAGGACATTTTCCAGGAGGAAATAGTCTATAATATAGTCTGCAACAGAGAAGGCAAGGCAGATGAGGATGGAGAAAAGGGGCATGGGATTTGATAGCCTCAAAGACAAAGCATTTCTTAGGAGTGGTGAGGGCAATGAGTGGGTGGTGAGGCGGAAATTGTGAGTGACTAGAACATTCCTAGGAGAAGTTTGGCAGTGAAAGGAAGTCCAGAAACAGGATGAGAGGAGGTGGTGGGGTCAAAGGAAGAGAAATACTCATCTTTTTCCAAATTTTTCCAAACAAAGTTGGCCATCTCCTAGTTTTTGTTTCTTTCTTCAAGTTTTCAGGAATTTGGACTGAATGAGAAATTAGGACTGGGGTTAAGGGATGAGATTCAACCAATGGCAATAACTAATATTTCTAAAGTCTTTTTACATTTGCAAGGTGCTTTACATCCATTATCTCTTTCAATCTCTGTAGTAAATTTATGAGGTAGTTGATTCAGGTAATAAACCCATTTTATGGGTTTATTGTAGTAAGCCCTGCTAGTTCCTTTTCCTTTCCCCTATTTCACTGACTACTTCTATGAGGATGAATTGGAAATCCCCAAGTCCCAACTTGGTATCCAAATGTCTATGGGGTGTGTCCATGAGATGAATGTAATTATCTAATGAATTATCATTATCTAATGAATTAATGAAAAGAAAGGAAGAGAGAGACAGAGACAGAGAGACAGAGACACAGAGAGGGAGAGAGACAGAGAGAGAGAGAGAGAGAGAAGCAGAGAGAAAGACAGACAGACAGACAGAGACAGAGACACACAGAGAGACCTACTCAAGCAGTGATGATTGAAAGAAAACAAAATTGTTTGGTTAAAAAAAAAAGTTATCCTCATAGAATAGTGGCATTTTAGGAGGTAAGAATGATTGAGACAAAAGAGAGCAAGAGAGATGAATGAGTGAAGAAGCATTTATCAAGCTGTATACTACATATACAAATTACTCTCATCATGTCTAGAACATTGTATTCCAAAAAGCACAATTCCTCTTCCTGACTTTATTGCTTTTACCACAAATTAGCCTGAGCTAAGTCATTTAATAACACAGTAGCCCTTACCTGTAAAATAGATATGGTATTTGCTCTGCCTTTAGCACATGGTTGTAATGATGTTAAAATTAGATAATGAATGCAAAAAGACATAGTTCCTTATGAATGTATGGTCCTATGACTGTATGTTGGTTTGCTGCTTTCTTAAAGCTGGTGGCCTTTTAGTCACTGGGATAGACTGATGAGGGGAAGGAGGAGGAGAAGGAGAAGAAGAAATAGAAGAAAAAGAAGGAGGAGGAGAAAGAGGACAAGGAGAAGGAAGAGGAGGAGGAGGAGGAGGAAGAAGAAGAGGAGGAGGAGGAGGAAGATCAAGAGGAGGAGGAGGACAAGCAGGAGGAGAAAGAGGAGGAAGAAGAAGAAGGAAGAGAGGAAGAAGAAGAAAGGAGGAGGAGAAGAAGGAAGAGGAGAAGAAGAAGATGATGATGATGAAGAAAGAAGAAGGAAGAAGATGATGAAGAAGAAAAAGAAAGAAGAAAGATGAAGAAGAAAAAGAAAGAAGAAGATGATGAAGAAAGAAGAAGAAAGAAGGAAAAAGATGAAGAAAAAGAAGGAGAAAGAAAGAGAAAGAAGGAAGAAGAAGAAAAAAGAAGAAAAGAAGAAGAAGAAAGGAAAAGGAGAGAGAGTGGGAGAAGGAGAGGAAGGGGAGGAAAAAAGGAGGAAGGGGAGGAAGGAGGAGGAGGAGGAGGAGAAAGAAGAAAAAGGAAGAAGAAGAAGAAGGAAGAGGAGAAGAAGAAGGAAGAGAGGAAGAAGAAAGAAGAGGAGAAGAAGAAAAAGGAAGAGGAGAAGATGATGATGATGAAGAAGAAAGAAGGAAGATGATGATGAAGAAGAAAAAGAAAGAAGAAAAAAGATGAAGAAGAAGAAAAAGAAGAAAGAAGATGAAGTAGAAGAAAAAGAAGATGATGACGAAAGAAGAAGGAAGAAAATGAAGAAAAAGAAGAAAGAGAAGGAGAAAGAAGGAAGAAGAAGAAAGAAGAAGAAGAAAAAGAAGAAGAAAGGAAAAGGAGAGGGAGAAGGAGAGGAAGGGGAGGAAAAAAGGAGGAAGGGGAGGAAGAAGAAGGAAGAGGAGGAGGAGAAGAAGAACAAGGAAGAAGAAGAACAACAACAACAACAACAAAGAACAAGAACAAGAACAGGAACAGCCATTTCATGTGACCTCATTAGGGTGCTTTTTTTTTTTTTTTTTTTTTTTTTTAGACAAAGCTACTGGAGTGATTTGCCATTTCTTTCTCCAACTCATTTTACAGAGGAGGAACTGAGGCAGAAAGGGCTATGTGCCTTGTCTAGGATCACACAGTTAATAAGTGTTTGAGGTCAGATTGGAACTCCTACAGATGAGTCCTTCTGGCTTCAGGCCCAGCACTCTGTGCACATCTCCAGCTGCCCTTCTCAGATTCATCATTACAACTCTTCTCCTGCCTCTTTGGTGCTCAGTTTGAGGTCAGTGCTGGACTATGGTCTTGAACCTACTTATGGAAACACAAAGATGTGACGCATAAAGGATCTGTCCCAGTGACCACGAGAGAGCTTTGGAAACTACTTTTATTTTCAAACTCAAGTATGTGACACTATTCAGTAAAAGGCTGGCACACCTGTGTGGATTTAACGATGCTCGGGACTTCAATAGCATGGTGCACCGGACCAGTGCCCTCCACCAGTCTTTCCCACTCAGGCATGAGGTGCAGCACAGCAGACATATATGTGCTCCCTTCAAGCATAAGGACACCCATTTGTTGTCCAGTTTGTGGCTACAGGAGGAGCAAAAGGCAGCCAGGGACTCATGCCCATCTGTCATACTCTCATGGACCAGAAGTCATTTCCTTTGGAGGGAGGTTGAAGTGAACTCCAATATCAAAAGATGCTTTTTCAATAAATTTGTTACTGAACCTGTTCTCGCCTCAGTCTCCTCACCTTGAAAGTGGAAATAACAATACCTTTAGGGTTTGTTCTGAGGATCAATTAAAATAGTTCTAGTGAAGTGCTTTGCCAACCTTAAGATGCTAAAGAAATGTCAACTATGATGATTATTAGTAGTAACTTCCATCTTGTACTCAGGTGTGTTTCCACCAGCTCCTTGCCTATGTATGTGCCGTCTTCAGGATGGAGACTGACACTTCAGAAAACCCTCAACCAGGGGTCATTGCTCATGGCTTTTCCCTGTTCCTTTATTATGTCCCTCAAGTCTTTTTAAAAATACGTTACTCCTTATCCTTCTCTCTCTCTTTCTCCAGTGAGAGTCCTGGCTTCGGACCAGGTGAATCCTTCTCTGTTTCCCCTTTCTTTTGTGAGGTCTTGGCTTTGACTGAAAGATGGGGCTGGGAATACCTGTTGGGTGTGCCCTCCCTCACTGGAACATGGCCCCAAGTGTGTGGCCGCTGCCTGCATCCAGGGATTTTTCAGTTTCTTCTCTGGCTTCCTGCTTTCCAGGGCTCCACAACAGAGGCCTCCGGGCCCAAAGGGGACACCGAGACAACCCAGATCTACCTTGTCATGTCTGAGCTCAGGGCTGGGAACCCATGTGGAAATTCACTCTAATATGCACAGACACACGGATCCAGCCCTGGAGGCTCCGGCTTATAGTCCCGTTCTTTTGTACTATCCTGCTTCCTCTTTGACCTTTTGGTACATCCTTGGTCCATCAGCCTTTGGCTTCATCTTTCAGCTGGTTTCCAGCCATTATTCAGGATGGCCCATGGAAAGCAGTTGGAAGTGGAGTGGAGTGGGGCACAAATGGAGTTTGGCACAGGTGGGTCCTGTTAGAGCTAAGCTATCAAACCAAACTCTTCTCCGCCTTGGAAAAACACCAATTTCGGGAGTCTTCAGCCTCCTCTCACATGTAAAGAAATGGAGAAATATCACAGGAAGCAAAAGGAGACTCCCGAAGGAGGGATTTCTTTTCTCACGGATGTTCTTTGCCCAAGATAACTGAAGTCAAGGAAGATTGAGTTGGAATCTTGGGAATTATTGAAGTCAGGGAAAAAGGAGCAAAAGCTTGAAGGAACAGATAGGTTATTGTTCTATCTCTGCCTTCAGTCAGATTTGGAAGCATCTCCCCAGGTTGGCAGGCCCAAGTGGGAGGAATGAGAGTGTCTCTTCCATTCCTGTAGGCTCACTGCTGATAGATTTCAGGATTGTTTTCTCCCGGGGGCTGCAGTGGGGGTGATGCCCCAAGAGAGCGCATGGGATGGGGCATGTTAGGTGTGTCAGGCTGAAGATACTTTCTTCAAGCCAAGGATCTGCCTGGGGCTCATTCCTTGCTGGAAACTCTTCTGAAGGAGGTGAGTTGGTTATTTTCAAAGGTACAATAAAAATCACCAATAAAAGGGGTGACATTTAAGGGGTGTCCAGTGATGGAAAATTCTCAGCAAATCAGTGGGCTTTCAATACTTTGAAAAAAATAGAACCAGTTTACATCACAGAGTAAATGGGTTACTGGTTACTGCAGCACACTTGGTAACTTATTTATACGAGACTGATCTTCATGATAGAGTTAGTGGGGACTCCCTCCAAAAGGTGGATCTACCATTGTGTGTGTGTGTGTGTGTGTGTGTGCAGGAACATTTTTATCTGTTTTCCTTTTTCTTTTTAAATTTCGAGATAAATACAATATGGATTAACTTCTGGGAGAAACCACTCCCACTCTTGTGAAAAACAACTTTAGGAAGAAGGAAAAAAGGGTGAGCCAGAGGGGGAGGGAAGTGTACAGAGTAGTGCCATGGCCAGAAGCTGAAGCAAGCAAAGGGTATCAGAACTGGGAGGGACCTTCAAAACCAACCTTCTCACTTTATAGAGAATGAAAGTCAGACTCAAGGAAAGTTAGGTGCCCAAGGTCAAGCGACTAATTAGTGGCAGAGCTGGGATGAGAATCCACATTTCCAGACCCCCAGGCCAATGCTCTTCCTGCTCTCTCCAGCTTTGACATCAGCATTGAAGCTACTGGGCTAAAATCTCCCTGGGTAGCCACTGAGAGCCTAGAAAATAGGTTGAAGAGTCGGTGCCATATCTGATCTTCAGTAAAGGCATTCTGGTGCTTCTCCCCTAGATGCTTGAGTGAAGGGGCTCTTCTCAAAGGCAGAATTCCACGGAGAAAGTGAAATCTCTCTCCTCCTTGCCCTCTCCTCTGGCCAGTTTCATTGGGACTTCATATTCCATCAGTGATGGTGAGTGAAAAGCATCCCGTCTCACTCCCAGACCAGTGGAGCAGGAATGTCAGATCATCAACGCACCAGTGTCCCTAACTGCGCTTAACAACTGGAAACCGGTGACACGCTGGGCAGGGTCACCCACCAGCCGGATGTCCCGCCATCCTTTATTGCTCCGCGGGCTGCTCCTGTTGTAGGCCTGAGTTCCACCAGGAGTCCCATTGGGAGGCAGAACAGGTGGCTTTTCCAGGCGTCCCCTCCGACAGTTCGGTACAAGAGTGATAGGAGTTGTACAGACCCAAGACAACTGTGAAAACAAGAATGGCGGCTGCCACCATCCAGATCACGTTCCAATGCTGGCATAGCTTGGGGTAGAGTATTTGTAAAAAATGAATCAAGGCTTCAAGTTTGCTGAAAAATAAAAGGGATGGGCATTTTAGTTTGGTGGATACCTCTTCCCCCACGCTTTTCACATCCCACCACCTAACAGCCATACTTTTCTGCTAATGAGACCATCCAAAGCACAGACCATTCCACCATTTAAAATTTAATAATATTTAATTTAATTATTTAACTAATTAAATTAATAAATAAAAATTTAATAATAAAAAAATAAATATTAAATTATTAAATATTATTTTAGCTGCCTAAGGGCAGCTAGGTCATGCAGCGGATAGAGCATAAGCCCTGAAGTCAGGAGGATCTGAGTTCCAATCTGACATCAGACATTTAGCCCTTCCTAGCTATGTGACTCTGGGCAAGTCACTGAACCCCAATTGCCTCAGCAAAAAAAATAATAGTAATAAATAAATAAAAATAAATATTTAGACTCAGGCAGATAAAGGAATAGCCCACATCTGGTACATATTGGCTGTGTGACTCTTGATTGTAGAGGGCCGAAGATAGTAGGTTTCCTCTGTGCTGAAGGGTCTTATACCTTACCCAGAGTTCCCCCACTACCTACGGCCCTCTCCATCAAGTCACTGGATAATCTCTCACTGCTTTGGTTAACTCTAAGATTATAAATTGTAGTGAAAATACTGATTTTCATTGGTAGAAGGAATTTCCTCATTCAGGAGTTGAAATCTCAGTTCCAGTTCCTTATTTATTTAGTTCCTATTGAATGCTGGGTTTCTATTTTTGTTTTCCTAAAGAGGCAGAGTTGGAGACACTCCAGGAATCCCACAATTATGAAACATAAAAATACTATAAAAATAATGCAATTATACCCATTTTCCAGAAAAGGCAATTGAAACTCAGATCAAAGCATTTGCTTTGGCCATGTGGCCAGTAAGTATCAGAAGGAGATCATTTGAGTCTTCTTTGCTCCGGCTTATTTCCTCTATATTGTGCTTTTTCTCAGGAAGGAGATATGGGAGAGGCTTTCTATTTAAAACAGTTTTCCTGAGATCATAGATTTAGAGGTGGAAATCCTCCTTTCCTGGCACTTCTCTCCTAGCTGCTTGAGGGAAGAGGCTCTTCTCAAAGGCAGAATTCCTTGGAGAAATTGAAATCTCTCTCCACTTTGACCTCTCCCTTTGAGCTGGGGAAAAACTGAATGAAAAGCATCCCAGCTCAGGATAGGATAAGATTTGATTTAGAAATCCTGTCATTAACCATCTCATTTTGCAAACAAGGAAATCAAATTCTAGTGATTTGACTGAGCTCACACAGGTTCTGTGCTGTAGAACTCAGCTTCCATGTCTCTAAGCCCAGCATTGTTTGCACTGTACTATGTTCTACTTCCCTTGGTTCCAGAGGACTGAGGCTGGGTTTCTTTAGGACTTTAGAACTGGGGGTGGATGCTGCTGGCAAAGAAGGGAAGAAGCATGTTTTCTGAACCAAACCAGCCAGGGTGTGTTTGTAGGGCATGCAAGAAGTCAAAGCCCTCACTGAAGAGGATGGTTTGTGGGGCTTCTGGAGAAAGCTAAATTTGTTTCCTTTGTTTCCAGGAAACAAAAAGGAGTTATGTTGATGAGATCTAGGCAGCCTCTGCATGATACCTACCTACATGATTCTGGCAAGTTAATCTTTCTGAACCTCACCCATAAAATGAGGGAGTTGCTGCTAAAAACTGCTGCAAATCTATGACACTGTGGTTCTCTGATTTTGGGAACAATATGTGGGAATTCTGGAGAAATTTGTGAAGTCCTGTCCTAACTCAACCTTCCCTCAAAGCTCTACCAGACAAAGTTGCTGATTACTGGGTTCAGCCACTGGGCAGTCCAATTGTGGATGGTAAAGGGTGTGACTAAACTCAGAATACTTTGGTTTCTGATATTCAATGGCAAATAATGGGGTAAAATGCAAAAATTCACAGTGAACAAGTTATAAGGGAGCCCCACAGAATTTGGATGCAGAGCTGTGAGTATAAAAGATGAAGTATGGACGAAGTACCCCAAAATAGGATTGATTTGAGTCTGGTCCTAGACAAAGCAATTTCCAGGAGTCTTAAGTGATCCTGGAGATCTGTTTGCATTTGGGAGGTCTATTGTTTCTTCTCAACCCTAACTTTCTTCAATCTGCAACTTCCTCCTTTCTTTATAAACATAGAAAACCACATTTTGATGTCACCAGATCATTTCTGCTTTTTCTTTCCTCCAAGTGAGCCATCCCTTTCTTTTAAGGAGTTAGTTATTTTGCCTCTTCTTTTCTAGACCTTCCTTCTCTGGCAGTCTCTCCGATATAACCTTTTTTGAGCCTGATGGGAAAGTCTTTTGAGGGTTACTGTAGTCTGAGATAATTCTTAGGAAACCTATACTTTAGTGAAAGTTGAGTTTCTTACTAAAACCAATTCAGTTCAATGAAATAAACATTTATTAAGCACCTACTATATGCAGGCACTATGCTAGATCTTAAGAATATAAGAACAAAAGTGAAAATTAAGCACCTACTCTATGCAGGCACTATGCTAGATCCTGAGATTAAACACTTATGCAGGCACTATACTATATGCAGGCACTATACTACATCCTGAGATTAAGTACCTACTATATGCAGGCACTATACATCCTGAGATTAAGTACCTATTATATGCAGGCACTATACTACATCCTGAGATTAAGTACCTACTATATGCAGGCACTATACTACATCCTGAGATTAAGTACCTACTATATGCAGGCACTATACTACATCCTGAGATTAAGCACCTACTATATGAAGGCACTATACTAGATCCTAAAATTAAGCACCTATTATGTGCAGGCACTGTACTAGATCCAGAGAATACAAGAACAAAAGTGAAAATAGTCTGCCTTTTAGGAATTTGCATTTGGAGTAGTGCTGAAGAACAACAAGAACTAGCTAAGTATATACTATCTATATCTCTATATATAATTTCGAGGGTTAAGGAAATACTAAGGGAATTAGGAAAGACCTCATAGAGGAGATGGCCTTAAGCTAAGCATTGAGGAGATCTAAGATTTCCATGAGGGAGGGGTGAGGATAGAGAGATAGATGACAGTTTATGCATAGTCATGAAAGTAAGAAAATGGAATATTGTGTCTACTGTGAACTGTAAGTAAGCCAATTTGAGTGAATTGTAGAGAAAATCATATGAGGGCAGTTATAAATCAATCTGGAAAAATAGATTGTATCTAGATTAGGAAGGATTTTAAATGCTAAATAAAGGAACTGTATAGTATCTTAGAGGTAAGAGGAAGTCATTGAGGCTTTTTGAGTAGGGAAGTGATACCATCAGACCTGTGTATTAGGGATTTTCATTTGGTAGTTGTGTGGATGACAGATTTGAGTAAGAACAGAGTGTAGAAAGGTAAATCAATTAAGAGGCTATTGCAAAACTAGGTGAGAAGTAATAATGGGCTAAATTAAAATGGTGGCAAGAGTGGGATAATTGGGAGAAAAGCTGTAGATTTAGAATTGACAAGGCTTAGAAACTAACTGGATGTGAAGGTGAGGATGAGGAAAGAATAGAGGAAGACTTCAACAATAGGAACTTGGCTTCATGGAATGAGGACCTGGAAGAAATAGGGAAGTTAAGAGGAGGACTAGGGTTAGAGGAGAAAGAAAATGAATCTGATTTTGAACATGTCGAATTAAAAATGTTTTTAACATTTCAAATAGTTTCCAAGGAAATAATAAGGAATGAAAATATTCAAAGTCATCATAATTAATGTTTCATCATTCATTATAGGTATCCCTTTCCTTCCCTCCCTCCTTCCATCTCTCCTTCTCTTCCTCTCTCTCTGTCTCTCTATCTCTTTCTATCTCTCTTTTCTCTCTTTCCTTCCTTCCCTCTTTCTGTCTCTGTCTTATTTGTACAAGACATCTATTTCCATTTTATGTTTGCCCTGTTCCCTGCCTCTTCCTTTAGCTTTGGGAAATGCTCAGGTGGCAACTAGAAGCCCTCACCTGCTTTTTAGCTCCTTTTCCTCATCCTCCTTTTCTAGCCCTTCCAGGCTTTCATTTGTCTTCTCTTCTTCTTCTTCCTTCAGTTCCTGAAGCTCTTTGGTTTTCTTTAGGCCTTCTTGATACCTTTAATGAAAGAAAGTGTTTTGTTTTATTTGGGGCTGGGAAAGGCCAGGCCAAGGACAAACTTCCCAAGTAATTCCTAGTTCTGGGGGACTGTTAGTATCCAAAACTTCCTGTAGTTGTGGATGAGGGGAAAAGCCTGGAATGTACAATAAGGCTACCAAGCATTCCTATAACTACTCCTGTCAATAGTATTCCCCCCTATCTCTGCTCTCATCCTTCCTGTTTATAGGAAATGTCACATAAAATGTTCGTCATAACCCCCCCACCCCAAATCAACAAAACATTCTCTTCTTGTTTGACATTTCCTCAATTTAGACCCCTACACTCCCACTCCACCCCATGTTGGGACCGCCTTTGCCCTCTGTCTTAAGGAGAGGCTGGCTTGATAGAACTTTATGTGCAGGAACAGAAGAAGGGGAAAAGGGACCAGAATAATTTCCAGGGAACTGAATCAATGTCAAACAGCATTAATCAATCTCTCTCTCTCTCTCTCTCTCTCTCTCTCTCTCTCTCTCTATATATATATATATATATATATATATATCATACCAATTACAGGAGAGGTTAAACAGATTTAAATAATATAAAATAAATTATTTGGTAACTTTTTGCATATGAAAAGCCAGAGAAGAGTAATTATAATGATAACTTACATTGCTATAATATCTTAAGGTTGACAAAAGAACTCCCCTCATATCCTAGTGTCTGACATTGAAAGTGCTTGGTAATAAATAGCATTTATAGAGCACTTACTATGGACCAGGCACTTTGCTAAGCACTTTACAGATATTATCTCATTTGATCCTCAAAAACCCCTAGGAAATAGGTTTTATTATTATCCCTATTTTATATATAAGGAAATGAAGGCAAACAGTGGTGAAGTGTCTTGCCGAAGATCACAGAACTAAGACTTTTTAAAGTCAGAATTTGAATCCAAGTCTCGTAATTTCTACCCCCTTGAAATAACTCTCAAATCATTTTGGTAACACATTTCTGAGTTTACTTTGTCTTTATACAAGTGCTTAAGACCCTCCATGGTCTAGCTCTATTTCTTTCTGTTTAAAAAATTCTTAACATGTAATATTTTATTTCCTTCAATTACATCTTAAAGCAATTTTTAAACATTTTTTTAAAAAAAGTTTGGTTTCCAAATTCTATCCTTTCAGAATTCTCCTCCCCTTTCCTGAGACAGTAAGTAATCAGTTATAGGTTATTTATATGTAATCATGTAAAACAATTCCATATTACTCATTTTTATAAGAATACTAGAATAAAAAGAAAAGTGAAAAATATCATATTTCAGTCTGTATTTAAACAACATTAATTCTTTCTCTGAATGTGGATGGCATTTTTTCATTATGAGTCCTTTGCAATTGTCTTGGATGACTGGATTGCTGAGAAGAGCTAAGACCTCGTAGTTGATCATTGCACAAAATTGCTGTTTACTGTATACAATATTCTCCTGATTCTGCTCACTTTGCATCAGTTTATATAATTCTTCCCAGGTCTTTCTGAAATTATCCTGCTTGTCATTTCTTATAGTACAATATAACAATAGTTATATGCTATAGCTTGTTTAGCCATTCCCCAATTGATGGATATCCTCTCAATTTCCAATTCTTAGCCATCACAAAAGAACTGTCTAGTTTTATTTCTAACCTTACTTCATATTCTTTAGATCGGTTCTTCTAAATTTGGGTTGTATAATTTTTTTAACTTTATACACTCTTAGGGGTTCTTAATTGGGTCCATAAATATATTTTCTAAATTGATAACTATACTTCAACATAATTGATTTCCTCTGCAACCCTATGCATTTTATTTTATACAGTTCAAAACATTATTCTGAGAAGAAGTTAGGTTTACAAGACTGCTTCAGGGGGTCAGTACTGCAAAGTAAGTAGTAATGGTATGTTTGTTCTTGGGTACCATGGACTTAAATGATGGTTTTATGATCATTCCCTTCCTAACTTCTTAATTAATTACTGCAATGACTTCAGAAGACGAGAAGTCCCTTGAGGGTAAGGACTATTTCCTTTTGGTTTTTGTATTCCCAGATTCTAGCACAGTGCCTGGTACATAGCAGGCTCCCAATTAGTGCTTATGGGATTGAATTCAATTGGAATCAACTTATATACTCTGTTGAAGCATACTTTTTTCCTTGATTTTTTTCTTTGGTGGGGTGTTTTCTTTTGCAACATGACTTTTATGGAAATATTTTGTGTAACTTCACATGTGCTTTCTCAATGGAGGGTGTGTGGGAAGAAAGGGAAAGAATCTGGAACTCAAAGTTTTAAAAACAAATGTAAAAAAATTGTTTTATATGTAACTAGGGAAAATAAATATTAAAACAAACAAAAAGGAATCAACTTGTAAGCTTACCCTTTGTTATAGGCCTCCTCCTCGATTTTGGCTTTGATCTCTTGGCTAATCTCTTCCAAAGCACTCTGGGTCAGGGCAGGTGAAGCACTGGGGGCAGGGCTCTCACAGTCTGGATCCCCATTGGACTTCCCACTGGTAAAAAAAGAGGGACAAGAAGGAATGTTAGTTGAATGTGGGGAATAATGCAATGAAAAACTCACCACAAGTCTTTGATACTACTGTTGATATCTGGCGATGGAGTCCAACTATGTTTTTAGAACAGAAATTCCCTTGAGAAGTAGAAATTGTTTCATTCTTTGTATCAATGTCTCCAACACTGAATTCAGGGCAAGTGCTGAATAAATGGTTATTAATTTGATTGTCGATTGATTCAATCTGGACCTTGTACAGGTATTTAAGTTCAGACCAAGGAGGGACACCTTGGATATCCCAAGCCACACTGGAGCAGAGAACATAGAGAACAATTTGGGGCCCCACAGGAAATTTGCCTTATTGATCATCTTTTAAGTAGTTTCCAACCCTATTCCTCAAAGTCAATGTTGAAAAATATGTTTATTCTCTGAGAAAATCCTGAGGTCTCCTACAATAAGCTCTGGTCCCCAAGCATATTGGACTCAACTACACCTAAAAGTCTAGATTTACTTTTAGAGGTGTGACCACAGCCTGGTACCATGTTAGGAGCTCCCTCTCTAACTCTGGTAGTTAGAGGCTTAGGAAGCCTGCAGCATGTACCATCATTAAAATGCAAACTCCTTGAGGGCAGGATCTGTTTTTTGATTTTTTCCTTTTATTTCTATAAGTTGGCAGATTGCCTGGCACATAGTAAGTGCTTGATTGATCTACAATGTCACCACATATTTTATGGGTTTATTTCACTTTGTAGCTATTACTCTACCTGATTTCAACTTCAGGGAACAAGATATACCTTTCTAGCATCCCGCTCCTCCCTGCCTGCTTTTCTGATGCCTTCTGTGTGTTGTCTCCACTCATAAGCTATTTGAGGTCAGGAGGTGTCCCTTTTTTGTTGATTATATTTCCAGCAGTGAGCACAGTGCCTGATGTATAGTAGATACTTAACAGGTATTTCTTGGACTGGATTGTACAAATACTCTGATGTCAATCCCTGTGAAGAATTCAGAAGGTGTTACTGCTATTTGATTCCTGGCTCCCTCCTCTGCACATCAGAGAATCCCTACCACTGCTCCTAGGCTGGGAATAGATAGGCACATGGGTGAGTCAGGCTGCACATAGTCAACCTGCGCTACCAGTCAACCTTAGAATCGATACTTAATTTTGGTAAATGGGTTTGTATGACAAACCACTCACTCCCAGAGGCAGCCCAAACCAGGGGTCGAGTTACGTTTGTGTCTTTGTGAGAACACAGCCAATAGACATGGATGTGTGGACTGAAGTCTGAGAAACAAGTGGGTGGTTTTATTGCCATTCTTGCTTAACATTGTCTGTGACTCCCTACTGTTTGCCAAATAAAGTTCACGCTTTTGCTGGATATTCAACTTTCTCCATAATTTGGTGCCAAATTAATTATCTTTTCTTACTTTTCTTTTTAAAAAAGTGTTATTGATGTTCATTCTTTTAAAACACTCACAGACATCCCATTTTCTCTTCCCAGTGGCTTCTCCATCTTTTCCCCATCTCCTTTGTAACAAAGAAGCTCAGCTAAGCAAAATAAACACATTTGATAAAATAAGAAAAGCTAACATTTGCACAGTGCCTACGATGTGCCAGGTACTGTGCTAAAAGCTTTATAATTGTTATCTCCTATGATCCTAAAGCAGGCCTGGGAGGAATATGCTATTATTATCTCCATTTTACAGAGGAAGAAATTGAAGAAAACAGTGGACATAACTTGTCCAGGATCACATGGTAAATATCTGAGGTTGGATTTGCACTCAGGTCTTCCTAATTCCAGACTTATTCCTCTATTCAGCATGTTATTGAGCTGCCCACAACAATAACAACACAGTGGGAAGAGGACTGGGTTGGGATATGAGTTAAAATTTTGGCTCTAATATTTATTGTTTGGTTGACCATGGGAAAATCACTTAACCCCTTCTAAGTCTCAGTTTCTTCATCTGTAAAATGGATGAGATGACTTCAGTCTGGGACCTTGTACAGGTGTTTTAATTCAGACCAAGGAGGGACTTAGAAGGTTACTTAGAGCTTTAAGCATGTGATTCTATATGTAATACATCCTTTTTTCTGAAAGGTGAGAGGTATAAACTTCATTTTTCCAGCCTTATCTTACTCCCCTCACTTGCACTATTTTAGCTAAACTAGACTAATTTCTGCCCCAAACACAACTGTACTTTTCCATCTCTGTGATTTTGCTCAGGTTATCTCCTTATCTGGAACATCTCCATTTAGGCCATTTGAATAGTCACACATCCCAGTCAAATTACTTCCAAGAAACCTTTCTTGAAGCCCATTTTTTAATGATCTTATCTTTGATCCTCTGAAGATACTTAATTCCTATCTCTCTTCTGCAGTAATTATTAATTATAGCAATTGTACCATGGATAAGGCAGCTAGGTGGTGCAGGTGGATATAGCACTGGGTCTGGAATCAGGAAGGTTCATCTCTCTGAGTTTTAATTGAACCTTAAGCACTTACTAGCTGTGTGATCCTGAGCAAGTCCCTGAATCCTGTTTTCCTCAGTTTCCTCATCTGTAAAATGAACCAGAGTAGGAAATGGCAAACCACTCCAGTATCTTTGTCAAGAAAGCCCCAAATGATAGTTACAAAGAATCATTCAGGACCGAAATAACTGAACAACTACAAAGTATCATGGATATTTCTGTTGCTGTTTTACTCCCTTCCTAGACTATGGGCCAGGAACTGCATTTTACCCAAGTCATGATATTTCCCTTAGCACTAAACCCAGGAGGTGCAAATTGTTGAAATGTTAAATTGAGTTGGCAGTAGTTCTCAAAGTCTGGTCCGGAGCATCCTGGGAATCTCTGAAATCCTTTCAGAGAGTCTACAAATTCATAATTAGTTTTTATTTTTAATGCGATCAATATCTATAACTATAAACCACATAAACAAAAACTCTTTGGACAGATCCTCAATCATTTTTAATAGGATAAAGATATTGAGAAAAAAAAGTTTGAGGACCATTGGGAGGGTGTCTAAGGTCTTTCAGAGCTCAACATCCTATAGCATATACAAAAAATCAGGATGGAAAAAAGAGGAAGGAATGGCCCAGATGGTCCCATTGTTGAATAAGTGAGTTTACCTCCATCAACAGACTCCATTATCTGATGCTATCCCTAACAAATAACTTTTCAGAATTCTGGAACTCAACTCTCCATATCACCTTTAAAAGGTCTTTAAGACTCTCCTGGGTGGGTTCATCAGAACTCAGAATATACTATCATACTACCATCAGAATATACTACCATAGAGGAGTTCATAAATAGACAAAACTACAAGTCAGGCTTTGAAGCCAGGTTTTTATTGGAAAAATATCGAACACAAGATAAAAACACATGGCACCTGGTCCTTGCAAGCATCCCCTGATATATTAATGAGAGAATCTTAAGCACTTCTGCCTGTCCATGGCACCAACTGCTCCCATCTCCTATGTTGCTCGGCATCTCTTAAAATTTACATTTCATTAGGATGGTAACTGGACAACAGAATAAGATAGAAAGAGAAAGAACACACTAAAAATATCAGGCACTCACAACATTTCTTCTATTATCTGCTATATATTATTTATATGTATTATCTATTTATTATTAAATAATATTATTTAAAACATTAAATAATATTTATTATTAAATAATATTAAATATCATTTATATATTATGCTATATATATTATTTCCCTGCAGTGAATCTTCCCTGTCTTGAAGGTGCATTTATCATAACGGAAAAATCTGGTAGCTGAGAATAAATAGCAATGTAGATAATGGTCTAATGAAGCATACTTTTTATTAGAAATTAGAGCTCAGAGCCACATCTTTGATTTCTTCTATCTTTGTCCATTTTGGAGGTTGCTTAATTTTATAATTTATGCAGATGTCTGCTTAATTTAGAGTGGCTACGTTTAAAATGAAACCGGGCAGTAAAAGAATCTGTGGTGACCTGTTTTAAGAAACCAGATGGACCACAATCCAGAATAGAAAACAATTGTATTGATTAGAGAAATGTATTCATGGGGCCTCTGATCTAAGGGAATTTACATAGTAGGGTTTTTTTAACCCATGCTAAGAGTTTTGAATTGTATCAAGAGCTCTTTTGAGAGTAGGGGTAATTTTAATTATTTATTCTCCAACAATGCTGGAAAAAAAGTTTAAAAACCTAATTTACAATCTGTTCAATGTAAACATATGGGTAACTTTGGAAGTCTTTCTGCATTAACTGCTTTAAAAATCAAAGTTGAAGAAATTTTAGATGTTATCATAAAAACAATAAAATAAGAACTTAGTCTGATGACTCTGGGGAGTTCTGAAATATTACCTAGTTTTTTACTCCCTCCAGTAGTATAAAATAAGCCTGGAAAAATAGATTGTAGCCATATTGTTAAGGACCATTTGTATTTTGTCTTAGAGCTAATGAGGAAACTTTATTAAGGTAATTAAGGAGACTCCAATAAGAATTTTTGATCAAGTGAGTGATTCTGTTTTGATTTTTTTAATGAACAATCATAAAATTGCTATGTATCTAGAATTTGTTTTGAAAGTATCACAAGTACCCTTGTTAAACAAAATACAATTTTGGTGTGACCTAGTAACGGTGAACTCATGGAGTTTGCTGGAGGCAATGGGGTAAAACAGAAGATTCCATCATGGACTGGGAATATAGATACCCACTTTGTCATTAACTTACTATGTGACTTTGGGCAAGTCCCTTCCCTTCTCTTCAATATCCCCAATTTCCTTCCCTGTATTCTGTTTTGTAAATTTCTATTCTAAAGTCACTGAAACTCAGAATTAGAAGGAACCTCAGAGACAATATAATTCAACCTGTACACATGAATCCCATATAGAACACGCCCAGCAAATGGTCAGTCATTCAGCCTTTGGTGGTTCTTTCTAAAGTGTGGTTTTCACACTCCAGGTGTGATATGACCAGGTCAGAAGAGAGGAGGACAATTCCTCTCCCTATTTTTGGATATCATATGCCTTTCTTAATGCATTTCAACATCACATTTGCTTTTTTTGGCCACTATCACACTCATACCACACAATGAGCTTATAATTCACTAAAATCCACACATCTTTTTCAGATGAGAAGGAAGGGATTTGGTGGGATTATGATGGCTATTGATCTGGGATCCAGCTACAGGTCCCAGTCAGAGTAGAGGAATTCTGGATCTTTTTCCTAAGATAATCAAAGCAGCCAGTTCTCAATTCTTGACTTTGTCAATTCTCCCAGGTCCCATCCTAGTGTTTTCACATATCTGACTACTACCAATCCCTTCTCCATCTGTGTGTGCTCTGGAAATGTGATTGTGAGTTTACCCAAGACCAGTCCAGAAAATAATGGGAAACATGTCTTACAAAGCTTCTACAAGATTTTTGGATTATGTGCCCTTGAGGATTATACATAGAATTTCCCTCCTCTGCTTCTCTGCTTCATTGAGAATTATAAAATTGTAGAATTTCAAAACTAGAAGGGAGCTTACATGTTTTTCTGAAGCCATCCCATCTTTCTTTCTCTATCTCTGTCTCTCTGAATCTATCTCTCTCCATCTCTCTCTGACTTGAGAGTCTATCACTTAAAATCTATATAACTTGAAGCAAGTCAATTCATCTTAGTTTCTTTCTGTGTGTAATGAGGAGCTTGTATTAGAGTGACTTTAAAGGTCCCTTCTAGTTCTAGATCTATATTGTTATGCACTAATAGAAATTCTAAATTGAAGATTCTTTAAAGAAAGAGTAAATGACTTTTTTAAAAATCCCTATTTTCCTTGATTGTGTGGGAGGCAACATTTCCAGTTGATGGGGGAAGAGAAATCTTTACGAGGACTGAGTCCTCAGCCAGGTGGGGAAAGATTCTGCAAAACAAATGATCTATTTGGGTCATACAGATCTCTGTATCATAGGAATGGGTTCGGTTGCCTAGCTTTTCTGTCTTAAAATGGAAAGAAATGCACGGGGCACAGGAGCCTGAAATAGGAAACTTTCCCAAGTGAAGCCAAGATCTCAGATCAGAACAAAATTCAACATATTTCTTCATAATTTTATAAACTGCAATAACATGGGTCAAACTACAGTCTCTTGGACCCTTAGAGGGCCAAATAAATAATTTTCATAAAAGTTCATAAATTCAAATCACTTTTTTTTCTCGGCCTTGAGGGTAGGAGCTGGGGAAAGGGACAAGAGAAGAAAAAATAAGGAGAAAGATAGGACAGAAGGAGAAAGGCAAAAGGATGTGAGGGGAGTGTAGAGGGAGATAGAAGGAGAGTGGAGAGAAAAAATAAGGGAAGAGAGAAGTGAGGAAAGAGAGGAGATGAGGAAGAGGGAGAGAAGGAGAGAAAAGAAAAGGGATCAAATGTGGGAAGAGGAGAGAGAAAAAGGAAAGGTGGAGAGAGATGGAAAGAAGGAAAGAAAGAGGTAGAGGACGAGAAAGGGAAGAAGAGAAGGAAAGAGGAAGTAAAGGATGATAGAGGGGATGAAAATTATAGAGAGAAAGGACAGGATAAAGGAGGACGATATATGCTAGAATGGGAGGAGGAAGGAAAAGAGGTTGAAAAGGGAGAGGAGAGCTTAGGAAAAGATGAAAGAGTTGAGAAAGGAGACACTGTACAGAAAGACAGAGAAATAGCCCACCAACCAAAGCAAGTTTCTAGGCAATCTCAAGGTGAAAAATCAAAACAGAAAACTTACTTCTCTAAAAGTCCTGGTGGAGCCAGGGAAGCTGAGGAGTTTCCTTTCCCATTTGGTGTTTCAGCCTGTAGTGAAAATAAGATAAATCTTTCATTCCCATAAATAAATCAGAGCAAAACATGCAGGTGGACAGTATGTCCTACATGTGTAGTTAGACAAGTGAGTTTCTCTTCTATCCCCCAGATGTCCTGTACTCTCAAGGGTCACTTTGACTCCTGAGCCATCATCATGGATTCCCTTAAGCCTTCCTCTGTCCTTTTCAGTCTGAATGGGGGATTGAAAGATTAGTGAGGGTGACTTGCTTCCTTTCACTGCTTCCTTTCCATCTGTTCAGCTTTTAGAATTTGAACCTTTGAATCCTTTCAATGGGGTTTATTTGCCTGTCCCTTTTTTAAAGGGCAGCCATAATTCCAGATTTCTTCATGTGCTGTGCATTGCTAAGCAGAAGACACACCAGTGTGTTATTATTTCTACCAAAGTTTCCAGCTACCCAGAGCTCTTATAGGTCAAATCCTGCTTAGAGTGAACTCAGAGGATATCCAAGATGTTTTCTTGTAATGGAATCTGTAACAGAAAACTGATATTTCCAGGCTAGAGATGAAACATCTAGAAATGTAAAAGGAAGGAGTGTGAGGGATAGAACTCCTATCCAAAAATGACTACTCAGAGACTTCTTGAAGTAAAAAGCAGGAAAGTTGTTGTTTATTAATAGATTCTCATGAGAATGAGCAATTCCACCGTGAGAAGGGAAAGCTCATGGTAGAGGGGCTAAAGATTTAGGAAAGATATACAGTTTTTATAGGTTTGGTTACAAAGGATTATATCATAGGTTGGGGACCATTAAGAAAATAGGTGCCCTCTCCCCTTAATTGAATGTTAGACATGGGTGTCAACAGACTTTCAAAATTTAGATTACTAGGCTAACAACATTCAACTAATAGTCTAAATATTGATGATATTGAATAGTGATAAATGTCATCATTTCAGGTTAAGTAAATATATCTAGTTTAAGTAAATATTGGCTAACACACAACATACTTATGCAGGTCACAGAGACATAGAAATAATGAAAAATAAAATATAGAAAAGGAATTTAAACATTCCTGGAAGTTCTTTACTTTATCTCCATTTCACATAGGAGGAAAGGAAGGAAGGAAGGAAAGAGGAAAGGAAGGAAGGAAGGAAGGAGGAAAGAAAGAAAAGAAGGAAGGAAGGAAGGGAGGGAGGGAGGGAGGGAGAAAGAAAGAAAGAAAGAAAGGAAGAAAGAAAGAAAGAAAGAAAGAAAGAAAGAAAGAAAGAAAGAAAGAGAAAGAAACAAAAAGAAAAAAGAGAAAGAAAGAAAGAAAGGAGGAAGGAAAAAGAAAAAAGGAAGGATGGATGGAAGAAAAGAAGGAAGGAAGGAAGAAGGGAAGGAGGGAGGGAGAAAGAAAGAAAAAAAATTAAAAAGCAAGGCTCTAAAAACAAAAGTTTTAAGAGGGAATGGTGGGAGTATGCTATGCTTATGGTCTCCTTTCTTTCTCCAAGCTCCTAGATTTCATGTTGGTGGTTTTATTTTGGTCCTTGGTTTGGGAGTTTATGTTGACTGAGATTGTAGTTGCACAAGAAGTTTGAATCAGGGCAAAGGAGGGGGAGAGAAACCAAAGGAAACCTGCTTTTGTTTGGCAGAACAATTTAACTGTGAATAGAACTTAGCTTATTGTTGATAATACAAACAATAGTCATGCTCGTTTCTTCCAGGGGGAGAGGGAGAGAAAGAGAGAGGAAGGGAGAGAGGAAGGGAGGGAAGAAGGGAAGGAGGGAGAGGGTGAGAGAGGGAGGCAGGAAGAGAGGAGGAGGAAGGGAAGTAGAGAAGGAAGGAGAGAGGGAGGGAGGGAAAGAGGAGGAGGAGAAGAAGGAGGAGAGAGAGAGAGAGAGAGAGAGAGAGAGAGAGAGAGAGAGAGAGAGAGAGAAGACACAGTCAGAGAGACACAGAAAAGACACCCACAGAAAAAGAATCACACAGAGAAACAAAGATATGTGGGGTGTAGAAATAATATGTGATATTTGGGGTTTTTTGCCTTTTTTCCCCAAAAGGGTCTGAAGCTACATTAATTCTTCTATTCCTTCTTGGAAATAATATTGGCTAAGACAACAACAAATTTATATTGTCCATAGAGAGAGAAACAGACCTGACTTGGTTATTGTGAGCTTAAGTGTCCAGAGTGAGGTTATGTGACCAGAATGTGTCAAGGGCAGAATCTGAGCCCAAATTCCCCCCAAATCAAGGTCAGATCTTTTATCTTTTATTCCACATTTGCTTTTGAATTGTGCAGAGTGAATTATAAGTTGTGTTGTAAAGTGTAAAATTCAAACCAAAATTCAAGGCCTCAATGTCCTTACCCAAGTCAGTGACAGAGAAAAGATTGTCTGCTGAATGACTGAATGAGTTATAAGCTCACCCTAAGGTCACCATTTTTCTTGTGGCTTCTTTTCTGCCCCTGGAGATCCTCCTTCCAGTTGTCGCAAAGTCTAGTTCTGGGACCACCATTATTCCCGTAGTCATACTCACCAGGGCTGGTAAGGATGGGATGGGTGATGTGCTGGAAGGCTGGCCAGGAATGTTCAAAGCATTAAATTTGGGGACTACGGCCACGCTGACTCTCCGACGGGGCATGTTCTGCAGGAAGAAAAGGATTGACTAACAGGAAGGCCTTGAACCTGGCCATCTTCAGTGGGATGATGGTGACTGTCCTAACTGACGAAAATGGGGAGAGGGGAAGGGGTGTGTGTATACATCAGGGAGATGAGAGACCATTCCACATTAAAGCCATGTATCCCGAGGGACTCATTTTTGGACCAGAGTCTTCTGGAAGAAATAATTTTAGGAGATTGATAAAAAAAAAAACAAGAGGATGAAATAGAGATTTTTCAGGTAAGAGAACAGATGCTGTTAGTCTTCAGTGCACATAATCACTCTCAGGCTCAGTTTTTCGCTGTATAAAAAGGTGGTGGAATGGGTTGAACCAGATGCTGGTTAAAAAGTTCTGTCCTGCTCTCCTCCCATCATCCTGTGAATCTATAGGAAAAAAGAGTTGGGGAATTTGTTTTGAAATTTTTGAAATATAAATTCTTGAAAGTGGGAAGATATACCCTCCTGCTTGAAGCAAGAATCTCCTCTGCAGCACCCCTGCCCGATAGTCACCCACTTTAAATAGCTCTAGTGACAAAGAGAGACTACCTGACCAGGCCTGAGGCAGATATTTCATTTGAGGGCTCTGAGTATTAAGAGGTTTTCCCTAATTTTGAAATCTTTGACTTGAGTTCAAATCTCACTTATATTCTTACTAGTTGTGGAAATCTCTTCATTTGTAAAATAAGGTTGGAATCAATGATCCCATGATCCCACCCAACGGATCCTTAATTTCAGGAAGGGGCTTTTGGATATGAGTGGGTCCTCACACATATCCCGTGAAGCATACCAGCATTGTGCTGAATGCTTTACAAATATTATTTGATCCTTACAGCACCATTGGGAGATAGGTGCTGTTATCCCCATTCTTCAGTTGAGGAAACTGAGGCATACAGAAGTTAAATAATTTGACCAGAGTCATGCAGCTAGTAAGTGTCTCGGGCTAGATTTGAATCCAGCTCTTCTTAGTTCTTGGTCCCAGAGCTCTATTCACTGTCTTACTTAGCTGTCCTTCTGCAGGGAAGATTCCAGGACTTCCTATCTATAGATGAGGAAACTATCAGAAAAAGATTCAAGGTCACCTAAGAAGTGAATGTCTAGTGAATTCCTATCAGGATGGTTTTCTCTCAAAAGATCATGGTCTTAGGTTATGATGGAGCACCCAGTGAGCAATTCCCTTCCACTGTATTTCCCCCCATCTTGCAGGCAGCCTACCTTTCCCAGAGTGAGAGACATGGACCTGGTGGCGCGGGGGACTCCATCCTCTGCAGCAACGGGAAGAGACACAGAGAATATCGTCAATCACTTCTGATCAAGTTCAGGGAAGGCATAGAGGAAAGTCCTAGAAATTGTCCAAAGGACCCCCACTCTGCACATGCTCCTGGCTCAGCCCTCCATGAAGCTTGGGGAGAGTGCAGGGACATCTTTGGCCCCTTCCGTATCCTCTCCTCCACCTCTTTGAATTTTTGACTTCCTTCAAGGTTCTGCTCAAAAGTCTGCTGTGGGAAGATTTTCCTCATCTTCCCAATTGCTAAAGCCTCCCCCTAAGGTTATCTCCCATTTATTCTCTATGCATCTCATATGAATGTAGTGTCCCCCATGCTTAGTGTCCCCCAACTAGAATGTAAGCTTGTTGAGGGCAAGGAAATTCAATGTCCACCCTGTAATAGGTGCCTAATAAATGCTTCTTGATTGGGTGGGGCCACTTTTGGAGCTCAGAGTCCAGGACTCTTGAACCCCCTTATTCCACTATGCAGTAGCATCACCCAGCTGTACCACTGTTCTGCCTAGTAACATCCTCATTAAACTCTTTGAACAGATGATAAGTCAGTGGTCCTACTAGGTTGGAAAAGATTCAAGGATATCTCTGTTTGTAATAATAATAATGGCAATAACAATGACAGCATCAATGTCCTTGCAACTTATTCTTTTTTTCTTTTTTTTAATAATAGCTTTTTATTTTCAAAATATATGCATAGTTTTCAACATTTACCCCTGCAAAACCTTGTGTTCCAATTTTTTTCTCCCTCCCTTCTTCCTAACCTCTCCTCCAATGGCAAGAAATTGCATATGTGCAATTCTTCTATACATATTTCTATTTTTAATATGCTGCACAAGAAAAATCAGACCAAAAAAGACAAAATGAGAAAGAAAAAATGCAAGCAAACAACAATAAAAAGGTGAAAATACTATGTTGTGGTCCACACTTGGCCCCCACAGTCCTCTCTGGATGCAGATGATTCTCTCCATCACAAGTCTATTGGAATTGACCTGAATTCACCTCACTGTAACTTATTCTTACAACAACCCTGGAAGGTAGGTCATTCCCATTTCACAGTTGTGGAAACTGAGACAGAGGTTGTATGACTTGTCCAGGATTCCACAGCTATTAATCACTTGAGGTCAGACTTGCACTAAGGTCTTCCTAGCTGCAAAGTGAACACCATGTCTGTTTTCTAAGGTTCAACCCAATTTTAAAAAAATTTATTAGGTGCCCATACATTTATCATGTTTATATGCATTTATCACATGTGTGATTTTGTATATTTTTTGTGAATCTATTTTATTCTTACTCTGAGTGTATCCTCTATGAAGGCAGTGACCATGTATTATTTATATGTATGTCTCTTACAGTTCTCATAACAAGGTCTGGTATACATAAGGTACTTAATAAATGTTGGCTTAAGGAATACTCAACAAAATGGGAAGGCCATGATAAGAATAATGATGATGATGATAGCTAGCATTTCTAAGACTTGCAAAAAGCTTTACATAAGTTATCTTATTTGATCTTCTCAACAGCCCAGTGAAGTAGGTACTATTATCCTTATCCCCATTTTACAGATGAGGATATGGAGCCTGCCCAAAGTCACACAAGTAGTAAGTATCTGAAGCCGAATTAAAACTCAGGGCTTTTTGATCCTAGTCCCATTCACACAATCCAAGCTGCCTCAATGAAGAAAATGCTATCAGATTATTTGTCTAAAATTATAAAGTAAACACATACATGGAGTATCCTTACTTATACAAATCCTGACCCAACTACAGGTGGAGGAGATGGGGGAGCAACTAGGACACATAGGAAGACATTTGGATAATTGCTCTGGTTCTTTTAAGTCTCAGTAAACTGGCTCCCAGTTGACAGATATATGAATACTCAGGTTCTAGAGAGAAGTTCACAGAAACTTTCTGATGCAGGAGACAGGTAACAAAAACAACAGGGATCCAGCAAAGTGATCTCTGACGCCCAAACAATTCTACCAGCCTCTCTCTGTGCATCCCTATCACGATTCGGTATTTGAAAGGTGTTTGGGATCTTCTAGCCATGGGATGGAAGATCGGAATAAAGACTCCAGACTTCCTTGCCCTTAGGACTATAAAACATTACTGCCCCTAACTGCTGTGGCCATTCATAGCAAGCTTGTCAAGACAACAAGCATTTATAAAGCACCTACTATGGACCAGACACTATGCTAAGCCTACAGTTTGGACACTACCCCTTTGTAGAAGGGCTTTGTAGAAGCCAGTAATTTGGTGGCTGGTGAAAGTGATTGGTATATGTATCCTTACATCCTTTCTGGGCTGGTGGTTCACATATTGTCAATAAGCCCAGTGGCTTGATTTGAGGAATGTTGGGCTGGGTTTCTGGGTGTTGAGATTAGGAATGAATTAACTTACTCTCTCCATTCTAAACATTGGCGATGAGTGTTTGGTAAGCCAGGTATTTTAGGCCCTCATTTCCTAAACTTGAGCCAAAACAGCTTTGTGCATCTCTACCTTGGTTTTGGAAAAGAGCTGCTGATATTCCCCAGAAAACTCTCAACATTCTGTTTATAAAGGTTTCTCCATCTGGGATATGCTTTCTGCATTCCTCCTCCTCCAATTCTTTGTAACTAAGGATGTTTGCAATATCCAGGAATTGTGGTCTCTAAAAGGTCCATTTTCTTGTGCTGTTTATCTCTCAATAGCCAGCTCCCTGATTCCCTCTGGCACGTGCTTTACTTGCTAGGAAATGATTTCTGATGATTCTAGCAACTGGCCTGAAAGTGAAATGAAAAGACACGGGGCAAAAACAGTCAGCTCTGTAGGGAGACCTAGGTTACCCAGTGGATAGAGAGTTAAATTTGGATTTAAGTGGTTCTGAGTTCAAATTCTATCTCAAGCATTTGAGTAAGCCTGAGTTCTTGTGTTTCTTTTAGAGACTTCATCTCTTTCAGATTTAGTTTCTCATCTTTAAAATGATGGTAATAGTACCTGCCTTGCAGGTTATTGTGAGGATTTATTAGAGTACATAATTTAAGTGATTTGCAAACCTTAAAGCATTACTTAAAACAGTTATTGTAGCCATTATTTATATTCTAACAGCCATTATTATCAGGGACAATTTTCACCCAGGACACTCACTTTTAGAAAAACAGAATCTTAGAGCAGAAAGGACATCATCACATGCTGTCTAATGCATTCACAGAAGCCCATTTTACAACATCCCTGGCACATATATGCTCATGCACTTGAATCCTTCCAGTGGGAGGGATTCACTGCCTAGCTGAGCTAGCTCTCCTGGACACATTCTAGAATATGTCCTTCACCCAGGCTGAACACAGACTCCAGTCTGTGGTCTGAGCAGGGCAGAGGCCAGGACTGTCACCCCATTTTTTCAAGGTACTCCATTTCTATTAAGTGGTGCAGTGGATAGAGTGTCAGACCAGGAGTCAAGAACATTTCTCTTCTGAGTTCAAATCCAGCCTCAGACACTTACGAGCTGTGTGACTTGGAGCAAGTCACTTAACCCAATTTGCCTCAGTTTCCCCATCTGTAAAATGAACTGGAGAAGGAAAAGCACAACTACTCCAGTATCTCTGTCAAGAAAATCCCAAATGGAGTCATGAAGTCACACATGACTGAAAAATGATTAAACATCACATCATATTTCTACTAATCCAGACTTAATGCATCCAAATGGTGATTTTGGTCATTTTCTCCCCAAAAGTCAATGGATTAATAGACAAGGCTTGGATCATATCTCTTATAACCAATCACAGAGATACACCTGAATTCAGTCTTGGAACCTGGAGGCCTTTTAACCTTTATCCTTATTAGTGATGCTAATTAGCTTCTATTGCAACATGTGGGTATATAATGCATAGACTTCTGTACTTACAATTAAGAAAAGAACTGGATTCAAATCTTATCTCTAACTGTGTGTCCATTGGCAATGATTCCCTTAACTTCTCTGAGAAGCAGGTGATTGTCTAAGATAGTCATCAACTCCTAAAACTATTGTATAATTTCTTTTTGTCCTGGTGTGAACCTTGAGAGACCGTTCACTGTTTTCTCCATTATTTCTTTGGTTCCATTTTGTAAGTATTGGATTTCAATCAACAAAATATATGGAGTAAACAAGGTCATTTTTCAGGATGCCTGCATCCTATCAGGCTCCAGTTTTTCCAGCTTTCATGTGCACTTCTTTCCCCGCTCATAAACTTTGGGCTTCATCCAAACTGGACGTTTCACTCCCCCTCCTCCCCAGACATTTCCTGGAATATCTCACCTTTGGGCTTCTGCCCATACTCTTCTCTGGTCTGGAATGGCCTTCTTTCCCACTATCTCTACCTGCTGCTATCCCACCCAACCTTCAAGACTCCATTCTGATGCCCCCTATACCAGAAAACTGGCTACTGTGCTCAGTTGCCAGAAGTGAATCATCTGATCTCATGGCATTTTAGAGCAAAGCTTTTTAAACTGGGTTATAACTCCATTTAGGATCATGTAAATGAATGTGTGTGTGGGGTGTCATGAAATTGTGATCAGTAAATGCATGATTTGTATATCTATTTTATTTAGATATATATCTGGGATGATGTAAAAATTTCTTGGGTGAAAAGGGATCATGAATGGAAAAAGTTCAGAGCCCTGTTTTAGAGTCTACTTAGGTATCTACAATATTCTAACTTGTTTTACATCTATCTGTGTGTGTATCTTATTTCCTTTCTCCATGACTATGGGCTGGCTGAGGGTAAGTCTGGGTCTTATTGATGTTTCTTTCTCACCCTCAGACCCACAGGACAACATAGCAGATGTTTCATACTTGAAACTAGAATAAAATCCCTCTAATTCTCAGTATTTCCTTAATTTTAAAGAGAACTGAATGAATGCATCTTGTAGTCAATGCTCACTTATGTGAAGTATATCTTCTACATTCTGCATTTTCTGCCTAATGCTTTTAATCCCATTTCTGCTTCCAGATACTCTTCTAGCTCCCACTTATCTGCTTCCAAGTGATGAGTAGAATCACCAAGTCAGATTTCTAAGAGGCCATCTAATCCAGTATACACAATGTTGTTCAGTTGTTTTTAAGTTGTGTCCAACTCTTTGTGACCCCATTTGTATTTTTTTGGTTTCTCTTGTTTTGTTTTTGTTTTTGAAAAAAAAATAGAAGCTATTTCCTTCTCTAGCTCATTTTACAGATGAGGAAACTGAGGTGTATGGTGTTGAGTGATTAACTCAGGCTCACAAAACTACTCCAGGCCTGGTGTTCTATCCACCATATCATGTATCTGACCTCATCACCTCTCACCTGGACTATTTCAATGGACTATTGATTGGTCTCCTTGCCTCAAGTCTTTCCCAGATCAGTCCCTTCTTCACTCATCTATCGAACTGATTTTATGAAAATACAGATCTGTCCCTATCACCCCCTATTCAATAAGCTCTAGGCACTCCCTGTTGCCTTCAGGACCAAATGTAAAATCCTCTGGTTGGCTTTTGCCTGAAAACTTTCCAGCCTCCTTACCCAAGCTCTTTACTTCAGTGACTCTGGGCTCCTCCAACAAGACACTTCCTCCCCCAGCTCTGTGTATCTTTGCCTGCCTTTCCCCATGCCAGAAATACTCTCCCTGCTCATCTCTGCCTCGTAGTTTCCCTGGTTCCTTTAAAGTTCAGCAAAAGTCTCACCTTCTGCAAGAACTCTGTCCCACTCAGGCATTTTCCCTCTGAGACGACCCCCTCATCATCCTTTCTATAGCTTGTTGTACATACATTTGCATGTTGTCTTCCTCATTAGACTATCAGCTGCTGGAGGGCAGGGCCCAATTCTGCCTTTCTTTGAATTGGCAGCTCTGAACACAATGGCTGGTAGACAACTGGGTAGTTCATGGCACTAGCTGCCTGCCTTGTTGCTGCAAGGCTAAGCTTTATGCTCCCCAGGGACCTGAGAGAGACTCTCTGGGGTGACAGAAATTCCACTCGGTTTTACCAGAGGGGCCGTAGCTTCGACTTGAATTCTGGTTTGCTAGTTTCTTAAATTCCATGAGCTCTGCATGGTCCTTCTCATATGTTCTCTTCAGATTCTCTACATACTGCATCATAACCTCCGCGGCCTTGGACATCCGCTTTTCCTAGGAGGAAAGAGACAGAAGAGGTAGATAAGATTAAGGAATCAAGACAGATAAAGCAAAAAGAAATAACTTTGATTGATGGATGGATAGAAATATCAGAGGCAAGACCAAAGGGGACCAGATCTAGAACTAGAGGAATCTTAGAGATGATTTCATCCAGTTTTCCTCATTTTACGGATAAGGAAATTGAGACTTAGCTAGTTGAAGTGACTTGACCAAGCTGGGTCGCCAACAAAGGTGGGGTTCGGATCCAGATTCTCTCATTCTATCTGATGTTCTTTGCACTATAATATCCAGGAAGACTTCAGAATGTAGGACAGACTTCAGAGCTTGGAGGACAGCATGTCAGAGGTGAGAAGGGTCTCAAAGCCCCTTTAGAAGTATACCCTTCCATAAAGCCTTTATAAGGAAGGATGGATCCAAAGTCTTAGTTCAGGAGTTTTAATAGCTTAATCTTGCACCAAGACTTTTGAGACACCGTGCATATTTGCCAAGCGAGATGTCATAGAGAAGAACAGCTAAAATAAGTGAAGACTATCAATGTGAGTCAACAGAATGACATGACAGCCAGAAGGCCCACCACCCAGAGATATGAGACCTACAATAGAGGCCAAGCATCGGCAGCAAGAAGGGTGAGAGCTCATTTCATTCAGGTGGGACAATGGATAAGATGCTGGGCCTAGAGTCAGGGAAATGTCATCTTTATGAGTTCAAATCCAACCTCAGATACTTGTTATCTGTATGACTTTGGGCAGGTCGCTTCATTCTACTTGCCTCCATTCCCCCCCCCCATAAAATGAGTTGGAGAAGGAAATGGCAGACCATACAGAGTCTTTGCCAAGAAAACCCCAAAAAGTGTCATAAAGAATCAGGACTGAAACAACTTAACAACCACCACAATTAAGCACCTATCAGTTACCAGGCACCGTTTTGGGTACTGGGAGTATTAAAAAGGTGAAAACAGACTCTCAAAAACTTTCATTTTCTTGGAGAGCTATATATAGTGAGTATGACACATGATAATTTAAAGGAGAAGCAACTATTAGTGACTGGAGGAGGCAGCAGGGGAAGTTTTTTGAAGGAGATAATGCCTTAGGTGGCCCTTGAAGGAACAGAAGGGCTCTGAGAGGCAGAGATGAAGGGAGAGTGACTTCCAGGCATGAGGGATAACCAGCTAGGATACTCTGAGACAGGAGAGGGGATGTCAAGTTCAGAGAACACTTCTTTCTCAGCTAATCCTAAACCCAAAGACTTTCAGAGTGAAAAGAACCTCAGAGGTGCAACCCATACCTGAATAAGAATTCCTATTATTCCTATGTCTATCATTTAGTCTTTATTTAAACTGAGAGGAAATTCACTACTCTCCAGGGAAACCCATTTAAATTTTGGGACAACTTTAATTGGCAGGAAATTTTCTCTAATATTGAGTTTAAAATGCTGCTTTACTACATCTAACCCTTGCCTTAGTGTCAAGCCAAATAAATCTAATACTTCTTCCATGAAACAGCTCTCCAATATTTGAAGATTGCTACTCCGTTCCTCCTAAATCATCCAAGTTCTTTTAATTAATACTCTCCTGGCATGAACTGAAGCACTTTCCCATTCTGGCCATTCTGTGGGCTCTGTCCAGTTCACCAAAGGCCTTACTAAAATGGGATTCATACAACTGAACTCCAGCTATGGATAAGGCCAAGTCTTGGATAGTATACGTCTCTGAAAGTGGCCCAAGATTTCATTGACTTTCTTTGCTGCCATATCCCACTACGGTAGTCAGCAAAAGCCACCAGAGCTTTCCTCAGAAGCTGTCTAGCCACGTGAGGCTCCTCAAGTTGTGAAGTTGATTATTTGAATCCAAATGTAAGACATTTTTTTATCTTTCATATGTTTCATCTTACTAGATTCAGTCCAATTTGTATGATCCGTCCTGGGTAAGACCCTTCCTCTCTCTGGGTCTCACTTTTCATATTAGTGTTCTTGAGGTTCCCCAAGGATAACTTTCCATTCATTAGCTATCTGTTCCTCATGCCTGCATTGTTCTCTCTCCTTACCTCTGCCTCCTACCTTCTCTTAGGACTCAGCTCAAGCTCTGCATGAACCTTGCCTAGACCTTCTCTCAGAAATTACCTCCAATTTACCTTGTCTATATCTTGTATGTACATGGTTATTTTGCATGTTGTCTCACCCTTTAGAAGGGACTATTCTACCACCTCCCTTTTGTATCCCTGCACAGTGCTTGGCACATAATAGGTATTTAGGTTTATTTTGGGGATGAGACCTGAATTTAGGGAGGATCAGTGCAGCTCACTCTCCTATCATGTCCTTCAGGGCCACCTGGTACCTGTGTCCCCAGCAGTGGTTTCTTAGGCTAATAGATTCAACAAATAGGTCATAGCCCCATGATGGAAGGCCCAATTACTTCCTTTAGGATCAGCAATGTCTTGAGATGAGCAGGGTCTGAAGTGAGGAAGTGGAAGGAGGAAGGCCAGTGGTCTGACCTGGCGGACTGCCCCAACCATTTCGGCACGGCTGGAGAGGCGAGCGGCCAAGCGATGGAGAACGGCAATGTCTTCCAACAGTTTCTCATAGGTCTCTCGGTGCTCACAGGGCTGCCAGATAGATGCTGAAGACTGAAAAAAGGGAGAAGATGGAACATTCTGAGTCCCACTTGGGGTGAAGGAAAGCAGGAATGGGGAGATCTGAATGTCCCCCTCCGTGCCCTATCTTACCTTTCCTCATCCCATAGTTGCTGAGCTTAGGGGCTGAACTAGAGCCTCTGAGCCTGCCTGCCCTGGAGAAACTCTTCCTGGCTAGTTAGAGATTCAAACTGCCCTTTAGTCAGATTCATCCTTATACTTTGGCAAATTTTGGGGGGGAGGTTCCTACATAACCCAAAAAATCTGGACAAAGGATTTTTCAAAACTCCAAATAAAAATGAAACAATCAATTAGACACTGACCAGCAGCCAGGGAAGGGAGTAAAAAGGTAAGGGAGAAGAAGCTAGCCTTCATCCAGAACTAAAAAGAGTCTAGAAGGTCACAACTACATAGAATTCAGGGGTCCTCAAACTACAGTCCATGGGCCAGATGCAGCAGCTGAGGACGTTTATCCCCCTCACCCAGGGCTATGAAGTTTCTTTATTTAAAGGCCCACAAAACAACGTTTGTGTTTTTACTATAGTCTGGCTCTCCAACAGTCTGAGGGACAGTGAACTGGCCCCCTATTTAAAAAGTTTGAGGACCCCTGACATAGATGATTTCAGCCCATAGCCCTTGCTTAGGCAAACCTTTTCACCATTACTCCTCAGGCAGGGTAATCTCGGAAAACCATTCCAAACCAGGGCTGCTTTCTAGACAGCAGATAAGAAGATAAAACTGGATCTGTCTACCAATTCAGGGCACCTTTGCTGAAATTTGACTTGCCCAAGATCATACAGCCATAGTATGCCACAGAGATGGAACCTCAACAGATCTTGGGTTTCAAGGGCAGCCCTCTATCGACTTTGTTATGTTGTCTCTTCATTGACTGATCAGATGTGGTCATTTTAGCAACTGAAAATAGGGCATCTCCTTCTCCTCTGCCCACCAACTACCTTCTGGTTTAAATATAATCAATGCTTAATTTATAATTTAATTCCCTGGTCTCCATCACTTACTCTCTTTCTATGGAACTTATCTGACCCTCATATACACAATTCCCCTCCCCTCCCTCTCCCCATGGGAAGCAGTTTGCTATAGCCTTGGGACATCTTGGGTATGGGTTGGCCCTTGGACACTCTCCAAGCCTAGTTCCTTTCTTACTGTGATTGACGCTTTGAAGTTATTTAGTTCTTGCTCGGTGTTCTCTTCCGTCAGGTTCCTTTCCCTCTCGGCTTGGCTAATTCTCGACTCCAGGGTGTAGCTGTCATTTCGAAAGGCCAAGGACAGTTGGACAAACACATTCTATGGAGGGGGAGAAGGGCAAGCAGGAGCTGCTGTATATTAGAAGGTCTAGTTTATGAGTTATCTGTAGATTGGTATTTGAGACATCAAATCCAACCATCTCATTTGACCAATGAGGAAAAAAGGCTCAGACAACTGAACTGACTCCTTATGGGTAGTTAGCAGTAGAGTTGATAATTGGATCCTGATCTTCTGATTATAAATCAGTTTTCTTTCTATCACAAGACTCTGTATTGACGCAGCTTACCAAAACATGGAAGTGCCTGACAAAACCTTCCTCAACAGGGCTCTGTTCTTTAAGACTAAGACTAAGATTTGGTAAACCAAATCTTAGCAAGGTGTTGATGGATGAGAATGACTAAAAAATAAAATAAGAAGAATTGCTCTTCTTCCCAGATAACGTGAATGTCTTACCCTCCAATGATATGTGAAAATGAAATTTCAGCCACCACATGAGGACAATGGAGGGGGTGTGTGGGCTTGAGCCTTTTCAAGAGATTCTAGGAAGAACATTAGATTAGATGTGGTCTCTACTTTTGCACTTGGACTTGCCAGTCACTGGCTCTGTGAAATTAATTAGCCAAATCATTCAACCTCCATTCAATCCAAGTCACCTCAATCAATGTGATCTTCCATTTCCCCTTCTGTACAATGAGGAGATTGGAAAAAAGCCTTTTCCAATTTAAGATTATGATCCAAATTCTGCTAAATCCTCTTCTTCCAACTCTAAAATATTAAGAACCTATGAAAAAACTTCAGAAAGCCACAAAACTGGCAATATATGGCCATAGGAGACTTAAATAAAGGGAAATGGAAAGAGTGCATTTCACTAAAGTTGCCCCCCCCAATACAACTTTGTTCTTCACTGAATTGAAGAAAATCCATGATAGCCACTTTAGTTTAAATAAGCCAGGGGTCCTTAGCTGAGCCAAGGTAAGCAATTTGGATTAGCTGGGGAGATTTATGGCCAAAGAGTTTCACATGGAGAAACTATATTTAAGGAAAACTGGTGTGAAGGATATGTCTTGTTGATTTAGAAGGGACTTCGGCCAGTGTTCATATCACATTTCCCAGATTCTGCCCAAATAGCAATTTTAAATGGCTGCCAGAAGACTTTTTTTAAGACTCCTAAGGTTCAATTAAAACTTTGTATAAACATTAGTTGCAAAAAAAATCTCTGAGTGCAGGAGTGACCTTTAAAAAAGTGGAAATCACAGAGAAGGGGCTTCCTGGCCTGAGCCTATGTAGGAAAACACTGGGAAAGAGATTTGGCTAAATGGAAATTCTTCAGTGGAAGTAAGATCTCTCTCTCTGTGCTGATTATATAACACCATGGATGCTACCCACATACTTACATTCTAAGTTGTCCTAGCTATGCCCTATAGATAGCTATATATAGGGATCTAGATCCCTATATATAGCTATAGCCCTAATATGCCCTAGCTCTGTGCCAGTCTGGGAGCTTTCAAGGGCAAGGGACTACGTCTTGAAATGCATATATATATAAAATATTAGAGTTGGTCTTTAACATCCTGGGATTAGGGGAAAAAATACAAGGTCACTTCTAATTCTAAATCTATAGTCTTATAAGCAAATTCCTCATGCCATCTATTATTTCTGTATACTCAGACAAGGCAGGTGAATTCTTTTTTAGCATTAGTCAAAGAAAAGGTGATTAAGTGGGCAAATATTCTGCAAAATTCTGGGATGCCTTTTCAAATGAAGTTAGGGATTTTTGCTTTTCAATGTTCTGATGTTGATCCTGTCCTTGCCCCCACTTAGTACTTCCCCTTCCCTACAATTAATTAGTATTAATTAGTAATTGACTGTATTTTGAAACTAGTCACCACGGGTATGAAATATGTTCATGTACATGAGCATAAATGTGTACAAATGTACACATTTTCTCACATTTTCCCTCCTGTCATCTCCTCTCATCTCCATTTTGGGAGGTGAGGTAAATTTTTTTTTCTCATTAATTTCTCCTGCTGAAAAAATATTTTTTTCTGCTCTGAAAAAGCAATGTTGTCATTAACTGGAGCTTTCTTCTCTAAACTGAATGTGCTTTGCTTGTGAGAAGCAGGCAAATGTCAGAAAAACAAAGGGCCCTTAAGGATAAGAAATGGTTTTCTGCTGCCCATCCCTCTCTGATGCACCAAGATAGGAGAACGACTTCTGCTCCAGCTACTTCTTTCTTTCCATTCCAGTTCCCTCTGTTTAGTTTAGTCTTGTGTGTTTGTACATGGTTATTGCAGGCTGTCTCAGCCATTAGATTATGAATTCCTTATTGAGGTCAGGGACTCTCATGCCTTTCTCTATAACCCCAGTGCTTGGCACAGTGTGTGGCACATAATAGGTGCTTTATAAATGTTTACTGATTGCCTTCTTGCTTGCTTCCCCTGGATTGGTTCTCTGCAGGGTATAGTGCCTGGAATATATATAGTAGGTACTCAATAAATGCTTATTGACTGCCCTCCCTGCTTACTTCCCTTGAATTAGTGTTCTGCAGGATTATAGTGTCTGGCACAGAGTAGGTGCTCAATATATGATTGATGGATTGATCTGGGGACCCTTAACATACAACCAAATCTTTGTGGGAGAAATTAGCAACATGAGTTGGCTCTGCAGCAGTTGCTTAGTATTTTTTCCCCTAATCCCAGGATGCTAATGACCAATTCTTAATTTTTAAAAGTAAAGCAGAGATAAACTCCATCTTCTAATTCTTTGTGAATTAAATTAATTCCATTTAAATCATCTCATAATCACAGAAAAAGGCCTACCTTCTCTGCTCCAAATGTCATTTTTCAGGATTTTTTTGAAGAAAACTTCAAGTAGCTCTAGATTTCAATGGCCTTTGTCCTAATTAGCATTATTTATGAATCAGTTTATCTGTCATCTACCTACTTATGTATTTATGTCTGTCTATATTTATCTATCCATCTATCTGTCTATCCCTCTATTTTATCTATCTATCCATCTGTCTATCTATCTATCCATCCATCTATCTATCGATCTATCAATCTATCTGTCTGTCTGTTTATCCATCCATCCATCCATCCATCCATTCATTTATCCATCCATCCATCCATCTATCTATCTGTCTGTCTTTCCATCTGTCCATCTGTCTGTCTTTCCATCTGTCTGTCTGTTTATCCATCCATTTATCCATCCATCCATCCATCTGTCTGTCTGTCTATCTAATCTATCTATCTATAATCTATCTCAGATATGGGAAATGTTCCACAAAATAATTTGCATAATCAACCACAGGCAATGATGATCTGAAAGCTAGGTATAACTACTACTTAAGTTGTCCCACTGCTTGAGGTCTATAAGTTGATAATCTTGTATGGCCTGAAAATGATGTTACAAATATTCAAATAACCCCTGGCTGAAAGTTTCTCCAGCCCCAATCTAAATAAACATGAGGATCTCAAAAGTGAATGAAGGTTGCCAAGAGTTATGGTGGATCAGACCCCAAGTAAGTCACATGGCCTCCCCCTCCCAAACCTCAGTCTGTGTGAAGTGGGACAGGTCAGTTCAGGCTGGATCTGAATGGATTTTGATGAGTACTATGAGGTACTTACCTCAACTTCCTTTTCAGTAAGCGGAGGAGCACTAGGAGAAAGAGGGGAAAAGATGCTTATCATTTTACCTCCAAGGTAATTGAAAGGTAACTCAAATGAGATAATACTTGTAAAGCACTTAGTACAGTAACTGACACATAGAAAGTATTATATAAATATTATATTTTAAAAAGTTATTTTAAATAAAAATAAAATTTAAATAAATTTAAATAAAAGTTAAAAAATATGTTATTTTAAATAACCAATTAACAATCAAAAGTCTAGAGGGGACATTGCTTAGTCAATTGAGGGCAGATCTTGGAGCCAGGACTACCTGGATTTAAGACGTTTCAGACTTCTATATGAAGACTTTCCTGATATTCCCTTCTTCCCTGCAACTGCTACCTCTTTTCCAAATGTATCTGTTTTGTATATATCTATGTTTTCCTCCTCCCTTTTTCCTGCTAGAATATAATTTCTCCTGGGAAGGGACTTTAAATTTTTGTGTGTTGGTACCTTCAGTACCTAGGATAGTGTAGAACACACAGTGGGCATTTAATAAATGGTGTTGACTGATTGGCTCTAAGCCAGTGTACTGAGTGGGCACAGCGTGCTTGAGAGGATGTTTGAGCCTTCAAAAGCTGTTCTAGCCTGTCCCCCAGATTTATGGCTGGAGAGACTGAAGGGGAACAAGGGAAGCAGCAGCTTTCTCAAAGGAGGAAGCTTGACTCTAGCATGGAGGGGGTGTTTGGTGCTAGCCAAGGACGAGGGAGGAACCGGTTTTTTTCCCCAAGTCAGCAGACAAGTCTTATCTCCTGCTCTTGAGGCGGTGAGAAAGGGTGGCTCATTGTTAAAAACCCCTGAACTCTGTAAATAAAGCTGGGGCCCCTTTCTTTCCTGCTTGGGGTGGTGCAGACTTGAATGTGGGAAGTGAGGGAGAACAAGGGACCTAAGAGCTTCGTCCCACCCAACAAGAGAGCAGATTGAGGATAAGATGCTCAGGAAGTCCCATTTCCTCTGCCTCCCGGACAGAGGGGCAAGGTCACCCCTTCTCCAGTGAGGCGGGGTGCTGGTCACCCCTGACTGAAGGCTGCTGGGAGCCTTCCTGTTTAGGTGCCAGGGAATCTGCCCTAACGCTGTTTGCTGTGAGCAGCCGGCCTAGGACCGAGTGGCTGACTCACCCTTAGCTAAGAGTTAGGTGAATCAGGTTCTTCACTTAGCCATCTTCCACGGAAGTGGCCCCTGGGCCAGCTCACGACAAATCTCCTTCTCCAGTCTGGATCTTTGCATTTCTACCTTTCCTGCTGCCATTATTAGCACTGATTATTCCATTTAGATTTAAAAAAATAATAATAGCTAAGACTCCAGAGGGCACATTAATAAATGGACAAAAGATAGGGTCTCAAACTTGGGAACATCCACCTAGATTCAGGTACTACCTTTGCACACTTAGCTGCTTGGCCATGAGCCAGTCAATTAACCCTTTCCTGCTTTCAAGCAACTCCCAAAGATGCTAAGTTATAGATGGTTTGCCAATTAGCACTGGTAGAAGTAGTTTCCTCAGCTAGACTACACTGGCCTGGAAACCTCATGGTTACGTAAGTCAGACCTGAAGCATAGGATTAAGAAATAGTGTGGCTCTGGAAATGTAGCCTGGTGCGCGGGAGAAGTGAACTGAATATAACTCTGACTGTGGACATTGGGTTAGTCACCTAGGACCCACTTTCCTTATTCCTAAAATCAGGGAGTTGAATTAATGCTCTCTAAATCTAATCAGCTCTAAGTCCATTCTTCCTGCCTTCTTTCTTTCTTTCTTTCTTTTTCTTTTTTTCTTTCTTTCCTTCTTTCTCTTTCTTCCTTCCTTTTTCCCTGTCTCTCCCTCCTTCCCTCTTTCCCTCTTTCCTTCCCCCCTCCCTCTTTCCTTCCCTCTCTCCTTCCCTCCTTCTCTCCCTCCTTCCCTCCATTCCTCCTTCCCTCCCTCCCTCCCTCCCTCCCTCCCTTCCTTCCTTCCTTCCTCCCTCCCTCCTTTCCTTCCTTTTTCCTTCCTTCCTTCCTTCCTCACTAAATCCTTTGATTTATTTCTTCCATTTGAAAAAGAAAACATTAAGCTAATTCCTGCCCCACCTTCACACCCATTTAACAATCTGCTTGATCAATAGGAAATCTTCAGAAGTTTGGAAGAATTTACCAGGGAGAATAAACTATGGAGCTTGGGCTTGGAGTCAAAAAGATCTGAGTTCCAATCCTACTTCAGACACTTACTAGCTGTGTGACTCTGGGCAAGTCACTTAACCTATGTTTGCCTTGGTTTCCTCAACTTAAATGAAACAATAATAGCACCTGCCTCCCCAGGTTTATTGTGAGAATCAAACACGCTAATATTTATAAAGCATTTGGCACATTGTTAGCATTATTATGCTTATTGAATTGAACTGAACTCAAAGTAGGGCTGGATTGGGACTGACCATACCAAGGAGCAATGAGGCAGAAGAGAGGATATTTGTCAGCAATAGGTCTGTTGTGGCTGCCTGTAAAGAACCCAATAAATTCATCTGATTTTAAGAACCTAGCCCATTCTTTGAACTGAAATTTGGTCGTTACAATCATCAGAAACCAGCAGAGCCGAATAGGACTTTGGGGAAAGCAAAGAAAGGAACACTATATTTGAAGTCAGAAGATTTGGAATCAAATTTTGGCTCATCTGCTCACTCCTTGTGTGATCCTGAATGCACAGAAATCACTCTGGATTCAGATCACCATAGGAATTTTCATGGAGGAGTGGGTAATGGCAGGGAGGACCATTGGGTGGGAGAACAAATTTTGTACCAAATAGATATTTGATTAATATAGAATCAGGCCAAAGGAAACGGGTTTTATTTCAGAAATTTGCACCTCTCTAGGATTTAGTTTCCCTCTTTGTGAGTCAAGGAGATTGTTCTAGACCAAGGCTTCTTAAATTTTTTTCCATTCACCACTTCTTTTCACCCAAGAAATTTTTATACAACCCCAGCCATATAGATATCTTAAATAGATATAGAAATCAAACATTTACTGATAATAAATTATAATTTAATGACCCCCACATTCAGTTATGAGACCCATATGGGGTCATGAGCCACAGTTAAAGAATCTTTGTTCTAGAGTCCTATCCATTTCTAAGTCCATCACCAATTCATTTAATTTATAGAGAGGAAAAACCACATCCCATTCAAGGTTACAAACCTAGGATTATATTGTTATTCAAGATTTTTTTTTCTGATCTTAGGTCTTTGAATCTTAGAATCTCATTTATCTAGAGTCCAAAGGAACATTAGAGATGGTCTGGTACAATTTCCTCATTTTACAGATGAGACCCAAAGAGATCATGCTACTTGTTGAAAGGTCTCCCCGGCAGTTAAGTGGCAAAACTAGGATTTTGAAACAGGTCCTCTGATTCTAAATACAGCTTTCTTTCCATCAGACCGCATTTGGGGCAGCTAGATAGAGTGGTGGATAGAGCACTGGTCCTGAACTCAGGAAGGCCTGAATTTAATCGATCTCAGACACTTAACACTATCTATGTGACCTTGGGCAAGTCACTTAACCCCAATTGCCTCAAAAAAAAAATCCATTATCTTTCTACTGGCATCATTCTCAAAATATAATCTCAGTCTCCTGAGTCCAAGGCTATAGTACTTCATGGCTTTATAGTAAGTTTCAGACTACTTGACCTTTTTTGTGTTGGCTTAGTTAAGAAAATATGAATGTCTCTTGGCCCCCTGAAGCTTAATATGCTGTCTCTGATAGGGCCACCAAGTGCCTGTTAGAGGGGGTAGAGTCTTCCTAAAAAGGTCTGAGAGAGTGCAGGACATAGTGGGAAGAGTATTTTATCTGGAGTCATAGATGAGCTCAAACAGCGAATCTACCACTATTTGTGGGAACTTGTCCAAGACATTTAACCCCTGTGAACCTCAGTTTCCCCATCTATAAGAGGAGGAAACTGCTCTAATTGGCTTCCCAGGACCCATTCCAAATATAAATCTGCAATCCTAGCTTCTGTGATGTAGAATCAGAGATGATGGGCCAGACTGGGAAATCTTGCCTTTAAAGACTAGTCAAGGAGAATTGTTGCAATTGTTGAATTCTCTTTGTTTTTGACCAGATTGTGGGCTGTGATTTCATCCATTTAGGGAATTCTCTTCAAACTATTCAGTTTGACACCTTTTCCACAATTTTTGGTCTTAGAAAGTAGCCTGGGGCATTAAGAGTTTAGATGACTCTGCCCAGAGTAACCCAGTCAATATATATCAGTCAGCCCTTGAATCTACATTTTCCTGACTTTTAAAGCCAACTTTCTATCCCACACCATGCACACCATCTCTATTTGTTCAGTCCTGAAAGAACAAGTAACTTCTCCTGATATCAATTCTAGAGCAAGGCGGAATGGGAATTGTGTAGAATTTGGAGGCAATCAGCTTCCTTTGGCTGGATTTTATACTAACCAACCACCTTCTGGACTGGGATTTGATATTAAATCCCAAGAGCCTACCTGCCAGGAAATGTTGCTTCCTCCAGTAATTCCCCTCCGACTTTTCTAGACCACAATGATTTCTCTTTTCTCTGAACTTTTGCTGTCTTTCAGCTCTCATTCACATAGTTTTGCATTGGTTCCCCATCCCCTGCTTCCATGTCTAATTTGTCTCTGTATCCCACAAAGAGTGCCACACAGAGATGGATAGAGCCGGCCCATTGCTCTGCTTGAGCTAATGGAGGGACATCAAGCTTTCTGGAGACCACGCTGTGTTTTACCTGCCAGGAAGGGCCTTATGAACTCGTAGTTTATGGAGCAGCACATCAGAGATGTTGGGCATGACATCGCAGCCACTCTTGGACTCTTCCTCTTCAATGCCAGGGGAAAGCTCAGAGGGGTGTCCTGCAAAGTGACATTTGGGGATCCCATTTAAGACCATCTATTATATTCGAAACACACTGGTAAATTCTCTTCACCTAAATCATTCTCTTTGACAAGTGGAAGATTATATTGCCTGGTGGCCAATACAGGGCTTATTTTGTCCCTGATGAACAGGCAGGATCTGTCAATGATTGACCAACAGACCAACTGTTTCATGGCACAGATTTGAAGTTACATCCCCCCAAAAATCCCCTTTCTTTGTCAGGATTCTCAGAACCCAAGGGTTATCTAGTTGTGTTTCCTTGTTTGGTTAAAAACACTTACCCCATTACAGAAAATGAACTTATCTACATGTGACTTAGGGGCATTGGGGAAAAGTACAAAACCTGGGATTTTCCATGGGGAGATAAGAAGGGTAGTCAGAAGGTATAGGAACACCGAGGAAAGACCCAAATGTCTCCCATCTGCACGTTCGTCAGATGACTTTTATAGCAAGAAGCGTGAACCCATACCTCTCTTCCTTTTAGAATCACTAATTTCTTTAAAGTTTCCCCCCCACGAGAATGTCTTTCCACATCCCTCCAGCTGCTAGTATCTTTCCTTCATTACCTTATATCTGCTTTGCATGAGTTGCTTTCAATAGAACGTAAAGTCCTTGAGGGCAGGAACCATCTTGTTTTTGTTTTTTTTAGCTCTCCTACCTAGTAGGCACTTAGTAAATATTTGTGGATTATTCCTGGTTTCCTCTTCTCCACCTCAGAATTGCTCTGAATCTTTACCAGTCACTTCAATTCTCCTTTCCAAGTAAAGTCTTTCAACCTGTGCTCTTTTTATTCCCTATTGCTAGAGTTCTATCTCTCTGTCTCTCTCTCTTTCTCTTTCTTTCAATATCTGTCTGTCCCTCTGTCTGTCTGTCTAGCCTTTGTTTCTGATTCTTCTCAGGAAAACACTAGGAACAGAAATGAATTAATTTCTGCCAATGCTCCCCATGCTTTCCTCTGCCTCTGTGAAGCCTCGGCCCAAATACTGCCTTCTGCTATGGGCCTTTCCCAATGTCCCTCTCCCCACTGCTGGGGCTTTCTTTCCCTCAAAAGGATGCTCTCCAAGGTGACATTTGGGGGTTCCATTTAGGACCTTTTATTGTGGTAGGAACACACTGGTGTGTTCTAATTATTCTAATAACACCATGTGGATCATGTATGTGCAAACTTTTTTTTTTTTTAATGTTGTCTCCCTCATTAGAATATAATTCCCTGAGGGCAGGGCCTGTAATAATTGCCTTTCTTTGTATTCCCAGTGACTGGAACATGTTCAATCCCTTGATTCCCTTATTGATTGACAAGGCCTGCAGCCATCCTGCTTGACTGTACACCGGACAGAAGGCTAGGCTGGACGAGCCTGAAGAAACCTTTCAATGTTGAGATACTCAAATTCTAAATGGTCTTGAATTTTTCCCACATTGTTTCATGTCTACTAATGTTGTCTTCTCGACACTTGAGTTTACATATTGCTGAAGACTTCTTGGAGCTTGTCATTCTTTTGTGTTGCTCGGAGCACATACGTGAATAATGACTGATTGAACTACACACTGTATGTTCCCCACATAGTCCATCCAAGGCTCTTTGGCTGGAAAAATTCTCTCAGCTGGACCAAAATAAATATTTAAAAGAAAATTTGGAATTCATATCCACATTAAGACATGGCTATCCAGAGGGACTCATTCTTAGCCTTTGTTTCTGGTTCTTCTCAGGGCTTTGTCAAGGCAGCCTTTGAGACTCTGCTGAGATGAGGGGTGAAGAGCCACTGTTGCCATTAGATGGGGGGCTTTCTGGGTAGGCTCCCCAAGAGCTCCCAAGGTCAGACCTTCATTGCCACCTGATATCTGAGCGGGCCCGAAGGCAGGCCATGACCCAGGCAATTGTGGAGAAGATCACAATCCTTCCTCATTTATGTCTATTACTTCACTTGATCTTTATTAAATATGATCCAGTGAGTTTGGCTGAGAAGACAGGGGATATTCCCAGGGAACCAGGGTCTAATCTTATTTCCACTATTACATGTGTGACTCTGGGCAAGTAATTTAATCTCTTCAGGCCTCCTCTGTAAAATGTGGGGAAGGGTTGGGATTTGATGGCCCTCTAAATCTGTGATCCTATGATCTTAATTCTACAGATGGAGCAATGGAGGCCATGAGAAATTGGGTGACTTCCCAAGCCCATTCAGCTAATAAGTGAAACCCTGCAGAATTGGAACATGGTGACTAAACGGGATTTTAGGTTGCCTGAAGGTGATCCCAGAGTAAGGGAGGCAAAAGTCTGCTTCCTGTTGTCCCACTCAGACCATCCTTGGAGCATTCTGTTCAAGGCTGGGCATTTTGTCCGGCCTGGATGAGGCAGCCAGGAAAATGAGGGGGTTCCACATCCTGCTGTAGGAGCATCATCTGAAGGAATTGGGGGTATTTGCTCTAGGGGAGACAGGACTCAGAATACAAAAATGACAGTTATTTTCTAGGATTTGAAAGACTGTCATGTAGAAAAGGGATTTGATTTACTTTGCTTAATTAGCTAGGTGGAAGGACTTGGAAGCCAGAAAACTTGGATTCAATTTTTCCCCCAGATACTTACTAGCTGTGTAAACCTGGGCAAATCACCTGACCTTTATCTGTTTCAATTTCCTCATTTGCAGGGGGATAATGATAGAACATCCCTCTCAGGGATATTGTGAGGACAAAACATTAAAGCTCTTTGCAAAAAACTTAAAGCACAACATAAATGCTAGCTGTTTTTTATTATTTTCATTCTTCCAGTAAGATATGCTGAGAAAATAAAGAACTAGGTACTTATTATAATTACCAGCATGGAGTTACTTACAGTCGTTCAAGAAGGCTTCCCAGATGGGAAATGAGCCAGATTTTGGAGGATGGGTAAAGAAATGGATATATAGGGGGAAAAAAAGGAGTGAGGACGTTCTAGGTGAGAGTAATAGCATGAACAAAGAAAGGGAATCAGAAGAAAATCTGAAAGAAAATCTAGTGTGTGGAGGGAAATACTGGGTGCTTTATGAGTAAGAAGCGGGAAATAAGGATGGACAGATGAAGTGGATTGTGGGAGTCTTAAGTTTTATACAGAGGAACCTAGATTTGTTCATTGAGGCAACAGGGAGCCATTGATGATGGCTGAGCAGAGGAGAGACAGGACCAAAATGATATTTCAGAAAGCTCACTCTGGCCACTAGAAAGATCATGTGGAGGAAGGACTGGAGGCTGGGAAACCCCTTAGGAGGCTACCACAGTGATCTAGGTGTGAGGCAAGGGGGACCTGAAGACTGGTGAGGAGAAAACAGAGAACGGGGACATTCTGGCTGACATTAAAAAAGAGAGATGATTGGATGTCAGTTGCTAAACATTTATTAAGCACTTACTATGCTGCCAGGCACTGGGCTAAGTGCTGGGGATACAAAAAGAGGTAGAAAGAGAGTCCCTGCTCTCGAGGAGCTCACAATCTAACAGGAAAGGAAACAAGTCTGAGTGATGGAGCGTGCTCGTGAGTAAACAAGTGAAGGTTGGTGAGCAGCCGGGAATGGGATGCTATGATAATGGCCCGAAGAGGAAGGCTCCAGCCTCAGGCAGGGGGACTGCCACCTGGCTGAAGGGAGTCCTTGCCTCCAGCCTACCTACCTCTCTCTTGCTCCACAGCTTCGCTAAGATCTGGAAGTTTCAGGCCCACCAAGTTCTGGCTCCTCATTAGGATGTGCTCCTGCGCAGGAGGAGGAAAAATTATATCTTTAGAGTTTGGCTCAGCTGGGCATTGTCCGCCCCCCGGGCTGGATTGTGTCTCTGCCAGCTTAAGCCTGTTGTTTGAATCAACTTTGGTTGTGGTTGTTCACCCTTCATTCTTGAAACGAACAATGACATCCTGACTTATGGGAGAGTTGGATTTGAGGGATGCAGAGCTGGGCAAAGTCAGCCTTGCTCTCTTAGGGGCAATTCCTGAAGTCCAGGGTTAGGAACTCCGTGCTCCCTGACCCTGGTCCTGGACTAATCATCTGGGTTAGTAGAGGAGGGCGATGGACAAAAATGAGTGTCCGGGGCCACGTAACATGGGAGGGCGCGGTAATTTAGCTTGTGGCCAAATCCATGGGGAGCCGGTTAAAGGCCAGGATTCTCATTTTTCCTTTTACATCCTTGAGGATGAAGGGGAAAACTCGAGTATAGCCGGTTCTCATCCAAACCTGGTCTCGGTCTCTGTCTCTGTGTATATCTGTCTGTGTGTGTCTCGCTCTCGCTCTCTCTCTCTCTCTCTCTCTCTCTCTCTCTCTCTCTCTCTCTCTCTCTTCCTCTCTGTTTCTGTGTCTGTCAGTCTTTCTCTCTTTCTGTCTCTCTCTGTCTCTCTGTCTGTCTGTGTGTGTGTGTCTCTGTCTCTCTGTTTGACTCTCTCCCTCTCTGTGTGTCTCTCTCTATCTCTGATTCTCTCTGTCTCTTCTCTTTCTGTCTCTGTCTCTGACTCTCTCCCTCTCTGTGTCTCTCTCTCTCTCTGTCTCTGTCTGTCTCTATCTTTCTCTGTTGTTGTCTCTGTCTCTCAACATATTGGAGCCTGGATTGTGAAAGTGGAAAAAGAAGAAGAAAGGAAATATGGGAAACTAACTTCCACCCTCCCTCCCTCCACTTGATCCCTCCACTTCCTCAACCCTAAGAGCACAGAGCAGTGGCCAGTGCCCCCCTGAGGGGCCATGTCCTCAGATCTGACTGGTGAAAGGTTGTTCTTTGGAAGAGATTCTGAGCACTCAGGAGGTGGGAGTCATGGGTTCCAAGTTACTTAAGTACCTCCAAAAGCCTTTCTGGCCCCAGAATCTTCTGATTCTCTGACCCCAGAATGCAGAGAGCTCAAATGTCTGGGAGGGAATGTTATATGAATTCTATCGACTGTTCTGGGAAGAGTTTTAGACAGTTTGTTGATAGATCACCAGGAAGGAAGGATTCTTGGAACTCGGAGGGAGCCAGGGTTATTTCATCCCTGGCCGTGACAGTACTTGGGACTGACAAGGTATTTAGTCATCTGGTTCCTGTTTACATGTCACATACTGTACGTGGAAACCAGGAAGCCAGGCAGCCTGAAGTATGCCGGGCCGGCCTTTCCTGCGGGACTCACACACATGTGAATAAGGCACCTTCCCCTGGAACACCTGGCTCGTACACTCGCTGTCAGTCAGTCAACAAACACTTCCTTGTCAAGCATCCCTTCCAGACTCCGTTCTAGATGCAGGGAGCACTAAGAAAGGTGGCGAGACGTCCAGAGTTCCTGAAGCCCTGCAGAATCGCACAGCCCGAGTCCCCTTCCTCACCTGAGCCTGTTGAATCATTGCCCTTCCGGCCCCACTCAGAGACCACCTACTCCAAGGAGTCCTCCCAGAATCCACCCTTCCTTCCTTGGACCATCTGTATGACCTTAGCTGTACTCTGCTGTGTACCTAGCCAGTTTTCTTTAAAACAGAGGTACTTATGTTTTGTCTATTTTTTTCCTCCATCCATCTCTTTAAGAAACAATAATAATAGTTCACATTTATATAGCTCTTTAGTTTACAGTTCTTTTTTGTGTTAACTCATCTGATGCTCATTACAACCCTGTGAAGCGGGTGTGATCATTATACTCATTTCACAGATAAGGAAATTGAGATTCCCGAAAAGTAAAGTAATTTATCTAGGGCAACACGTTTACTGGTGTAAATGCCTGAGGCAAAATTCAGGACTTCTTTTCTCTAGAGCAATTTTCATCTTTTTATCACTCAGGTAGATGAGTCTGAAAGAGCTCAGATCAACACTGCTTGGTGCTGAGGCAAGTCAGTCAGAGAGCAAGGGCGATCTCCTTCAGTGGAGGAGTGTCTGCAGGAGGGGTTCACAGCTGAGCGAAAAGCTCACACTGGGCCCAAAATGTCACTTGGTGTCTAGAACAACCTTCTGCATATAGTATTGCCCTTAGCAATGCTCACTGGATCAAATATAATAAGAACAATAATTATTAATATTAATTGTAATTCTACAATGTCTCTCATTAATATAATAACCACTAAAATATATAATGCATAATATAATAAATATATAATAAATGTCATGTATAATTTACTTGTAATAATCATATTCATATATTATACAAAATATTATATATTGTATATAATATACATGATAAATCTGTTATAAATATATAAATATAATAAACATAAAATACATATTATATATATAACAATATATAAATAACGATATAAACATATATGATGATTACTTAATATATTATATGCTATATACTATACTATGTATATAATGATATATTATAAATATGTAATAATTATAATATAATAATTATTGTATTAATGAGAGGTAACATGGAATAAAGGATGGAAAGCCAGCCTCTGAGTCAGGAAGATCTGAATGTAAGGCTTACTTCTGATACACACTGGCTGTGTGACCTTAGGCAAAGTACTTAGCCTCTCAGTTTACTAAGCAGCCTTATAAGACTAGAAGTTAAAGAATATTGTGAAATGGGAGCCACCTGCCAGTGGCTGCTGGAGGTCTAACTCAGACCTGTAGGATGGATCTCTTCCTGTGAGAGGAGGATGATGATGATACAAAGAGCCTGAGAGGCAGTTGCATTGTCTGACCTCTCTGACTGAGAGGCCATTGTATTGTCTGACCTCTCTCCTCCTCCCTCTGCCTCTAATTTATCTCATTCTCAGTCACCTGTGTCAGCAAAGGCTGCCCTGTAACTCCTTCAGATGTTATGATCCACAGCTGGGGAGGCTCTTGGAGAATTGACCTGTCCCTTCACCCAGGCATGGTCCTTAACAGAAGAAATCACAAGTTTGTGTGCATTGGTAGAAGGCATTTCCTAACCAGAGGCCAAACATACATACATACATATACATATATCCATCTGTATAGATATAGATATCTAAGGTTTTTCAGACTTATATGTCTGGGTGATAAAAAGATGAAAAATTACTCTCTACCCTCAAGGCACAATAGCTAGAGCATAACACTCGGAGCCATGAAGATCTGAGTTAAAATCTTGCCTCAGACATTTTCACCAGTAAATATGTTGCCCTAGACAAATTACTTTATATGTGTGTGTATGTATGTGCATATATGCATGGATGTGTATAAAAAGATTATTATGAAAGTTTGTCCCACACGTAAAAAAGGAACATCCTCAGTGCCCAAATCTAGACCTACTTTAGCTCCCAGTTTTAAAGACTACGGGAGAAGTGAAGTGAGATCATAGTATCATAGTTTTAGAGCTGAAGACCTAAAAAGGCAGTCTCTTCATTTTACACATGATGAAACTGAGATCCAGAGAGGTTCTGTGCCTTACCCAAGGTTACAGATAGTAAGTAGCAAAACTGAGATTTGATTCCAGGTCCTCTGACTCCAAATCCAGTATTCTTTCACTATATTAGGGCTAATTCACTGTTCCTAGGGCTAATCTACTTTGCTCCTAAGGCTAGTTTACTTTGCTTCCAAGGCTAGCCCACTTAGCTTTCAAGGCTAACCCACTTTGTTCCTAAGGCTAGCCCATTTTGTTCTCAAGGCTAGTCCACTTTGCTCCTAAGGTTAGTCTACTTTGCTCCCAAGGGTACCCACTTTATTCCCAAGAATACCCATTTTATTCCCAAGTCTAGCCCACTCTTTTCTTACAAAGAACAAACCTCTCTGAGCTTGGTCAGTTTCTGCATTCGTACAGGTTGAACCTGGATCTGAAAATCTTTGAATCCTGATGATTTGGGGAGCTTGTTGCCACCTTTGCTGGGAAAGCGTTTCTCTTCTTCTGCACCTGCCAGTTTGGTGAGGACCTTGTCCTTTGGCCCCTGCTCCAAGGGGTTACTGTCCCAGGACACCCCCCGCTGAAGAGGAGGTCGGAATCCAGAAGGCTTGAGGTCAGCTTTTGAGGGGGTCTTGGAGTTTGATGGCTCCCAGGCTGGGCCTTTTCCCTGGGGCCCTTGGGCAGCTGGCCCTGGGCCTTGGGGGTGACTTTTTGGGGGCGGGTCACTCTCCTTGGGTTTCTTAAGAAGCTGCTTCCCTGGGTCTTTTTCCCCAGCACCTGCCGGGCTGTTCAGGGACATTTTCCCTCCTCCTCCGCCAGAAGCCAGGACTTTGGGTGTACTGTTCTCTATGTGTTTAAGGGGATCAAAATTTTCTTTTTGTTCAGATAACGTCTCTTTGGATTTCTCAACAGTGGGGGAACGTGGAGCCAGTCGTCCCTGAGACACCTTCCTTTGGTCATTCTGCTTTCGGTCTGTTAGCCCCTTGGTGACATTCTAAAAGAACAAGGCTGTGATTAGATACAGGTAGATACACCTCATGCCAGATCAAGAAGGAACCTTCCCAGCTGTGGGATGATAAGAGAAACACTTAACCTTTCAGCCTCAATGTCCTCATCTGTAGAATGGGCATACTTAATAGGTAAATTGTAGGTTTAGAACTGGACAGGAACTTAGAGGCCATCTAATTAATTCTCTTCATTTTTGTGGTGATAGAAACTGAGGACCAGAAAGGTTTCCCATGGTTACACAGATAGGAAGAAGCTGAATTAGAATTTGAATTCAGGTTTTCTGATACTCAATCCAAGCCAGAAACAAAGAAAGGAATTTCAATCTAGGTCTTAAAACCAAGAAGGAAATTCTGAGTCTGATGAAGGGGAAGAAGTGATGCTCTAGCCTTCATCCTCACCTCTTCCCCTCCAGAAACTTGGACTCTGACCCTAGAACCAAGGCTCCCTTAAATAAGGTTTCACCCATGACCTCACTTCCTGCCAAGCTTGGCTCCTCACCAAGGAGCATCATCATTAAAAATAACAGGTGTGCCAGCCAATTTCTGGCATCCAATCATACAGAATTGTTTTCCCTTCCCTCCCAACAAATGCTGTCCAGTGGCCTGACATCACCAGCATTTTCTTCTTGTGATGTAAACTTCTGGACCTTGCACAAAGATTGTTAAAACTGAATAGGAAAAGGAGACTTACAGGTAGGTCAAGGTGAAATGAGGGCTCATCTCCCTTCTGCAAGCAAGAAATAAACCAACATTAAATATTTTAAACAAACTGTTGCTTCTTGAAATGTTGCCCTCTTAGTTGAGACAAAAAAATGGCTTTAACTATGTAAATATAAAGAGATTTTGCAAAGTAGAAACCAATATAACAAAAATGACAATACTCTTGAACCCGACAACTTCATTGCTGGGACATTATCCTGAAAATATCATAAAAAGGAGGGAGGGCTTAGGTATACAAACCCTATAATTATATAGTAGAAAGAAGGAGGGAGACAGAGGCAAGAAAGCAGAAAAGAAATAAAGCTGGCCAATAGAACAATAATTGTCCTTGCTATTTGTTAATTTATTTGGTTCTATCTTGTTAAATATTAGAGTCTTTGCATAATCAATTGATGCACATTAAAATGCAAGATTTTGCTCTTCATTTAAAAATATTTACTTCCATGTTTTATGAATGCTAATGAAGTAGATGATAAAATTTTTTTTAAAATTAAAGATGATGTAACCAAAATCAGGAAAATAAAAAACAGATTGAGAAAAATTATTTGTAGCAAATTTACTGATAAAAATTTCCTATTTAGAATCTATAAGAAATAGACACAAATTTCTAAATATAAGGCCCATTCTCCAATGGGCAAATTGACAGAAGATATGAATACTCAGTTCTCAAATTCAGTCAGTCAATAAGCATTTGTTACGTATCTATTATATGTCAGGCATTGATTATAGTCTGGAAATGCAAAAAAAGTTCTTCCTCCAGATCTCACATGACTAGCCACAAATGAGGGAAATGTTCAGAGCAGATGGTACTAATGTAAGCAGCATCTGGAGGCCAAAATTGTTCATTTTCATGGTGCCTTTATGAATGAATATCCTTTATGTCAGGTCTATGTTAATTCCAGAAACCTGGCCAGTTCTGGGAGTCAACACAATCCTCCTAAAGGAATAAACATTTTTGCCACTTTTTGTATCCCTAGCACTTAATACAGTGCCTGGCAGTGCATTTATTGACTGACTGGCTGGTTGATTAAAGTGAAGAGAGATAGGACTAGATAATTTTAAGGTCCTTTCCTGCTTTAAAAATCGGTGTCCTATTCTGGAGTGGGAGGGAGCACCTTTCTGACTCATTAGGACAAAAATAGTCAAAGATGTTTTGACAAAAAGAAAAAAACAAACCAACAAATCCTGGAAAGAGGTCTGCCTCGGACCATGGGAATGATACATTAACAGAAAAAAATGTGATGGTTCCATAAGTCTTGACAAATGGGAAGGATAAGAAGAAATATGAATAAATTCATGAGATGACACAGGACAAAAGCCAGCAGGATCCAAAGAACAACATTCACACTGGATACAGAGAAGCATGGATGCTATGCAAAGAGAAGGGTCCAGAGACAAAAATCTGGGTTCTAACCCAGCTCCAAACCTTCTTGACTATGGAACTGATGTTAAATAGCTTCATCTCTCTGACGCTAAGGTTCCTAAATTATCAAGTAGAGAAAATAATACTTTCACAGCTTCCTATCTCACAAACAAATGGCCTTGTAAACCTGAAAGTGCAAGGCAGGACCATTGTGTCATAGATGAAGCAGTGTGTGATAGCAGATATATCACATGCTACACACATTTTGCAGATAAAGAAACTGAGGTCTAGACGAGAGGTTAAGGATTTGTCCAAAGACACACAAAGTGAGTGAGAGGAAGAACTGCCAGTCCTCTAATTCCACATTAAGTGCTCTTTCCATTGTATCACAAAGCCTTCAGATCATTCTATCTATCCATTCATCTATCTCATCTATCCATTAATCTATCTATCTATCCATCCATCCATCCATCCATTTATCCATTCATCTATCCATTCATCCATCTATCTATCGATCTATCTATCTATCTATGTCTATCCATCCATTTATCCATTCATCTACCCATCCATCCATCTATCTCATCTATCCATTAATCTATCTGTCTATCTATCTATCCATCCATCCATCCATTTATCCATTCATCTATCCATTCATCCATCTATCTACCTATGTCTATCTATCCATTTATCCATTCATCTATCCATTCACCCATCCATCCATCTATCTCATCTATCCATTCATCTATCTGTCTGTCTGTCTATCCATCTATCCATCTATTCATTCATCTATCTATTTACATTTACATGTAGACATATGTATGTATATCTATCCATCTGTCTATCTATCTATCTATAACATTTAAACATAGAGATCTACATCAGTGCATATTATTATTATTCCCATAGTCCTAAGACCTCCTTCTGTTGGTTGATTTCACACTCTCTCCCAAAAACTCCAGTGTGTTCATGGCAGGGGTGGGTTGGAGCTGGCCAGGACTACTGAATTTTCAATGTGAGAATTTTTATCTCAGTAATAGGTAAATGCTATAAATGAGGTTTTGATTTATTGTTTTGTTGATCATCCAAGCTTGAGAAAATGTTAATAATGCAAATTAAATTTAAAAGTGTGTTTAGCAAACTTTTTTGGAGCATGCATTTTTCTGGAGAGCCTGTTGTTAAACCTTTGCCAGCATGATGTTGGTTCAGGGGAAGAACAGTCCATCAGTGGGGACCCTGTTCTGGGTTGAAAACTTTGTAACATTCTATGTCTAACCAAAGATGTGTATTCTTACCTGTAGTGGAGATCCTGGGAGTGGGGCAGCACAAACCTCGGAGCCTGGAATAATAGAGAGGACAGAGAGCTGGGAAGATACAGCCCAATCAGGGGCAGTGTCCAGACAGGACCGGAACCCAGGTCTAACCACCTAGTGCTCTATTCACCGTTCTATGCTACCCTTGGTCCGGTGAAACCATCCTGCAGCTGATCCCAATTATTATCTCCATAACCTGACCTATTATCATGGGCTCCTTCCTAACCCAGGCCTGATCCAGTGGCCAGCCTCCCTCATGTGCCCTCCTCAAACGGGTCCCCTGCTGAAAGGAAGAGTCAACTGACTCCTTAATCTGCCTTACAATCTGAAGCTGGGCTGGGGCAAGGTGGAACCAGGAGGGGATTGTGGCAGGGACCCCCAGAGGAAGGACAGGGAAGTTGAGGTCATGGCAGGGACCCCCAGGGGAAGGACAGGGAAGCTGGCTCTCTCCCACAGGTGGGCAGTGGCTTGGCAGGCAGGAGCAGGAACATAGAGTTACAAAGCGTTGGCTTAAATACGCAGTTCCTTTTACCTGGTGGTGAGGGTGGGCTGCTGAGGGAGCTGCTTCCGGACGCCGCAGGAGAAGCCCCAGGACTGAGGTTTGGTGAAATGGCTGCGTGAACAAGCATCGAAAGCCATGTCAGCCCCTCAAGGGACAGACAGGTGAGTGGACATGCACACACAAGCATAAGTAGGTTTAAACACACATGGGTATATATACACACAGGTATACTTATATTTTGTATTGTGGATGTATATATAGACACACATACATACACAGAATATATGCTTATTTATTTACATGTTGTCTCCCTGATAGAATATAAATTCCTTCAGGATAAGAGCTGTTTTGTTTCTTCTCTCTTTTTCTTTCCATCTTTCTCCTTCCCTCCCTCTCTCCCTCTTTCTTTCTCATTCTATTTTTCTCCCCATCTACCTCTCTCTGTCTCTCTCTCTCCTCTCTCATTCTCTTTTCCCCTTCTTTTTCTCTTTCCCTCCTTCTCTCTTTCTTTGCCTCCTTTTCTATCTTTCTCCTTCCTTCTCTCCTCCTTTGCCCCTTTTCTCTCTGTATCTTTCTCCCCCTCTTTCCTCCTCCCTCCTTCTCTCTTTCCCTTCTTTATTTTCTCTTTCCGATCCTCTCTATCTCTCTTTCCTCTCCCTCTCCCTCCCTCCATCTTTCCCTCTGTCCTTCTCTCCCTCCCTCCCTCTCTCTCTTTCCCTTTTCCTCTCTACCTCCTTCCCCCCCTTTCATCTCCTTTCTTCCTTCCTCCTTCCTCTCTCCTTTCCTTCCTCCTTCTCTTTCTCTTTCTCAGAAACCTCTAGAGGTCATCTAATTTTACAGATTTACTGATTTTGCATATATATTACTTCCTAATTTTATAGATGAGGAAACAGGCCCAGAGAGAGAAAGTAATGAACATGTGGACTGCCTTTCTTATACAAGGCTTGGGAGCCTTGTCCAGGCCTGGGACCTGTTTCAGAGACAGAAGCTGCCAGCAAGAGGGGACATAGTAACATGATGATGAGGGATGGGGGTGAGGGTAGGGATAAGGGAACATTAGGAAGAAAGGATGATGGTAAGGCAACAGCTTCATGGGTTTAGAGCTATTCCATAAAGTCCAGGTAGTTTTTCAATTGAGAAGTAAGGGACTTTTCTCACTTCTCTGTCTTGGAGAACTGAAGCTTCCAGCTTTGCTCCAAAATGAACCTCCGACGGAGGGTCTTTCACTTCAATACCATGGAGAGAGAATTCCAGCTAGGCTACAACAATTCTGCTAGGTTTGTCTCTAAAGATAAAATTTGCCAGCTTGGTCCGTAAGTTTTGGGGGACCAGGCTTTGTTGTCTGAAATATAAACTCAGCTCTTCTCCATCTGAATCCATACAGAGTAACCCATGGAGTTCAGTGCTGGTTTGCCCAACTTAGAACTAATTATACTATATGCTCCAGAGCAGAGTTCCTGGATATCAAAGGTTTCTTTCTCATTCTGCTAGGTTTGTCTCTAAAGATAAAATTTGCCAGCTTGGTCTGTAAGTTTTGGGGGACCAGGCTTTGTTTACCTGTTGCCAAGGTAAAGGAAACCCCCTGCAGAAACACCTCCCAAAATTTTTTCTTGACAATAAATATTTGTTATAAGATTTTTCTTTTTCTTTTCAATTGGGAATAGGCAAGAGAAAGAATATAAGTGCCTGTTAATTGAAAAAATTATGTTTGAATAGCATTTAAAATTTAATTTAAAATATACAAATTTAATTCAAATATTAAATTCAAATATAAAATTTAATTTAATTTAAAACTTCTGAGCTTTGAATGAGCCACGACCAGACTCTACACAGAGTGTACCCTGCTCTCAGAGGTGCTGCCTTCCAGACCCCAGTGGATCCCTATTAGCCAGAGGTTCCTCCCTACCTGAAGGAGAATCAGGCAGGCTGCTCCGGGATTTTCTGCCTCTCCTGGTCAGGAAACGCTCACTCACTCTCTTGGCTTCTTCAAGGAGCTCGAGGTTTTTCTTCTTATCTTCCTCAGAGATTTTGATGTCTGGCAGCTGGTCGTTCACCAGATGGATGATATGGCCTGCATTGTCTGGGGACGGCAAGTTTACATGGGCAAGTGAATGCATGGAGATGATGAGAGTTGGGGAGACTGAGAGGAAGCCACCTTTTTTTTAACAGACTATTCCTGGGAGCACTACGTCGTCTTCTCACCAGCCCCTGAAAATTCCACTTGCTTAGGCTGGAGCCCATTCTCCTGGCTCTGCTGCCCTCCCCACCTTTCCAATTTAGGCTCATGGGGTATAGATAGGGTCATATAGACTAGTGGGACTTATAGCAAGAAGGGTTGGGATTGGACTAAATGACCTCTAAGTTTTGGTCTAGTTCAGTTGCTTCTTTGACACAGGAATTATACTACATGCTCCAGAGCAGAGTTCCTGGCTATCAAGCCCCGAAACCTGGCCTGTAGGATTCCCCGCTCTCTCCCTCCCATCCTCTGCCTCTTCTCCATCTCTTTCTTATTTCCCCAGAAGGCAGTTTTGCATCTCCCATTATTGGTCTGCAACTTTCCTGATGTAAGACATGGAAGAGCAGGCAGCACACTGCAGCGGTAGGCAGGGCCTGGGCCAGAAGGAAGGCCTTCAAGAGGCCCTTGGAGAACCCCCGATCTGGCTAACTTTGCATTTTATAAAAGAAGAAGGTGAGACCCAGAGAAGGAAGGGAATTTCTCATAACTGCAGAATAGCAAAGCTGAAATATAAACTCAGGTCTTCTCCATCTGAATCCATACAGAGAGTAACCCATGGAGTTCAGTGCTGGTTTGCCCAAGTCATAGGGTGTCAAATTTAAATAGAAACCTCCTCCTCTTCTTCCTCCCTTCTCTTCCTTCTCCTTCTTCCTTTCTTCCTCCTCCTCTTTCCATTCCTCCTCTTCCTCCTCCTCCTTCTCTTCTCCCTTTTCCTCCTCCTTCCTTTATTCCTTTTCTTCCTCCTCTTCCTTCCATTCATCCTCCTCTTCCCCCATTCATCCTCCTCTTCCTCCTCCTTCCATTCATCCTCCTCTTCCTCCTCCTCCTTCCATTCATCCTCCTCTTCCTCCTTCTTCCTCCTTCTTCTTCCTTTCCTCTTCCTCCTTTTCCTCCTCCTCCTTTTCCTTCTCAAGTGACTGATTAGCCACCTGTTTCTTACATTTCCTTAGAATCTGATCTGAAGGAGAGTAACCTTTAGGAGTCTCTCTCTGTACTTGGCCTCTTCTCCCTCATACTCCCTTGAATTAGAGATGAGTTAAAGAGAACACATTCTTTGGTCTTTGAAAGCCTCTGACTGATCCCCTTTGGCTACCAGCCAGAGTTCATGGGGGGCTGCCCAATTTTCCCACCAACCCTGAAAGCCTGATTTCATGGCTGGTGTGGGTTTCTTTGTGCTTGTGCCCCTGCCCCTGCATCATTTCTCCCCTGTGAGGGTCTGAAAGGAGGTGCTAAGCAGAGCTGGACAAGCCCTGGAGTAGCCAATAGCAGGGGAGCTGGTACCCCGGGGACCGCAGATATAAGCTCCAGCCATACAACAAGTGGCCCAAAAGGCCACCGTGTCCGACTGCTTCAGCGCTTTTTGATGTCCTTTTTCCTAGATCGGGACACCAAAGGCTTGAGCAGCAGAGACTTCCACCCAGCTGCTGTGCTCCTTACCCACAGATGTCAGGGACGTGAGGGAAGTCTTCATGTGTCGGTTAGAAAGCCGATGACGAGGGCTGCGAGGTCTGGAAAACAGAACGTCGGGTTGAGGGAAGAAGGAAAGGGGATAAAGCTTTACCTGATCCGGCCCATCCCTGCCTTTGAACATCAAGGCAGGCTGGCCCCTGCAAGACTCTCCCTCCATATCTCTACCTGCTGAAATCCTCTCATGTCAGGGACTCCTCTGGATTTCCTCGGCTGACAGAGATCTTTCTCAAGTTTCTTATGGCATATTTTAGGGCCCCTATTCTATGGTCATAAGTCCAATGTTTAAAATGTTGTCCCCTTTATTAGCTCATCCCATTTAACCCCCTCTTTTTTTTTTCTAATAAAGAAGGAAAACTAAGGTATAGAAGTTAGAAGTTAAATGACTTGTGGAAAATCACACACTCAATAAGCATCAAAGTTGAGATGAGACCTGTGGTCCTGGTGACTAGGAGACCAAGAAGACTTTCACATTTTCAGACCACTTTTTTTATTCTGAGGCACTTGGGGTCAAGTGACTTGCCCAGGGCCACACAGCTAAGACGTATTAAGTGTCTGAGACAGATTTGAACTCAGGTCCTCCTAACTTCAGGGTTGGTGTTTTATCTACTGCACCACCTAGTTACCCCTTCAGACCACTTTTTTAAGCATCCTTTAGACAGTGAATTCAAAAGGATTTGGGAGTTTTCCTTTTTTATTCCACTATGACCAATGGCCAAGCTATTCATAAATTCCTTTTCCGATACCTCATTGGGGCAGGAGCAAGGCTAACCTTAAAGGCGATATTGGTGGTGGTGGTGGCGAGAAAGTTTGGTAAATCTTATTAAACTATGAGAGGTTCAAATGGTGCACCATGATGGACTGTGTGCCTGTCACTCACAATGTCAAAAACACAGAGTTGATTCTTGTGACTTCCCTGATCAAAATTTTTCAATGGCCCAGTACCTCTAGGAAATAAAAAGTACAAAACCGTCAAGCTGGCATTTAAAGTCTTTTGCGATTTTGCTCTCACCTCCTTTCCAGTCTCATTTCATATTTCTTTCCTTTGTGTATTCTGTTCCACTCAAACTGGCCTTGTAGCACTTTTGCACAAGCAGACTCCCCAAGCCTGAAAACCTCCCTCACCTCTCATAGAATCCTTGGCTTCCTTTAGAGTACAGCTGAGGTGCCTAATAGTATGGTCTCCCCTTCCCAATTGCTATGCATTTTTCTACATGAAATTATTTTGTATATAACTTATATTGATTTATTTGAGTATCCTGCCACCACTCCCACCCCCTTCATCAGAACATAAGCTCCTAAAAAGCAGGTACTTTCTCTGGAGGGCAGGCACTTTCTCTCTGTCTCTTTAGTCCCTTGGAGTCAAGAAGATATGAGTTCAAGTTCTGCCTTTGATGAAAACTAAATATATGATTCTGCAAATGATTTAACTTTTCGGTGGGCCTGGAGACTCTCTGAGACTAAACTGCAGAGCAGCTCCTTCTCTGCCCTGGCTGGAGAGCTCCTTCCACCAGGGAAATCAGATGTCCAGATGAAAATAACTCCTCAAGATGACACATCTCTAGTGATTTAAGATTTTTAAAGACTCACGATCTCATTTGAACCTAATAGCCATTGGCCCAGACATATGCAAGGGAACCCCCTCATCATGAGACTGACAAGGGACCCCAGAAGCTCATGAACATGGTCTTCTAAAATCTGGGGGGAGGGCTGGATTCTGAGCCAGGGGCTCTCCCAGTGCCTCCCCTCACCCCTCAAAAATCCTGATCTTTGGAAGTGTTTAAGGAGGCTTTAAGGGGTGAGCAGAGCACACAAAAGAGAAGGGAAAGGGATTTTGGGGAGCAGGTAACATGATTAAAAACACCCCACATTTCTCTCATTTAATTATTCTGCTGTCCCCTCAAAAAGGCAAACAAAAAACAACTTCAATTTCAAAAATCCTGTGTGCAGACTTGTGACAAATACCGTTATCTGTCTGATCCCTTTCCTGAAACCTTTAGCTCAGCACAGACAGGGGCAGACATGGGCACAGATAAGGGGACCCAGGGAAAGCACAGTACCTGCTCACCAGATTTTTATCATACTCTACATCTGGCGTGGCAGTATCCCCATCCCCAGGCAGGACAATAGATGGTGCTCGGCACACGGTCTCTTCAACAGGCGGGCCCTGAATGGTTTGGGGTAAAAGCATAAAGTACAAAATAAGTAACAGAAAGTGCTGTTTAATTATTACTATAAAGGACATACAGTAAGTGCTATGTAAATGTCGTCATCACCCATCATCATTACCAACATCATCACCATCATCATTATCACCACCATCATCATCACCAACATCATCACATCATCAACTTTATCACCATCATCATCATCACCATCACCATCATCACCATCATCACCATCATCCTCACCATCATCATTATCACTATCACCTTCATCACCATCATCATCACTATAACCATCATCACCATCATCACCATCATCATCATCATCATCAAATGTTGCATGAAACCGAAAGTCCCTGTGGCTGGCTCATTGATACACATGACATTCCCCCAGCCTCCTTCTGGGAGCCAGATCAGGGTTCTTTCCCTTTTTTAGTATGATGGACCTCCTTTGGCCTCCTAGGGCCAAAATCCTTTGGATTTCTCAAGGTCATGTTTTAAATGCATAAAATACATAGGAAGTTTCTTATGTTGAAATACAGTTATTACAATATTTTCAATGTTGTGGTCTCCAGGTTCAAAATCTCTAGACTATGGGATGCAGAAGACATAAGCTGGTGGGCATTGAGATTCTCCTTGATAAAAGATACAAAGAGCATTTCAGTTGGATTACGTAGAAAAAAGTGTTCCCCATTCTCTACCTAATCCATTAACCTGACCAGTTCTGTCAAGGGGGAAGTTGGGCCTCTGTACTGGGAGCAAAGGTTCTTTCTCAAGAACCACTGGGAAATCCAAGGTCAGTGGGCAGCACTTGGGGAGAGGGATGGTGCTGGGAGGGAGGGGGAGGCACTGGACACATGCTGCTTTCTTTTCCTCTGATTTATGTTTTCAGATGTAGTTGCTTCCACAATGTGGACTGGCTACAGACTCCCGACCCACTTGTATCTGCACCTGGAGGGCTGATATGTGGAAAATCTTGAGAGGAGTAAAGTTAAAAAAAATTCCTTTATTTTCCCCTTCCATTCACAGGTCCTGTTGTCTAACTTTATGAATGGGATTGGAAGAATTCTTGTCAGATGCGCAGCAAACTTCCTGATGGGCTTTTCAGGAATCAGAGAGATTTGCTTGGGGGTGTGAATCAGCAGATTCAGAGAGCATCACCATCCAGTGTCTGCCATAAATAAGAAATGTATATAAAAATCTCCTGATTGATTGAGTCCTCTCCAATCTCTGCCAGATCTGGACCGATGTGGTAGCATATGCTGCCGGCTCAGTTATCCTGAGGCATTGATTCAGCCATCACTCACTTGCTCAGTATCCTTCAGTGGATCCCCAGTACCTATAGGATGCAATCCTAAATCCTTGGTCTGATCATCAGAACCCTTTACAACTTTGCTTCATCCTACCGGGCTTATTTCCTACTAGTGCTCAAGCCAGGAGTGTGCTGCCACCAGTTTGTACAGGTTTTAGAGCTGATTGTTAAATTTTCAGCAAGAACATGGATACCTCAAAAATGGGCAAATGTTACAAATCAAAGGGATAATAAAAACAGCTACCTCAGAAGATTGTTGTGAGGATGAAATCCTAATTATAAAGTACTTAGCACAGTTCCTGACATAAAGTAAGTGCTAAATGTTAACTATTATTATTTCTATACTTGTTTTCTCTCCCCTACTAGACTGTAAGCTCCAGGAAGAATTTTTCTCCCTTTGGTGACTTATCTAGAGCCATTGCCCATGATAGATGCTCAGTAAATATTTATAGAATAAATGAATGAATAATAGTTGAAATTGTAATAATATCCCCTGCTATGCTGGAGTGAACTAGGAACAAGGAAAAAGGGTAAAAAAAAACCCAGTCCCTACTTTCAATGAGTTCATTTATTAAACTGATAATTGGGTGGAAGAATTAACTACAAATTTAAAAGGGAGGTTGTAGATAGTGGGAAAGAGGTATCATTAATTATGTCTGGAGCTGCAAGGAGGCAGAAAGTAACCTCAAGGGTGATCTTGGTCATTGTAGAGGTAGGAGACAATCCCAAGTAGTGAAGGAAGGGGTGTGAGTGAGTAGAGAGATTTAGTTATCCTGGAATAAGTCGGAGGTGTTGAATGGCCGGTGTCTGAGAGTTCCCCACTTGGTACCAAGTAGAACAGAGGCGTGATTCAGTGCTTGTGGAGGAAGAGAACATCCCTGGGTACAGGGAGGGGAAATCATAGCTTGAATACAAATCAATACAGTAGAAATACAACTATTGTTGCAGAATTGTGCTGATAGTGCTAGGTCTCTTCCAAGAAGAACTACCAACGGAAGGTCTACACCTGCAGAGGGGAGTAGTCATAATTCCAAATGCTGCAAATGAGCACAGTTACTGACTCCAACTAGTTGTTAATGTGGAGAACACTTTACTAATGAAAGAAATATCAAAAACTTAATTTTTAAAATTAAGTTTACTAAATCAAATTGCTTGCCTTCTCAAGGAAAGAAGAAGAAAAAGGGGAGAAGGGTAAGAATTTGGAACTCAAATTAAAAAAAAAAGAAAAAGAAATGTTAAAAATTAAAAAAACTCTAAATGTTAAGAATATTAAATAAATGTTAAAAATGTTTATATATGACTGGAAAATAGAAAAAACTCTAAAATTAAATTCCCTTTACTTCTATGTGATTTATTCTTCTCAAGTGCAAGAAGGCCCCACTATTTTAACAACACAGGGTACTGTGTATTTGGCACCAGAAGGTCTTAGCTTTCTTCCCATGAGACCTTGGACAAGAACCTTAAATTTGTTAAGCCTCAGTTTCTTCATCTATAAAACAAGCACCTGACCTCAAAGGTCCTTTCCAGTACTAAATTTGTGACCTTATTACCAAAGCAAATGTGATCTTCTATGATTATCCTTGTATAATTTGTCTCATTTGGTCCTCACAACAACCTTGGAAAATAGGTGCTGTTGTTACCCTCATTTTAGACTTGAGGTAACTTTAATGTCCAGAGATTAAGTGCCTTGCCTAGGTTCGTACAACTAGTAACTGTCTGAGGCTAGAATTTGAACTCAGGTCTTCCAGATTCCAGGTCAAACATTCTATCTCCTAAACCACCTCGCTGCCTCTGAGGCAGTTTGAGTGAATTGCTTGGGGCCACACAGCTAGTAAGAGGTGAAATTCTGAACTCAGGTTCTGGATCCCAAGTTTGGGACTCTTTGTCACCTCGCTGCCTCTAGTGAGATATTTCCCTCCTCCTTGCCCCACCTTCCTACTTCTCCCACCACCCCCTAAAAATGAAAGCTCTAATGATATTCTGAAACATTGCCCTTTGATACAAAATTTTATCTGTCTCTATTCCAACTGTCATTTACTAGGGTTCCAACCCTGAATGGCTGGCAAGGTAGGAGAAGGAAGCAAAAGATGATAAGTCCAGAAGATCTCAGAACCATACAAGTTAAAAGCTGGAAGGGACCTTTTATTCTACAAATTCAGTGTCAAAAAAGACCACACAGAGGATCTAGCTTATCTAAACCAATCTCCTTTTTGATACAAGAATTCTCTATAACTTCACAGGTTTGTATTTTTAGTGCTAGAAGAAATGATGGATAAGATGGCTTCCAAAATTTCAAATTAAACTTCCTTTGGTTCTAAGTGTTTTCTTCCTCTTTGTAAGAAGCCCCACTATTTTAACTGCAAACAGTACAGTGGAAAGATTACTGAATTTGGAAGCAAAAGATCTTAGCTTTCTTAGTTTTTATCTTGGCTCTGGCATTTATTACCCATATGATTTTGGACAAGAACTCTTAAATCTCTCTCTCTCTCTCTCTCTCTCTCTCTCTCTCTCTCTCTCTCTCTCTCTCTTTCTCTTTCTCCTTCCTTCCTTCCTTCCTTCCTTCCTTCCTTCCTTCCAGGCAGTCAAGATTAAGTGACACAGCAAGTAAATGTCAAGTGTCTGAAGTCGAATTTGAAGTCAGATCCTCCCAACTCCTGGGCCAGTGCTCTATCCACTGTCCCACCTAACTGCCCTCAAGAGCCCTTAATCTTTCTAGACCTCATTTGCACAAGGTCACACAGGTAATAAGTAACAGAGATTTGAACTCAGATTCTCTGATTCCAGCCCAGCACTAGTGAAGAAGTAATACCAGCTCTGCTTAAGTACTTGATGTGATGGGAAACCACATGAGCAAACACTGTTGGACAGCTCTGACTGATAGACAGAACCTATTTCCTGATATTGAGCTAAAATATTGTCCCTCTGTGAGTGCCATCCATTGTTCCCATTCCTGCTCTCTGGGGCCAAGTATGAGAAGTATAATCCTTCTTCCTCCGCGACGGCCATTTGGATGTTGGAAGACAGTAAATGTTTATTAAGCCTTTTTTTTCTCTAGGCTAAACATCCTGAGTTCCAGCTACCCGTCCTCCCGAGGCATGTTCCAGTACCCTCCCCATTCCACCCTCCCTTCTATATGCTACAGGGCCAATATTATGACTCCCCAACTGAACAGGAAGCTTCCGACATGGTCTGACCTCAAGCAGAAATCTCAATTATTGCATCTCTTGCTCTGGTTACTACACTGATCACACCAGTTTTGAAGTTGCTGAATCCAGCCCCTACATTTTACTGGTAGAGAAAATGACAAAGTTAGTTTTATAATAAAGTAATAAATGTGATAAAATTATAAAGTGACAAAAAAGGGCAGTGATTTAAGTTTAGGCTGCCAGAGTACCGGACAAAGAGCATCGGTGCTATTCTACTTTGCCAATGTGCCAAGGAAAAGCCTCAGCCAACATGATAGAGTCCCTCGGGACTAATCTGGTTTTTGTTCCATTTTACTGCTCACTTTCAGCAGAAACTCTCCTTGGACCCTTTGACATTTGAATTGGAGTCAGTAAATTCCTTTCAACTCCCATCATGCACCTGATTTCTAGGTCTAGGGCCATGAGGTTTTACTTGGCCATATTAGAAAGGTATTGTTTGGTAACCTTTCAGCCACAACCAAATTTCTTCACTCCTCATTATTGCAATTTGGGACACTGATTAAGGCAGAATTAACCAATAGGGAAAATGTTCTTGTGCTGAGCCCCGAAAATCAAAGATCAGATGAGGGAAAGAGAGAAGGGAGATGATACAGAATGCTTCCATTTTTTTAAAAACGAATTCTTGTTTAGACCTCATTTGAAATGCATTAATTAACTGTTGTAAAATTTGAAACTCCTTTCCCAGATTTGGGGGACAGAGAGGGAATAGGAAAAGTAGGCAAGGCTTCTAAGTCCTATTATCTTAGTCTGTATCCCCCTGTAGGTCCTATGATTGCAAACTCGCCAGGACTCCCAGGAGAAATTTGTTTCATAGGTCACATTTTGTTCCTGTTGAATAAATCTTATAGAAACATTTAAATATTTATTCTCTTGATAAACTCCCAGGAATGTGCAACGGCTTCGTAACAGACTGTGTCCCACTATAAATAGAGAGCGGTGTTGCAAACTGGAATCCTTCGCCCTTTACCCCAACTTCACATGACTAGACCCAAGATAAGCACTAGGAGAAGGAAAGAGGAGCTTAGTAGACAGGGACTCCAGACTTTAATGGGCTGAGAGGCCTGGCAAATGCTTGTGGAAGAAGCCAGTTTCCCTTTAACTTGTCCATATGAATAGTTTTTTTTTTCTCCAGGCCTGGTATTAACTCCTGCCCTGGGGAATCACCAGTCCTAGAGAGGAGGTATTTCAAGGAGCTACAAAATGGCATTGGGGGGCTAGGAAGGAAAGGTCTCTGGAGGTGGAGTGAAGGAGGAATAGCCCCAGTGCTTAGCACAGTGCCTGACTTATCACCAACACTTAATAAATGCTTACAGATTAACTGATTTGTGAGAAAAAACAATCTAGAAACAAATTATTTTAGAAAAGAATATTTTCTCTAAGAGTAATTTGCAAAGTGAAAAAGAGAAGCTCATCGTCCTTGAGAATCCTACCTAAATCTAGCAATGGTGACAGTCGAAAGAAAAGGCGGAAGATAATCCTCGCCTGAGAATCAGGAAACCGGGAGTGAGGGGTTGTCCTGGTTCTGCCACTAATTTTCTGCTCAACTCTTCCCCTCTCTGGGTCTCCATTTTTTATTCTATAAAATGAATGGTGCTAATAGATCTACTCAGCATCCTTCTAGATGCATAATGGGATTGAAAGGAATTTACTGATTCTAACCCAAATATCAAGAGGATCAGGGGAGAAATAACTGGGAATTTGCTGAAAGTTTCAAGGATTTGGGGTCCTTCAGAAGCATCAGCATGTCATTCATCTAAATGAACACCAGAACTGATCTGTTTTACTTTGGTCCTAAGTCATGCAGATTATATTCAAGTGGGATAAAATATAAAGTCTTACACTTGGGCCAGATTAATTACATAACATAAAGAGTGGTAGCATAAGTATTTTTTTTTTTGAGAAAAAAGCAATGATGGGTCTAAAGCAAAAATTAGTATTTTAAATGATTTTTTAAAGCAGTCATGAGTATTTTTTTTAAAGCAGCAATAAGCATTAAAAACAAAGACATGAGTTTAATGTGACCTAAAGATGCGCCATAAGGACTAAGGAAAGGAGCGTAATTTTAGGCTACCAAGAGTCCAGAAGCAGATGAGGAAGGAGAAGAAAGTCTCACTGTCCCTTATTCTATTCAGACCACATCTAGAACATTACATCAGTTACCAAAGCATGGGGAGAGAAGGGCTGCCATGATGCTAAAGGGAATGGAGACCGTGCCCTAGATTGTTAGCTCCTTGAAGGCAGGGAGGCCATCTTTTGCCTCTCTTTGCATCCATTGCTTAGCAAAGTGCCTGGCACACAGTTGGTGCTTAATAAATGCCTACTGACTGATGGATTGGGGTGTTTAATCTGGAGAACAGAAGATTGGGATAGAGAGGGGGGTATAATGGCTACCATCATATAGCAGAAAGGTTGTCAGATGGGCAGAAGAAGATCAGACTTATTCTGACCCAGAAGGAGGACTAGGGGACTTGCTTGTGCTGATAAAAACATAGCAATGAGTTAGTGAGCAGTGACAAAAATGTGGAAAAGAAATAACAAAAGCAAAAACAAAACATTTTAAAATACAAAGAAAATAATCAAAGAAATATGGGGAGGTTGTTTAGAGTTGGAAGAAACTTGAGAAATTATCAAATTCAATTCTCTCATTTTAGAGATGGAGAAACTGAGGGACGGCTAAGTTAAGTGACATGCCCATAGTCACAAAGCAGAATTTGAACCCAGGTCTCCTGAATCCAAGTCCATGACCCTATCCACTATACCATTTTGCCTTTTAGAAAGTACAGAAGAGGGGCATAAACAAATAAGGCAATTTTTGTTACTATCCTGCCAAGCTAAATATATGCTTTTTAAAAACCTGTTATAGAAATTACATACTTCATAGTTTCTTTTTTTGTTTTTTGTTTTGTTTTGTTTTGACTTCATAGTTTCTAAAGGGAAAGATAACCTTGGGGAAGTAATATACTGCCTCTGTGCCTCAGTATCCTCATATGTAAAATGAAAGGGTTAGATTAGACTTTCTGCTGTCCCTTCCTGTCTGAAAGCTAAGATTTTATGATTCTTACAGCATCCTCTTTCTTGTTCTCTTTGGCATATTGAAATGTCTACGTGAATATTTGTGATGGTTTAATTTATAAGAAAAGAAAGAAAAGTTAGGGGGAAAATAGGCTTATTTGGTTGTCACCCATCTTTCAGTATAAATTTTCTGCATTGTCCACTGAAGGTTTACACTGAGAAATTAAACTCTGTGTCTAGGGAGAAGAGAAAGGAGGGGCTAGAGAAAAGTGTGTGTGTGTGTGTGTGTGTGTGTGTGTGTGTGTGTGTGTGTGTTTATGTGGAGAAAGAAAAACAGGATTTAACTCTGCAGCTTTTGTGTGGGAAGGACTGATTAATTTTTGTACCAGAGATGGGAAAATAAAAGGCCATGGCCCGGGGAACTGGAAGCTTGGGATGGGCCCTGGGGATTGGTAAACAAAGAACAAGCCTCTGTCCCTCAGGCTTTACAGTGTGGCTTTGTGGGCTGGGACTCCCCATGGCACTGGGAACTGAGAGAATCACAGAATCTCAGACTTGTAGAAAGGGCCGTTAGTCTAATCCGTCCATCCCACTCCCAGGTGGCTGTCTGATCTCCCTGTAAAGACCTCTAGGGACAGGAAACTCCTACCTTCCTAAGTAGCTGATTCTACTTTAGAAACTGAGGCCTAAGGAACTGAATGATTTGCCTATAGTCACCTGGAGAGCCAGGTATGGAGCCGAGGTTCATACACGTGCAGTGTTCTTTCTATCCTCCTCACCATGCTGAACTCGGCCCAATCCAATTTGATTGGGTATCATTATTTTTATCCCCCAAATGGTCGCTAGTCTGAAGCAGGAGGAGGTCAGTCGGTCAATAAGCGATTGATCAATAATCAATAATATTGATTAAGTAGGAAACTGTTACCTTGGAAACTGTATATTCAGGACGAGTTGGGGCAGGCAGACCAGAGCTTCTGTGGTTCTATTTTGGTGTGCCAACATGAGGGCTTCGTAGGCTAAAGATGGTAAATGGGGCTTTCAAGTCATGTGGAATGGGTAAAAATAAGTTGATTCACTCTCTACTACTCCTTGCAAAACTCTGGCCCCATATGGCCAGATCTATCATAAACCAGGAAATGGTTCTTTAGCACATTGTGAAGCTTGGATGGAATGCAGAACAAATTGTCTCGGGGCTGCTGACAACGGCAACATCAGAGGAAAAATCAATGGATGTTTTTCAGCTTGTGTGGAATATGGTGTCCTGAGCCACCAGGGGAGGGGGGCATTCAACACCTCAGCTGAGGGTGGGCAAGAGAGTCAGGAAATTTTCCTCCAGAGCCACACCCTTTCATGACTTGGCGCAGGTCTACTGGATTCCTGATTGTCAGCAAGTATGTCATGTATGGCCTTCCTTCCTAGGATAAACCCCTGGAGACAGCCGGCTGCTTAATCCAGAGAGATAACTTTCTCTTTGACTGCAAATGCTCAAGAACATTTAGAGCAGGGCTGTGTGAACTAGTTTCAAAAATACCTTGATAACTATATTTCAATTATATTTATAATATATATTCATTATATTAATATAATTAATTCTATTGTTTATTAATAAATAACATTTATTAATATGTATTTATAATAATCCTCATTCTTTTGTTTTATGCATTTAAAACATCATTGCCAGCTTGCCAAAGAGGTCCACGGCCCCCACACAAAGCTGAAAAGCCCCTGACTTAGAGCCACCTGAGGGACAGCTGAAAGAGGCCTTGGACATCATTTAGTCCAAACTCCTCATGGTACAGAGCAGGGGAAATGCCAGGCCAGTCAGTAGGAGGGTCAAAACCAGAACCTGGACCCGGTGCTTCCCTTCATAGGGTCATAAATGTGAAGGGACTTAGTAGGCCATCTAGCCAAGCTTTCTTATTTCATAAGTGAGGAAATGAGATCTAGAGGTGGGAAAACTGGGATTTGAACCCACTTCCTCCAACTCTTTCCCTTCTGCAGAGTGCTTTGAGATCCCAACTAGCCGTCCCACCATTCTACCCTTCTCTATCCCGTCCTGCCCCACTTCCTTTCACCCAGAGCTCCCAGGCTGGAGTCTAAGATGTTGAAACATCCATAAGAAGTGGATTTAGGTCTGTTTGGGTTCTTAGGAAGAAGCCTGCACTCACACTGTCTAAACCTGCAGCCTTAGCTTTAGACATGAGCAAGGTGATACTCTGAGAGAGCACTTAGGGACTTAGAGTCCAGAGCATTTCCAGAGGAAAAGTTTGGAGGCAGAACTCATGAGACCCCCTCTCAGCCAGCTCCCCATCCAGAAGCGGGGAGGGGCCTTCCCTGCTGTCCCTCTGCCCCCCTCACACTAGCCCGAGAAGGGAAGGAAGGGGAAGGGGCCAGGAGGTCACTTACTTGGACAGCAGGGCTCAGGGCGGGCTGTGGCTCTCTTGGCTGCTCTTCATCTCCAGGTAGGTTGGGCATGGTGGGCTCCTCAGGGCTGGAGGGCTGGCTGGCCAGACCATGCACTGCTAAGCCCCTCGGCCGCCTGTCAGCCCTGGGGGAGAAGCACTGAGAGGCTGGGGATCCGAAGACTGGGGAGATGCCAAAAGCACAAATCAGCTCCTTTCCCATCAGCAGCCATTCTGATGCCCGAATCCCTTCCAACAGCCAAGGCTCACCAGGGCTGGAAAGGCCAGGGGCCCTGTCTGCCTTTCCCGAGAAGGCCGAGCCGGCCCTGGAGAGGATGTCTCAGAGCAGCTTTCCTCCTGCTTGTTCCATGGTCCAGAGGTGACCTTTCCAGATTCCCCATCGAACTTGGCTATAGTTCTCCACTATATCCAGCCAAGCCCCAGGCAAGGGGGAGGATTCTAGCAAGCCATGCGAGACCAGAGTCAGGACCCCACACACTTTGCTCATTTACAGGCTCAGGGGGACACCATCTAGGGCAGCTCTTGGGGAGCCTTGTCTCCCCATGATTTCCCAAGAGCTCCTGAGATCCCCACATCATTAATGAATTAAATAGCGAATTAAGGAAAATATGAAGAGCCCATGACGTACTTTGAGATGCAGCCCTGTCTAAAGAGCTATTTGTAGAGTTGGGTTTTGTGGTCTTCCCCTGGGTAACAGAGCAGATATTAAGGATGGACAGGAGGAGGGAGAGGGCTCCATCCTTTAAGAGATCAGCGGGAGATTGTTTGCCGTCTTGAGCAATGTATGATTGTCTGACTCCTCTCCCTATGACCCTTCCCACACTACTACCCACCCCCAAATATACACACACCAAACCTGGATTCCTGGACCCCAAGTGTCAGACTTGGGCTTCAAAACCTATTTTTCCCCCCAGCTTTCCATAAACAGCCATGGTAGAGAATGCTAGACTTGGCCTCAGGGAAGTGTAAGTTCAAATCCCTGATACTTGCTAGCAATGTCACAAGCTCTAAGCCTCTTTTTTTTCCTCTATAAAATGGAAATAATAATAACATCTCCCTCCTAGAGCTTTCGTAAGGATAAAAGGAGAAAATGAGAAAAGAAATTTGCAAATCCTAAAGATGTATATAAATGTGTTCTTATTCTTGCATTTATTGGTAGCTTTAGAATGTTTTAGAAGTTAGATGAGAAGGCAAGTGTTATACAGTGGAAAGAACACTGACCCTTGGAGTCAGAAGATCTTGGTCACTCTTATCCTTGAGGCTCCTTTAAGAACAGCCTCAGTTTCCTCATCTTTAAGATTCTGATAATAGCAATAGCTCGTATCTTTGTTCTGTTTTTAGTCATGTCTGACTCTTAGTGACAACATTTGGGGTTTTCTTGATAAAGATAATGGAGTGGTTTGCCATTTTCTGCAGCACATTCGACAAATGGGGAAACTGAGGCAAACAGGGTTAAGTGACCTGCCCAGAGTCACACAAGTCATAAAAGTCTGGGGCTGGATTTGAACTCAGGAAGATGAGCCTTCTTGACTCCATACCCCACATTCTATGAACTATGGCACCACCTAGCTGCCCCACTGTGTCTAGGTAATTTTAAATTTCACTTTGATTTTGGGAGAATATTTTCTCCCCATTTTACAGATAAGGAAATTGAGATTCAGAGAAACTGTAATTTGCTGAGCCTCAAGTCTAATGATTTTTCTGCTTTATCTGAAGCAGTTAGGTAATGAAGGGAATAGAGAGCTTTGCTAGAGTCAGGAAGATCTGAGTTTAAATTTAACCTTAGGCACTAGCCGTGAGACTGTCTAATAAGTCACTACTACACTTTTTTAGTATCTCCCTGCCTTAGTTTCCTCATTTGTGAAATGGGGCTAATGGTAACATCTACCTCCCAAGATTGTTGTAAGGATCAAAGGAGATAATATCTAGAAAGTGCTTTGTAGATCTTAAAGTGCTATAGAAACCCCCTCCCTCTGCTATTATCATTGACCCCACATAGCCGGACTTTGAAATTTTACTACAAAACCTTTGTGGAAATGGGTAAAATCTCTAGACAAGTAACCAAGTTGCTCTGATCTGAAACGTTCCATTGCATGTGGATCACCTGCATCAGGGGACATGTGGGTGTCCAAAGTTTGAGGAAATCATCTTCCTCACCCATTTAGCATGAGTGTTAATTAACTGACAAATTGTATAAGGAACAAATTGTGTTCCTTCTGGGAACCAGAGGGAACCTTAGAGACCCCCTACCCCTGTTTTTCCAGATGAGGAAACTGAGGCAATGAAGTAAAGAGAGCCATCTCACTGAATCAAGCAGCCTTTTATCTCCAGGGGTTTATCCCAAGGAGGGAAGTCATTTGCTGACAACCAGAAATCCAGACTTGACCAGCATCACACAAAGTCAGGATTCAAACTTCAAATACAGCTCTAAAGCCAGTGAGTTCTTTTCATCATGTCACATTGCTTCTATGGAGAAATGGTGATTGTAGACTTCATCTGAATATTGTTCATGGGAAAAGGGATCTTTCACAGACTAGAGAGGGCCAGTTAATGGCTCTCTGAAGGGAGACTGAGACAGGAACCATTGGACTTTATTTTAAGATAAGGTCTCCCTATTTCCCCAAGACTATAAATGGAGGGTTCCTCATGCACCCTCTGAGGGGCAGAGGAGCTTTGTCTGCTTCGCTTTTGACCAGAATTGGCTCTGCCCTCTTTGGGGATCTTGGTGTCCCTCCTGTCCCTGGAGGGGAGAGTAACCATAATCATTTGGAACGCCTAAGTTTCAAACACTTCAGCTGCTGCCTCAGTTTAGCCAACTGCTAAGGGATCCTCTGGTCTCTCTTGGCCAGGAGCATCATTCCATCTGATTTCTACTTTCCCTTGCCTAGCTCAGACCCACTTGGGGATTTTATTCAGTTCTAGGTACAGCATTTTAGGAAACGTTTTGTCCCAAGTTTAAAGCACATTCAGAGTCAGGGACTGGAGACCCTGGCAAATTACTCTCTGATCCTGGGCTCCTTCATCTATAAAATGGAGATAACAAGAATCCCTTTAGCACCTGTCTCACAGAGTTGTTAGAATCAAATATAGCACTGTACATATATTGGATTATTTGCTGTCCAAGGGAGGGGAGGAGGGGAAGGGAGGAGAAAAAAATTTGGAACACAAGGGTTTGTAAGAGTGAATGTTGAAGACTATGCAAATGTTTTGAAAATTAAAAAGCTTTAATAAAAAAGTCATTAAAAAACCTCAAGAAAAATTAAGTTAAAAATAAAGAGATAGAGAAAAAAGTGTTGTAGAAACCTCAAAGTGCTATTTAATTATCAGCTCATTGTTATTATTAAGTTACAGAGAGGAAAGTTTCCACTCAATGGAACAATAATAATAAAAGCAAGCTCCCAAACCTCCTAACAATTAAGAGATATCCCAAGGTAGAATGAGCTGCCTCAGGAGGTAGGTTTTTAAATGGTAGCTCAGGGAACCAACCAAGGATTCCTGCTCAGCTTGGAATTGGACCAGAAGAATGGCCAATAAGATCCCTTCTAGTTCTGAGATGCTGGAAGTGCATAAGATTCCTCCATGGCTGTCTTCATGGGGGTTCCCCAAGCCAGCACCTTTGTCCCTTTTCTAGAGAGTTTCTTCTAACCCCTGCTGGACAAAATCCAGGACACGATTGAGAACTATGGAAACCTTTGCATCTGTTCTCCTTCCCCCCAAAAGTTGTGTGTGTGTGTGTGTGTGTGTGTGTGTATTGGATGTAATAAAAAAAATCTAACTCTAGATTCAGATATCCCAGATCCAAGCATTGCTTCTATTGCTACCTGTGTGAGCTCAGACAAGCTATTTCAGATCCTTCATTTTCTTGTCTATAAAATGAGAGGGCAGATGCTTTGAGGTATCACTTCACAACCACCAAATTGTCAAAAATGACCAAAAATAACTCCAAGGAATGTCTCAATACTGATGGATTATTGAAGAATGGACTAGTAGAATTGAAAATTTGTATAATTTTTCTGGAAATGTATTTCCCAATAATAAAATGTAAAGGTAATAAAAATAATCATATTCTCTGACCCAGTAATTGTATTAAGAACCAGTCCTGAAACTGTTACCAACATCTCAACAACAGCACAAGGTATCTGGTCAAAGATTTTCATAACAACATTATGAGTAATTATTTAAAAAAACTAGAAACAACTTAAATTCAATGATATAGTACTGGATAAATAAACTGACTCGTGAATGTGCTAAAACACTGTTATACAATTAAGACAGACAAGTATGAGGAATTCTTACAAATTTACAAAGACCCTTTGGAGAAAATGTAAAATTCAAACCAAAAAAAAAAAAAAAGGAGTACATGCTAACCTAACTATGATATTATAAGACAAAGAGGGAATGAGAATGGATGGGCATCTTGATGAGGATATAGAGAGAGTGACTGAAAATTTGTTATAATATTTTACACATTGAAATTCATTAATTTAAATATTAAGTAGTTACTAAGCAAGGATGTGTTGCATTAATGATCAATATTGTTTTTAATAAAATATTTAATAAAAAAGAGTAAAATGAAATGAAGAAGTTGTACTTGATTATCTTGAAGATTTTTCAGCTCTGTAGCCTATGACTTCAGAATGAGGGGAAGAGAAACTGAAAAACAGAAAATTTTCTTTCATTTTTACACAGATCTCGGAGGCAAGAAACTCCTCAGTGGAAAAATAGATGGTAGCAGCAAAGACCAAGGATGTTCTTTCTTGGGTTCAGAGGAAGAGAAGCTACCACTTGGCCACTGTGTGGTCTTTGGAAAATCCCTTCTCCTGTTTGGGACCCCTTTTCCTCATCTTTAAAACAAGCCATGATGACTTTATAAGAAGAGTCATTATCATCTGCTTTGCCTTGAACCCTAAGGGTCCATGGGACTGTTCCATCTGACCTGTCATGTATGTTGTCTTTTTAGTTAGAATGTGAGTTCCTTAAGAACAGGGAGTGTCTTGTTCTGTTCCTATCCTTAGTGCTTTGCATATAGTAAGTGGGCTGAATAGATACTATGGCTTTCTCTAAAAAGAGCTTTTTCTTGGTTTCCTCAGCTGCTAGTACCTTCCCTTTCAAGGCTATTCTCCCTTTACTTTACTGTCTCTTATATTTGCTTATTTACATATATGCTTTTTCTCCGCTAGAATATAACTGTTGACTGAGTATAGATCACAATATGGTATTTTCACTTTTTTTTTACTGTTATTTGCTTGCATTTTGTTTTCTTTCTCATTTTTTTTCCTTTTTGATCTGATTTTTCTTGTGTAATATGATAAATGTGGAAATATGTATAGAAGAATTAATTGCATGTGTTTAACCTATATTGGATTACTTGCTATCTAGGGGAGGGGAATAGGAGAAGGGGAGGGAAAAATTTGGAAGCAAGTGTGAATGTTGAAAATTATCTATGTATATGTTTTGAAAATAAAAAGAATGCAGGGAAAGGACTATTTTTGTTGTTTTTTTCTTAGTATTTCTAGGGTTTAGTACAATGTCAATACTGACAACACTTTATAAATGCTTGCAGATTGATTAATCAAATGAGATAATATAGAAAGCTCTTTGTTACTGTTATTCTTCAGCTGTGTCTGTCATTGCTCTTATAAAGCTCTTTGCAAACTTTTAACATAAGACAGTTAGATGGTACAATGAATAGAGTTGCTAGGTCTGGAGTCAGGAAGACTCATCTTCATGAATTCAGATTCAGTCTTAGACACTGTGTTATCCTGAGCAAAATACTTAATTCTATCTGCCTCAGTTTCCTCATTTGTAAAATGAGCTGGAGAAGAAAATGGCAAACCACTCCAGTATCTTTGCTGAAAAAACCCAAATGGGATCAGGAGGAATTGGACATGACTGAAAAAAAAAATGACTATACAACATAAATGAAAAAAAAGAAAAGAAAAAAATGAATGTAAGCTGTTTGAGGGAAAGGACTATTTTTTTTCTTTAGTATCTCTAGGATTTAGTCAATACTGACAAAGTAAGTATTTTATATGTGCTTGCAGTTTGCTTAATCCAATGAGATAATATAGCAAGCTCTTTGTTATTGCTATTCTTCAATTGTGTCTATCATTGCTCCTATAAAGCTCTTTGCAAACTTTTAACATAGTTAGAATACAAAGTCTAGGATAAGGAAAACGCTTCTTCATGAATTTAGATCCAGTCTTAGACATTTACTGTATTACCCTGAGTAAGAGACTTAACCCTTTCTGCCTCTTTTCCTCATCTGTAAAATGAGCTGGAGAAGGAAATGGCAAACCAACCACTCCAGGATCTTTGCCAAGAAAACCCCAAATGGGGTCAGGAGGAGTTGGACATGACTTAAAAAATGACTGTACAACATAAATGTCAGTTATTATTATCAGCAGCATCTTTTAAAGATGGCATGAGAAGACTTAGCATGACCCATTTCATTCTAAAGATGTAATTTTTTCCATCCAAATTTTTAAACATGTGTGTGTATATGTGTGTGCGAGAGAGAGAGAGAGAGAGAGAGAGAGAGAGAGAGAGAGAGAGAGAGAAGGAGAGGGAAAGAGGGAGAGAGAGAGAGATGAAATCCTTAGGAAGTCAGACAAATCCCACAGATCTCTTCCCAGAATAATATTTTACGTGTATAAAATAAAACACATATTATTGGAAAGAGAACTAACTATATGTCAATTTTCCCCATCCAAGTTCATAGACACCTTCTGAAATTCATATTAGGATTCTTTGGGTTTAAAAATCTTGATCTAAGACCCCGGTGCCCTCACCCAAATCATAGTGGGGGTCTGGGTCACTGTGTCTCAGGCTTAAAACTGTATAGTAGTAATTAACCCTATGTGAACAGATGTGGGTCCTTCTAAAGCTTCCTCCCCAACTCCAGCCCTTCCTTAAGTGCCCGTAGCACTTAGGAGCTGTACCAGATATTTGCCATCTGATTCCATTCTTCCTTCTACCTTTCTCTGTTTCACATTTGTGTTTCTTTCTCCATCTTAGTGACAGAGATGGTATCTTCTCAGGAATACCCACAGCCAAGGCCGCTCAGGGCCCAGCTGGGCTGGCCTTGGGGCCACCCCTTCCCTAAGAACTGGCTACTGCCTATCCTTGGGCAACTTCCTCAGTGATGAGAGGAAAGTAGTGATGAAGGATGGATCAAATGCAGCCTGAGACACTTACTATCTGTGTGACCCTGGTCAAGACACTTAACCCTATTTTCCTCAGTTTCCTCATTTGTAAATGAGTTAGAAAAGGGAATGACAATTTACTCCATTAACATTGCCAAGAAAACCTCAAACAGGACCTTGAAGAGTTGGACAAGATGCAAAAGTGGCTAAACAACAACCCTCGTTCCTACAAATGTTCTCTCTCCTCATTTCTTCCTCTTAGTTTTTCTGGCTTCTTTCAAGTCTCAACTCAAATCTCACCTGCTGCAGGAGACCCTTCCTGGTCCTTTTCTCAGGTTCATTCCCTTCAAGTTTCTATATATCTTATTATCATCTTATTATTTTCAAGTTTGTCTTCCCTTCTTTGAGGGGCTATTTTTACCTTTCTTTGCATCTCATACCTCTTAGCACTTAGTAAACATTTAATAAATGATTTTTTTTTGTATCAGAGGCAGCTCAAGCATAGGACTCCTCCCCCACAATGGCTAAATATAGCTATAGACAAGAAAAATGCTACAAATCAGGATTTGATTGATTGTCCAGACTTAAGAAAATGCTGAAGAAAATGTTAAATATTCAAACTAAACTAAAAAACATCTGTACTTTTCTTTTTGGGAAAAATGCACATTTCTGTTCATTGATTACCTCGGTGTACATTCTGCTTGCTGGACTTGAAATAATGAAGATCTCAGTTTGAATCCTGTCTCTAATAACAGCTAGCTGTGTGACTCCAGGCAAGCTACTTAACTTTTCTGTGCCTCAGTTTTCTCCTCTGTTAAATAAGAGGGTTGGACTTGACTACTAATATATCTCCAACCTTTAAATCTATAGTCCCATGTTCCGCCTTCACTTCATTTTACAGATGAAAAAGAGGAAACTAAAGCCAAAAAAAGGAAGTGGCTTTTTTTGTCCTTTGTATCCCCAGTACTTACTGCAATTCTGGCATATGTTGTTGTTCAGTCATGTCTAAGTCTTTGTGACCCCCATTTGGGGTTTTCCTGGAAAAGATACAGGAATGGCTTGCCATTCTTTTTCTGGCTCATTTCACAGATGAGGAAACTGAGGCAAGCAAGGTGAAGTGACTTGCTCAGGATCACACAGCCAGAAAGTGTCTGAGGCTGGATTTGAACTCAGGTTTCCCTGACTCTAGGCTATTATTAACATTTAAATGCTTGTTAATTGACAGATTTGCTTAAACACATAAATAACAGAACCAAGATTAAACGCCTTTCCTAGGTAGGCAGAAAAAGCTGCTTTCCTCATTCATTGTAAGACTTGTGTCCTCCTAGGTGAAGGGAGATAGTTCGATTTTCTACACAGGCTGGTAAATCTGGGCCACTTATTTACAAGGCTATGTTAAGAGTCCTTCCTTTGTACTAAGGGTTGGTCAGGTCAACCCCTGGACAGCCAGTGAAAAGACCAATTTAGAGCAACACTAGAAGGGCGAGAGTGACACCTGATGGTTGTCTAAAGAACAGCACTTCAGGTAATCTCAAAGGAGGCTGCAGAATGGGGCTACGTGATCCCACACACCTGTCCACAAGAAAGCCCCATTGGATGATTCTCTGCCGCCTTGAGCTGAGAGAAATTGCCTTTCGTCCCAATTAGATATTAAGCTGATAACATAAAGCCTTGTTCAAGTGACCCAGTAAGTTAAATTCACAGCCCTTTAGAAATGGGAGAGACAGGTGGAGAGTGGCAATGGGTCTCAAAGCCAGGATCAAGTCCCTCCTCTGACCCATGGTGGCTGAGGGACACTGGACAAGTCACTTAAACTCCCAGCGCCGGGGCTACTTTGTCAGGCTAGAAATTTCAGAGACACGACCAGGGGAATTCCCTCTGCCGTGAATTTATATCCAAGATTCACAGCTTGAAGGGACCGTAGGATTCTCCGTCATCTAACAAAGAGGGAAACAGGTTTCAAATAGGTTAAGGGATCCTCCTTCTCCATTCACACAACCACAACCTTAGCTCAGACCCTTAGCCCTTCTTTCTAAATCTTGAAGAACCAAAATATGGGAGAATTTACTTGTACAACTCCAGAGGACAGATGGGGAACCATAGTTCCTCGCTCTGGCAGAGAGACATATATTTTCAGACCTCGTCAGTGGGTTAATTTGTTTTACTTAAATGAACTTTTCAGCTCCAAGAGAAAGTTCTGTGGAGGTGGAGGGTGGAGACTCACTGAGAATGAGAGTAATAAAGAAGAAAATTTTAAAGAAAAAAAGATCAGTAAAGTAAGTATTTATGAATATGTATATACATGCTTTTTGTATGTACATGTATGTGTATATATGTATGTACCATGGTTAACTCCATGAAGACAGGGACCAAGTCTGATTTGCCTTTATCTCTCTTCTAGCCACTGACTTGAGAAGCCTTAGTTTCCTCATCTATAAAACGGGGAGATTGAATTAGAGAATCCTTTCCTCTTCTATGATTCTTGTAATTCTGAATATTTATACGTGTGTGTACGTATTTCTCTGTCTGTTTACAATGAATACTCACATGAGCATAAACACCACAGCCCAACAATCACATAGGCATGTGTACACACATGACACATTCATACAATGCATTTAAACATACAAACAACACAATGCCTGCATACATGTAGACATATACACCTACAGATATACATTTATGCACACATACATATAGACACATATATACATCCATCTGACCCTAGGGGTCTATCTATCTATCATCTATCTATCTAGTAATCTATCTATCCATCCATCTGTCTATCCATCTATCCATCTATCTAACCATCTATGTCTCTATCCATCCATTCATCCATCTATCATCTGTCTATCAATCTATCTATCCATCCATCTATCTAACCATCTATCTATCTATATCTATCCATCATTCATCCATCTATCATGTCTCTATCACCTATCATCCATCCATCTATCTATTTATCTATCATTTATCTAGCTATCATCTATCATCCATCTATCTATTTATCTATCTATTCTATGTCTATCAATTTATCTGTTTACCTACCATCCATCCATCCATCTATCCGTCATTGATCTGTCTGCATCTATCATCTATTTATCTATCACCTATCATTGATCCATCTGTTTTACACACACACACACACACACACACACACATGTGCACACACCTACACACTGAGTACACATTTAATGTGCATTGCGTTGCTCTCCCTGCTCTCTGGGAGCAGGACTCTGGTTTGGAGAAGGAGCCCAGGACGGCAGAACCTCAGCTGGACGGAGCTCAGAGAGCCTGTAATCCGGTTCATACCGACCCAGAATCCCTCCTCCGCGTACCCCTGCAGCCATCCAGCCCTTGGTTGAGGAAGTGCAGGACATGCCAGCCCACCGCCTCCCAAGGCAGCACATTCCACCTATTTTTATGGCTTGAATTGTTGAGAAGTTTTCCCTTCCATCAAGCCAGAATCTGCCAGGGAAGGGGTGGGGGGGAGGCTCCTGGTTCTGACATTTGAAGCAAAACAGAACAAATCTAACCCCTGGAGCTCAGCAGGAAAGGCCTTAATCCTTCCAGTCAATAAGGAAAATAAACCCAAAATAAGCAAAGTAGGAAGAGATGACAAGATCTCAGCTGCTACCACCAAGCACAGAAGAAGCCAAATGAAGGCAGCCTGCACACTCAGTTTCCATGACCAGAACCAAAGCCTTTGCATTACCAAGTCCCTGTGGAAAGAATTCCCACACTGCACAGCTGTGCAGACTTAGCTCCCCACCATGGTGATAAACTTCCAGCTTAAAATAGCAAGGTAAGAACTGGGCCCCTCCTTCCCTGCCCTCTCCTCCCTCCCTTCTTCCTTCCTTCTCTCTTCCTCCCTCCCTGCCCCCTTCCCAGAGTCAGACTGGTGTCCGATGGAACCCCATGGGCACCGGGAACTCAACTCTGATGGCTGAAAAGCTGAGAACCGGCCTCCAGGAAATGATGAGCTGGGAGCTCTAGTCCATAAAAGGAAAAAATATTCAGAAATGCTTCACTTTCCTGGGGCTCCTTCTTGCGAGCCATTCCCGGCCCTTCCTCCCCGCTGGCCGCCCAGTCGGGGCCGGCACCAAGGGGCAGCACAAATGACAGCTCAGTCTCCACTGTGCCCCGTGGTGGCTTGGGCTGATTTGGACCCTAGCTGGTGTCTGGGGGAACCATTTGTTCCATAAATCCAGGGGATTTCGGATCTTGAATCAAGAGGGACTTTGGAGACCCTCTGATCGTGGGGCTTATTCAAGTGGCAAACTCAGGGTTCTTTCTATGTGCTCAAAGCGCTCTCCAAACCCTCACTTAACCCCGAGTTCTCCCCGGATAGATCACAAGCTTTTTTAATACAGAAATTGGCTCATTTGGGTCTTTGATCCTTGTCTCTCTGGGGCTTACTTAGCATGGTCCCTGGTACATAGGAGATATTTAATAAATGCTCATTGTGGATTGACAAATTATCCTTGTAATTATCCAACTATCCTTCCAGTCTTATTAGACCTAGTTCATAGTAGGAAAACTGAAGACTACAGTTGGAACCTATCTGCTCTACTGCACTCCTTCCCCACCCATTTGAGATGATTTCATAGCTTCCTCCAGTTCTAAAATAGCAATTTTACTTCCTCTGGGCCCATAGTTTCTTTCCAAGGAAGAAAGCTTGCTGTTCATATTTAGTTATGGGGGTTAAAATCTGAACCCTTCAGAGCTGAGGACTCACAGTTCACAGTGAGGTAAAACAAACTGATAGCAGAGGAGGGAAGTATCTTACTTGAGGGTAAACAATTAGGAGCCGGGGAGAGAAAAAATTCTAGTCAATCAGCATTTATTAAGTACCTTCTGTGTGTCATGGCCTGTGATAGACACTGGGGTGATAAAAAAAGGCAAAAATATAGTTTGTGCTCTCAAGGAGCCTCATCCTAATGGGGGAGAGAAAAAAAATAAACAAACAGGTGAGTACAAAGGAGATATTTATTGAACAAATTGGAAGGAATTTTAGTGAGAAAGCACTCATATTGATGTGAATTAGAGAAAAAGTCTCTTTGCAGAAGGTGGGATCTGAGTTGAATCTTGAAAAAATTGGATGAAACCAGGAGTCAGAGATGGGAGGAAGAGCTTTTGAGCCCTTGATTGAAAATGCCCAATTTTGCAGGGGGGATGCTGAAAACTATCTTTGCATGTATTAAAAAAAATAAAAAGATATTATTTTAAAAAAGGAAATGTCCAGTGTCGGGAGATGTATCTTGTGTAAAAATAGCACAGCAGTCGGCTATAGGCGACCAACTTTGGGCATCCCTGACTTGGGTCATTGTAGACTCATTGGTCCAAGATGTCTATACCCTCCTGGCCCCTTTGCTGAGCTGATCAGAGTCAAGGAACCTCCAGAAGGGGCATCCAAGGACATCCATCCAGTTCAATGCCTCCTTGAGCAGGGATTCCTAATGCTGCTACATACAGCATCCTAGTCATTCATTCTTTGGGAAATCTTGGTGAGCAGGGGTGATTTGCAGGAGAAGAGACAAAGAAGGAACGTTTGCAGAAACAAATGCAATGTCATTACGAAAGGCCTCAGCTTTTACTTTAGCAACTAGGTAGCTTAGTGGATAGAGCACTGATCCTCAAGTCAAGAGAACCTGAATTTAAATCCAGCCTCAGAAATTACTAGCTGGATGACTCTGGGTAATTCACCTAACCTGGTTTTCCTCAGTTTCCTCATTTGTAAAATGGGCTGGAGAAGTGAATGGCAAACCTCTCCAGTATGTTTGCCAAGAAATCCTAAAAAGGGGTCCCAATGAGTCAGAAATGACTGAAAAACTGAACATGGTAGAGTAAGGGCAGCTAGGTGGTACATAGTGTACAGAGTGCTAGATCTGCAGTCAGGAAGGCTCATCTTCATGAGTTCAAATCTTCCCTCAGACACTTACTAGCTGTGTGACTCTGGACAAGTCGCTTTACCTTGTTTGCCTCAGTTTCCTGTCAAGGAGCTATAAAATGAGTTGAAGAATGAAATGGCAAAGTACTCCAGCATTTTTGCCAAGAAAGCCCCGAAAGGAGTCACAGAAAGTTGGACACAACTGAAATGATTAAACAATAACATCCAGATTGATTTGTATGGGGGGAGTGAGAATATTTTTAAGGCCATCACCTAACTATCATTTAAAAAACTACTAGTGATGGGGAACTCACTACCTCTTAAGGCTGCCCATTCTGCTTTGGGATCGCTCTGATCATCAGAGTATTTATATAATGCTGTGTTCTGGAGAGTGTATCATTGTTAGACAGGACCTTAGAATTCAGAATGACAAATGCCCTTGGAAATCCTTGGAACCTAGAATGTCAAAGCTGGGAAATCCTTGGAAACTAGGACGTCAGAGCTAGGAGAACCATAGAGCTTAGAATATCAGAACTGGGAAACCCTTAGAAAATAGAATGTAGACCTTAGAGAACTTTGGAGACTAGAATATAAGAGCTGGAAAATACTTGGAGCTTAGAATGTCAGAGTCAAAAGGGCCCATCTAATCCAACTTTGATTTTCCCAACGTCCCAGAAAGAAGGAGTAATGTTTTCCAGAATGTACCACTCTAGATATAATGTTCTATTCACACACCTTGAGTAGCTTTTCCCATTGTCTAAACCCTGATGTTTAAGTCTGAGCTTTCTGAATTTGTTCCAAGACACTTCCCTCCACATATGGGATGCTCTAGGCTTAGTGGACTGGCCATCCCCAAATACAGACTTTCCTGCATTTCTATGCTCATTTTTTCCTGTCTAGATCCTATTTTCCTCATGGCCCAGCCCTGCTGTCCCCTTTTTCAGGAAGCCTTCTCTGATTCTTCACTCCAAAATTATCCTCCCCTGTTTGATCTTTGCAGGCACTTTGTATCTCCCTTAGTTCTTACCATATTCTATTTTGGTCACTCTCTAAGATTTGGGCATGTGCCATATTCCTCCCTCAAGATGGAAAGGTCCTTTGGAGGCAGGGACTGGATATTAATGAACTTTTCAATCTCTCCCAGTACCTAACACAGTGTGCTGCATGTTGTAGATATTTAATAGATCATTGCTGAGAAAGTTGATCAATGAATAAAAATTTAACACATAGTTGATAGTTGGGCTCCCGAAACAGCAATTGAGTAGAGCTGGAGACAATGCCCAGGCAGGGAGTTCATCCCTCCACAGGGAGACAGCAGTGGGGCTGATGATGCTTTAAGGGAATCAACTCTATGACCCCACATTCTCTCCATTGATATGGGAGGCTAGCAGCCCCCCCCCTTGCCTTTCAGAGAAGATGCTCAGATCTATTCTAGACCCTGAATAGACCTGTACCTTCCTTATTCATTCATTCATTCTCTTGTTTGTTTATTTATTTTTGAGACTCTCTATCTTGCCCAGATTAGAATTGCAGCAGCTCCTCTGGACCTATTCCCAGTTCTGATCAGTACCAAACTTTAATCTGATCTATTATTTCGATCTAGACTGGTTTATCCCTCCCCAGGCAGCTGATAGCCCTTCCTATGCTAGGAGCTTTCCAAATTGATGTCAAACAGCATAGATATCTCAATGGGTTTACATCTACTACAACCTAGAACTCTCAAGCTCAAATGACCCACCACCTCTCCAGTATGAGGGATTATAGGTGCACACCAGCTGACCAATACCTTTCTAGAGAGCCATTTAGTCCAACTGATAGCACTACTATTTAGCTTGTACCTTCAGGCAATGAGCTGTTCTCAGGTACTCTCTCTGTAGGGATGTTAAAGAAAAAAAATAAACTTCAGAGTTTTTCTGGAAAATAAAGGGTTAATCCAGATGAATTTGACCTTTCCAGAGTGACTCAGAATTCTCAGAAGAAAGTTTTTTTTTGCCTCCCTTGTTTTTAATTTTTGCTTTCAATTTAGCAGGACAAAGAATTGGAAGGAGATGAAGTCGCTATTAATACTCCCTAGTAAACTCTTGACAAGTAAGGCAAATACTGGAATTTTGTGTAAGATTGTGTTATACACACACACACACACACACACATCTTCTCAATCAGTTATTTCATGGAACCTTAAAGTGTCAGAGCTTCAAGGACCTTCTATACCATTGAATCCAATCTCATTTTCCAAAGAGAGTATAATTTAGGAGGGATTGTGGATCAGGACACTTGGGCTTGAGTTCCTGCTGTCTTGCTGGACAGATTCATGATTCTGAACAAGTCGGGCCAGCAGGAAAGCAGGAATTCGACCCCAAGTATCCTGACCTTACAATCCCTCCTAAATTTCACTCTCTTTGTTAAGCCCATTGTATTGGACTACTGAAGTCCAGGCCTGTAGAGAATTGATGAATCCCTTTTTCTTTTCATAGAACTATAGACCTTTATAGTTGAGTTCTGGAAAAGGGGAAAGGATGGGGAGCACACTCTCACACCCCATCATGTAGAGATGATGCAATAATCCTTGTTATATCTTTCCTGAGACCAGTCATTCAGCCTTCGTTTGAAGTATTCCCCAAGCCTAGAATTCTCTTCCTTTTCCTTACCATCTCCTGGCTTCTTTGAATTTCACCAGATCTCAATTTGAATGCTTCCTTCTACATAAAGTCTTTCCTCAATCCCCCTTAATGCCCAGGATTTCTCTGTCTTTAAGGAGTCATCTCCAATTTATGCCTATATTGTTTGTTTATTTGTATATAATCATTTACCTGTTTTCTTCCCCAAATTGATTGTGAAAAGGGGATTTTTTTGCTTTTCTTCATACTTCTATAGTCCTTTGCACAGTCCTAGATTGATTCAATTCAACTTTTGGTAATAGAGAATTTACTACCTTACAAACTTAAAGCATAATTAGAAATGCTGAAACCATGTTTTTAAGTGTTTGAGGTCATCGCAGATCAATAGTGAATTCTGAAATCAAGCATTGGCCTGGAGAAGACTTAGAGATGAAGTGTTCCATGTCTATTTTTTGTTTAGCTGGTCTCTAGTATATCTTACAATTGTAATAATTAGCATGAATGTGTCCTAAGTAGAGAAACTGGCATACTTTTTTGTTCGGTCTTTAAAATATATGCTTAGGAAAACTAATAATCAACAATCTTGGTTTTATTTATTTGGGTCTACATATTAGCCATAGGAAGGATGGAAGGTAGGAAGGAAAGAAAGAAGGGAGGGAGGGAAGAAGAGAGGAAGGAAGTGATGAAGGGAGAGAGGGAGGGAGGAAGGAAGGAAGGAAGGAAGGAAGGAAGGAAGGAAGGAAGGAAGGAAGGAAGGAAGGAAGGAAGGAAGGAAAGGAAAATGGAAGAGGAAGGAAGGGAAGGAGGGAGGAAGGGAGGGAGGAAAGGAGGGAAGGAAGGCTAACTCCTAAATGATCTCCTGGAGGCTGCTTTTTTGGATTTCTCTCTTATATTAGTTTGTTATATGTGTATGTTTTTCAGGTGAAATTCCAAGTGTAGAAAATAACTGTGATAATAATAACATATCTTGGAGTACATTATGGGCCATAAAGTGCTTCAACAATGCATTTCCTCATTTGAAAGTCATAATAAGCTTGGGAGATTGGTGAGCAGGGAAGGGAAAAGTATCCCTATTTTACAGATAAGGAAATTGAGGCCCTAAAGTAAAAAATTTGCACACTAGTTAATATCTGTGTCTCCTGACTCCCAGTCCCATGTGAATTCTAGTTAAACTGAGAATTCTAATTAGTTGGATTCTGTTTAATTGACATTTTACTTCAATTAAATAAAAAAACTTTCCTTTTTAATTTTTTTTTAGTGTCATTGCTTCATTTATGGTTAAGCAGCTTCATGTGAGCTTGACCCTAGCCAGCGAGAGTGGCCCCTTGCTGCCCTTTCCCTCAGGATCAGCTTCGCCCATCTATTTGGGGCCAGTTTCCGAGGTTCCACGTGTCCTTGTACTGCTGGACGCCTCCTCTACCTCCTATGGCCTCAGAATTCCTCCCGGTTCTTCCCTTTTGATGCTTCTTCCATCTGCTCCAGCCTCAGAATCCCTTCTCCAGGGAGAAAGTTTTCCATTTTACCGCAGTGAGAACCCTTGAAGGTTCAGGACCCAAGTTTCCGCCAATGTGTAACAAGCTGCTGGCAGGGTAGGGTCTGATGGAGGGGAGAGAGGGAGGATGAGGGGGGTAGGGGAAGGGGCTGCTGTGAAGGCTCCCAGAGGAAGAGCAAGAAGACAGATGTCTTCACTTCCCAACTCTTCTGAGGGGAACAATACCCTCTTTCCATGTCACTTTGCCTCCGGTTCCCAGAAGCCATGGGGTTTCCAGTCTGAATTCTATGTGGTCTCGAGCCTCCGACTACATGGATCTCCAAGTGCACGATTAAGAGGCCTGCTTCATTTTTCTTTGCAAACGAGGCTTTTCAAGTGTTTCCAGTAATATCTCCAGTCCACATTCCCCAGAAACATGTCAGGATTCCTACTCAGCTTGAGCTTCGCCTCCATAGCCTTTGAGGTCCCTTCCAGCCCTATGGTTTGGGGACTCTGACCAACTTCTTGCTGTCTGTCCCCAGTTGTCCTGACATTGAACCTTCTCATTGCTCTACTCCCAGGAGAGTTCATAGAGGCTGGCCCCGAGGGCTTCCCTTTGGGTCCTGACCTGGTGAAGAGGTCTAAGCCAGCCCCTCTGACCAGCCCCAAGCACAGTGGCCACAAGATGGGAGGGGGGCCATCAAAGGAAAGCCTGGGATTCCTGAAGCCCCTGAAGTCTGGGACCGGGACCTTGGAGATTCAATTCAGCCAGCACTTATTAAGGGCCCCCTATATGTACCACATCTTGGAGACACAAAGATTAAAGGGAAATGGCCGAGTAAGTGTGATACAGGAGAAACTACTGCTTCTGAAATCAGAGGGCCTGGATTCAAAGCTCACCTCTGACGTTTACTAGCTGTGATCTAAGACAAATCATGGAAACTCACTGGGTTTCCTCATTTGCAAAATAAGGACTAGGTGACTTTTAGGATCCTTTCTGGTTCTAGTTACAGGGAAATGTTGATGTGTAGCGTGTGACAGACTAAAGGAAATGACCAGTCAACATACTCCATGAAAATTTGGGCAGAGAAAGGCCACTTTCATCAGAGGCTATCAGGGAAAGTTTCGTGGAGAAGGTGAGGTCCAAGCTGGACCGCAAAGGGTTTCAACAACAGCAAATGAACAGTGTGTACCCATCAGGCAAGCACAGTGCGTCCAGCCAAGTTCATAGGCAGTGAGGGCTTTGCCCAGGACATAGTTGTCTGCACCCAGGAATCACAAGCTCATTCTTCCTGTTAGCCGGACGATCCCTTTTCCATGGTTCCCACACACACTTCTCTCTTGTCATGGTCTCTGCTTTTCTCCTTTGCCTGCTCCCTTCTCCTTCCTCTTGTTGGACCTCCTGGTCCATCTACCCATGAGAGCCTTTGCCCACATAGAGCTGGGGAGGATGTTCAGGAGTTTTGACACATTGGTCCAGTAGGTCGGGTCCTTCCCCCCAAACACTTCTACCCATTGTGAATGTGGCCAAACTGGGGATAATAATAGTACCTCCTTCCCACTGTGAAGCTCAGATGAGATAATAGTTATAAAATGCTTAGCACAGTGCCTGGCACTTTCTAAATATTAGCTCTTATTATCATTATGGAGGAAGCTCTGGCAGGATGAGATTATGGCAGGGCCAGGGGGAGGGAGAAGCAGCTAGCTGCCAGGTTTGATGACGACTCGGATCATGAAATCATTTTTTTGTGTTCCTTGATCTTAGAAATTCTGATGAAGTCTATGGATCTCTTCTCAGAATTACTTTTTTTTAAATATGAAAGATAAAATACAAATGGCTACATAGGAAGCCAAATAACCATTTTCAATAATTCTCAAAATTAAAAAGTAAAATAAGTTGATGGACCCCAAGTTAAGAAGTGAATCTAAGTCAGTATGTGAAATAAGGTTGGAAACAAAAACCAGTTGATACCAGGCCTTGAATGAAGATATTTTTATCTTAGAGATAATAAGAAGTTATTGAACCCTCTTTTAAGCAGTGAAGTAATACTGGGAATTTATATTTTTGTTTCTAGAGAATTATATTTCTACTTCATGGTATAATAATCTTGTGAACATTAGCAGGTTTTAGGTGTTATATCCATTTTATAGATCAGGAAGCTAAGGATCAAAAAGATGAATGAATTTGTCTAGAGATACTCAGTCTAGTGAATATCACAGCTAGGATTGAAACCTGAATATATCTTGATTTCACTTTCATTTCCAAGATGATTTCCACTATCCCATACTGATTCCTTCAGAATTTGATCTCAATGCAGTCGATTACAGATGCTTCAAGGGATTCAAGAATTTAGAACTGAAAAGAATCGGGCTTGGAGTCTATTTTTTAGTATTTTGTATATTTTTTGTCTTTTGCTCACCATTCTAATTGTTTTTTTGTCATTTGTCACATTTTATTTTATGCCTATGAAAGGAGTTCAAAGGAAGAGTTGAAAGGCTTTTATCAGGCTGCCAACGGGTCCATTTCACAATCAAAGTTAAAAACCCCTGATTTAGTCCATAAGGGGTCCTAGCATTTCACAAATATGAAAACTCATATAAAGAGTTATGATTGACTCCACAATCTACATGGATGGTAAACAGCTAGGCCAGAATTCAAACTCAGGTCCCCTTGCTGCCCTCCCAGAGCCAGTGTCTACTGCCAAGACCAGAACAATTTCAGAAACATCCCCATGAGTCTCTCTTCCAGATTAACCTCATCATCTTTTTTTGTTCATTGGCTGAAAAGATACCATTCTTACTGAAAATATGTGCGATTGCTCAACAAGAGACAGTTCAAAGACTTTGGACACCAGCAACCGTGTTTGGGCTTCACAGCTCGGCTTGCACTGAAATAAATCTTGTCCAGTGACCGGCTGGACTGCCTTCCTTGCCTGCTTTATCAGCCTGATCTAGAGGAATGGGGATGGAGTGGTTGCAGACTCAATGACTCATATTGTATTTAGTCCTGTTCTCCTAAGGGGCAGACACATGGTCTACCCCCCTTCTCCCTGCAACCTTTAGAAAATAGGGACAAATGTCATCAAAAGCAGGGAAAATGTCTGACTTTCAGAGGGTAGGAACTGGGCCTTCAGAAATAGTGACAGTCTACAATCCTTTGACCTTCTTAAGTCAAGGACACTGTCATTAGGTCAGGGATAGGATCCATCTTCTAGAGATGAGAAACAAGGACAGTGTCTGCTACCTCAAATGGCTGGACACAGTGGATCCCTGTCCCCTATATTCAGGGGGCTGGACAGAGGTTGTCCCTGATTTCTAAGGAGCTGTAAGTAGGGTAGAATAAGAGAAGACATAAAGAAACTTCAGACAATCCCTAGCTCATTCTCTACTTCCCCTTGTGACCCATGGGCAAATTCTTCAGCTCCTTCATAAATATGCTCCTCAGCAAAAACAGCCTCCTAGTATCACGGTATCAGGGGAAGCATCTGTGACAGCCATTTAATTCACAGGCAACTGTCACTTATTTGTAGCTGGATGGATAATATACTGAGTTTGGAATCAGAAGGATTTAAATTTTTTCCCTGATACTATCTTCTCATTTCTGAACAAGCTCTTAATTTTCCCATCTGTAAAATGAGGATAAAATGAGCACTTGTCTCGCAGGGCTAGTATAAAAGTCAAATAAGATAACATACATACAGTTGTATCAAACCTTCAAATGCTGTTATTAGTGTGATTGTATAGGGTACACATGATGTGTGAGAAAAAGTTGGGATACAGCTCCATGGGCATTCCCTTCTAGCCCCAATAATCTTATATTGTAGAAAACATTTGTTTTTGGGTTGACTCAGGAGGTCTTAGGGATGTCTGATGTGTGACAAAAAGACCACTGGTCTAGAGTCAGGAGCTCTAAGTTCTAGACATTAATTCTTTTTTCAATTTTTTCCTTCACAAATTTCAATTTTCTCCTTTACAAAATAGCAGATTGGACAAAGGGCCCTTCCTGCATGAACATTCTGAACTCCTATGACTCAGCCCATTATAAGCTCTGGCTTCACTGACCACAAGGAATGTAAACTGAATTTAATATTAGCTTAAACCAAATAGATTTAGGACGTATCTCTGTAATGAATGTGTTACAAATGCCTTGATTTAACCAACCAAAGATTTTGATAAAAATTGCATTTGTATCTTTGGGCTGAAGAAAAATATTCTGATATTTATTTATGCAATGAATGTTGACTAATTCAATTTAATTCATTGAACATGTATTGAGTACTTCCCAGTGAAGATTTTCTAAGATGATATTTGTAAAGTGCTTTGTAAACCTTAAAATGCTATATCAATGCTAGCTATTTTTATTTTAGCTACAGCCCAAAGATTGCTTGTGTAGACTAGGAGGACTTAATGATCTGCATCCATGGAGACAGGACCCAAAGTGACAGAATTAAGGTCTCTTAAAGAGTTAACATGTAAAGCATCCTAAGCCAATTTAAGCAGACCAACAACCCCTTCCCAGTATTTACAAATTCTTTATTCCTGGAGACCCAAATTCATAAATTCTACATTTTATCTACCTAAGCACAAGAGATGGCTCACCTTTAGAATCCCTGAATTAAAGCCCAAAGCTCTGGTACTTTCAATCTCACTTAACCTCTTTGTGATTCTGTTTCATTTATGGTAAATAAAAAAATTGATCTCGATGATTGCTAAGGTCCATTTTAGCTCTTAATCTGTGATCCCAGCATTCTTTGAGAAGCATCTTGAATTTCCCCACTTTTCTGATTGAGACAAAACAACTACTTCTGAAGAGGCTGCTTTTTATCATAGGAGGTTAGAAAACAACACATTGGGATTTCACTTATGTGAACATCACTTATTTGGTGATGTTCCCTATCTAGAACCCAACTGAAGCCCAGAGGTGAAGGCAGGAAAAAAGGCCTCTGAATGAGAGAGAGAGAGAGAGAGAGGAGGGAAAGATAGAGAGAAGAGAGAGATGGACAAAGGGAGGAAGAAAGAGAGAGGAGAGAGAGAGAGAGAGAGAGAGAGAGAGAGAGAGAGAGAATGAGATCTGGGCTCTGGAGCTCATATATTTTTCTCAGGGAAAAATCTCATGTTTAGGAGTACCTTATATGGTGAAATTAGTTGTCAATCAACTGACATTTATCAAGTACTACTGTGTGCCAGGTATTGTGCTAAGCACAGGGGATACAAAGAAAGGAAAAACAAACAACTCAGTCCCTACCCTCGGAGAGCTTACAATCTAATGGGAAAAGCAATAGGTAAGGAGCCATGTACAAACAAAACATGGACAGAGTAAGTTGGGGGTAACATAATAGGGAAGGCACTAAGATTAAGGAGAACTGGGAAAGGTTTCTTGTACAAGATGGGACTTTAGTAGGGAAACCTAGATTTTACAGAGATGAAGAAAGAGTGTGATCCAAGTATGGGAGCAGTCAGAGAAATTGCATGGAGTTAGAAGATGGACTATTCGTGTGCAGAAAGAAAGGAGACCAGGGTCCTTGGATCTCAGAGTATCTGGAGATCCAGTCACTATTCAGTATCAAACTGATTAGAGAGGGGACAGTCTAAAATAATCTATGAAAAACCATAAAATGCTAGGCAAAATGTTGCTATTAAGATAGTTATTGATATTATAATTATTTCATATCCATATAGGAAAAACCAAGTGAATGAAGGATATCCAGACTGATAGGTTGTTGTCTAGATGATCCAAAAAACTGGTCTAGTGTAAATCTCAAATAGATGATAGAGAAGGATAATGAGTTTCATCCAGAAGTCATCACGAGAATGTATATGAGCTAAATTGCCTCTGGGGTATTTTGCAAAGCTTTTAATGACTCTAAAATCTCTCTCTGAAATACCTCTTTCAAATCTATTTTTCTTATGCAAAGTCTCCAAAGAATTAAAATCATCAGTCAACCTCAAACACAATGGTGGGTGTGAATAGACTGAAGCATATGCACAGTTACAGGTATGCCTCCAACTTTGCCTGAGATATCCTTGCCTCATGTCACTCCCCTGCTCAAGAAGCTTTATTGGCTCCCTATCGCTTCTAGGATACCATACAAACTCCTCTGTTTGTCATCTAAAGTGTTATGCCCACCTATGTTACCAGTGAAGAATTTCGTAGGAAAAAGAATATGGAAGATGTCATTAGAGAGATATATAACAAGAAAGAAGGCAGGTCAATTATGTAATGAAAATAAGAAACTTTCCACTAATATCTTTGCAACATCAAAAGATCAAGAAGTCTATAGAAGACTCTTTGAGGAGAACCATGGAAGCAGGGCGTGCTTTAGCCCAGCACCTGGAATACAGAAGGTGCTTAATAAATGCTTGCCAACTGACTGACATGAGTAAGAGTCACATGGGATCAGAAGGTATGAATGGGTTGGGAACTGTACCATTGGATGGAGTTGTCCATATTGATGACTTCACAGATCTATAGATATTGAATCTTCTGGGGGAGGGAAAACCATGGAATTAAGATAGTTATATGGCTTCCTATTGCACAGCAGACCAGAGACAAGAAGAGCTACAACAGGTAGGTTTACTGACTGAAAATGAGAAAGTGATGTAGGAGAGAGAGAGACAGAAAAACTATGAGAACCAAACATAAGGAATCATAGCCTAGGACCACTGAGGATAAGAGTCAACAGCCCTACCTATTTCAAAGAACATCATTACATTGCACCTTCGATAGAGACACAGATCTTCGTAGTTTGTCTAGGATCACAGTTCCTCTAATTACTAGAGCTACAGTTTTTCCACCCAACAGTCCTGCCTCACAATCAGTACCAGGACCACGGACACTTCAGCTACATCCCCAAATTCTCCTTTCCAGATTGTTAATTTCAACAGCTCTGCACATCTGGTTAAAGAACATTATTCTCAATGAAAATATGTGCAATTGTTCAAAAAGAGACAGTTCAAAGGCTTTGGACTCTAGCAGCGGCATCTGAGCTTCACAGCTCCGCTTGGACTGAAATAAATCTCGTCCAACGACCGGCCAGATTGTCTTCCTGGCCGGCTCTATCGGCCTGATCTAGGGAGATGAGGAGAAGGGGGTGGAGATCACAGTGACTCAGTCTGTGTTTAATCCTGTTTCCATAAGGGGTAGGAACATGTTCTACCACCTCCTGATCTTTTGAGAGAAGGGATGATGTTTGCCATCAAAAGCAAGGATAGTGTTTGCCATCTCTGACCTTCAGAGGGTAGGGATCATGTTTCTCACCAAAAGCAAGGACAGTGTCTCCCATGCTTTTGTTGTCAAAGGACAGGAACTATGTTTGCTATCAAAAGTAAGGACAGAGTCTGCCAGTCCCTGACCTTCACATAGGAATAGAGACAGCATCTGCCAGGTCTTAGGAACAAGGTTTGCCATCAAAAGCAAAGGCAGATTCTCCATTCTCTGACCTCCAGAGGGCAGAGACTGTGCCATAAGAAATAGAGAAAGTACCTTCCAGCCTCTGACTTTCAGAGGGTAAGGACGACATTTGCCATGAGAAGCAAGGACAGTGATTGCCATTCTCTGACTTCCAGAGGGCAGAGACTGTGCCATAAGAAATAAAGAAAGCAAGGAAAAGAAAGCAGGAGAAGCAAGGACAGTGACTGCCATTCTCTTGACTTCCAGAGGCAAGGTAAATAAATGCCATCAGAAATAGACACTGCACCTCAGTCCCCAACATTCTGAGGACTGGGACCAGAAATCCCACTCCCTGGCCTTGGAGTGGGCAAGGCTGGTGGCTGCCATGTTGTATGTGCATATGGACAATAGACTGATTCTGTCCTCCCACTTCCATTTAGCTTTCTTAATGACAGTAGCTTTTTTCTGTGCTCTGGATGATGGAATTGCTGTTCCTCTGAATGGGGGAGCAACAATTTCCGAACTATTTAACTTCTGTTCCCCAAATTCTCCAAGGACAGAGCCTCCTGATTGTCCACTTCATCCCATGATCACCTTTCATAAGTCATGAAATGTTTGTTTGTTGCTGTCTTTGTGGTTGTTGTTGCAACTTTAGGGATGATCTCTTTGCATGATACTTGGTTTAAGCCCAAACTTTAAATGACAATGGGACTGCCCTATCCCTGTTCATACTAAAACAAAAGTTCAACAACCTGCCAACTCAAGTCTTTCATACAAACGGCATCTGTTCATCATAGGACCAAAGATCTAAAATTAGAAGGAATCTTAGAAGCCATCTCCTTATTTTACAAATAGGGAAACTGAGTCATATAGGAGTTAAATGCTTTGCCAAAAGTGAAACAGGTAGTGAAAGGAAATCAGAGAAGAAATTTGAATCCAAATCTTCTGACTCCAACTCACTATACTTCATTACCGCTTTACCTTTGAATACCAACAGCTCTTTTATAGTGAGAATCATAGAGTTGAGTCCCTAATGACTGTTTGTTTAATGTTGTCCATGTTTATGAAGGACAGTGGTCACTCTCCCATGCCATGAAAACTGTAAATCCCTGGAAGGTAGACTTTAGATTTCTTTATATCCTTTTACCCAGACTCTTAGAATTGTAGAGTTGGGAAGGACCAACTCTACCTCAGAAATCATTTGATTCAATCTCTACCAAATCTATTTAATATCAATCATATTGTTGGTATAAATACGGAATGAGATTTATTGATCAGAGTGAGATTGGAGAAGGAGTCTCTCCAGATCCCATCCTCCCCAAATCAGACAGAGCTATCGCTCTCACCAGGTTGTCTGGAATACACTGAATGCAGAGTGTACAGAACTGAGCACAGATTTTCCAACTGGATTTAAAACCAATTAGAAATAAAGGGCTGGCTTTAAGCTTGTACTCCTGTTTGATACTGTTTTGGTTAAAGTTAGTGAGTGCTGAAAGTCTATATGTGAGCTCTCGGGCTTTTCAATCCTCACCACCCTAACTCGTGCCAGTGACATGAGGAGTTTACTCTGCCCTTTCTACTGTAATGAAATGCCCTAAGTCTCTTCAGTACAACAAATCCACCCCCTTATTTGGGTGTTGTGGGAAGGGGGAAGAGAGGGCAGAGTAGGGAAAAAGAAAGCTAATCTTCTGTGGGAATATGAGGGTTATAATCCTGAGGAGCCATACTTATTAATTTTGAAACTCCCACAAATAAGCAGAAAAGATATTTTCAAATCTACTTTTAATGAAAAATTTCATTTGGGTGGGAATGGGAGACCTTGGGAAAAGATTTTAGACTGGCACAACTAAACCAATAAGATATTCACAGGGAGCCACCATTAAGTAACAGCCTATTTAAATGAATTTTTCTTATTAACAGTGCTAAGCTCAGTTGTTTCTAACTGCTGAAAAAGAAAAAAGGAAGGAAGGAAGAAAAAAAGAAAGGAAAAAATAAAAAGGAAGGAGGGAAGGAAAAATAAAAGAAAAGAGGGAAGGAAAAAAGGAAAGAAGGCAGAAAAGAAAGGAAGGGAAAAGAGAAGAAAGGGGGAAAGAAGAAAGAAAAGAAAGGAAGGAAGGAAGCAAAGAAGAAAGGAAGGAAGGAAAGAAGAAAGAAGGAAGGAAGGAGAGAAGGAGGGAAGGAAGAAGAGAATGAAGGGAGGAGGGAGGGAGGGAAGAATGGAAGGGAGGAGGAAGGGAGGGAAGGATAATTCTTTGGTAAAGAGAACCAGAATCTCTTCTTTTTTGTGGTTTTACATTGAAATGAGTGAGCTGGCTGGGTCATAGGCTCATATTAATTACAGAATCACAGGATTTACAGCAAGAAGGGATGTTAGGGATCGTCTACTCATAGATCCTAGCTTTAGAGCTGGAAGGGACTTCAGTGACACCATCTAATCCATCCCCTCCCCTCCTCATTTAATAGATGAGGAAACAGAGGCTTCTAAAAATTAGAATGGGCCACAGAGGCCAACCAGTCCAGCCCCTTCATCTGTTAAAAGTGACAACAATACTGCCCAAGGAAGTTGTTAAATTAACTTATCCACAGTCACATAGGGCATAGGCCTTGAACCCAGAGCTCTAGAATCAGAGTTGTTGTCACTGTGCTACTCTTTGAACCTCATTTTTACCCTCTGAACAATGAAGGATTTGCCTGGATGATTTCTACAGACTCCTATAACTCCCATTCTTTGATTCTAAGAGTTACTTAACCGTCTGTAGCTCTCTATAAAGGGGTGAAAAATCTTAATTAACCAAGAGTTCAATAAAAGCCATCTTCTTGAACCTCCCTGAATAGTGACTGTGGTGCAGCCAGGAACGATGATGTCGGTTCACACCATGTCAGAATGGATCTTCATCCTAAAGCTGCTGGTCCACACCAAGAAGTCAAAGTTCAGGGTCACCCAAATGGTAAATGATCAAGGGGGCATTTGAACTCAAACCAATATAAATTCAAATCCAGAGCTCTTTTAACTATACCATAACCCAACCCCTTCCTTTTAGTGAGAAGGAAATGGAAGCCTAATTGGAAAGTAACTGATTTACGTAGGACTAAAACCCAGAGCTTCTGATGTTAAATTTAGTGCTCTATGTTCCACAATCTAACATTATTGCCCAAAGTCATGCAAGCAGGATTTGAAAACAGGCCCTCTGCCTCTAGCTTTAATGTTCTTTCCACTGCTCCCAGACTTGGAGGGCCTGGGCTGCCAGAAATAGAACAGGATACACAGCTCTAGAAGCCTGTACCATTTAGCTTCTTCCCACATCCTTGGTCCTTCTAAAGAAAGGACTATTCCCTTGTCCCCAGAGATAGAAGGAGGAAGGAAATTGCTTCCCTGACCTCACTACAGATAAGACAAAAATACTGAAAGATGTTTCCTGAAAGGGAAGAGGAACACCAGCTCCCAGTCCCACTAGTCATACTGATGATAATATCAGCAGGGCAACAATTGTGCAGCTGTTCTATCATCCTGGAAATTTCTCATCTGCCTTGTGCCATCTTCCCTTGAGCCCTGTTTTTTATCTGGACTTGTAGTTTGTAAGATGATGCTCCAGCCAATCTTGATGGGAGCTGCATCGAGGGAGGCCCGGGACACAGAATCAGGTGGTAAGAATCACAAGGAAGAGCCTGAAAGCTAGCAGAGGGACTTCGATTCCAACCTGCTATGTGACTTGGGGCCCATCATGACTTCTCTGTTTGCTCAATCCCAACATTTTTACAGAGAGACAAGATCCATAAAGGTTAAGTGACTTACAGAGTCTCTTAGCTAGTAAGCATCATGTGTAGGATTTGAACTCAAGTCCTATGTCTCTGTAGCTCATGCTCTTTCTACTGAGCTACCTTCTGGGCTTCAGGGGGTTTTTTCATCTGAAAAATGAGAGATTGAGTGGGGTGATCTCTATGGATTTTGCCATCTCGGGAATCCTTTATTCTATGATTCACAAAAGAACTATCTGTAGCCCTTTATAAGGAGAAACTGAGATCAAGGAGTTAATGGAAGTCACCCTCTTAAATCTCATTCATGGACAGAGATGGTGACTGCCAGAAATACAGATGCTGCTTCTCACTGTGTCAGGGCTGGGTCTAGATCTATAGTCAGGATCTATATCTGTGGTCAGGGTCTACATTATGAAAATGCTGGTTCCCACTGTGTCAAGACAGGGTCTGTATCATGAAGATGCTGGTTCTCACTGTGTCAGGGCAAGGTCTATATCATGAAGATGCTGGTTCCCTTTGTGTCAAGGCAGGGTCTACATCATGAAGTGTTCTCACTATGTCAAAGGAGGGTCTACATCCTGAAAATGCCAGTTCCTACTGTATCAGGATAATTCTACATCATGAAGATGCTGGTTCCTACTGTATCAGGATAATTCTTTATCATGGAGATGCCAGTTCCCACTGTATCAAAGTAATTGTACATCATGAAGATGCCGGTCCCACTGTATCAGGGTAATTCTACATCATGGAGATGCCAGTTCCCACTGTATCAGGGTAATTCTACATCATGAAGATGCCAGTTCCCACTATGTCAGGGCAGAGCCTATATCATGAAGATGCTGGTTCCCTTTGTGTCAATGCAGGGTCTACATCACAAAGATGCTGGGGTTCTCCTGAATTAGGATGATTCAACATAACGAGACTGCTGATGTCTGGGCAGGTCTACATGCCGAACAAAAAAAGGCTTTTTCTTCTAAAGTTTCCAGTACCTCATAGCTATGGACATGATAAACTTTTGTGGCAGAATCAAATAAAACTATCTCAATTCCTTATTTCAGAAATCATGGCTAGCCAAAATAAATAATTGTCCTTTGCAGTTCTCTTCTCCAAATGGGTTCTCATTTAAAACTGTGATACCATTGTAGTTTTTCAGTTCTATATCTCTCCTAATACTGAGCACAGAACACTATACAGTAAGTGTTTAATAGATGTCTGTTGATTTGAAGAGTCTGTTAACTTAGATATTGTCCAGCAGAGGAATCCAAACAAATGGAATACAATGCAAAGACTGCTGCATTTTGTGTCAGAAGACCCCTAAAGTCTTTTCCAAGAGCAGCTAGGTGACACAGGTCCTGGAATCCAGAAGACCTGAATTCAAATCTGGCTTCAGGCCACCTATGTGAGCCTAAGAAAGTTGCTTAACTCTGTTTGCCTCAATTTCCTCATCTGCAAAATGAGATGGAGAAGGAAATAGCAAACCAGTCCAGTATCTTTACAAAAAAAAAAAATGGGATTATGGAGTTAAACACAATTGAAATGACAACAACACAAAACCCCACAAAATCCCTTCTAGTTCCAATTCTTTGGCCCAATGAATATTTAGGAAATCAAATGTATTCTCATAATTTTTGGCAGAATAATTTAAGAAAAATGTTTCATTTTTTACCTAACTACCAGAAACTCATACCCCTCTCACCTTAGCTCAAAATTAAAGAAAGCTTGAGTTTTCCCCGTTGTGTTCCCATATTTCTCCTACCATACCCACATGGAGCAGGTCCATTGAATGTCTGGCCTTTTAGAGCCATGAGCCCCAAGGCCAAATAGTTAAAGAAAATGAGGGGCTTCTCAAATCAGACCCAGTATGTCCACCAAAGAAGAAAGAGAAACATGTTACCTAGTAGTGGACTGCACAACCCAATGTGCTAGATGCTGCCAAAGGTGAAGAGGGGATCATGAAATGTTGATCCTGGGGTACCTTCAGTGGGGGCCTGTCCTCCTGTTTGGAACAAGAAGAAGCGATCAGGTTAATTTACACTCTCAGTAGTGAAATCTGAATGGGATTCTCAGCAGAATTGCCAATATGATCAAACACAGAGAGCCCAGGTCAGTCATAACTTCCAGATTGTCCCAACACTGCCAAACATCAGTCAGAACTCAGAGGTCTTTACCTAGTCATTGGGGCTTCAGACAAAGCCTCGGGAAGAATGATGGTAAGCAGAGATGGGAGATTTGACATGGTGTGCTTGTTCATCCTCCACATTTTTCTCCAATTCTTCCCCAAAGGCTGCCTGTCTTTAGAGAACTTTCAAGACAGACCCCTCACATTCTAAAGTAGGAAGGTTCAGCTGCGGGGCAGATGGAAAGGCCCTAATGGTCTTTAAGATCTAGCTATTAAAGCAGCAGGACAGATTATAAAGCCTCGTGGAACTTATTTAACAACAACATGACAAATGGTCCCCAATGGCTATTGGAAAGGAGAGAGTGTCCCCAAGAATGAGAGCTGGTATGCTTCTATCATCCAAGAACCCATTAAACTTGGTGCCCTCCAAAAACTGGCCTTCAAATGACATTCTTTAACTACAGCAGCTCATTAAAGCTGTCTTGGTCTTGTTGGAAGTGAGGGGAGGGGGTGGTAGCTCAAAAGGGGGGAGCATGGTGGAAGAAAAAAACACCCAGTCACATGTAAATTCAAAACAAGCCTCAAGGCTAAGTATTAATTTGGGGATTATCCATGCCTCTGTTACTCTCCCTTAGTGCCATTAGCCAAACATGCCCAATTGTGCTCTTTTATGGAAAAAGGTGAGGTTGAGTGCCCTGAGTCAGACTGGGGTGGGGAGTTAGTTTCTACTCCTCATTTCTGATTCTGGGATTCAGAGGGGGTGCAGTCTCCTCAGCTAAGACCTTAAAGCCTCTGGTGATTGAAATCTTTTCTACCTACCTCCTGGAGAAATGGGGGCTCTTACATGCTTCTCTCCCTCAAATTCTGCTCCAGCAGGTGAAACTTTGTGCAGAGACCCACAGAAATAACAAGATATACACAGTGACTGAGATGACGATTTCAAATAGGGACTACATAAACATGAGATTAATGTCTCATAAATAAACACCAGGGTCTGTAAGCTGCAGAAAGGGCAAATTTGAGTTCAACATAAAGAAAAACTTCCAAACAATTAGAATGGCCCAGTTTGGTAGGTCATAGGATCATGAGATTTAAAGCTGAAAAGGATGGCAAAAGCTGTGTTTTCCAACTTCCTTATTTCACTTGCAAGTCAAAACATCACCCTCCTGATATTATTGGTCCTCTTTGAGAATGAAGTAACAATAATAATAATAATAACTCCACAGACAGGGAAACCAGGGACCTAGAGAATCAAATTACTTAATTGAGGCTGTGTATGTAGTAAGTATCAAAGTGAGAATTCAAATCCAAGTATTTTGATTCTAAAGTTCCCATCATCCCTCAAGGCCTTTTAAGCAGATGCTGGATGAACACTTGTCCCAGAATATTGTAGAGGGAATTCTTGCTTGGGAACAGGTTAGACTAGATGACCTTTAAGGCCCTTTTGGGTTTCTGGCCTAGATTCTGTCTGGTGTCCTTTGTTTCCATCACATGAGCTGATGATACCATATATCACTACCCCTGGCCAAATGTCAGAAAGTCTTGATACTTTCCTTAAAGATCCTGAGATCCCTGGAGACTCCACAAGATCCCTAAAAGGAGATATTCTTTCCATTATGCTATCATCATTTAATAACACTGCTTGAGAAGGTGATTTCCTATCTCTTAGCTTGTGGCCCATAGTCAGGTATCTATGGATGGAGCATCACTAGTAGCCGTCTTCTGAGACATTTCTGGGCACTTGATATCCTGGAGAGGAGCCAAAATGCATCCACAGGGATGATTAAGTGTTTTGGGGAAAGTTGGGTCCATCTGGAAGTTATCAAAAGCTGCTTGTGGAATGGTATGAGGGGAGTCAGAAATAATTGCTTGAAGGGTGGGAAACCTGTTCTGTATTAGGAGCAACTAAACTATTAAAAAAATCCACTAATGATTACTTTGACAAATAAAAATCTTTTTTGTTGTTATTGTTTTTTGTTTGTTTAAAAGAAAGAAGGGCATAAAATCTTCCATTTTGTTTCCACTCCAATTTTTAACTTATAAGCAGGGAAGGTGCCCTGGAGCAAAAGAAATGACACCAGAGAGGTGAAGACCTACAGGAGCAGAGTACTGTACATGCTGCCAATTACAGTTGTTTTGTTGATTTTTTCTAATTATTTTCTTTATTAAAAGGGAGGGCCTGATGGGTTGAGGTATATTGGGAAATAACTGAGGTATAAAACACACACACACACACAGTATCAATCGAATTTTAAATTTAAAAAATTAATATTGGACTAAGATTCAGGAGCCCTAGTTCAAGTAAGAATTAAGTGATATTGGAAAAATGACTTAATCTTTCCAGCCCCTATTTTTCATCTGTAAAATAAAGGTGGAATGGAATAGAAAGAATATTATCCATTATTCATCTCTGCCACTAACTTTCCATATGACATTGGGCAAGTCAATTCCTTTTTCCGGGCCTCAGTTTCCCCATCTTTAAAATAAAGGGATAGCATTAGATGGTTTCTGAGTAACTCTAGATCTATAATATTACCTTTGATTAAATGTCTAAGGGACCTTCTCGCTCTGATGTTCTATTATTGCAGAAATTCAACTAAAATAATATATTTCAGTGAAGGCATAGAAACTAATGGGAGGAGAGGTGTAGAAGAGAGCAGATGATGTATGGAAAATGCAAAGATAGGTGAACAGACAGAAGGAGAGATGAATATGATGGCAGAGAGAACCATAGGGACATGTACAAGGAAACACAAACCCAGAGACACACAAGATAGATCGACCGAGATAGCTACAGGGACTCAAAGGGAGGGAAAAGCCCCAGAAGCATACATAGCCTTTCATGGAATATCCACCTTATCTTATGGTCTCATAGCATATGGCGGATAGAGTGATGTTGCATTTTCACAACTACAAGCATAAATAAGGATCATGTTTCTGGCATTTATTGCAAGAAATTAAGTGAAGGGCTGGATTTAGGCCGTAGAACAGAAGGTCTCCAGGCTTGTTCTGTTGTCATCCACAAGTAACAGATTCACCAGCAAAATGACATGGAAAATGGTACTCATTTCCCATCAGTGGGAGAACTTCTCCATTACTGAAGGCTTTCAAACAGAGACTGCATGGTTACCTGTTGGAGATACTGGAAAAAGAAGATGACCAAATGCTCTCTGAGGCCTCCTTTAGCTCAAGGATCCTAGATTTATAAATAATAAGCTATTTATACATGCCTCAGTATAATTCTATATATAAAAGGGCTTCCACGGAAGAAGTTGTTGAGCTTCCTGATGCCCCCAACATCTTCCTACTGAAACCTTGCATAGTATAGTATCACACATAGGTCATTCTCCCACCATCCTGTTTTCCTGTGCTTCTGAAATGACTATGTCCTAGAGTTCTAAGCAGTCAAGATCCTGAACTACTCCTCATACAACTTTAGTCCCTTGCTATAATTCTGAAAAGAAGAACCAATCAAGGATTCTCACCACTCCCTTCATTTGATCTTTCACTTCCTTACTCCATATTCAGATAGAGCTCAGGCTCTTGTTCCCTAAACATTTCTTCTTCTGATCATCCAAAAAAACAAACTCCATTCTCCTCTTCACAAAACCTTCCTTAACTATCTGCAAGTGATGCTATTTCTTCCCTCACGCCTGTATAATCTTCCTGTCATATTTTGATACCCTATAGAGGTTCAATAGACAAATGCAGTGTTGCATAGTAGTTAGGGTGGGACTTGGAGGAAAGCTTGGGTTCATCTCCTATCTTTGAAACAGTGTAAGTGAACTTGAGTCTCAGTTTATTCATTTGAGAAATGGGGTTATAGGATAACATATTGGATAGAAAGTTGACTTTGGGGTTAAGAAGAACTGGGGTCAAACATGCAAAAGCTGGATGTCTGAGGAGATTCATTTAACCTTTGTCTGTCTCGGTTTCCTCAGCTGTAAAATGAAGATAATAATCATGCACCTCACAGTTTCTTGTGAGAATTAAATGAGGTAATATTTCTAAAGCACCTAATAAATGCTTGCTCTTTTCTCTTCTCCTTTGTTGTGAGGGTCAAATGAGATAAAGTATAGAAAGAAAACACTGTAAACCACCAATCCCTGCATCAATGTCGGATATTTTTACTACCCCTAATTTCTTAAGAGTAGGGATAATTTCATTTTTGTCTTTATAACTGTGGTGCCTATTGCACATAATAGAGCTTAATAAATGCCTGTTGAACTGAATAGATAGTTAAGTTCTCCATCACTAGAGATATTCAAATAAAGATTGGTTGGCTATTTGTTTAGGGATGTAGGAAAAAGAGGATGCACTTTGGGTAGAAGCCTTCTGAGGTCCCCTTTAGCTCTAGGTTCTAGGTTCCTAAATAATGAGCTATTTAACGTATGCATCAAAACAATTTCACAAATACATGTCCTCTATTGAGAATTATCCGCTTTTAACTTGTCTATTTACTATTGAAAGCATCTAAAGCTCAATGTGTCCAGCTTGCCTTGTACAGCAATTAACCCATCATGATCAAATGGATTCTCACTCCATACTTATAGCCAATAGTGATATTTCAATTCCGTTGACAATTTTCTTATGGATTTTGTACAGAGAGAATTCAGACCATTTCTGGAATTCAGTTCTGAGCACCACATTTAAAAAGAAATATTAAGTGTGTCCAGAAGGGACAAACCACAGCTGAAAAGAGAATCAAATAGTACCAGGATCAGCTGAAAAAGCCTAAACGTGAGAGCTATCTGATTATTCAAAGATCTTTTCTCTAGAAGAGATACTAACACTAGACATTTTTGCTTATTCTTGGAGAAAAATAGAAGCAATGGGAGGGGAAAATGATAGGAAGGCATATTTCAATTCAATAGTGGAGCACTTTTTAACAATTCAAGCTGCCCCGGTCTGGAACCCACTGCTTCTACGAAGTGAGTTCCCCATCACTTGCAGTGGTCCAGATGACTTCTCATCGGGAAGGCTGCCGAGGGATTCATGCACTAGTCTAGACGACTCCTCTGGGCTGCTTGACTGTCATGAAATGCCATCCCAGCAACGTGCAAGTCCCATACAGACTGATGTGGCTGGGCTGGTATTTCATTTCAGGTGGCGTGATGGCTCTGAACAGAAGCCATGTTCGGAAATAGCTCCTGTGCCAAGTTGAAGTTTCCACTGACTCCTCACGGTCTGCATGAGTGGGGAGATTAATGAGATTCAGGATTCAAAAAATAGTACTCAGAGAAGCTAAAAATGTCTGCGCCCAGGGCCTTAAATAGTCCCAGGGGGACAAAGGCATTTTTTTTTAATGTTCCCCATTCACCCGGAGCCCCTCATGTCAAATGCCAAGTTAAATCTGTCTCCCGGGAAACTTTCTTTGTTCGGTTCACCCTAAATGCATCAGATGCACTGTTTCCAAAACAGGAAATGCTGGTGATTTATGCATTTTTTTACTTGTTGTCACCCCATTGCCTTGCGTGTGTGTCTGTAACTTGAGGTGAACAGGGAAAGCAAAAGGGAAGGAGTAAGCCAGGGTTCTTGTTTCCTTTTGCTTATAAATAAAGCTTTGCCTTTATTCCAAAAGGAAAGATAAGCCAGTAAAACGGAAACAAGAATGCACAAAAACAGAGGCCATACTAGATGTTTTGTGCTCTGTGGATCAACTTAAAGGCTTCCTAGTAACAGCGTCAGATTGGGCTCTTTAGCCTGGCAGAATTCTCTTAGCTGTGTCATTTGCCAAAGATTACAACTATTGTTATGGTAATGTTAAAGTAGGCATTAAACTTTATGATTTCACAATGATTTCACAATAACCCGGTAAAATAAGTATTGCAAGTATGTTTACCCACATTTTTCAGATGAGGATCAGGAAGATAATGACACTTGTCCAAGGTCACACCACTAGAAACTGTCAGAGAAGGTTTTGAAATCATGTAAGTTCAGTGCTCTTTTATACCATTATTCTTTCTTGGGAAGCCTATCTTTTTTTATTTTCAAATTAAATTTCATTTTTTTCAATGAACAAAAATAAAGTTTCTTTCCTTCCCTCCCAACCCCCCTGGAAAAAAAAAAGAAAACAAAATCCAAACTCTTGTAACAAGTAGGTATAGTTAAAAAAAAAATCCTGTGTTAGAAATCTCAAAAAACAACATGTCTTATAGGACTGCTTGCCATCTGGGGGAGGGGGTGAAGGGAGGGAAGGGAAAAGTCGGGACAGAAGTGAGTGCAAGAGATAATGTTGTAAAAAAAATTACCCAGGCATGGGTTCTGTCAATAAAAAGTTATAATTAATAAAAAAAAAACATGTCTAATTCTGCAGTTTGAGTCTATCACCTCTCTTGTCAGTAAGAGAGCAACATTGGTCCTATAGAATCATGGTTGATCATTGCATTGATAAGAGTTCCTAAGTCTTTCAATTTGTTGGTTTTTAATGGAGTTTCTGTTATAGTATAAACTGTTCTCCCGATTCTGTTCACTTGACTCTGCATTTTCCACATCTTCCTAGGTTTCTCAGAAACTTCCCTTTTTACCCTTTCTAATGAAAAAATAATATTATTTCTAATAATAAGCGAATACTATGGGATACTACAGAAAGACTGCAATCTCACTGGCTGGCTGCCATGGCCAGGACCAGTTTCTGAAGCCTGGAGCCGGACTTTCCATGGCACCGGAAAGAGAGAGAGGGGACCAATATGTGGGAGTGGGTTTTGTTGTAAATATATGTCATGTTAGTAAACATAGTCTCATTGCTGATAGTGTGGGATGGGGAATAAGGGCACTGAGGGAAATTAGGATCAATGAGCATTAGTTCATGGATTTGGAGGGATTTTTAAACCTTCTTTTGAATTCTGGATATCCTAGACCTTGGAGACAGCTGAAGTTGCTTTATATTTGGCACATCATTTCTCTTTGGAGAGATTTGCTAGCTTGTGAGAATCAGAGAAAATGTTTAACCCTCTATCTTGTTGCTCATGGTACCCATGGTAGGACAATGGCATGATTGCCTTCTCTTATCTTCCCAGACTATCATTTCTTCGGCCATTCCCCAATTATTGCCATCCCTCCTAGTCCTTAGAGACTACAAAAAGAGCTCCTGTAAATACTCTCATACACAAGGGTCCTTTTCTGCTTTCTTTGGAAGTCCATTTTCTCCAAATGGTTCACCAGTAGCTCTAAAAACTGGAGTTTTCACTTCTCTTTCTCTGGCTCCAACCCCAGGCACAGAAATCCACCCTGTTGTGATTATTCTGCTATTAGCTCCAACCCCAGGGGAGCGTGCTTCCTCTTAAGGCTGCTCACTCCATTCTTGGGCAGCCCCGGTGGTTAAAATTCTTTATATTAAGCTAAAGTTTCCCTTCCTGTTCTTGTGTTGGGAGAGAAAGAAAGAACAGAGAATTGAAAGACAATACAGAGTGCTGACTTTGCAGTGAGAGGCAACGGGTTCAAATCTCACCTCTGCCACTCACGATCCATGTCACCTTCCAGCTTTGTATCTCATGCCATGAGTGAAAGATACTCTGCCATGCATCCCTAAGGAGTGAGTTTTAACTTATCTGTTAAGTAATTATTCTAAGATTTCAAGGATAGGGCTTTATAAGCTGCTAAGAAGCATGATTCTGTTCAATATAAAGGCAAGCTTTGATCTGTCTCAAAGTGGAAAGAAATGGATGGCCTCAATAAGTAGTGAGATCCCCATCACTGGAGGTGTCCAAGCAGAAGTCTGAAGTAAATGACCACTTGTTTAGGCTGTAATAGAAGGCATTCATGCCATATAGGAAAATGAGATCACTTCCCACATCCCTTCCCATTCTGAGCTGTGATTTCATGTCCCGTTCCATACTCATTTCAGTTTTCCTGCTCTTAGCTGGAATAATTACTATTATCAGTATTCATATCGCATTTAAAGGTTTGCAAAGCACTTTACAAATGCTATTGTATTTTATCTTAGGAGGCAAATACTATTATCATTCCCATTTTACAGATGGGCAAAGTGAGGCAGACAGCTATTGAGTGACTTGTTCAGGATCACAGTCACTCCTTTATGTGCTCCTCAGAGGCTGCAAGGGAAGCCCCAAGATTTAGACCTTTTTACTTTTCCTTCTAAAGGCAAGCAGGTGTGCTGCCCTCCTCCCCCCCCCCCACACACTATTCTTCTTCCTCTTGAGATTGGAATTTTTCTTTTCAACCATCTCCATCCATCCTTGGTTCTCTGTCTGTTGTCTGTTTCTCGTTTTCTTTCTTGTTTTTTGTGGGTATTTCTCTCTGTGTGTTTCTATTCCCTCCTCTCTCTTTTCATCTTTCCCTCCTTCCCTCCTTCTCTCTCCCTCCCTCTCTCCTCTCTCTCTCTCTCCTTCTCTCTTCTTTTCTCTATCTGTCTCTCCCTCTTTCTCTTTGTCTTTCTTGTTCTCTCTCTGTGTCCCTCATTCTCTCTTGTTCTCTGGTTATCTTTCTCTTTTTTGTTTTCTGTCTTTCTTTCTTCCCTTTTTGGCTCTCTCATTCTCTTTCTCTGTCTCTCTCATTCTTTCTTGTTCTCTGTTGAATGTTTCTCTCTCTGTCTCTCTTTCTCCCTCCCACTGTCCCTTCCTCCCTCCCTCCTTTCACATCTCTCATTCTCTCTTTCTTGTTCTCCCTTTGTGTCTCTCTTTCTTGTTCTCTCTCTCTCTTTCCCTCCCTCCCTTCTTCCACCTCTTTCTTTTTGTTTCTGTCTCTCTATCTGTCTTCTTCTCTCTCTCTCTCTCTCTCTCTCTCTCTCTGTCTCTCAGTCTCTGTCTCTCCCTCTCTCTGTCTCTCTCGCCTGTTCCCCCTCTGGCTGCTTTTGTCCCTGCATTCATCACCCAGCCCTCTTTTCAGTGGATGCGTCTCTCCCAGGCTATTTTTACCACCCGTTTAGGGAGTTTATTCTCCATCCAGTATCTTTCTCATTGTTTAAAGTGTCCCATGCTGCTGACCGGCTTGTGCTGGGGCAGAAGCATGGCCAGGCTTTACTAGCTGGCCTCTGGGATTCTTCCTGTTCTTTTGCAAGCCCCATCTGAGCTGAGCCAAGGACAGCCTTTCTCCCTCCCTGGCTTCTTTCATGCCGTCTGCAATCCCTTCCATGGACCCTTTTCTATCTCCTTCTCATCTAAAAATTTTTACATTCACCCAAGCTTCACCTTATCTCTGAAATCGCACATTTTTGTGGAGCCTCCAAATTTGCAAAGGATTCAAGTCTAGAAGTTAGGAAACCTGGGTTCTGGTGACAGATCAACCTCCAGCATCAGGTCAGAGGGGAAAAACATTACTTGGCAAGGAGAACATGACTTTTTCCCGGCCCTCAGTTATTCCATCTGTCAAATAGAAGATTTGGATTAGATAATCTTCAAGAGTTCTTTCAGACCTGACATGATATCATCCTAACCTTGTCCAAATTTCTTTCACATTTCAACCCTTCTTCTCCTTTTCCATTTTTAGTTTTCTCAACCTAATAATTCTCTTTGGGAGCTGGAGGAAATCTTAGTGATAATTTCTCATTTTATGGAGAAGGGAAGAGACATGACCCATAGATGCAGGGAACAAGGGGAAATGAGAGCTCTGGCCCAGAGTTCTGACATTGGGGAGGAGACGCTTCCTCTGTAAGGTTGGCCAATGTCCCTTTGCCTCGCACAAAACCCTTCTGCCAAGCTGCGCTCTTGTGCTGTGTGATCATTCCTGGGCCACCATCCCTGGGGTCTGGCTACCTTCCCAGGACCTGCTTTCTCCCAAAATCCCTTGGTATGGAACAGATTCTGGTGATACTCAGCCCCATCTATAGCCAGACAGTGCCTCCACTTCGTGCCTCCACAAACTCCCCCCCCCCCCCACCGACCGTCACAATAGAATTTACCCTAGGTTATGTTGACCACCATAATTATCCAGTAGTTGGGGGCATAGAGAGTCAAACCTGGGCCACAGGTCTTGTGTTCATCCGGCTGTCTTTCTAAATTTGTGAGATTACTATCCTACTTACTGATTAAGGGCAGCTAGCTACTTACTGACTAGGTGACCCAGTCTCAGTTTCCCCATATGTAAAATAGGGATAATAGTAGCTACTTTATAAGGTTGACATGAAAATCAGATGATTTCATATAAATCTTATCCCCAATTTACATAGTATCATTATCCTCATTTTACAAAGTCACCTGCTATGCCTTCAATGTTTCTGGGAGCCCTGAGGACCTCTAAATGAAATAAATAAATAAATACAAAATAAAAAGCTATAATAAAAAAAAGAATAAATACAAACCAGCAGTACTTCCATTTGAGGATGGGGTAATCTATGTCTTTTTAGCCTGAATGATTTCTTAGGGCAATGGGGTAAAATACAAAGAAACTGAGGGGAGGGCACTAAACTGTATACAAAGAACCCTAAAGACCACATAATGGCTTAGAAAACCATATATTAACATTATGGTTTTTTTTAATTTTGATTTTTTTGGTTAAATATTCACCAATTATATTTTGATCTCGTTCAGGCCTCAGTTGGGAATATTATGGGCCTATACAGACTGTGTTTAGAGGACTTTAGTGACTTTCAATTCCTTTATTATATCTTATTGTTTTCATCTATTTTCTTCATTTTTTTTTTTTTTTTTTTTTTTTTTGGCAATTGGGGTTAAGTGACTTGCCCAGGATCACAGAGCCAGTAAGTGTTAAGTGTCTGAAGCCATATTTGAACTCAGGTCCTCCTGACTTCAGGGCTGGTGCACTTCCATTACATCAAATAGCTGCCCCATCTATTTTCTGCAGAATCTTGATAAATCACTAAGGTCTGCACCTTGGGAATAAACATAACCAGTAGGTCATTCTTTATTCCATAGGCCTGTTCAGCACCTGGACGCCACAAGAAGAAAGAACTGTATACACTATTTCAAAGTCCGATTCTTTTTGTACAGCAAAATAACTATTAGGACACACATATTGTGTTTAATTTATACTTTAACATATTTAACATGTATTGGTCAACCTGCCATCGGGGGGAGGGGATGGGGACAAGGAGGGGAAAAATTGGAACAAAAGGTTTGGCAATTGTCAATGCTGTAAAATTACCCATGTATATATCTTGTAAATAAAAAAGCTATAATAAAAAGAAAGAAAGAAAGAACTATACAGGTGACCAGTCCATACCCTGATGGCAGATGCCACTTCATGTGTGATGTTAAAGGTCCTCTTATGACCAACGGGTCAGCAGTCTGTAAGCCCAGATGTCAGAGAGCCTGCCTCTGACTTCAGATTAAACAGGGCAGTTGTGGAGAGTCCCTTGGACTCTTGGGAAGTCTAAAGTATGGGGTTTTTTTCTTCTAGATCTCTAACAAAGAAGACTTCAAACTAAAACACTTTTCCTATGGACTTGCTTTGACAACCCACTGCATTTTAGAAACTGCAAGGACCCTGTGTCTGGAATAGGTCAGCAGCTTTCAGGACCCCCACGTGGCAGACCCCTGAGATTCACCGCCCTGGGACTATTACTTCTGCCAGACTGCCTCGATGACAGACTGTGGGGGCCATGGGTCCCCATCCACATGGAGAGCACGAACCCCATCCATGTATGTAACAGCCTAAATTTAGCTCAAGATAATAGAAAATCCTTCTCCGCTGAATAATCCAAGTGGACGGTACATTCTTTCGACCGATGAAACAGCATCAGCCCTTTGGGGCCAAGAGAAGCTGATGGGGAGAGCCTTGGCAGCAAGGGCCAGGGGAGGAGGGAAGGATTCTAAATGGATTTGAGCAGCTAGTCCATCCATCTCTCAAGCTGCTGCCCTTTGAGATTCCCTTGAACTCAAGTAAACCATAAATCCCAAACAAGGGTTTCCACTGATTGCAATTACTGAGGCTTACTGCCCTGAAAATGCCCCTTGACTTTAACTCTGCCTCCCGGAGATCTGACCATGTCATCCCCTTACTCAAAACTCGGATTCCTCATTGCCTCTAGGATAAAATACAGAATGTTTACGTTCCATATAAATATACAAAATTCTCATCGCCGGCATTTAAAAACCTTTACTATCTAACCTCCATCTTTCTTTCCAGTTGTTTCATAGAACTCCTCTTCATACGTCCTTCTCTCCAGTCAGACTGGCCTGCTGCTTTCCCTGAGAAAATGATACATTTCCAGCCTCCCAGCCTTTGTAGAGTTGCCCCCCACATCTGAAATGTACCCCTTTTTCACCCCCATTTCATAGGATCCCCAGCTTCCTTCAAGGATAAAGACTCCCCTCAGTAGCTCCTCTTCCTCTTGAATCTACTGTATTTTATTTTGACTATAATCCAGACTGATTTGGGTACATTTTATATTCTCCAACATAGAGCATAAGTTCCCTGAGGGCAGGAACGGATGCATTTTTCCCCTTAGCATCCCCAGCCAGGTATACAGTTAAGTGCTTAATAAATGTTTATTGAATTTCATCAAGTTTCATGATTAAGATGCTTTTTTTGTAAAACAAAAAACTTTATTTTGTAAATTATTGTAAAGAGCTTCAGCAGAAAGCTCACATGTTCAAGACCGAAGATAAGAGAGAGCCGGGAGGGTGAGGGAGGCTCAGGACTTCTTGAGCAACTCTCCCCTCCAGACAAGCTTCCAAGAACTCTCCCATTGCGGTGATCTGTGCACTGATTGCTGGCATAAACTTGGCACTATCACAACATAGCTAACATTTATATGCTCCCTTAAAGCTTTCTAAAAATGCTTTGTGCTTTTCATCTCATTTAATTCTCAAAAACAACCCTGAGTCATTGGTGCTGTTGTTATGCCATTTTATAGATGAGGAAAACTGAGGGTGAGGGGGGTTGAGTGACTTGGCCAGAGCGGGGCCTTTGGAACCCAAGATTACACTGCATTTACCATCTTCTTTGGTCTCTGGGCAGGCTTAGGCTGCTCTATGTGGGACAGAGGGGCTCCCCAGGCCTCACTCAGGGTTCTGAGGGAAGGAGGAGCCACGTGGGAGGGAAGGAAGAAAGCATGGTCTCCCGAGTCTATGGGGGCCCCTTTTCCAGGGTTCAGCTTCACAAGCTGAACAAAAGGTACATAGTGGGGGCCTTGAACATAACAAGTGCTTGGATGTTTGGGCTGAATTGAGTTGACCTGAATTCATGGTGGCCACTTCAATGATGATTCTCTGTGGTGCACACCAGCGGTCTCAGAGACACCAGGAAAGGGAGCTGGGCGCCAGAGGCTCCTATAACCAGGGATGGCCTCCGAGAACTTCAGAGAGCTTTCTCTCTCTAGGGGAATGGGCCGGAAACTTTTCATTATGCTAAGGAAATCCCTGGGGTACCAGTGACATAGCTCCCCGGGTACCCACAAGAGGCAGGACAGCCTGCTGATGCCACCTTTGTACATCTCTGGAATATGCCTCCTTCCCTCCTCTGGAGCTGGCACCCCTCTACTGTATTCCCTCATCACCCTGAGTCTGGATTATTCCACTAGCTGCTGCTGGGTCTGTCTGCCCCAAGTCTGTCCCCACTTTAATCCTCCATTTAGTTACTAAAGGGATTTTCCTAAAGCCTAGGTCTGATCCTCTCTCTCTTCCTCCCTCCTCTCTCCTTCCCTCCCTCCCTCCCTCCCTCCTCCTCCTCCTCCTCCTCTCCTTCTTCTTCTTCTTCTCTCTCTCTGTCTCTCTCTCTCTCCTCTCTCTTTCTGTCTCTTTTTCTCTCTCTTTTCCTTGTCTCTCTCCTTCTCTGTTTCTTACCCTCTCTGCTTTTCTCTGTGTGTGTCTGTTTTTCTTTGTTTCTCTCTCTCTCTCTCTCTGTGTGTGTGTGTGTGTGTGTGTGTGTGTGTCTGTCTTTATCTCTGTGTGGGTCTCTCTGACTCTTTCTCTGTCTTTCTCTGTCTCTCTGTCTCTGTCTATATCTGTCTCTGTCTCTCTTTTTCTGTATGTGTATGTCTCTCTGTCTCTGTCTCTATCTCTCTCCCCTACACAGTGTTTCTGTCTCTCTCCCCCACACATACACACCACTCAATTAACTCCAATGGCTCCCTATACCTCCAACCTCAAATAGCCAACCCTATGTTTGACCTTCACAGCCTTCATCAAACAGCTCTCTCCCACCTTTCGCGTCTTCTCATATCTCCCCTTCATTGAGCTGATGACTCTGGCCTCGAAGCTCCTCTATAAACCAGACTCTATCTTTCAGCCCCAGACAGTTTCTCTGACTGTCTCCCAAGGCCGGAATGCTTTCCCTGCTCTGCTCTGACTGCTGACCCTCTGGCTTCCTGAAAGTCCAAGTAGAATCCCATCTTTTGCAGGAAACCTTCCCAAACTCTTCTTAATCCCAGTGCCTTCCCTCTGTTAATTATTTCCTGTATATTGCCTGCTTTATGTTTATTTGCATGTTGCCCCCCCCCATTAAGATCGTAAGCTCCTTCCGGGCAGGTACTGTCTTTTGCCTATTTCTATATCACCAGTGCTTTAAGCACTGTACCTGACACATAACAGTCTCTATAACAAATGTTTGTTAAGTAAATAACTATTGTAGCACACATTTGTGTATATGTATACATACATGCACACACAGAAAGAAGCAGAAACACACAAAAAGAAACAAAGAAATAGAACAGGGAGAGAAAAAGAGAAACAGAGAAATACAAAGAAAGAAACAGAAAAGCAGAGAGCGAAAGAAACAGAGGAGAGAGACAAGGAAGAGAAAAACAGAGAAAGAGAGAGAGCAATAGAAAAAGAAAGACAGAGACAGAGAAAAAAAGGGGAGGAGAGGGAAAGGGAGGGAAGTTGGAAGAAAGGAGGGAGAGAGAGAGAAGAGAGAGAGAAATAGAGGCAGAGGAGGAAAGAGTGAGAGAGAGAAAGAGAAGGAGGGGGAGAGAGAGAGCAAGACCACATAGTAGGTATTAATAAATGTTTATTGACTAACTCCTCTATAAAATGGGAGTCCTAAGATCATGAACTTAGAAGTGAAAAATCCAAACCCTTCATCTGAGAGATGAAGAAACAGAGAAATTTGAAAAACTAGCCCCAGGTCACATAACAGCTGCAACAGGATTTGAATCTAGGCCCTTTGACTCCAAACCCAGCCTTCTCCACTGTACCGTGCTGTGTGGTACTACCCACCTTATGGTGAGGCTCAAAAGGTTCAGAACATGTTGTGATCTGTAAACTTAAAGAAATTTGGAACCTGCTGGTGTCCGTTGTACCTCCCGGGGGCCAATGAAGGTGGAGCTTCACAGACTTGGACTGGGGTCTCTCAGTGATGCTTTCTGTGCCCAACAAATAGGACTGTTCTCTTCAAACAAACCAACCTCCCAGGACAAAAAGCGTGGCGCCCAGTAAGACCAGACAGCTGCTCTTAAATACACAAAGTAATCCCTGTGATGGGCTCACAAGGCCAGATTTAAGCAGGGGGGCTTTAGAAATGCGATGAGAGCAGAATCTCAGACTGTTCAAGCTGGAAGGGACTCTCTCTGGGAAATGTCGAACCCAACCCCTTGGAGAAGGAAGCTGAGACTCAGAAAGGATGGGGGAGGAAGCAATTTGTTCATCAGTTAATGGAAGAACAAGGCCCTTCAGGGGCCCCCATTTTGTCCATCAGTAAAGGAAAGCTTCCCTGGACTGGAAGAAACCTTAAGAAAGAATACTGACTCTCAAGGCAGAGAAGCTGTGCTCTGGCTCATCTCTGACACTTGGTCCCAGTGACCTTAGACAAGTCACTCGGGCGAGGTAGGGTAGGGTCTGGAAGGAGGAGCCTCTGAGGTCCCTTCTCCTCCTAGATTAATGAGTCTATGACCCCAATCATCTCATCCAACTCTCTTATCTTACAGATAACTGTGCCCAGGGAGGCCAGGTGATGAGGTCATCAGATCACTCTACTAGAAAGATATAGAACTGAGACAGAAACCCAGGTTTTCTAACCACTGCTCTTCCCTACCTGCTTTTTGTCTTATAGCCACCAAAAAAAAAAAGATAAACATGATAAACTTTTGAAAATAAACATGAAAGGCAACTCCCAAGCTTCCTTAAGAAATGCCCTTTTGTAAGGAGGGAAACCTCTGAATAGCTAAATATTTAAATTATAGATACTTAAATATGCAAACAAAATGCACCTACCACTTAATTTGTATCTTATTTTGTTCCTAGTTGTTCAGTCACGTCCGACTTTCGTGACCCTATTTGGGAGTTCTTGGCAGAGATACTGGAGTGGTTTGCCATTTCCTTCTCTATCTCATTTTACAGATCAGGAAACTGAGGCAAAGAAAATGAAATGACTTGCTCAAGCTCACACAGAGGCTGGATTTCAACTCTGGTCTTTCTGACCTGACTCCAGGTCAGACCTAACTGGCTGATTCCAGACCCAGTGTTCCATCTAATAAGCCACATTATATTTAGGATCAACACAGGATCGATTACGAGGAGAGCACACACAATGGTGTGCATTTGAGTGTCAGCAAGAGAAAAAAAGGATGGCGGAAACAAGCAAATGCTAGGAGTTCCCAACTTCATTCCCTTACACACTTCAGTGCCTTGACAGGGGGAACCCCCTATCTTGAGGAGGACCAGAATACCATTAAGAAGCAAAAGAAGGTGCCTAAGAAGGATAGGAAGAAAATAGGTTTTCGGAGGTGATTTTCTCTGTATGTTTTTGTATACATATATCACCCTGGGACTCTTATGCTCCATGGGGTTCTGCTGTTTATATTCAGCAGTTTGCTTCAAATATATTTGTAGAACCATCCTTATATACATATATATATATATAATATTATCAGTTTTCTTTTCAAGAGTGAATGTCTTATCTTCCCTCCCAGATACTGGTGTCTTAGCTTTCCTAGTATTTCTGTCAGGGCCAGACCTCCTCACACAGTAGGATTTTCAATCAGCAAACCTGTAGTATGTGACTGCCTTGTACTCTGCTTAGTGCTGGGAACAGAAGAACAGAATGGAAACATTCAGTATACCCAAGGATTTGACACTGTATCTCAATGATCTCAAATTGTATCTCAAGAGATAGCAACAGACACATACTAGGTGGATCAATGGATGGAGTGCAGGGCTTGGAGTCAGGAAGACTCAAATTCAAATGCAGCCTCAGACACTCACTGGGTGATCTTAGACAAATCACTTAAGCCATTTGCCTCAGTTTCCTCATCTGTAAAATGAGATGGAGAAGGAGATGACCAACCACTCCAGTATCTCTGCCAAGAAAACCCCAACCGGAATCCCAAAGAGTCTCACATAACTGAAACAAAACACATTTCATCTATATACATATGTATGCATGTACATATATAGCACATACAAAATAAATGCTAGGGAATCTGAGAGAGGAAGGTATTAGCATCTGGCGAGACCAGGACAGGATGCACATAGAAGATAGCCCCTGACTCCTGGGATACCTGTTAGCCATCCCTGTCACTTGGTACTTATCTTCTACCTTATATCATTGTCCCATCTCACATTACCAGTTTTCTAACAGCATTGGACACTTGGTATTTTCTTTGTTTTCTAATAAGGTTTTGTCTTGTACCTCCTGCACTCGGCATATTGCCTGGCACATGGTAGGCATTTAATAATTGCTTATTGAAATGAATTTGTGCTGTCCCCCAGTGTTATGTCAGCTCGCTCATCTTCTGGTCTTATTTATTTTCCCTTTCCCAGGCGATGACTCGATTTTTACACAGGACACCCAGAAGGTGTGAATTCTGCTCTGAGGATATAACCAGCGCAGTGCTCTCCCACAAAACATCCAGTCACTGAATCGTGGCCAGATGCCTTGGTGGACAGCCTCACTTGCCTTCTGCCATGAAGAATGTCTGTTTTCATAGCAGGGTAGTGGAAGAGGGAAGAGGAAAGGCGATATCCTCAGCATCTCTATCCCGAGAGCCAAGGGGCCTGAATAATTAATCGCCTTTCCTTGGAGGTCTCTTTGGACATCACTGAAGGCAAATATTCTGCTGTTCACGTAAGCCAGGATGTTGTCATGGAGAGAAAGGCAGTGCTACAGATTTCTCCTGTTCCTGGGATCTGCACTGGGCACTCCGTAACACTATGTACAGAGGCCCCACATACTCCCTCAATTGCTATGCAAAGGAATGCAACATAGTGGGCCCTGCTGCTCCATTCCACAAAGAAGAACATAGTTTTTTGTTTCCTCTGTGAATTGAAGGGCTCTTGGCCCTTAGAAAAGCATCTTCTATAATCAGGCAAAAGGGAATGTAGCTGAAGGGTTGGTCTCTCGGCACTATGTAGACCTCTAGCCTTGCCGGGGACACCTCAGAGAATTAGGAAGGGGGGAGGGAGAAAGGTTGCTTATCTGGCACACAGCCAACACTTAATAAATGCTTATCCACTCAGTCTGACTTCTGCAGACTGGTACTTGTGTCATTTATGTCCTAAGCCTCAGTGACAGAAATCAGTGCCTCGTTTAACCTGGTAAATGAGATGAACCAAAAGTCTGTTTCCAAGGTTGAAAGAAAGCTGGCCAGACATTAATCCTTGTCTACTGGTTTATGGGAAAGAGCCTTGGCTTTACAATCAGAAAAAATGAGTTCAAATCCCACCTCCCACTACCAGACTACCTACTTCCTTGAGTCCTTGAACAAAGTACTATATTTCTCTGGGTGTCAGTTTCCTTGGAATTGGACTCGATGGTTTTTAAGATCCCTTCTAGCTCTTAATCAAAAAGCTCTCACGAGTCCCTGTGTTTCCTGTACAAAGGGATAACAATAATACCAACAATTTGGGATTCCCAAGTCTATGGGAAGACTGAAATACAACACTGGGAAGATCTCTGGGATGCATCAGCATTTGGTTCAGCAGTGGTTGTTCCAAAACTCTGCATTTCTCAAGTCTTTAAATTCGCCCCCAAGCCCACCTCTGTAAGCAAATGCCTATATTTCATATTTTATTTCTCTATACTCGGATGTCAAATGATCTATCTTTGCTGAAACAGAAGCCTTTCCCCACTTATCAGGACCCAGTGTAGTCCCCTCCAAAACCCACCTTGTTTTCACTTTGTGTCTACCTATCTGTGCTTGCTATTTCTCCCTCTTTCGAATGTAAGGTCCTTGAGAGCAGAGAGGATTTCAATACAATTGTATTTCAATACAGTTTTTGTCTTTGTATTCCCAGCATCACCAACAGTAAGTAAGCACTTAGGAAATGTTGGCTGATGTTTTTGAGAAGGCTTGTCAGTGGCATTGCTACTGAGTTTGATTGTAAATTCTGAATTACCAAGAACTTGGATATCTTTGGTTCCTCTCTAATTTGTCATCTAAGTCTCAGAAGTCATGAGATCCACTTAGGAAACTGATGTTTCCTATTACCTCTTATTGAATCCAATAGGCAAGAAAAATCATTTCCTATGTCATAGTCTCCTCAGTCTTTAACAGTTCCACTCTCTTGTGGTAGCCTGGTAGTTAGAGTACTATAGCAGGAGTCAGGATGGGGCAGATTCCAATCCTTACCCTGATAGTTATTTGCCCTAATGGGCAAATCATTTAACCTGACTTAATCTCAGTTTCTTTATCTATAATGTGAGGATAATTAGGCCTGTAGCATCAAATTCAACACTGGAGGTCAAATGAAATAATGTAGTTAAATGTCAGCTATCACAAGGGGTGAAACAATTTCATTTTCTTTAAGAATTAATATATTAAGCCTAAAAGGAATCATATTGGCTAGATTATTTACTGACCTAAGAGTTTATATTTCAAGGGAAAAAGAAGTTTTGGAGATCTATCTTACTTTATAACACGTATTCTGGGATCTGTGAACTTTAAAAAATACGTTATAATAGGGGCAACTAAGAGACTTAGTGAATAAAATGCTGGTCCTAGAGTCAGGAGGACCTGAATTAAAATTCAAAGTCAGACATTTGACACTTACTAGATATGTGTTCTTAAGTGAGTCACTTAACCCCGATTGTCTCATGTCCCCCCCAAATCATAACAATTGTATCTCAATATAATTGTTTTTCCTTTATAATCCTGTTTGAAGTATTTTAAACCGTTATTCTGAAAAGGCTTCCACAAGCTTCACCAATTTGTCAGAAGGATCCAGGACATCCAAAAGGTTAAGAATTCCTGCTTTAAAGTAATGAAAAAACATCCTTGTTTCCCCTAGGGTATTCTTAGAAGAGAAGATGTACTGGGACCTTAATTTATCAAGATAAAATACCTTATTCTCATATGAATACAAGAACAGTTTATGTTGGCCAGAACCTTGTGCCTCCCTCCTGAAGGCATCTTTTCTTTGCTACTCTGATTTTATAGGCTAATACAGTCTTAGAGCCGGAAGGAACCACATAGTTTATTAAATCATAGGATCAAGATCAACATCTCCCCCTTTTATAAATGGGGAAACTGAGGTTAAGAGAGTGTCTATACAACGAGATCAACCAAATCATTTCCAATGGAGCAGTAATGAACTGAACCAGCTATGCCCAGAAAAAGAACTCTGGGAGATGACTAAAAACCATTACATTGAATTCCCAATCCCTCTATTTATGCACACCTGCATTTTTGATTTCCTTCACAAGCTAATTGTACAATATTTCAGAGTCTGATTCTTTTTGTACAGCAAAATAACGTTTTGGTCATGTATACTTATTGTGTATCTAATTTATATTTTAATATATTTAACATCTACTGGTCATCCTGCCATCTAGGGGAGGGGGTGGGGGGGGGGGTAAGAGGTAAAAAATTGGAACAAGAGGTTTGGCAATTGTTAATGCTGTAAAGTTACCCATGCATATATCCTGTGAATAAAAGGCTATTAAATAAAAAAAAAAGAGAGAGAGTGTCTATAATCTGATGCAAAAGAGAAGTGATTTGCTCACCATATGAAATCAAGTCTAAAATCTAGGTCTCGTGATTCTTTTCACTACCTTGAGGTGTATTTGGTATAATTCTTGCATCGTACAGATGTGGAAACCAAGGTCCCGAAAAAATCCAAAGGCTCAGTATAAAAATATCTTTCATTAAGGGAAAGGAATGAATCCTTCACAAATCTGTAGGAGCCTGAGCAGGTTCCTTCCAGTCGTTGGCCAGAGCCTGGAGTCCACTTGTAAAAAGACTTTCTAACAGTCTGATAAGACCTTTCCTTATCTTTCCCCAGGGAGACTCTGGCCAGACACCTGGGGAGGAGTTCAGGCTCAAAAAAATGTGTCTGGGAAGTTCAAGGATGTTGCTATGGTGCTTTAAGAAAAAGGGGAAGCTGGCTGCTGCTGCTGCTGCAAAAGAAATGCCTTGCAGTTCTGCCTCCCGAGTGCTGGAGCTGCAGGTGTTTGTCCCAACTTTAAAACGGAGCAAATAGCTGAGGGGCACTTTGGCTCTCAGCCTTCCTGGGAAGGTGACAAGTTGATCTATCTGTCACTGAGGGTCAGCTGGCCCCATTGCATCTTGGTCTCGGGGAATGAGTGTGAGAATGAATGGAAGCTCTGCAGCACAGCTGGGACCCAGACAGTCACCCGCTGAGCTGCCCTGCTGAGCAGGAAGGAAGGAAACCCTCACCCCTGCCCCTTGCCCTTGGTCACAGGGAGCCCTTACCCAACTGGGAGCTCTGAGGGCACAGCACCAGCCCTTTCCCAGTGGGCCTTGCTTTGGGAACCAAGCCCTACGTAACCAGACTGACATCTCCCCCCCACTCACCTATCTTCCCCCCCCCCCTGCTCCCCGGGGCAGGATGCCAGGACCTGGTCTTTCTCTTCTTCACCCCGGGGCTTCCTCACTCATTACGAGAACAGAACTGATGAACATTGTCTGGCAAGAGTCATCCCCTTCCCCTTTTATAAAAGGAAAACCCCATCTACTCCAATCAAAGCCGAACACAAAGCAAAGTCACTCTGGTCCACGACGCAAGACAATAAAGATGCACTGTACCTTTAAGGAGTCAGCCTTGCTTCCCTCCTGTGTGAGAGGCAGGAGGAGGCTGGAGGAGGCAGGTTATTCTCGGTTGCAGGCTCCCTCACCTAAGTCTGAGCTAGCCCCTTTCCCCCTCTGGCCAGCCTCTTTTCCACTCTGGGGAGCTTTTACCATTTAAGGTCAATGTTACATCTGGCTCTGCTGCCTGTGAGCTGCTCCCTCCAGGGCCTCCCTCTGCGTTCCCAGTCTCGCTGCCCGCCCGGCCTGCCCTGGCAGGGAGCTGGGATACAAAGCCTCAAATTCCTCCAAGCCCCTTTCTCCTCTTTCAGGGACTCCGAAAGTCCAGCCCCCCGGGGAGGCTCTGGGAGGCCGGACTGGGCTGGGACTGGACCAGGGTTCCTCTGCTGGAGAAGGAGAAGCAGGCACTCCCTGATCCCTTCCCCCCTCCACGCATTGTACACACTCAGCCTGGTCAACCACCCTTGGGGGCTCTGGGCTCATCGCTTCCCCCCCCCCCATACCAGGTCACACAAGCAGCTGGGCTGTAAAAGGCGACTGGGTCCTTAAAGGATCCTGGCTCAGAACCAAACTTGGAGGGCGTTTTTTTTTCCCTCAGAAAGGAGAAAGAGAGGAAGAGAGCCGTGGCCAAGAAGAGGACCCGGTGGTCTCACCTCCACTCCTTGGGCAGCTCAAGGAGGAGCTAGCAGTGGTTAATCCAGCTGGTGGATGCTGCCCCTGCCCAGTCTGAGAGAACTGATTCCCATCTTAACTGATTTTCCCCAGGTTACTGAACCTCATTCTCCCTGGATGTGATCTTGTTGGGCCCGAAGTTCTAGAGTGCCAGATGCACAAGAAAAGAGAAATTAAAATGACGCCCGAAAAAATGCTTTTGCCTTCTCTGAGAAGCAATCCAGTCGGTGTTCTATGATTCAGGACTCCTGGTTCCCAAATGTTAGGTCTATAGTCAGAGGTATGTTCACAAATGTTTAACAACCAGTTCTTCCTCCCCTCATCATCTCTCCCCCAAAAAAGAATACAGGATTGTTAACATTTTCACCATCACTTTCTTAAGTCTTGACAATCAACAAAACAAATCAAGCCCCGAATTTCAGTATTTGTCCATTTCTGAGGTGCAAATGATCTCAGTTGAATTTGACCATTGGCTCTAAAGAACCTGTTTGACATCAGTTTGGCACACCTGAGCCGTTCCCATCATCACAGATGGCAGGCCCTTTTCAAGGAAGAAACTTGCCTTACCCAGGCTAATGTGATCTCAGCTCATCTACCTCTACTAGTCTGCCCCAGCTAGCCACCATTGCCATCAACATTTCCCGCCTTTATCTCTCCTTTAAGATAGTGGGAATCAGATCCATAACTTGCCATTGTGATAACAAGGAGAAACAACGCCACATGTGTCCGGGAGAAAGCTTGAAAGGCATCCTCAAAATCAACTTTTTATGTCAAATTCATTTGGAATAAGGGAGATAACAGGATGTGACCTTGGACCTTAAGACATAAGATCTTTTGTAGGAGAGAAATACTGAGGGGACTGATGGGAAGAGGGTGGGAATAGGAGAGATTTGGGGTTAGCATGAAGCTACTGATGGAGAAGCCACAACTGGGGTAGAGAACAGAGAAGAAATACAATGTGCTACAGTTGCTGAGGGAGGAAGCTCACAAATAGGAGCCTCTCTTTTAACTAATTTTTCTAGTTAGCTGGATACTGAGTCCAACTGGTTCTATCTACAAAAGAATACAAGTAGATCCAGAATTCTCTGAGTTTTGCCTACCAAAAAAAGACCAAGTCACTCCATCTTAGTTGTAGCTCTGATAGGAAATAAATTTCATAATCTCTGAGGGTTTTCCCAGCTCTAACAATCAGCTGGATACTGGAACCTTTTGACTTCTGTATTTCTCCCTGCCATGGAATACTGAGATTGAGTCACAATAAATTGAGAATCAAGGAATCACAGTTTTCAACACTGAATTCCTTTTTTTTTTCTGGTATCTATATGACATCCTAAAGTTAATAGCTCCTTCATCATCATCATCATATTGTGGTTACTTTGGGTAGTTGTCCTATTTCCAAGAATTCCTAGAGAGGATGATTGATTCTCTCCCCACCTGCCCACCCAGATTCACATAGACACTCACAATCTCAAAAACATACTCATACATCCTGGCACACATTTTCAAACACTTACATACATCCACTAACTCTCACACAGCCATACACTCTTGTTCAATCATATGCCAGCACAAATAGTCAGTTACAACATTAGACAATCTACATAAGATTTAGTGGGTAAGATAATAGACAAAAATCAAGAAGACCTAGGTTCAAATTCCACCTCTAACGTTTACTAGGATTTTGAGCAAGTCACCTAAGCCTCAGTTTCCCCATTTGTACAATGGGGCTAATGATAAAACCTACCTCTTAAAGTTGTTATGATGATAAAATGAGATCATATTTTCAAAACACTCTGCAAAACTTAAATCATCATTGTTGGTAGAGTTGTCAATTGATTCAGCTATTCTGGAGAACAATTTGGAATTATTCCCAAAGGGCTATAAAACTGTACATGCTCTGATCCATGAGTGTCATTATTAGGTCTCTATCCCAAAGAGACCATAAAAGAGGGAAAAAGGCACATGTTTATAAAAATATTTATAGCAGTTCTTTTTGTGATGGTAAAGAATTAGAAATTGAGGGAATGCCCCTCAATTGTGAATGGCTGAACAAATATTCTAATGTAATAGAATAACATTGTTCTATAAGAAATGATGATTAGGCAGATTTCAGAAAAGCCTGGAAAGACTTACGGTGAACCAATACTGAGTGAAGCAAGCAGAACCAGGAAAACACTGTACACAGTAACATTGTGCAATGATCAGCTATGAATGACTTAACTTTTCTCAATAATATGATGATCTGAGACAGTTCCAAGGGACTTGTGAAGGAAAATGCTATCCATATCCAGAGAAAGGACTATGGAATCTTGAGTGCAGATCAAAGTCTACTACTTTTGGTTGTTTTTGTTTTTGTTTTCCTTTCTTGTAGTTTTTCCCTTTTGTTCTGAGAGTGCTTTCATAACATGACTAATATTTAACATGATTGTATAAGTATAACCTATATCAGATTGCTTCTTGTTTTGGGGAAGGGTCAGGGAAGAGAAGAGAGAAAACTCACAAAAATGAATGTTGAAAATTATCTTTACATGTAATTGGAAAGATGAAATACTCTTTTAATAATAGCTTTTTATTTTTCCAAATACATGTAAAGATAATATTCAACATCCACCCTTGTAAATACTTGTGTTTCAAATTTTTCTCCTTCTCTCCCATTGTACCCATAGACAGCAAGTAATCCAATATAAGCTAAACATGTACAATTCTTCTAAAAATATGGGATACTCCTAAGTAAAAAAAAACATATATACATATATAAAGTATATATTTATATATCATGTGTAAATATATTTATATAAATAAAATGTAATGAAATATGTAAAAAGTTTAAAAAGCAGAATACAAATGCTAGCTGTTATTATTATCATTGTTCACATTTCACAGAAAACACTCAAGAGGTCCAGAACTTGTTTGATCCTTTAGGAATCTCCCAGACTAGAAAAGGACATAGGGTTAAAGCTAACTCCCTGGGACCAGCTGGAGACCTCAAGGCCTTCCCAGGGATAGAGCAAGAGCAGCAAGGAGAATGAACATCAAATGCAGACAGAGTCTGGAAGGACAAAGCAAAATCCAAGTACTGTGTGAGCTTGTCTATTCCCGAGGAAGGAAGAAAAAATGGAAGATGTATCATGTCCCCAAATACCAAAGGAGACAAGTTAACCACAGGAGTAGACAGTGAGGAACAGTGTAACTGCCTGAAAACCTAATACTATATTTTGCTCTCACCTGTTTTGATTCTACTTAAATGTTGCTAAACCAATCTGGAGGAAGTTATGAAACTATACATGAATCCCTTGAAATTGTCTTAGATCACTGTTAATAGATGAAACTGAGAGAAGGGGCAAACATGATTCACTAGGTGTTTCTATTTCTCTAGAACTTATATCAAATTAGGAATTCTTAGCTCTTTTTGTGCATTGGTCCCCTTGAGCAGTCCAGGAAAGCCCTTTCCAGAATAATATTTTCAAATCCATAAAATAAAATACAGGGATTCCAAAGGAAACTAATAATATTAAAATATAATATATATATGTATGTGTAGATAAATATACATATGCTCATATATAATACACTTATATGTATATGTAGATATGTAGATATATGTATGCATGTGTTTGTTATATGTATTTAAGTATATATAGACACATACATATATAGATATAGATAAACACACTTATATAAAAATCAACAGACCCCTACCCTATACCCTATCTTGACTTCAGTTTATAAAGCAAGGGCAATCATTCCAGATTTGTTAAAGATTTGTGCAACTTTAATCAACTTTTATATTGTTAAGTTGTTTTTCAGTTGTGATTCTGTGATCCCATTTAAGGTTTTCTTGAAAGAGATATTGGAGAGATTTGCCATTTCCTTCTCCAGCTCATTTTATAGATGAGGAAACTGAAGCAAACAGGATTAAGTGACTTGCCTGGAGTCACACCGAGGCCAGATTTGAACTCAGGAAGATGAATCTTCTTAACTCCAGGTCCAGTGCTCTATCCACTATGGCACTTGGATGCCCAATCTTTTTTAGATAGAAAAAATGCTAAGAATGAAGGTGGATTCCTAATTTCTCTCTGTTTTCTACTTCCAGAGAAAGTCTATTTACTGAATTTATGTACATTTCCTTGTTCATCAGAATTTAGGCTAGGAAGAAATAGTCAGTGCTGGCAGGATCTTAAAAAACCAAAACTATTTTTTAAAATGTAAAATCCATGCATTCATTCACTTCATCATTCATTCAACGAGCACTTATTCCACTCCTCCACATACACAAGGCTCCTGGGCATTAAAAACTACAAAGGTCCATCTGGTAACCTGTCATTCCTTCTGCAAGTTGGTCTCAGCCTAGCAATGAGGTACCACTCCTTCTGGAAATGGAAGACCCTGGCTTGTAGGACCACTGGGCTTGGAGTCAGAAGACTTGAGTTAATGTTCTCACTCTAACATATACCAGCTCCACAATATTGGGGCCCCTTTCTTCCCCTTTATTGGGTATTGTTTTCCTGTGTCTTAATTTTTGGATGATGGCTTAGGCCCTCTGAGAGCCCCCCATGCAGAAAGCCTGTCTTTAATCCTTGGAAGAACATGAACCATCACCAGGTTATATTTAATTTCATCCTCGAGGTTACATGGAGATTTGGCCTTGCTCTTCATGCATTAGATCCTTCCCCAAAAGGACTTGTTGGATAGAACGTCCCTGAGGCTCTAAACTTCTAAAGCTATAGAAAATGAGAACTCTTCTACAAAATTATTTTAAGGGAGGATAAGACTGAGGCTGAGGAGAGGAGAATCTGACCCTGAACAGGATCTAGATCGTCAGTACAGAGCCAACTTTCCCATTTTCTTCCTTTAATGAGCCAAAGAAGGCTTGTTAAAATGAATGTCCCCCAAGTAAACACAGTCAGTCCATGCTCAATCACATGCCCATATTTAGGGCTTTGAGAAAGGGAAGGACGATTCACTAGCTATTGCATAAGGGGACGATAGGTAACGATGCTTCTAAAGTTTACATCAACTATCTCTTGGGACAGGAGAAACTAAATTCCACAAGCATTTAGCAAATACTGTGTTAAATTTTTTTTAAATACCAATTATGTGCCAGATAGTCTATTGATGGGCTAGCTGTTTTATCTTAACTAAGCTTCAATGAAAGAATTGGATTCAGTGACTTCTACAATCCCTTTCGGCTCTAAATCTATGGTCTTGGGATCCCCGTGATCTAGTGAATGGAGAGCTACCTTCCTCAAATGGACTTTGTTCTTGTAAGCCAGTGAGAATATATAGTATGCAGACATTGAGTTTTAGGTTTTAGTTCATAGAATTACACATTTAAAGCTGGAAGGGATCTTAGAGACCATTAAATCCCACCCTCTTATTTTACATAACGAAGAAAATAAGGCACATAGAGAGGGAGCAATTCTCCCAGATTCACACAGCTAGCAAGCAGCAGAATTGAATTTGGTTCTTCCTGATCCAAACCCAGTATTTTCTCCACTATGCTTTGTTTTAGGAATGATACAAACTGTGACAAGTCCAGAGGAGGGTGACTGAAGGATGCTGAGTTTGGTTTTGCCATCCTACTCATGGAAGAATCTTTTACATACCAGGTTCTGGTTTAGCCTCTGTTTGGACAGTGCCAGGAACTCAGTGACCCTCTAAAAGATACAGAATGCACTCATGATGGTAGAAAAATTAAGCATCTGTGTCATGTTCCAGTTGACAAGAAGCCTGTTAATTATTGTCAAACATTCTGAGACATGATGCTAAACACTGGGAAGAAAAAGATAAAAAAACAGAACAATGTCTGCCCTCATGAAATTTATACTCTGCTGAAAAAGGGGGTGGCTATGGTATCACACAGAATGTGTATTATAATAATAGAAAGTCTTCAGAGAAATCTGGGAAGATTTGTATGAACTGAAGCAGACCAAGGAATATAGTTTATACTATTGTGACAACATTATAAAAACTGAGCTATTTTGAAAGACTTAAGGACTCTACAACATAATGATTATGATTCTGGAGGAATGATAATGAAGAAAACTACCCAGCTCCTGACAGGTGGACTAATAAGGGGAACGAAAAATACTTAGACATGGCCAATGTGGGTCTTGGTTTTAGTTGGCATTTTATATTTGTTATTAGGGTTTTCTTTTTTTCTTTTCCCCCCAGAGTGTGGGGAATGGATGAGGTGACAGTGAGAAAAAAATAAATGTTCTGATGATAGAAAAAATAAATACAAATAAGGTTGGAAGTAATAGAAAGAAGAGAAATCCAGATGTGTTGTAGGAATGCAGGAGAGACAATTACTGTGGCAGCTTTTGGAATATTTGAGGATAGTTATTTGTTTCCTCTAATTTCTTTTTTCCCAGAAGCATGATACATTAGGAGTCAGAGGATCTGGGTCAAATCTCAGCTCTAGTGGTACCTCATGAACTTGGACCTATCACAACCACTTTGGGTCTTATCTTCCTCTTTTGTAACATGAGAGAACTGTTCTAGACAAACCTATTAAGTTCCCTTCTACCTCTGAGTCTTTTAACTGTATTATTCCCAAGTCCTTCAATCTGCATCATTTCCAGTATCCTTTGCACCTTTGTTCAATTGATACATTTCTTACATAATACATACCCAAACAAAACAGAAAATAGTGAAAATACAATTTTTCTTATGGAAATATCCTCCTATTTGTGTAGTATAAGATCATATTCACTTTATTTTTCAGCAGAAAAATTGGAAATACAGTGAAAGATTCTGTGGGTTCATATTGTGTTTGTGGTCCATCAAAATCATCAGACTTTCTTCAGGTAGCTACTCCCACCATTTCCCTCCTTCCATCATATCACACTGACAATATGGTAGCTAGCATATAGTTATTGTTTGCCCTTTTATTTGAAGAGGGCCAGTGATATGACAAGGTAATATCTTGCTCATGACTTGGATTTAAGTGAGGTGGAGTTGTACAAAGTCATCAACTTTATTCTCTCTTCCAGAGTCATCAAAGTCCAGTGTCAGGACAAAAATCAAGATAAATGGCGATGGCCTGGGATGCAGTGGATGACCTTGGCATTTTAAATATTTGACAAAGCTCTGTGCTCCATTGCTCCAGCCATCTTCATGCCCATTGGACTAAGTTGTTCTCATCTGCCCATTCCACTGGGGAAAGTCTTCATTTGTCTGGGAAAGACATCCCCCCAATTCACCGACGAGTTTGAGGTTTGTTGGTTACCCTCAACCTGGGTCAGCCTATGTGCCAGGATATCATGTTACAGCTCTTTGGAGTCCCAGGAGAGAGTCGGCAGCCAGTGGACACCAAAGGTGGAGAAGCAGCCCAGAAAAGGGACTGGCAGGCCCTCACATCAGAGGAGCTAATCCTTCCTGAACACCTCATTCCCATCACCCTCTTTGGGACTCATTCTAACAGATTTGCATCCAGAACACAGGCTTCCAGATGGGCCTGATCCAGACAGAATACAGAGTCCTATGTTCTGGACATACCACATCTCTTAATGAGACCTCCTATTACATGCCCAGTACCGAAACCTCTCAGATGGAATACAAACATGCATCTGAGGTGTGCCCCAGGTGCCTAGTCAAAGAGTCAGCTATTGTGACCTCTACCTGACTAGTTACTTCTTTGCTCCATTCTACCCTGATTCCCAAACTGGGGAGCATTCAATGAACATCGTGGCTCCCATTTAAACACAGACCGTAGGGGACCTAAACAAGGCTACTTGGGACCCATCATTTTATCTTTTTGTTAGGAAAAATTCAAAATACAGTGAAAAGAACCCCAAACATAACCTTAATAATAATGGATAGCATTTATATAGTGCTTTAAAATTTGCAAAGTGCTTTATACATATTGACTCGTAATGATGACCCTGTAAGTCTCTTACTATTTCCATTTTTGCAGGCGAGGAAACTGAAGCTGAAAGTATTTAAGTGATTTGTCTAGAGTCTCACAGCTAGTAACAGGATTTGAATCAAGGTCTTCCTGACTGAGTTAGTACTCCAGCCATTGTATTAACTCAATACCTGTAAATAGCACAAGGCTGGGTAGTCGGAGAAGTCACCTCTGAGACTGTCTCTTCAGGACCTTGCCCAGATAGCTCAGGTAATGCATCTCCCAGATCCATCTGACTATTTGCCTGGAATATGTCACTTTTTAATGATTGACTGGGGCTGAGTCGTAAGTGGGTGAGAAGCTTTCACCTCTGAAGAAGGAGCCTTTTCTCTGGGGGACTATCGAATGGATATGGCTATTTTTCCCTCCCTCTGCCCTGAAACATGATACCTGCCTTGTCCAGCAGCTTCAAGGCATTGGTGACGTCTCCAAATGGCCAGTCACAAAAGAGACTCTCTGAGCACATAGACAGAACATGGGAAAATGTCTGAAGTCTCAGAGTTCATCACAGCCCCATCCAAATTTCTTGTTTTCTCAACCTTGAACTTTCACTTTTAAAATAAACAGCATGCTAGACAAAAGAATTCACTTTGGAGCTGAGGCCTTCTCAGTTATCTTCTTTCCTTCTCTGAATTTTAATGTGTCACCCACAGCTAGGGTGGAAATTTGTACCCTGGGAACCTCTTTTTAGAATGTTTCAGTAGTGAATTTTCCTCAAGCCTGTTTGGGGAACACTGGGGGGGTAAGGTGAAGGAATTGCCCCTTTTCTTTGGTACAAGTTATATCTTTTGTTTTCACTGAGGTTTTAGAAATTCAAGGATAGGACAGAAGGGGATGAGGTGGAGGGGATGAATGGTGGGCTCTTAGATCTCTTAGGATCATCCAGACCCTTTGGGGGTGAAACTTGAACCTTCTTCTGTGGTTTCAGGGGAACTGTCTTTTCACTTCACTGTGCTGTCTCTCATATATAGCTCTTTAAGGTTTACAAAGTGCTTCCCATTCCTCAGCTTACTATTCCCCACATCAACACTATAATGTTATCAGTACATGTACATTATTTTCTGTTTTTCAGGTAAGAAAATGAGGACCAGAAAGAGGCCTCAGGTAGGGAGAGCAGGGCCAAGACGAGCCCAGAGAACATCTCACCCCCTTTCTTTTTCTTCAGAATTTGCTATTAATAACAACGTGACCACGTCATCAACATGATTTTATACCCAATATAACAATTCTAGAATTCATGACCCTAGACCGAGGAAACTTCTGCCTTTAAAAAAGCATCACTATTTCCTAACATTAATAATAATCATTGACATTTACAGAGTGTTTTATGGTTTAAGTACTTTCCGCCTACTATTCTATTTGACTTCACAACAATGCAGTGAGGTAAGTGCTACAGATATTTTATCTCCATTTTAGAGATGAGAAAATGAAGACTGGGAAGAATTAAGTGATTTATTTTCCCCTCTGGGCACTGACTTTACATACTTTTCCATCATGATTCCTTTTTCTCTAGAACTTGTCTTAATTTGTCTTAACTTGTCTTAACTTGTCTAGGATCTTTTCAGCCTGCAATATCCTTCCACCATGCTAGCCCCTTTTTCCATTGGTAAGCTCCAGTCAGGGCCTCCATTGTGAATAGATCCAAATAGACTATGTTTCATTTCCCTGCCAGCTGTGCTTCTGACTCTAAGGATTTTGCCACCATAGCCCTGTGCACGGGTATCCCTTCTCTAGGTATCCTTTTATGTATTGCCTTTGCCATTAGAATGTAAGCCTCTTGAGGGTAGACACTGCCTTTCTTATTCCTTCTATTTGTATCTCCAGCACTTAGTATATTGGCTGGCACATTGTGAATGTTTAATAAATGCTTCTAATTTTTATCCACTGCATCATGAGCCATTGTCAGTCATCCTGACTTTTGCCTTACTACTGGATTTTGATGGCTCTTGAAGGAATAGTGTGAGACAAACGGCTTTGTACAATACAGCCTCACTTAAATCCAATACACACAGAAGTCAAGATCTCACCATGTGATGTCATTGGTCCTCTTTGAGACAGGACAAATAAGAATACCCAGGAGAATATACTTGATTGAGATAAGATTTGAACTCAGGTCTTCTCAGCCTTGCCACATTGCCAGTTCCTTAGATTCTAGTATTCTCTACCCATTTCTTTTTGCTAATTTTTATTTATTTCTTTAGATTATTCTCATTTACAAATATATCCTTCCTCTACCTGATGGAGCACTCCTTGTAATAAAAAAGGAAAAAAATAGAGGGGACGTGTTTAGCAAAACCAACATATCAACCAAGTTTGACATCATATGACATTCCACACCCAAGTTCTCCCACCTCTGCAAGAAAAAAAAAAGGAAGAGAGGGGCATTTTCTTAACTCTTCTTTAAGGAAGACCTTGCCTATCCATCTTTTAAGGAACAGTTCAAGTTGGGAAGGGCAGGGAAGGGAATAAGTATTTATATGGTATGTACTATGTACCAGATAGGTGGTGCCATACTGCACAGAATGCTGGGTTAGAAGTTAGGAAAACTCATCTTCCTGAGTTCCATTCTACCCTTAAACACTTATTTAGCTGTTTGCTCTTAACTGTTTGCCTGAGTCTCTTCACCTGTAAAATGAGCCAGAGAAAGAAATGGCAAACACTCCAATAATTTAGCCAAGAAAACCCCAAGTAGAGTCATGAAAAATGATTGAATAACAATAGCTCTATGCTAGATGCTTCTTACAAACTCAGAAAAAGGAATATTCTTTGACCACTCTTGAACAGTCTCTTTGGACTCCAAATTGCAGTGACACTTTGCACTGAACTCACTTAACATTTATGTCCAAGTCTGTAATGTTGTCCCTCTTCATGTCTGCCCCCTGGCTTCTCTGGCTTCCTTTAAATTCCAATTAAAATCTTCTACAGGAAACCTTTCTTAATTTTCTCTCTTAATTCTCATGCCTTCCCTCCATTAATTATTTTCTATTTATTCTGTGCCTTGCTTATTGTATATATTTGCTTATCGTCTCTGTTAGATTGTAAGCTCCTTGAGGGCAGGAACTATTTTTTTGCTTTTTGTATCTCCAGGACTTAGTGCAGGGCCTGGTACATAGTAGGAACCTAGTATATACATATGGATTGACTGACTCTATCATGAGATAATATTAAGAGGCAAGGCAAGCCAGGGGAAGAGCCCACTGTGTCTTTTTGACAAGAAGTCTTCCTTGGCCTTCTGGTGAAGTTCTAGAGCGTACTCAAGCTCACAGTAAATTCACACTTCTCCATCCTTATAGGCACAAACCCCAACTTAAGTATTTGGTTTACAAAGGGGCTACAAATCAGAAAAGGCAGAAGACTAAAGAGAGGACAGACAAAAAAGAATTTAACAGAAAGAGATCTGTGCAAGATGGCACTTCTACTGGAAGTCAAATAGCCCCAGAGATGACATCAGTGAAATAGTGGAGAATAACTGGGCTAATCTTGGAAATGTATGAACATGAGATACCATCGATGAACTAGCAGCAATGGATTTACTATTCCAAGCCAAGGACCTGGTTTAAGCAAGGAGCTTTGGGGACTGGCTTAACGGAGGAGCAATGAGTCACAGAATCATGAAGAGAAGCAAACTCCAACCTTGTCTTTCTTGGCTAAGTGACTCATATGGATTATTCAGGTTTGGTTAGAATAGCATTCCTGGGGTTTTTCTTCCTCCTTGGTTGGGGAGTAGAAGGTAGTGCTGTAATTCTGGATTAAATGTATAGGTCTCTGGCTAAGGTGGAGCTCACAGGTTGTTTTCACTTTCAGGTAAAAGGGCAATCAAGGAAATTCAGTAAATCTAGAGAAATGTCTAGGTCCCTGAGGAAGGTCCACTAGAGACAGAAGGACATTATTTATGGGCTCAGACATATGTGTGTATGTATATATATATATATATATATATATATATATATATACATAAATATTAGATTTTCTCTATAGGAAACTCAAACTTGTCTTCAATCTAATTCAACATTCACTTATTGGGTACCTACTATTTAACATTTTGTCAGCTTGACTGCCTACATAGGAGCCACAGGGATCTTTTCCTTTTTGGTGGAAAACTATACATGAGACAAATTCTAATATTCCTAGGGGGAAAGCCTTGGCAGGGTCATGAGCCAAAAAGAGCTCTTAGAGAGAGCTCCCACTCCACTTAAACCAGAGCTGCTTCTCCATATGTCCTATTGCTTTTCCCTAAGGCTCCATGGAATGAGTCACTGCTGTCCACACAATGTACTTCATCATGGATCACACATATCAAGGAAATCCTGCCTTGGCAATAAAACAAGAGGCAGGCAGTTCAGGGAGACAAATGAGATGCCATGAAGTAGGACCCCACTCTCCCAGGAGAGGTGACAGGACAGCCCCATACTAAGTCAGTACCGTGTATTCAGAGCCCCTAGTAAGGACCTAAACACTGTCTGGTCTCCTCCACACTACATCTGTTGATTTGCCTGGCTTGACTCCATGGAACAAGATGTCCTTTCCAGGATAAGATCATCATTTCTAAACTCATCACCATGCTTCTAACTCAACCACCTCCCTCAGCCTCCTCTCCCCTCTGATTGGAGGGTTGGAGGGTACAGTCCTGGACCATTTGGCCCACTCCACTCTGTATTCACTGTTCTGACTGCTTTCAACTCCACAGAATAAGATGTCCCTGTGCTAGGTACTACTTAGTTTCCCACGTGCACTTTCTTGCCTTCTTTTGGGTATTGCCTTTCTCCATTAGATTGTAAGCTTTCCGAGGGCAGGGACTGTCTTTTTTTTTTTTTTTTTTTTTTTTTATCAATTGCACCACTAGGGTTTAGCACAACATGAGGCACTTAGAAGATATTAAGCAGGTACTAGCACTAGACAACTATCAAGAGAGAGGCAAGAAGAAAATGACATAAAACCACTGCCCACCTTGGAAAGGATGGCCAACCATCCAGGAGCTGGATAACATGGATGCAATAATTCAAAGTGAAAAAATAGCTTGCCCATCATTTCTAACATTACTTCCATCCCACAGATGCTTAGAGATGCCCCAGTGTGTATTAAAGAAATGGTTTTCTAATTGGCTGCTGGCCAAGAATTGAATGTGACTACAAATGATCCTTTCTTTCCCGGTTGAGATAGAAGAAAGTACTTCTGTAAGCTTCTGGATGAGAAGAGAAAGATGGTACCAATGGACTATTTCCCACCCAAGGCTGGTGTTTGGTTGTGACATGATGAAGCTATCAAGACACCATGTCCTTCAAGCAAAGATGGGAATTGTCTTGTAGTTCTGCCACATTTAGAGTAATTTGGTGGGGGTGAATGCTTTGTAGCATGTAAGTTTGTGCCCTGTCTCCACAGGGACTGAGAAGGTATAGAGGACCATGTACATCAAGTTGAAAGTATGTCTTTGTACTTTTATTCATGCTATATTTTCTTAGTCAATATCTCCTTTGTAAAAATTAATTGATATTAATTAGCCAAATGACATTAGCACACTAAGCATGGGGACTAATTAATGATATAGAGGAGATATTAATTGGCATTGGGCAAAGTGATATTGGGCAGAACATACCATAATGAGAGCTTGAATCAATAGTATTAAAAAGATACCCATAACCCCCCAGGACAGAATATCTCTAGAACTCTGAGGGGGACATATAGCCATTTGCCCTTTGGAAATGACTTTCTGGTATGAACACGGGTTGGGGTAAAGACCCCCAAGATTCATATGGAGGGACACACATTTGCCTCTTCCATGTACTTCTGAAGGAGATCTATCAATATTCTAGAAGCAGCTAAGTGGAACAGTATATAGAATTATGGGCCTGGAATTAGGATTTGATTTCAAATTCAGTCTCAGATATTTACTAGTTGTGGGATTCTGGGACAAGTCACTTTTGTTTGCTTGAATTTTTCTAACTATAAAATGGAGATAATAATAGCACCTATTTCCCAAGGTTATTGCGAAGATAAATTAGATCCTATTTGTCAAATTTAGCACAGTTCTTGGCACATAACAGTGATTAAGAAATGCTTATTTTTTCTTTCTAATTGGTGCCATCTCTAAGGCTAAGAACATTCATTCTCAGATTCTGTCTTCCATGGAAGTACCAGTGTACCTGCCTAGAAGGTAACTCACAGAAAACAGACATATTCATCTCAGGGCATTTCCACATCTTTTAGGGTCCTGGCAACTCTGGGCATTTTTACCAGAAATAATTAATGCTTGAAACACTCTCCCTCTTCATGTCCATCTCCATCTTCTTTCAAGCTTAATTTCCACTTTTAAAAGAAACTTTTCCCAATCTCCTTCTATTCATTATTTCCATTTTATCCTGTGTATGTATCTAGTTTGTACGTAATTGTCTGAATATTATCTCCTCCATTAAACTCTGAAGAACAGAGACTTCTTTTTTTTCTTTATTTTTTAATATCCCTAGCACTTGGCACACCAGTAGATACTTTAAAAAATGCTTGTTGACTGACTTTTTGAGTGCAAGTACATGCAACTTCCACAAGTTTCTGTTCCAAAGCAACTATTTCCAGTCCTTGGAGGAAGGAAAGCCTGTGCTCATGTGATCTCTCCTCATGAAGCAGGCCCCTTTGTACCAATCTGTCTTTTTAGTAGGGAAAGCCAAAAAGAAAGACAAAGAGTGACCTGATCTGCTAGCTTGCTTTCAAAGATCACAGGGAGGGTTGTCTGATCCCACAAGGGTCTATCCTCATGAGCCTCAGACAATGGATCGCCTTAGACACAGCTCATTCTGAGAGACAATCAATAGTTTTCTGAACACTCTCAGCAAAGCGATAATTGGTCTGCCCATACTCCATGGGGAGGTGTTCCTCAGACACCTACAAACAAAAGCTCCAATTCTGTCATATCACCAAGTTGACAGGGGAACTCATCCGAGACTCTCCTCCCTAGTCAATGCCCTTCTACAGAAAAGTTCATTTGATGGAGACTGCATTTTTCCCCAGAGTTATGGTACAGATACAAAGAGGACTTGCTTAGTAATCAGTATAGTAAAGGCGCAGGGCTATCCAAGACTGGGGGTACTTGTTAAATTTAACAAATGACCTTTCCATGTATTACCCCATTTGGGGTAATTATACCTACTTTCAGTTGAAGGAACTGAGGCTCAGAGAAATGGTCACAGAACAAATGAATGACAGTCAACTTCTCTGAGGATTCCCCTCCCAGTGTAGTCTAGCCTTCCTGCAGCCCAGAAAAGTCTGGAGTTCCTAGGGAAAGATGGCTCTCTGGCTTGTTTGCTGGCTTCCTATTTGTAAGCACCATGGGTGAGAGTGACTGCGGGTGAGCTGTTATTTCCAAGGCTGCCTCAATATTTGTACAAGAAAAACTTGGCTGCCTTTTCAAGCACCTTCCCCTAGGATGTTTGGAGCTGAACTTCTGTCCCGTGGAAGGTCAGCTGAGGCTAACCCAAGTCAAAACTCAATACTTGTTGGAGCCTCCTTCATTTTCACAGCATCCCAGAGGTTGGAAAGGATTTCAGAAGTCCCCAAACTTAGTCTAACCCAAACTCAAATCAAGAGCCTTCTGGGCTGCCATATAACTCCCAAATATTCATTCAGCCTACACCTAAAGACTTAGAGTGAGAGGGAGGACCCCGCTAGTTCCCAAAGCAGTTCACCCCCTTTTTTGGATTCCTCTAATTACCAGGAAGCTTTTTCTTTCAGAAAGCTGATGAGTTGGTCCACTGAGGCTGAAGAGTTAAAATTAAACTCCTGGAAGGCAGGGAGTATGTCCTTAAAATCCTGAGCACCAAGTACAGTATCAAGTATACAGTAGATATTTAATAGATGTTGATTGAATCAAATTGAAACAAAATAAGTATATTTTTTTTTTCACAACAGCCCTTTCAATGTCCCCTGTACCACTTAGTCTTTTCTTCTCCAGAAACTACACCCAGTTCCTTCAGTTGATGGATATTAGTACCCTCTCCAAAATGGCCCTTGTACTCCAGATGTGGTCCAACCAGGACCTATCATCTCTATCACCTCCATGATGAATTATGCAGGCCCCAGTCCGGCTCGGTCTGGCTGCCTTTCCTGGACTAGGCTGGATGTTTACCATTCTGGCTTTTGGCTGTGGGTCAGGAAGGAAATAACATAGGTGGTTAGAGCTCTGGGCGTCAAGCTCTGAATGAATCACCAAACAGCCACGAAGGCTTTCTCTGTAATCAGCACAGTGAGGGACACGCAGCCACCTAAGACCAGGGATGCTCCTTAAGACCTTTAGAAAGACCTTTCCAATATGTTTAGAAAATTTGCACGTGTTTAACCTAAATTGGATTATTCACTGTCTGGGGGAGGAGGGAAGGAGAAAAGTTTGAAATGCAAGGTTTTGTAAGGGTGAATGTTGAAAACTATCTTTGCTTGTATTTTGAAAAATAAAAAGCTATTATCATAAAAAAAGATCTTTCTAAACATAACCTCATTTGATCCTCATGATCCCCATGAAAAAGAAATTTATCCAGAAGTGAGTTATTATCCCCATTTTACTGCTGAGGTTCAGGGAATCTTAATTTTGCATGTCAGGGACCCTTTAGACATTCAAATGAAGCCTATGAACTCTTCAGTTTTTTAATGCATAAAATAAAATATATGGGATTACTAAAGATGCCTATTATGTGAAAATTGTTATTTTTTTTAAATTTAAAAAGTTTTTCTTAAGTGCTTACTATGTGCCAGGCACTTTTCTTAAGTGCTTTACAATTATCATTTCATTTAATTATCACAAAAAGCTTTGTAGCTAAGTGCTATTATAATCTACTTTTGACAAATGAGGAAACTGAGGCAGACAGAGATTAAGTGACTTGCCTGGTATTACATAGTCTGAAGTTTGATTTCAACTCAGGTCTTGATTCCAGTCCAAAAAGGACCTTGGTCTCTCTATCTCTGTCAAGCTGGAAGGAAGGCAGCCCCTCACAGGCCCAGTCTCAATCCTGCTTTTTCCTGACCTCCTTAGACAATCTTGTAGCCTTCTGTGCCCAAGGCTCACCACCTGATTGGCTCTATTACTACTGCAGCTCAGAACTCCTGAGCCTAAAGTGATCCTCCAGCCTCAGCCCCTCCAGAAGCAGAGATCCTGACACATCTATCTATCTATCTATCTATCTATCTATCTATCTATCTATATATTTTTTTAAACAAGTTCCCAGTTCTCAAGGGACACTTGAAGAAACTGAGGGTCCAAGAGATTAAATATCTTAAGATCATAGATTGGGATTAGAAAGGACGAAAGGGACAGCATGGTCCAGTCCCCTCATTTTACAGATAAGGAAACTGAGACCCAGGTTAAGGGCCAAAGGCCACACAGCTAGGTGGAGAAGTGGGATGTGGATCCACAGCTCATCTGTTTCCATGTCGCTCTCACCACCCTCTGTGTTACCACGCAGTGCATTGAGAGCATATGGTTACCTGGTTTAAAAGGCTGTGTCAGGGGCCAGGCAACTAGTTCTGCTGATCCAGGAGAGCTGGTCCTGCTGGCTTTTTCACAGGAGCGATTTAGGCCACCGTGAGTTCCGTGCCCACAGTCACCTGTCTTCCCCGGGGCTCCTGTCCCACTCCCGGTGGGCCGTGGACATAGGCAAGGTCACCTGCCCTCACGAGCCACCTTCAGCAGCCTCTCACAGAGCCATGATGCACACTGGACAGAGACTCCTTCACTGGGACAGAAGACAAGCAGAGGGGGCTTCCAGGCCCACGAGTCCCTGCCTCAGCCCAGGCAGAAGGGGAAGTCAGGCCCAATCAGACCACACTATCAAGTCTGAATCCAAACAGGGAACTCTACACCAAGCAGGCCTGGGAGACGGCCTCATCCTCCCCACAGAGGCACAGGCAATTCCTTTTTCTGTCCGCACCCCCTCCGCCTCCTCTCCCCACCCCCAGCCCCATCATCACTTTTACAAAGGAAATTAGTCAAGGAGCTGTGGTTTTAAGTTGCTTTAATAGACCAAAGGAACAAGGACAGAATTCAGAATCCATCCAGGGCCAAATCTTCACTTCTGATTACTTTACCCTGCCGGGTGAGGGGGAATGTAGGCTGTAGAAATGCTAATGTCATAACCAATCTACAACTGGGGAGCCCTAGCCTAGAAGCGAGGCACAAACTTGGATAGAGGAAGCAGAGACCTTATGGTCTCCCTCCCTCCAAGCAGAAGCACGCCATGCAGGAACTGCTGACATTTCTAAAGCACTTTATAACTTAATAACCATAGCCGGTCTAGGAGAGTCACCCCTCTGCAGGGGACAGAGAGCTGGTTTCTAAGTCAAGAAGAACTGGGTGCAAGTCTCACTCACTTCTGACACATGTTAACTTTGTGACTCTCGTCATTTAACCTCTCAATACTCACCCAAGACATTGGTGGAGAGACTTTACCTCCCTGAAATGCCTCTCTTCCCATAGGAGTCTGGTATAAAAAACAACTACCAAAAGACATTTGGAACTTGCTTCCCTTCTAATCTTGTCTACATTAGTTTTGTTTGTACAATTTTTTTTAACTTAATATAATCAGAATTATCTATTTTGTGATCAATAATGATCTCCAGCTCTTTTTTGGCCACAAATTCCTTCCTTCTCCACAGATCTGAGAGGTAAACTAGCCTTTGTCCTTCTAATTTGCTTATAACATCATCTTTATGTCTAATATCCCAAATGGGATCTTAAAGGAGGGAAAGGGACCCGCATGTGCATAAATGTTTGTGGCAACCCTCTTTGTAGTGGCTAGAAACTGGAAACTGAGTGGATGCCCATCAATTGGAGAATGGCTGAATAAGTTATGGTTTATTAATGTTGTGGAATATTATTGTTTTATAAGAAATAACCAGTAGGATGATTCAGAGAGTCCTGGAGAGACTTACATGAACTGATGCTGAGTGAAATGAGCAGAACCAAGATCATTATACATGGCAACAACAAGATATGATGATCAATTCTGATGGATGTGGTTCTTTTCAATAATGAGGTGATTCAAGCCAGTTCTATTGGTCTTGTGATGTAGAGAGCCATTTGCACCCAGAGAGAGGACGGTGGGAACTGAGTGTGGATCACAACATATATATCACTCTTTTTGTTGTTGTTTGCATGCATTTTGTTTTCTTTCTCATTTTTTCTCTTTTGATCTGATTTTTCTTGTGCAGCAAGATAATTGCATAAATATGCATGCATATATTGGATTTAACCTATATTTTTAACATGTTTAACATATATTGGGTTATTTGCCATCTTGGGGAGGGAGGAGGGAAATTTTGGAATGCAGGGTTTTGCAGGGGTCAATGTTTGGAAATTATCCATGCATATAATTTGAAAATAAAAAGCTTTAATTAAAAAAAAACAATATTCCCAATTTAAAGAGGAGGAAGTTGAGAATCACATAAATAGTAAGTTTCTGAGGTTTCTGAGGTAGAAGTGGGCCTATTTGAAGCCACATGAAGCTCACATTAGCTCTCAATCTGCAAAAGGTTTAGATAGGCTATTGATCTAGAGCAGGAAGGGACCTTAGAGGCCCTTGAGCCCAATTCCCCCTCTTTTTATAGTTGAGGAAACTGAGGCACAGAGAATTCTGGTGATTTGTACCAGATAACTTGGTTAGTAAGTTTCTGAGGAAGGATTTCTCACCACAGCCTTGTGAGGCCAGGTAAGAGAAGTTTTATTATATTGATTTTTCAGTTGCCAGAGGAAACATTTTTGTCCACAGCAATAAAAGTTACAATCTGGTCTTTTAATTCCACATCATTACCCTTCCCATGACCATGGGCCTACCTCCATTCAGTGATAAAAGAATGATTGTTTATTTTGGATTATGGATCATAGTTTAAATCAAGGTTCTTAATCTGGGATATGATTTTTTTTAATTTGATCATTGTATTTCCATATGATGATTTCTTTTATAATCTTATATATCTGATGCATTTAAAAACACTATTCTTAAAAAAAAACTAAAAACACTATTCTGAGAAGGGATTCACAAGTCTTACCGGAGTAGGACCAAAATGATTGGCTTGAGAAAAACACAGAAGGAAGAATCTTCTCCTTAGAGAGAAGCCCAGAGAAGGGAAGTGCTTAGTAGAAAAAGAAACTGTTTCATTGTTGTCTATACAGAGGTCATTCCCAGCTGGAATATAGACATTTATCAGGCACCAAAGTGGGAAAAAACAGCATCCTCTACTAGTGCAGAGAGAAAGGGGGGATGCCTTCCTTGTAGTAGTAGGTGCTGGATGCTGGGCAGCAGCAGGCTGAGACTGAGAGGGAAATGGGGAACAAGTCTATTAGAACCAGAAAGGGGTTTGTGTTGGCTAATAGGCATTTCTAGGTAAGGGACATGGTTTTCTTGTGGCATTTCTCCATCTCATTGAAAACCATTCCCAGTGAGTCTCTTCTGTAGTTGCACTGAGAGAGGTTCTAGGAGCAAGGTCACAGGCTTCAGAAGGGGAAGGGACCCAAAAGGTTTCCAAGTCTAACTAATCCATTCTACAGAGGAAGAAACTAAGGAAGACCTGAAAAGAGAAGAGATCAAGAAAGTTCTGACACATTCCCACAATCCTTTATAGACTGAAAGTCCTATTTTATGGGAAATCTCCTCCCCAGACTCTGGCCAATTTGAGAAACATTCTGAAGAATAAATGGATGGTAGAGTCAGAATTCATCCTAGTGTCCCATAAGCACTTCTTCAAAGACAACAAATACGGTAACCAAAGAGTCAGTGATCCTACCTTTCCTATTGGAACCTCCTGCTGTTCTCTTCATCTACTTTGGGCCAGGAGTGTGTTCAACAGCCTCCAAAAAGAGGCACACTATGAAGCATAAGCTCTCGGATCCCCAGCAGAGTCATTGTGGTCCCTGTGAAAATGTCAGAGTATATTCTGGGCAAAGAGGTTCAACCAGGAAGAAGAAAACTTTGAGGAAATCCTGTTATCTTTAAGCAGCTTATGCACTCATCTCCACATATTCCCCCAGCAAAGATACCTTGGTAACCACATCTCTACCCCATAAAAGCAGGAATCCACACATCAGCCTAGTAACAGCTGCCTTCTCCTTTTCCATCACACTGAGTCCAGTGGAATCAGATTAAGGATTATGGTTGAATAGCCCCCTTCAGAAAATGATGGCTTCTGCACACCAAACAAGCCCCTTTTCTTCCTCCCCCCCCCAATTAACTTCTTCATTGGCACATAAAGAAATAAAGTTTACCATTATGAAGGCTCTACTATGCACCAGGCAAGTGCTAGGTGATGAAGACAGAAAAAAGGGACCTAATTCCTGCCTGCCCTAAAGAAATTCACATTCTTCTTGGGGCTGGGGAAGAGGGGGTGAATAGAAGGAAATAGAAGCAAAAGATAAATACAAATAGGTGTATTCCAAAGTAGGATGTGAGGAAGGGACAAGGGAGAAGCTGACAAAATGGTAAGGAAAATTTGAGGAAAGGCCATTTGTATCTGGGGTGAAAGATTGTTGGAGGAGTGAGCACTGTAAGTGAAGCTTGGAGGAAGAAAGGGTTTATGAAAAGAAGATATGAGGAAGAAATATGTGCTGGGAATGGAGGAAGTTGCCTGTTCAAATGACCAAGATGGATTCCATGTTGAGGTGGGGGAGCAGTCCAGTTTGGCTGAAGTATTGAGTATATGAAGAGAAATAATGTGAAAGAAGGCTAGAAAGCTGGAAGAAAGCTGTTGGTGGGTCAAGGTAAGATAATTGTATTAGGTCTTATGAAGTACTAAAAGTTTTTAGGCAGGTGAGTGACATCATCAGACAGCTAAGCGATATAGTATTGACTTAAGTAGACATGAATTCATATGCTACCTTGAAGGCTTAATAGACTTTGGATAAATCATTTAATTTCTCCCAGCTGAAGTTTCCCTATCTTTAAGTGAAGATAATAATAGCACCATCCCGGGTTGTAAGGTCAAATGAGATCATCAAATGAAAGGTCACTTTGCAAATTTTAATGGGCTAGATGCTTTATCAGAACTATTAGTAAGGAAGATTATTTTCATAGCTATATTTAGACTGAAAAGGACAGGGGTTAGAGGCAGAGAAAACTATGAAGAAGTTATTACAATAGTCCAGCAAGAGGTGAAAAAGGCCCAAAGTCAAGTGATGGCTATTTGAGTGGAGAAAAAAAGAGTGGCTGTGAATAAAAAGAAATGGTGAGATAGAATCAATAGGACTTAGTAGCAGATTAAATGTTGGGGGAATGAAGAAAAGGAATATTCAAAGATAATCCTGAGATTTCAACCCAAGATGGAAGATGGAAAAACAGGAAAGTTTGGAAGGACAAGGTTTTTTGTTTTGTTTTGAAGCAGTGAAGAAATGACATGTTTAGTTTTGAACACACTATATTTGAAGTATTTATGTGGCTAAGACTACCCAGCAGACAATTGGAGGTGTAGGCCTGAAGTCCAAAGAAGAGATTAAGTTTAGGATTTAAGTTCAGACTGAACAGCAAGGTTATAATAAATAGTTCACAGAAGGAGATGTTCAATTTTTATTTTGCTTGATTTCTCTCCCCATTGGATAGCAAATGGAAAGAACAAAACAAGCTAGTCATAAATTATAACCCACAATAATGAGGATAAGGAGACAGTAAGAAAGTACCCTGCAGTCCTTGGTGAGTTGTCAGCAAGCTCAGATGAATTGTATTCTGGGGTTCAGGAAAAACCTGCAGACCTGCAGATGTGACTTCTAGCCATTATCAATGAGATTTCAAAGACTATAGAGAAGAAAGAGATTGATGGATTAAAGAGGAGCAATGGTCCCAGTTTTAGGAAGAAAAAAGATAGTGTCTGTAAATAGGCTAATGGGCTTGATATCAATTCCTGATCAACTTAGAGAATGAATTATCAAAGAAATGGTCAATGAGCTTCTTGGAAAAATTAGTTGTTATCATAAAGAACTATTACAGTTTCATTAAAAACAGATCTCGCTAAACCAACCCCATTTCTTTTTCTGAGAGTTCCAGAGTAGGTCAGGAATGTTGTGGATATGGTTCCTTCAATATTAACCAAACATTTAACATAGTTTTAAAAAATATTTTTGTTAAACAAGATGGAAGAGATATGGGCTAGACAATAGTGAAGTGAAGTTGGAACTTTTCAAATGGCTGGACCCAAAGAGTTGTCATTAATAATAGTCTGATGTCAACCAGGAAGGAATGCTCCAGGAATCTATGGTCTATGGTCTTATACTGTTTAATATTTCCATCAACAACTTAGATAAATTCACATAATATAAGCTTATTGAATTTGCAAATGACACAAAGCTAGAAGGAATAGATAGAATGTTGAATTACTGACTTAGGGTCTCCCCAAAACAGTCAATAAGTAATAAAATGAAGTTTAAATTGAGACAAATGTAAAGTTTTATATGATACAACTTGGAACAGGTTGAGTACAAACTAGATAGATGCCCTAGTTGACCCTTGAAGTCCTATTTAGCAAAGCCATCCACCCCCAGATCATATGCTGCTATCAGTAAGTCCATAGAAAAGCAAGTTACCACCTGCCTATTATTAATTAACTAATGAAGGATACCTTATGTACCAGCACAGAAGATCTCTTTAGACCATTTCAGATAATGAAATAAAAAGAAACCTTCAGCAACCTGAGTTTAGTATTCATCTAAGAGTATCATGATACAAAATATCAAGATTATTAAAAGATGAAAATATCTAGAGCTCACCATACCCCAACCCTGTACTTGGGATATTTTCAACCCTGTAAACTATCCACTATATCTAAGGAAGGGAAAAAAGGAAGGAAGAAAGAATAGAATGAAAAAGGAAAAAAAGGGAGGAAGGAAGGAAAGAAGGAAGGGAGGGAAGGAAGGAAGGAAGGAAGGAAGGGAGAGAGGAAGGAAGGTAAGAAGAAAGGAAGGAAAGAAGGGAGAGAGGAAGGAAGGAAGGAAAGAGGAAGAAAGAAAGAAAGAAAGAAAGAAAGAAAGAAAGAAAGAAAGAAAGAGAAGGAAGGAAGGAAGGAAGGAAGGAAGGAAGGAAGGAAGGAAAAGGAAGAAAGAAAGAAGAAAGAAAAGAAAGAAAGAAAGAAAGAAAGAAAGAAAGAAAGAAAGAAAGAAAGAAAGAAAGAAAGAAAGAAAGAAAGAAAAGTAGAGAGGAAGGAAGGAAAGAAGGGAGAGAAGAAGGAAGAAAGGAAGGGAGAAATGAAGGGAGAAATGAAGGAAGGAAGAAAGGGAAGGAAGAAAAGAAGGAGGAAAGGAAGGAAGGAAGAAAAGAAGGAAAGAAGGGAGGAAGGGAGGGAAGCAGGGAGGGAGGGAGGAAGAGAAGAAAAAAGTATCTAACCACTGTTAGCAAAGCTTCTAATAGTGAACTATTCTCTTCATTAAAAGGGCTGTCTGCCCAGAGTAATAGTTTCTGTTTAAGGAAAATTTGATCTCAAAAAGCCCTGGTGAAGGTAATTTTCCTCCCTATAAGAACAGGGCACAGAAGGCTTCTGAGTAATTTTATCTGGAGCATTGATCAAAAACTCCCCCCTTGTTTCCTCTTCTTGCTCCTCTCCTTTGGTGTTCTGGTCACAGTGATCCCCGTCCTCTCTTTCTTTCATAAGGACTGAGTGTAACTTATAACTCACTCCTCCATTTCAGGCTCATTGTTTCTCACCCAGTGATCTGTCTCGTGCAAGTGCTCGTGACTATCTAGGTCAAGTCCATGAGCTTCAGATGGGGTCTGCTCACCACCAGCCTTTCCAGACCCTGTGGCGCTCACCCGGAGAGAAATGAATTAATACTCCTAATCAGTCGGCATTAACATCATTCTCCTCCTGTGATTCTTTTCCAGGCTGAAATTGTCCTGGCTGTGCTTAGTGAACCAAGGATATCCAAAGAAAGACTTTGAGAGGGGCCTGTTTCCTAGTCCCCCCTCCTCCTGGTATCAGGAGAATGAAGTAATTCAAAGACAATTTCCAAGGAGAACTTGGAGCTCTGTTTCCTCCCCTCCCACTGAGCTGCCCATGCTGCAGGGGCTTTCTGATTGTGGCAATGGTTAAGTAACTCCTTCCAAGCAGATTCTTTCTTAGCTCTCCCTACCTGTGCAAGGGATCAGCACACACACACACACACACACACACACACACACACACACACACGGCACTACTACACCCACACTCTGTCCACAAATAGTGATGGGGCAAAAGTGGTTAATATTTAAAAAAAAAAAAAGCATGGGGGTGCAGACAGGAGGATGAAAAAAGACATTTGGAGAAAGAAGAGTTATTTGGAAGGCAGCAACTTTCTCATTGTACTGGTAGAAAACCAGAGAACCAGAGTTAGGAGGAAGTGGATTCAAATCTAGCCTTGGTGACTGGGCAAATTACTTAACTTACTTAACTCAGGGAAAAAAAAAGATTTAAGTTGCAAAGAAGGTATTTATCTGTGTTAGGAGATGGAGTTTCATCATAGTTCTCTATACAAATAAAATTAAGAGAAGGAAGGAAAGAAAAAAAGGAGGAAGAAAGGAAGGATTAAAGAAAAGAAAAAAGGTTAGAAAGAAGATAAGAAGGGAGGAAAGAAGGAAGGGAGAGAGCAAGGAAGGATGGAAGGAAAAGAGCAAACAGAAAAATTAGGAGAGGAGGAAGGGAAACACTTTTTCAATGGAATATTCACAGTTGTATTCTGGGGATCTCTTTTTCTCAGCCTGTTACAGGTCAGCACTCAGCATGCAAACTTCTCACCATGTGGGAACACTCCTCCCTCCCTGCTCTGCTATCAAAAACACAGCCACATCCATGGGTCATAACACTAAAAGACCCTCTAGAAACAGACACTTAGGAGTCAGTCTTCAGCTGTGTAATCTCATTGGCTGTGATGGGATTCTGGCCAAGGTCTTAGTTTAACAACTGACTTTGCCAATTAATGTGATTAGTAAGCTGAAATGCCAGCTCCCAGTTTGATAGAAATTTAAGAGCCACTGACCACATTTTTTCATAATGGCCCCTAGGCACCATGTTATTATCCCCATTTTCTAGATGAGGAAATAGATACCCAAAGAAGGGGGAATGAAGTATTTGAGACTCCAGATTTAGACAAAGTTAGATTAAGGGTTTTAACTAACTCTGAGTCCAGAACTCCCTTTCTGCCACATAAAGCAGGAAGGTTTATTATATAGAAATTTTTCTGTCTATAAAAGAGGGGGTTAGAATAGATGATGATTCCTTCCAGAATTAATTGTGGATTCAGTGATTAGAATCATCTACTGATTCATTGTTGTCTTTGACACAGTGTATAATGCCTGTACAGTAGTGTTTCATATTGATTGGAATTAAGCAATTCCTTCAGCATAATCTTGGGCAGATCACATCTCCAAATCTTTGTTTCATCTGTAAATGGAGCATGTAATGAGACTCACCTATTCTGCTACCCATTACCCCAGAAAAATAATTTGAGGGAGACTGTTCTTCAAAACCATTAGGATTCTCCAATTCTAGTCACCAGTGATTACCACTCAATGCAAAGTCATGCCAATTTATGATTTCTTCCGTGCTAATTGATAACACTAATTAAATCGAATTACTTTTTAAAAGGATACAAGGATACAATAAGGATTTTGTCTGAAGTATACTTATGTAGAATCATCTATAGAGAGGAGTAACTAGAGTGTAATAGAGTATTAGAATAGTTTAGTTATGGACATTAGAGTATGACCTCCATATATAGTGAAGGGGTAGAAGAGGCAGGTAGATGATTGGTGAGAAAATAGAACAAGAAGGTTGTGTGCAATGTGTGTAGTGCTGTGTGTCTGTGTTTTCCTTGTAATATGAAAAGGCTTAAATGAAAAAAGAAAAAGAACTGAAACAGTATTGAACATTGAGAAGAAAAAAAGAATACGATTGATAGTTAACAGTTTCTCGATTTGTAGAGATAAATTTGGATATCATGAACTCTCAAAGGAAAGTGAATGCTAATGATGCTTCGATAGAGTATGAAGTGGTTGGGAGCCAAGTAGCTTAAAATAGATGGCATTATACAGTGGGGTATAATATTCATTGAATTAAATTTAATTATTAGCAGCATAATCTTGGGCAACACATCTCTCCAAGTCTTTGTTTCCTCATCTGTAAAATGGAGATGTAGTGAGACTCACCTATTCTCCTCACCCATTCACCCCCTCATAAAAATAATTTTGAGGGACAGTACTGTTCTTCAAAACCCATTAGGGATTCTCCCAATACTAGTCACCAGTGATTACCACTCCAATGCAAAAGTCAATGCCAATTAATATTTCTCCGGTGTTATTGACAACCACTTAAAATCAATTAACTTTTACAAAAGGATACAAAGGATACAAAAGGATTTCTTTCTGGAAAAGATATAGCTAGAACTACATTCTAATAGAGGAGGGAGTGGGGAAACATAGAGGGGAGAAGAGATATAGGAATAGTTTTAGGTTATGGAAACATTAAGAGTATGACCTTCTCCATATATAGCTGAAGTGGAGTAGAAGAGTGGGCCATAGGTAGGGACTAGATTGGGGAAGTGAGAAATAAGAACATTTGAAGAAACGTGTGTGTGTGCGTGTGTGTGTGTGTGTGTGTGTGTGTGTGTGTTGTCTTTTAATATGAAGGAAGTTGAGAATGGGAAAATGAAGAAAAAGACTGAACAGCAGGTATTGAACTCATTGAGGAAGAAAGAAAGGAGCATATACTGGAAGTTGATAGTTAACAGTTTCTCTGATTTTGTGAGAGATAAATTTGGATAGTATGAACCTCAAAGGAAAAGTGAATGCTGAATGATGCTTTCGGGATAGAGTATGGAAGTGGTATGGGGAGCCAAGGAGCACTCTACAACATAGAAGGCATTATAATAGGATGGGGAAAACATTAAACTTGGATTAAGAGGATCTGGATTAAAATCTGGGTCCTATCACTTACTACATGGTTAGCCATGGTTAACTGCTACGTGCCTCAGTTTCTCCATCTATAAAACAAAGAGGTTGGACTAGAAGATTACCTCTCAGATGTCTTCCATCTATAAATATATAAATAATGATAATAATGATAATAACATCTTTATAAGGTACATGATTTAGACAAAAAGTATGAAATGATAAACAAATTAGGAAAGCAAGGAATAATTTACCTATCAGATCTTTGGAGAAGGGAGGAATTTATAACCAAAGAAAAGCTAGAGAAAATTATGAAAGGTAAAGTGGAAAACTTTGATTACAACAAATTAAAAAGGTTTTGCACAAACCCAACAGAAACAAGATTAAAAGGGAAGTACAAAGGTGGGAAAAAATCTTTATAACCAGTGTTTCTGATAAAGGTCTTATTTCTAAAATATATGAAGAACTGTGTCAAATTTATAAGAATACAAGTCATTCCCCAAGTGATAAATGGTCAAAGGATATGAACAATTTTCAGATGATGAAATTAAAGCCATCTGTAATCATATGAAAAAATGCTCTAAATCACTATTGATTAGAGAAATCCAAATTAAAACAATTCTGAGATACCACTTCACATCTTTCACATTTGACTAAAATGACAGGAAAAGATAATGATAAATGTTGGAGGGGATTTGGGAAAACTGTGACACTAATACACTGTTGGTGAAATGGAGAACTATCCAGTCATTCTGAAGGGCAATTTGGAACTATGCCCAAAAGACTATAAAACTGGGCATATAAAAGCAGTGCCATTACTGGGTCTGTATCCCAAGGAAATCATAAAGGAGGGAAAAGGACTCATATGTGCAAAAAATGTTTGTAGCAGCTCTTTTTGCAGTAGCAAATTATTAAAAAATGAGTAGATGCATGTCAATTGGGGAATGGCTGAACAAGTTGTGGTATATGAAGATAATGGAATATTATTGTTCTATAAAAAATGATGAACAAGCTGATTTTATAAAGGCCTGGAAGAATTTACACGAACTGATACTGAGCTAAACAAGCAGAACCAGGATTAATTGAACACAATAACAGCAAGAATGTACGATGATTAACTATAAAAGATTTGGTTCTTCTCAGTGATTCATTGATCCAAAGCAATCCCAATAGACTTTAGATAGAAAATGCCATCTGCATCCAGAAAAAGAACTATGGAGACTGAATGTAAATCAACATATGTTATATTCATTTCTTTTGTTTGTTTGTTTGTTTGTTTTTTCTCTCTCCCATGTTTTTTTTTCCTTTTGTTCTGATTTTTCTCTCCCAACATGATTCATAAAGCAATGTGTATTAAAAATAAATAACTTTTAAAAAACACCCTTATATGATTCGATTTATGTAAGAGAAGTGTTTTATAACCCAAAAGTCCTGGGGAAAAGTCCTGTTATTTTTGTCTGGATTTGCGCTTTTATCAATATAATACACCAGTGAGAAAGCTCCCTCCACCAATGAAGATCCATCCCAGTCCTCTCCCTACTTGTTCTGCACATTATAATCTTAGAATGAAGCCTGAGGATACTGAGAGATTAATGGCCAGGGGTCACCCAAGCACCCAAGCAGTAAAACAAACCCTATTTTCTTGGGTCTGACATCAACTTGATCCTTACAGAAACCCCTGAAATTAGGCAGCATAAACCTTATATCCATTTTACAGCTAAGTAAACTGAGACTCAGAGACATAGTTTGCTTAAGGTCAGTGTCAGACTTGGGATTCAAATTCAGGTCTCTTAGCCTGAGTCCATCACTCTCTCTGCTATGCCAGGCTTCCTTTTACGGGCATCAAGTCTCCAGAATAACATATATGGTCCTTACTATTCATACTGTTTTCTGTCTGTTTCCCAGAGCTCCTGGGTCAGGCTGCCCCATTCAAAACTTTGTTTTTGGTCATCCAGATAGGTCATTATCTGTCCTACTTGACTCCAATTTTCTATTAAAATTCAAACACATACTTCAATATGTAGAAGGAGGTTAGCTTGCTTGATTTGACTCCAGCAAAACAAAGATAATAGATCTCCAAAGTGATTTCCTCAAAGCAGCCTGGTTGGGAAGGGGTGGAAGAAGAGCAATTAATTTTCTCCATTTAGAAACAGTCTCAAAGAAGGGGGATGATCTACTTGGGTCCCACAGCCCAGAAGGATAGGTGCTGTCTTCTCAGAAGGGCCCCCCCCTTGCTTTCTCCTAATATCTAGAAGGTCCCAGTGGAGAATTCTGGCTGTCTGCCTGTAAATTCTTGCCCTCTCCAGGTAAATTGTCCGTTTTTCTTCCCTCTCCATAGTTTATTTTCTTGACAACATCTTATATATCTGTTCTTTTTCAAAATTCCTCATTGTTTATATATTGAAGCCTGTTCATACCCACCATAATAGCTAATAGCTGGCATTTATATAGTTCTTTATGATTTGCAAAGCACCTTAAAAATATCTCATTTTGTCATCCCAACAACCCTGTGGAATAGTTGCTATTAATATTCCTATTTTACAGATGAGGCAGACAGAGATTAAATGACTTACCCATAAGTTATACAATTAGAAAGTGTCTGAACATGGATCTGAAGTCATCTTCCTAATTATAAGTCCAATGTTCTATTCAATATACCACCTAGCTACTTCCTATCATTTGCCTGCTCATCCACATAAGAAAAACCAAGTGGATGAAGAAATCTAGTGCCCAGATTATGGGTTGTCCATACATTTAGATACCCGATTTATAGAGTTTGTCTACCAGCAGGAACAGGTAGGGAAAACCAGGCCCTAGAATTGAATTGCAGAAGGGTTAGTATACTGGATTGCTTTGGGAAATTGTGAAACTATCATGGACTCCAAGATTCCCATGAAAGCCAATGTCCATTTCTTCAGTACTGACATTCCAATTGTGCTGCCAGATGGCAACGAGATATGGAATATGATTATCTCTGAAGAAATCTAAAAATGGATATCACATTCTATTCTAGCTCGCTAAAACAGTTTAGGGCTTATAAAGCAATAAACCTGTGAGGTAGGTAGAACCTCTGATAATAAAAAAGTTATTTACACTGGGAGAATAATATATTTGAATTTATTTGTTGAATATTTAATTTAATTGATGGCATAACTATTAATAGCTTTGCTTTTCTTTCTACTTTATCTCATAAATTGGAAACAATTTTTTTCAGCCCTGGTAGCATATCAGTAGCTCTCTGACAGCTTTTAAACCTTTATATGAGGCAGATTGAGTAATAAAAGCTTGTGTAAGAACCTCCCAGCATATGGTACATGGAAAGAATTTTACTAGGAAAGAATCCTGGCTCTGGAGTCAGAGGATGTGGATTTGAATCTAATGTATGACGGATCTTGTCAGTGTGACAGAACAAATCAGCTCTGGGTTTTAGCTTCCTCATTTATAAAATAAGAGCAGTAGATTTTTCAACCTGGCTGTCTGCTAGAGTCCTATGTATATAAATGTAGTAAGATAAAAAATAGGATTACAAAGGAAATTAAGGACAATGTATCAGAGAGCTAGGTAAAACAGCATTATGGATATAGGGGCTGAATCTGGAGTCAGGAAGTTCTGAGTACAAATTTTACTTCAGATATTTACTACCTATGTGACAAATCAGTTTTAGATAAATCAGTTAATCTCTGTCTGCCTCAGTTTCCTTAACTGTAAAATGGAGATTATAATAACACTTTCCATTCAGGGAGGTTGTGAGGATTAAATGAGATGATATTTGTAAAATCTTTAGCACACAGCCTGGCACTTAGTACGTGCTATAAAAATATTAGCTATTATTGTTAACTATAATTATGAAAATATTGGGAAAAATAACAAGTTTATGAGCCTAGACTAAGAACCTCTGGTTTATGATGTGATAATTGTAGATTCTTATGGGAATTGTAGCAATCGGATGGAATGGTAGGCTAGAAAGAGCAATAGCCTATACCTGGTACCTGGTATATATATATATATATATATATACCTGGGATCCAGTCCTAGTTCTTCTACTAATTCCTTTGCTAACCCTCGTCAATTCAAAGTCTCCTCTCTCTGCCTAAATTCCTCTTCTCACCAATGAAGTGGGTCAGATCACTACAATTCCTTATGTCTTAAGTCTTAAGATATAAGCTTTTTTATGTCTTCTTTCTTAATACTAAGGCTCTTTGGATTGTCCACAAGGCAAAGATGGGAAACATCACTGAACAGAAGATCTCCTCTTTGCCCTAGTCAAGGGCAAGAGCCAGAAAGTAGACAAAGGACTTTTCCAGGTTACTCGAGAGTTTAAACCCCAAAGTCCCATCTGTTTCCCAAGATGAACAAAAGCCAGAAACAGCCTGAGGTTCATTCAAAGAAACCATCTCTCTCTCATTCTAATGAAAGACACTTGGTTGGGGACACCATTCAGAAGGGGATAGTCAATAGCCCCTGGTAGGATCTCAGATTTTAGAGTGCAGATAGTACCTGTGATGTCACTTAGTCCATTCCCCTCATTTTACAGATTAGGAAACTGAAGTCTTGAGAGGTTCAGCAATTCCTTCAAGATCACAAAGGTGGTGGCAGAGCCAGAGTTTCTGATTCCATGGCCAGAATTTTTTCTTCTTTTGGAAATTGCCTTCCAACTACTTCTCTTTTATAAATGAAGAAACTAAGGATGTCCAAGGCTATTGATTAACAGTGAAGCAAAGTCCAGAACCAAGATGAAGCCTAGAGTTCCTTCTAACTCTGCTACAGACACGCTGGTATGTTGGGAAAAGAACTGGATTTGGAGTAAAAGATGGATTTTCACATTCCAGCTCTTCCATTTAACTGTGAGCCTTTTGTCCTTCAGCAAGTGCCCTTAATTCATCTATAAAATGGTGATAATCCGCATCCTATGTCTCCCATAGATTTAGGTCAAACTGAGATGGAGCTGAAATCAATCATCAATCAACATTTATTAAGTGCCTAACAGGTTGTCATAAGAACACAAAAAGAGTAATACTTACCTTAAGCATCTTACAATTTAATGGTGAAAACTTTGAGAAACGCTATTTTAAGGAAAAGGATTCTACTTCTAAAGTCAGAGAAAATGGGTTCAAAATCTTCTGCCAATCTTACCACCCTTGTGATTTGGACACCAGTTATCTACTCTATAAAATGAGGGACCAGTGACGTCTAAAGACCTTTCCAGATTGTTGACATAAGGAGCCATATAAATGTGAGAGCATGGAAATGATAATGAGAATTATAGCAATCAAAGCTACAGCCAGGGATCTAACCATAGTACGCCAACTACATATATATGTATGTTTACAGATATATATATATATATATATATATGTATATATGTACACAATACATATATGCCTTTTTGTAGCTTTCTTGGGAGGGAAGAAAAAATAAAGTTAAAAAGTGCATTGCAGAGAACAAAGGAAAACCTACAAGGAAGCAAAGAAAAGATGGACAGTTTTGAAAACAATATGTAGTATTTATTATATAGACTTTCTTAAAATGGAAATTTATTACTTCATATTGAATTCTTTCATATGTTCTGCTGTACACATGGCATTTTTCTTTTCTTATTTGATATTTATATTTAAAATAAATTTAAAAGCTTAAAAAAAAGACAACAAGGACAGCACACAGTAGGAGCATTCCAAGAGGTTTTAAAATAGTGTTTGGTAAGATCACTGCATTACTGATGATTATCATTAAAAGTAACTAGGAATTTTTGATACTGAAATATGTGTCAGAAATAGGAGCAAATACCATACACCAAATGGGAGCCATTGGCAGGGGGTGTCAAACCCTGAGGATAGAAGAGAGATAGAATAATGTAGTGATGAATGGAAGAGAAACAGAGGTCTCAGCATACCAATATACCTTCTGATCCTTTTTTAAAACATACACATATATGTATATATATATATATATATATATATATATATATATATATCCTCATACCCAATATGTAAGACCATACTAGGCATTTCTACTTGTCACTTATTTCTCTGAAGGTTAAGAGTATTTTCCTTCATAAATCCAAGTCTTTCCATGTTTTTCTTGATCAACCAGCTCATTATTTCCTAAACCACTGTAATCTTCCAACCTAATCACACTCATCTGAGAGATTGTCTATGAAAGCTCCCCCCTGCAATTTTCTGCATTCTTTCTATTCATGGCTGCATGGGTTTTATTTATACAAGAAAATTTTAATTTAAAATAATCAGAATTATCCATTTTACATTTCAACTTTGTTTTGTTTTCACCTTATTATGTGGTTTAAGATCTGATGCTAATGAATCTACTTTCTTCACATCTTTTCCCCCGGTTTCTTTAAAGTTTCTGACATCTATTCTTCCAAATGAACTTTGTTATTTTTTCTAATTCAGCAAAATAATTTTTAGTAATTTAATTGCAATGGCATTACTTTAAAATATTAGTTAGATAAAACTGTCATATTTAACATTTTATTAGTTTTATCTCCCCATGAACAATAAATATGACTTCAATTTAGATCTAACTTTATTTGTATAAAGTATTTGGTGTTTGTATTTCTATAGTCCCTGTGTCCATTTTGGCATGTGTATTCTCAAGGTTTTTATACTAATTATTTTATTCTTTAAACAAAAAGAAAAACAGAAATGGAAAACAAAACAAAACAGAACAGAATACAGTCATATGCCCAGGGAAGTATTCAAACATCAGGAAGGATTCAAAATATATAGCAATAAATAACCAGTTCAAGAAAGAATATGTCATAGTAGAAGAAAGTATATTTATGAGTGTCCATATTTTTTCTTTGTTTCCTTGTAGGTTGTTCCTTTGTTCTCTGCTGCTCACTTTTTAAATTTTATTATTTTTTCCCCTTTTCATCCCCCCCACCTCTCCCCAGCAGGCTATAGTTAAGCACAGATATGTTTATATATACATATATATATATATATATACTCACACATACACATACATATAAATATGCATTCATATCCACAGAACTACATACATATACATATATCTACATACACATAGATAGAAGAACATACAAACTTATCTACACATACTAAGAAACACACACATACACACATTTACCCGCATGTAAACATACATCTAAAACAATATTAGTGTGGCTGGCATAGAATGTAGATTTCTCTGTTGATTGAATCTTTAAGTTTGACTTTGTCTAAGATCAGTGATTACTTGCCATCCTTTCTTTTTCCCTAATAAATTTTACGCCTGATCTTTGTTGTAGTGTTTGTGTATATCTTTTCTTTCCTATCCCTGTTAATGCTTCTGCTTTAATTCTGCTCCTTAACTTGCCTAGCCATTACTTAACCTCCCCCCATATCCATGGATCCCTTCTTTGTTTTCTTCCCCCACCCTTTGCTTCGTCTTCCACCCATCCCTCCCTTCTTATGTCTTCATAGATTTTTGGGGGGTGCTATACCCTCCATGGTATATATGTTGCCTATTGAACCCATTCCCAATGTGAGCAGGTTTTCAGAACTATGAGCCCTTCTCTCCCTCTAATGCTTCTGTGTCTGTTCTTCCCCTGTCCCTCATTCGTATAATATAATTTGCTATTTTGACTTTTTTCTATGTGATAAGCAGTTTTGATTTTTAGGGTCAGATAATATTCAACTCTGCCCCAGTCTTTCTTTTGAGCTACCCAGTTGCTGGTGTCAGTTTAAAAAATATGGTATACATGTCTATGTAAAAAACACAATTTGTCCATTATAAGTTCCTTGAAATTGACCTTTGATATTGGCTCTTGTATGTTAAATTTTCTATTAAGTTTGGGTTTGGTTGAAATTCCTGAAAATCTGCAAGTTCACTGAATATCCATTTTTTCATTCAATATTAAGGATAATTTTGCTAGATATGATATTTTTGGCAACAGGTCTAGTCCATTTATGATTCTAGGACTTGTGTGGTCTCTTATTGTGGCTACTCGACAAGCCTTTAAACTCTAATTGTAGCCCCAATATATTTATATTTTTTTCTTGTTTCTTGCAAAAAAATTTTTCTTTGATCTGGGTATTTTGAAACTTGGCAATAATACTCCTATTTGTTTTCCACAAAGGATTTCTTTATGGTGGTGATTGGTAGTTTTTTTCTCTTTCTAATTTCTCCTCATGTTCTATCACTCCAGGACAATTTTCTTGGATTGTTTCTTGCATTATTGTGATAAGGGTTGTTTTTTTTTTTGTTTGTTTGTTTTGTTTTATTTTTGGTCACAGCTTTCAGGCAGTTCAATTATTCTTAATATTTTTTCTTCTAGATCTGTTCTCCAATTCTGTTGTTTTTCTTATGTTTCACATTCTGTCCTATTTTTTCATTCTTTATATTGTTTTGTTATTTCTTAGTTTCTCATAGCTTCACTATTGCCCAATTCTAATTTTCAAAGAGTTGTTTTCTTCTGTCAGACTCTGGGTCTCCTTTTCTAGGTGGTTAACTTTTTCACAATCTTCTTTTTCTTGGATGGTTTCCATTTTAATTTTAATTTTGTTTTTGTTTTTCCTCAATGTCTTTCATTTGACTTTCAAATTCTTTTTTGAGTTCTATAAATTCCCTTCAGGCAGGAATACATTTAATTTTACTCTTTGGGATAGCAGAAGCTTTTTTTTAACTTCAGTGTCCTCCTCTGAAGATGAATCCCGGTTTTCCCTATTCCCATTGAAAATTTCTATGATGGGATTCTTCTTTGCTGTTTCATATTTTTTTTTAATGAGAATTATTAGCGTAAGTATCTCTAATTGTGGAGAGAGAGGGGGAGATGGTGCCTCTATCTTCACTTCAGCTCTTCTCTGTGACCAGAACCCCAAACCCCAAACCCCTCCTACAAGTGTCAAGATTCTACAATATCCCTGCCCCATTGTCCCTGCATTCATTGGGTGCTGGTTTTGCCTGGGGCCACAGAACAACTGGACCTAGCATGCCCCATCAGCAGAACTTCCCTCACTCTTCCCAGGCTTAGATTCCCAAGTCCACATGCTGATTGAGAGGTAAATGTTTCCATGGTTCCTGCTAAAGCTTCAGACAAACCCAGCTAGCCCCAGGGGTCTATACCTGCTTGGTATTTCTGTGGACCTAGTCTGGAGGTGCTTGTACTTCACACAGGTTAATCCCTGGCTTTGGGTCTTTGGGTCTTCTTGTGTTGTACCAGCAGGACCCCTGTTCTGCCATAAGTCTTCTTTGTTTTCACCAGTCTATATTCAACCTGAGGGCAAACTTTTCTGTTTGTGGGGGAAATCTGGAGAGCTTGAAATTTACTGACCTACTTTTCTATCTTCCCACATTAGATTATTTTAGTTATTTTAAATGGTTAAAACAAAGATCAATAAAATGATTGACACATAGTATAGTTTTCTGATTTTTCTCTTTTGATTCAATCTATTTTAGCTTTAACTTTGTCTGAGATCATGATTACTACCCCTGATTTTTTTGCATAATAAATTCTACTCCTAAATTTTATTTTATATTTGTGTGTATCTCTCATTTTTATAGCATTACCTGAAAGCTACACATTGTTGAATTCAAAATTTTAATCTGCTATCAGTTCCATTTTATGGATAAATTCATTCTATTCACATTCTAAACTATAATTATTTGTTGTATATTTGCTTCTTTCCCATTTTTCCTCTCTAATACTCTCACTCTATCCCTATTCTTCCTCACTCCTCTGCTTTATTTCTACCCCATATTTTGCCCTCCTATTCCTTAACCTACCTTGTCCTGCAAGAATCTCTCCCTTAGATAATGTTGTAAATTCTGGCATCGGTTATATCAATAAAAAGTTATTAAAAAAAAAAAAGAATCTCTCTCTTATCCTTTCCCCTTACTCTATCCCCTCTCCCTCTGATTTCTTTCTGAATTTAGAAGACTTTATGCATAACTATATCTATCTGTAGGTATATCTATATATCTTGTTCCCTCTTTAACTTTTTCCTATTAATCCACACACTTTTCTATACGTCTCCTTATCCTGTTCCCTCACTTTCTTAATACTTTAAAAATTTAGAAGACTTTTTTTTTAAATGCATGTTGTCCTCTCTTCTACCCATATGTAATATGAGAAGGGTTCCTGAACTACTAGCTCTCCTCTCTCATCTGATTCTTCTATATTAGTCCTTCCTTTTGTACCTCATTTGAATGAGATAATTACTCTTTTTACTTTTTCCTATACCATTTTACACTCCCTCTTCCCCCCCCCCCCTGGCTTTCTTTTGAACTACCCAATTACTAATGAGAATCTTAGGCATACAGCTTACATTTCCACAAATAAAAAGTAAACAATTTGTCCTTATTGAGTCCCTTGTAATTGGTCTTAGATGCCTTATATTTCTCCTGATTATTTTTTCTTAAGTTCTGATCTTTTTGCACCAAAATTCTGAAAGTCTGTCAGTTTATTGAATGTCCATTTTTTCATTCAGGATTATACTTACCTTTGCTGGGCATATTTCTGGCTTGAAATGAACACCAGTTCATTTTCTCTTCAATATATAGTATTCCAAGACCTGTGGCTACTGTTAGTCCTTACATAATTCCGATTGTGATACTGCAGCATTTAATTTTTTTCCTGGTTACTCATAATATTTTCTCCTTAATCTGGGGGTTTCAGAATTTGACTGTAATATTCTTATAATTTTTAATGTTAGAATCTCTTTTACATGGTGATCAATAATTTTTTTCTATTTCTATTTTCCCTCTTTTTCTAACTACAGAATAATTTTTTTCCCTGAAGCAATTGGAGTTTAAGTGACTTGTCCAGGGTCACATTGTTAGGAAGTGTTAAATGGCTGAGATGAGATTTGAACTCAGGTCCCTCCTGACTTGAGGACTAATGCTCTATCCATTGCACCTCCTAACTTCCCTATAAGATAATTTTTAAAAATTATTTCTTTACATTGTAAGATTCTTTTTTTGTTCTAGCTTTCAGATAGTCAATTATTCTTATGTTTTCTTTTCTTGATTTGTTCTCTAAATCTGTTGTTTTTTCTTATGAAATGTTTCACCTTCTCTTTTATTTTTTCCATTCTTTTTATTTTCTTTTATTATTTCTTGGTCTTCTATAATGTCGTTGCTTTTCCCTTGCCCAATTCTAGTTTTCAAGGAGTTGTTTTCTTCCTTAAGATTCTGGATCTCCCAGCAGTGTTACTACTGGGATTATATCCCAAAGAGATTATAAAGAAGGGAAAGGGACCTGTATGTGCACGAATGTTTGTGGCAGCCCTTTTTGTAGTGGCTAAAAACTGGAAACTGAATGGATGTCCATCAGTTGGAGAATGCCTGAATAAATTATGTATATGATATATTATGGAATATTACTGTTCTGTAGAAATGACCAACAGGATAATTTCAGAAAGGCCTGGAGGACTTACAACTGATGCTGAGTGAAATGGAACAGGACCAAGGAGATCATTATATCTTCAACAACAATCTACATGATGACCAGTTCTGATGGACCAGGCCATCCTCAGAGAGATCAACTAAATCATTTCCAATGGAGTAGTAATGAACTGAACCAGCTATGCCCAGAAAAAGAACTCTGGAGATGACTAAAAACCATTACATTGAATTCCCAATCCCTATATTTATGCCCACCTGCATTTTGATTTCCTTCACAAGCTAATTTGTACAATATTTCAGAGTCTGATTCTTTTGTATAGTAAAAATAACGTTTTGTCACGTATACTTATTGTGTATCTAATTTATATTTTAATATATTTAATATCTACTGTCATCCTCCATCTAGGGAGGGTGGGGCTAGAGGTGAAAATTGGAACAAGAGGTTTGGCAATTGTTAATGCTGTAAAGTTACCCATGCATATATCCTGTAAATAAAAGGCTATTAAAAAATAATAAAGATTATGATATTGGTCCCCACAAAAAAAAAAAAAAAAAAAAGATTCTGGATCTCCATTTCCAGTTGGTTGACTTTCTTTTCATAATCTTCTTGGTTTGCCAGGATAATTTTTATTTTCTTTTATTTTTCCTCAATATCTCTTAGTTTTTGAGGCCTTTTTTGAATTCTCTCGCTGTCTTTTAAAATGTCTATTCTAAACGAAAGTCACTTAGACATCTGGAGACAACAAACCCCTTCCCACAAGTTCTCTTTATGGAAAACACGGTTACATGCCTTCCATTTCTAACTCAACACTACCCTCTATAGGTCGTGAGGATCTGTTTGATGGACAGTCAATTCAATCTCGTTCTCAGTCCATCAGCAAGCCTGCCGGTTATGTGGGCACTGTGCTTGACACTAGGGACACAAAGACAAAGATGAAAATCTATGTCTTCCAGGAGCTTAGGCTCTATTTCTCAGTTTCAGAGAACAGGCTTCTGAGCGATAAGTGGAAGATATAGAAAGACAGATGCAGATCTGGTGGAAAGAAAACCTTCCCTGGACTTGGTTGAACAAATATAAAATGTGTACAAGAAGTAAATACAAAGTCAACTGAGATGCAGGTAGTTCTGCTGGGGCAGAGCTGTCTTGCTAATACCAAAAGTCAAAACTGGCTCATTTCCATTCCTTCACCTTATCTGCAGTCACTTATAATCTGTTAAAAAAAACAACCTTCTCAGTGATTCCAGTTTCCTATCTCTTCCAACTCTTCACGAATACGGCAATCCTCTCCAGGCCTTCTGATTTCCCAAAAGTGTTTTCTCTCAGAGTTTTCCAGGATCTCTCAGTTGCTTCCACAGTTCTGATCATGGCAGGGCTGATCTCTCCAGTAAATGTTTCCATGGCCCATTTGTAAAAATCCCAAACAACTACAGCATATTGCAACTACTCACCTTTCAAAACTATCTCATATTTAACTTCTCTGAACTTTCTCTTTATATTCATTCTGTATATACTTATATATGGGTATATATGCACACATATGCATGTATGTGTATATGTACATATATACAATATAAACATATACACACATCTCTGAATATATGTGTGAGTATGTGTATATATGTATACATACATACACACACATATTGTGGAGTTAAGAAGAAAGAATCAGGTTTAAGTATTGAATTTGATGGGCACACACTGATTGGGCAATTACCATGGACAAATCACTTTGTGTTCATCTGCTGGCCGTCACCTGTCATATGTGGCTTAAGCAAAATTCCCAAAAAATTCCATTTAATTTTTTATGCTGACCCACAATATATGGAAACCAGGGTACAAAAAGTCACAATGTGAAAGGGATAATTATATAAATTGATGATCTACTTCCTACTTGGAAGGAGTTTCCTCACTTCCTACTTGGAAGGAATTTCCTCACCTGGGAAGTCCTTCTACTGATAAAATAATAGAATCAACCCAACTCTCTTCTCTTGGAGCAATGACCTGGATTAGTATCTGTAGGATACAAATGAAAAATAATGTGCTCTACTTAAAGGGCTCTGAACTTGGGGTCAGGAAACCCAGTTTTGAGCCCAAACTCTGACAATGACTGTGGATAACTGGAAAAGTCACATCCTTTCTCTGGGCCTCAGTTTTTTTTAAATCTATAAAAATGGGAATAATACTTGCACTACCCACCTAATCAGATTATTGTAAAGAATAAATGAGATAATATATGGAATATTCTTTTTGCAAAATGAAAAGCATGGTTATTTACATCTACTATACTATATTACTATACTCAGGCTCCACTTTCAAGAAACTAAAGATTTAGTAAAGGTGATTAGATATATGTCCAAAGGAAGACATATTTTTATTGTATATTAAGGAAAAAAGATAAAGAACAGAGTAGAGACCTTCTTATCTTCTTCATCAGCTTTAAACTGAAAGGGAAGAGCTGGAAGCAACCTGAAGGATCCTTTGTAACAGTAACTCACAAGACGTCTCTATATTAAAAGACTGCAGGTCTTGGAACACTATATATGGAAGAGCAAAAAAACTGGTGTTGCAGCTGAAAATATCATTCCTACCAAAGTTAAGCATAATCCTGAACAACAAAAAACAAAAACAAAAAAACAATGGATATTAAATGAATTGCCAAATTTACAAGATTTTGCTTCAAAAAGACCTGAACTTAATAGAAAATTTGACATAAGATCCAAGAGAAATATAATGTAAGCATCAAAGACTAATTACAAGGGACTTAATAAGAACAAACAGTTTATCTTTTATATGTGGAAATGTAAATTGTGTATTCAAGGTTGTTATTAGTAATTGAGTAGTTCAAAAGAAAGTATGAATATGATATAATTCTAAATTGCAAAACCATGTAGGAAACATAAAAATTCCTCTAGGAATGGGTTAGAGAGGGAACAATATATACATATCTAGAATGGTATAAAAGTTATCTAAATTCAGAAAGAAATTCCCACTTGAAAGCACACTGGTCACAACATAGCCTGGGCAGTTTTTATTAAAATAAACAATAAACAGATATTTTTAAAATCACATAATAATTTTAATATTTAAAATTCATTTTAAATAAATTTAAAATTATAAAAATGATTTTAAAAATTATATAATAATCATCAATAACCAATAAACCTTTATTAGGTAGGTGCTGACTATATGTTAGGCACCGTATTAAGCAAAAGCGAAATGGGAAAAGTCCCTGCCCTGAAGGAGCTGATATCTCCCAAAGGGAGACACCATGAACACATCTAAATATATATACAATATATATACAGTAATTTTTTTTGGAGAGGTGTAGGGATGGGGGAACTAGCTACATGAAAAATTAGAAAAGGCCTCACTTAGGAAGTCGAATTTGAATTCATCTCTGAAGGACATCTCTGAATGGAAAAAGTCAAGGTGAAAAGAGAAAAGACTTTAGGAATGGGTGGGAGGTGGTGTGTCATGTGAAAATAGCAGTCAGTTTGATAAATGAGGTTGTGGAAAGAAGTAAAATACAATAAGTCTAGAAAAGGAAATAGGCTTTAACATATTTAACATGTATTAGACTATCTGCCATCTAGGGGAGGAAGTGGAGGGAAGGAGGGGGAAAGTTGGAACAGAAGTTTTTGCAAGGGTCAGTGTTGAAAAATTACCTATGCATATGTTTTGTCAATAAAAAGCTATAATAAAAAAAGAAAAGGAAAGGAAAGGAAATAGGAACGAAGTTGCAAAGGGCTTTGAACACCAGATTGACATAGCCAATTTCCACTGGATCTTTCTTTCTAGAGCCTCTCTGCTTTACTCTAGGTCTCACTCTTATTCAACCACTAAGAACACTGACCCCTCACTCTATTCATGAAAATGCCCAATTTTCTCTACCAATTATCTGAATACCTACATCCTGCCAACAGAAAATATTAGCAAAATGGCCACAAACCTGTTAAAGGTCAGTATCCTTTCCTCCCTATAGATCTGTGCTAATGGTGGCCCTCCAAATGTTTGGTGGACTGGACCCCACTAAATGAATGTACACTCAAGAGAGATTTAATGGGAACTATGCAGCCCATGGATTATTAGGGGACATTAGAAGCCTATCATAAACATATAAGTTCATCAAAATTAAGTTCTTGGTGAAGAAAACAGAATTCTTAGCAATGATCCTTTAAAAAAAAGAAACAATATTTGAGTTGTTCTTTTTTGTGCATTGCTGCCACTTTCCAGGGACTACCTTCATTCAATACTTCACACAATAGAATCTTCCTTCTAACAATGAAATATAGTTAAGTAAAACAAACCAGCATGTTGGCCAGATATATCTGACAACAAATACATCTATCCACACCTATAATCCACCACATTTCTGCCAACACACACACACACAAGTTTTACCATCAGTCCTTTGATGTCATGATAGAACACAGTTCTTGATCAAAGTTCTCTTGCCTTACAATATTTTCCTCCTTATGTTATCGTGGTCATTATATAAATTGGTTTTCCTGATGCTGCTTATTTTATCCTGAATCTAGTGATTCTGCGAGTATGAGTGTCAGATGCAGGATGCATGAGGACTTTTGAAGGAGAATAGAGAAGAGAGGAGATATGGTGACCCATTTGCCTTTGGGGTGTCTGTTTCTCTGATTGCTTTGGCAGGTGACTAGATAATTTGCAATCCATGGAAAAATTACCTAGGACTCTACCTATAATACAGAGAGGGTGGTACAAATTTAAGGAACACCTTAGAATGAGCTAGAGTTGATTCTCAATCTCTTGGAAGCAGAGCAAATGCCAGTCTATTTATGCAGCTGCCTGTGCCATCTGGCAGAATCAACAGTGTATCACATTTCTGTATCCCATCAACAATCTGGACACTGATCTTCTATGGAAGTTTGCCATGAGTGGAAAAAGCCCTAAGCAAATACTCCTAGCTGGCTCCCTACTGATAGCAACTGGGTAGATCTGAACTTCTAGCCTTTAGGACCTGCCTGTATCTCAAGGCTAGATGTGGGGACTGAAGGAGGCCTAAAATAGATATGGAAAGTGTAATCATCATGATGTTAACTTGCTGGTTTACTTTTATTCTGATTAAGGATTGAGTTACAAGGATATGATGGATGTATATAAGAGTTTTGACAGAAACACAACAGGATTTGAGCAAAATTCAGGAGAGTTTCCCTAAATAGGAATGGGAGCTAGGGATATTGATTCGATATATAAATTAAAATAGGGATATCACCTCTTTAAAAAAAAAAAAAAAGGTGAATCCAAGGGGTAGGAGATAATTTACTCTCAGAGAGCCAAAAAAAAAAAAAAATAGCTTCCAAGGGTTTAATAGTCACACCAGAAAATTCTCTGGTGATATGTGGTATATGAGACTGGTTAGGCTGAGCATTTTGAGCAAATATAATCTGGCCAGTACCTCCAGAAGAATACTTAACACTATTTAGAATGAATGAATAATGCATTTATTAAGTGGTTATTAGATACAAGCATCTAGATAAACACTGGGGATACAAATTAAGAAATAAGCCAGTCTCTGCTCTTAAGGAGCTCACAACTCTGATGGAGTGACCTCTCATCCTCAAATAAACCTCTGTAGAACTGGCTGATGATCATTTTAGACATCATTCAAACTCAAGTACATTTAGTAAAAAGGGAAATTTGTGCATAACAAGAAATTATTCCAGAAACAAATATTTTTAGATGGTTGTCTGGTTTTCATATCTTCCGAGCAATTGTTATATGTTGTCTCATGGGATAACTGAATAGTTTCAATACCAAAGCTGCAAAGCAGGTATAATTGTTCTCTGGGGGGGGGGGGGGCAGATTCTACTTTCTCCATAATGACTATTTCATTTATAGTTTTAGATTATGAGAGATTGGGAGCCCTCTGAGGTTCAAAAGAAAACTACAAATCCCAGAATTCTCAAAGGGAAAGTAGACAATCCCTAAAACCAGAGTTGTACAGAATCATGTGACTGACTTAAAATTCATTCCTTAAAATATAACTCTCTGTAGCCTTTCTAAATCCTATCTCATAGTTCTCTCTCTCACTCTACTCTTCAACAGAAGTAACTTTTATTTCAAAACTAATTAGAGTTAGTTTAATGAAGGCTAATTTAGTTCTGAAGATTGTCCTTATTTGTTATTCCCTGTGGCTAGTGAATTCAATCTCCAGTTTTTTTAATCCTTGCCATTCATTCTTATATCCCCGTGAGACAAATCCTTTCTACACACTTGTACTCAGTTAGCTCAGCCCTCACCTTTGCTTCTCTTCCTTCTTCTTCCATTGTGTCCCTTGGAGCCTCTGCTAATCAACTCTTCAATAATAAACTCTACAACTCTTCCAGGAATGAAAGCCAAGATCTTTGTCCTAACATCCTTTTTTGGAAAATCAAGACATTTGCCTTTCTCAAATACTGCAGCTTTATCTCCCACTGTCTAATAGTTACTGAGGGTAAGCCACCAGTTACATCTGCCACTTGTTTCTCTATCTCAGGATATAGTTTGTCTGGACCTGTTGATGTGAATTAAGCCATTTTTGTTCTGTCCTTTCTAAGCCAACAATCCTTAGAAGAAAAACCAGAAGTAAAATGAATAAGTAGCTATGATTTCTCACCATCACCATTATAACAATTTCATCCATCTTGAGCTCCACCTGAAAAAAGTTAGAAAGAATAAGACGAACTCTCAGAATTTGTCGTTGTTGTTGTTTTCTGGTTTGAGTATAGCAGGGATGATCAAGGGGATCCTTGGTTGATTTGGCAGTATCTTGTCTATTCAATGAAATGAAAAGATGCAGGCCTTTGATAGATTAAAGCACTTTCCATGGAGCTGGACATGTGCACTGGACACCACATTCTGAGGAACCTATATCTTGTAGAGAAGATAAAGTGAGCTTCTCTGAGTGATTCCAGGTGGCTGTAGCTCACTTTTGATGATTGGCTGAATGAGACCCAGGAGGACTAATTATTGCATGAACCTTTCCCTCTGCAATGTAGAAGAGGTTCAAGGAGAAATGTCTTCATTGGTTTCTTTTAAATGCCTCTCAAGTTCTTTGTGTCCCTTGTACTTTCAGATAGAGTATACTAAGGAAATGGGGAAAGCATTATTCCTCCCCAAAATACTAGAAAATAATGTGTTGTACTGGATGTACAAACACATCTCCTGGGGCCATCAATTCACCCCAGGAGATATGCTTGTACATAACCTAAGCCCAAAATTCTTAGACTTCCCCATCACTGGTTTCTTCTTCTGCCTCTCTAGTCCTTCTCTTAGTTTAGCTTAGCATCTTTAATACTTGAGAAATAGAAGTTTCCAGTGTTGAGGGATACGTCATGGGTCATCTTGGGTTCCAAAGCTCCTGAGGTCCAGAGTAAGATACTCATCGCCCAGAAGGTTTCCTTACTAGCATACTCCTTGGGCAAGAGAGAAGATCCTGCCATTGAAGTACTACAGAAAGCCACATATGGTGAGATGGCAGATCTGGACCTGATCAACCCTCAAGGATACTTGTTGTGATTTACTCAAAATACAGCTCCAAAGAAAATGCAAAAAAGAAAAAGAAAAGCTTATTTCTTTCCTTCTATATTCTTCAGTCAGTTTGTTGCTGTTTTGTGACTGTTGATGACTTTCACAGAGTGTATCTGTTAAGCCTTAGGTTCAACATCACAGTCTAGAGAGGGGAATCAGGTTCGTTATATATATATATATATATATATATATATATATATATATATATATATACACATACATATACACACACACATATATGTTGGTATTTTTGTTCTTTAAAATAAAATAATAGTTCTCTCTGGGGGAGAGGGTTTCTCGGAGAGGTTTTCTGGAGGCAGCTTTAGTTTCAGTTACAAGTAAATAATCACCCAAAATCGCAGCCAGCTGACAAAAGTTCAGATCTTTTATTGTGTCCTTCAATATAGTCTGGTTAGCTCAGGCCTATCTCTCTACTTGGTTCCAAGAGCTGCCTCCGAATGTCTCCAAATCCAAAGGTTTGTCCTTCAGACTCCAGCCAGCACCAAGGTGGAAGATGCAATGAATCTCTCTTGCCTTCGAGAGAGGGCTTGTAGGCTTCCTCCCAGAGTGCTCCTCTCCGACCCCAGTCAATGTTCCGGAGTAATTCTCTTAAGCTCTAAGAGCTCCCTCCCTATATATGATCTCCCAAAGGTTAACTCCTCCTTCTGGAGACAGGGCTTAAGGGAGGTATAAATTCGGATATCTCATACTAAACCGTGTGAACTCCAATGAGTACTTAAATATTTCTTGCTTCTATGAGCTCTCTAAAGGTGTGAACACAAGCATTATTATCTATCAGTATTAGCAACCCATCACCCTGTAAGGATTCGCTCTAAGGTGTGAACCAACAAGCACTGTATCAATTCTATTGAGTTAACACCAGGACCCTGACATCACCCTTGAGTTTTTAACTTTGTTTCAAGTTGAGTTGACACTAGGATTCCAACATCTCTCCCTTTCTTTTGATTTAGAACATAGGTGATCATAACCTCCTTGACTTCTCAAGGAGATGAGAACTCCAAAAAAGTGATCACACCTTCCCTGACTGCTCAAAAAAGGAGCGAAAACACCATAAAAAGAAGGTGGTCACACCCTCCCTGACATCTCAGGAAGGGAGATGAAAACACCAAAGGAAATAGAAAATCAAATCAGATTAGCAGGTTTCTAAAAGGGCTCACTTGAAACAGGTAGGATTCCAACACATAATATAGTCAGCTAAGTGGGGCAGTGGATAGAATTCTGGGCCTGAAGTCAGGACGACTGATCTCAGATACTTGCTAGCTGTGTAATTCCAGGGAAGTCACCTCACCCTGAAGAAGTTTGCCTCAGTTTCCTCATCTATAAAATGAGCTGGAAAAGGAAATGGCAAACCATTCTAGTATCTTTTGCCAAGAAAACCATAAATGGGTCACAGAAAGCTTTTTATGGATCCACTTGACTTCATTCTGAAATGGCAGAAAGCACATGTCAGCTCTCTGCAGTGTCTGGAGCACACATACATATTTGTCCTCTCCAGAAATATTCTTCTTAGAATGTCTTCTTGAAAGTCATCTTGTAAATATTGTAAGTTTCCCCCAAAGCAAATTGGACTGTGAAATACAGAATGCCACATTGACTTTAATAGGCAACACTCCCATAAGTGGAAGTTGTGGAGCCTGCCTCATGTCAGCATGATTTATAAATCTCCTGAGGAGGAGACAGAGCAGTCTGTGGGCACTCACTAGCTACTTATCTCCCTGACTGATTCATTGAGAGACAGAAGTTTTTCACAGGATCTTGCACATAGTAGGTGCCTAGGAAGTGCTTGTTGACTTACCAAAAAAAAAATACTCCATCAATTCTATTAAATGATTTTTGCAGTCCCTTCCCCTAACGATAATTATGAAGATGATAATAATGTTTTAAAGTTTACAAAGTATTTTATAAATATCATTTCATTTTATGCTCAAAACAATTCTTAGAGGTAGATGCTATTGTCATTCCTATTTTGTCTTTGTTATTCAGTTGTTTCTGACTCTTCATGACCCCATTTAGTGTTTTCTTGGCACAGATATTGGAGTGATTTGCTCTTTATCTCTCCAGCTCATTTTTTATAGATGAGGAAACTGAGGCAAACATAACTAAGTGATTTGCCCAGGGTCACACAGCTAGTAAATGTCTGAGATCATATTTGAATTCAGGAAGATGAATGTTCCAGATTTCAAGCCCAGAGCTCTAATCACCATGGTACCATCTAACAGCCTCATCCTTATTTTACAAATGAGAAAACTGAAGTAGACAAATTGGAAGTATCTGAGGCTGAATTTGAACTCAGGTCTTTTTGACTCTATCCACTGCCCTATGAGGAAAGAATATAACAAACATTTTAAGCAAATAGTCTTCTGAAAGCTCTGACTCACTGATTTTAATTATTCATTTGGGTCATTCCTGCCTTTCTGCTGAAGCTGAAGTGTTTGGAGGATGGGGAAGGATTGTTGGAGATTGTAGTAGATCCTTCTTTAAGGCAGAGCAAAGCCTGAAGTATGTACTTCCATGAGGTCATATTTGTTCAAACCTTTGAGTCTTATTCCTGCACCTTTCCATTCTATGCTTCAAGCCCCTTCTTCTATTGCTGGTTTTTAGACTGAGATCTAAACAAAACTAGGCCCAAAAGATAAGGACATATGAATACTTAATTAAGACAGAGTCAATCCCATAGAACCTCTATTTCCCAAAATGTGATGCTACATTGTTTTAGGACTACCAAACAGAGCAGGGCTGCTGACTTGAATGGTAACTGAAATGATATATGATTATGTATAATAAGCCTGGAAAGTTTAAGAAGTAGGATTCTCCTCCAATAAAAACAGGAAGGCCTGCCTTGGGGAGGAGGAGGAGGGACCTAGATCCATTTGAGAGGTGTCCTTGACCCAAAGGGGTAACAGGTTCTCTGGCAAAAAGTTTGTGCTACAAAACTACCTGCAGTTCCATATTTGACCAACCACAGAGGATGCTTTTGTCACAAATGGGCAAGGAGTGTATTTTAAAGCATCACAAAAATGCAGTATTCAACAAGTAGTTTGTGAACACTTAGAAAAGAATGTTTTGACTACTTGAAGTTTACTTCTGGGCTCAGTGTAAAAAGACAGAGTAAACTGATTTTTCTTCCTTTTTTGAGAGCTTTACTAGACTGATCCTGTTGACTTATTGAATTCTGACTTCAATAAAGCATCTGACAGACTTTTATGATTTATGATTTCTAGTTAATGTGGAGAAAGGAGAATTGGAGAGTATCAGAAAGCACAGATCTGACACCGTCACTCTCAGGCTCAAAAACTTTCAGTAGCTCCTTCTTGCCTCTAGAACCAAATCAAACTCTTCTGTTTGGCATTTAAGACCATTCATGCTCTGGTTCCAGGTTGGTTGTTCAGATTAACATCACTGGTCTTCTTCAAGAACCAAAGACAATTACCAAAGGTTCTGCATGAGGTCTCAACACAGAGAAAGGAATTTCCAGAGGAGGCAGTGTGAGTTAAATCTCTGTCACACATATTCCTACTAACATGGTCTAAGTTTAAGTTTACCCATCCTGTGGATGCTGTATTTGTGGGAAGGAGTAAAGCAGATTGTTAGGAGAACATTTTGAATTAACTATCTACCATGTTATCTAAGTGTTGTGGTAATTATCCTCTGGAGACCCAACCTGCCAATTTTAGCAGAAGTTAGGGGATGCTGCTTTTTTTTCTTCTTTTCTTCTTCATTATTTTTCCTTCTTTTTTCTTCTTCCTTATCCTTCTTTTCTTCCTTCTCCCTCTCCTCTTCTTCCTTCTTGAACAAGATGGAGTGAGATCTCTCAGACATTTGTGAGAATCAAGTAAGGCTTCATCAATTTCAAAGTTGGTATAGGCCTAAACCAACACCCATTAGTACATACCTACTTCCCCTTTCTGATATTCTTCCATGATATCATTCACTTCCTACCTCAATCTAAACCAAATACGGGCAGCTATGCTCTTAATGGCCGAAGCTCAATTTCCTAAGATAGTTCTCACATTTAGAATGTAAGACCTTCAGCCAATGAGGATGAGGGTCAGTGGTGAGAGTGATTTTTGCTTTAGGGACTATTTAATCTGCTATTCTGTCTCTAAGGCACCTCTTCCCTTTGACTGCTTGTTCAACTGAAGTGATGCTTGCTCCTGAGGAAAATGTATAATAAACCTTCATTTTGCTCCTAGATATATCTCCAGCTATTTTGCTATATAATGGTCACTCACTTCTCTACCTGAGCCACACAGTTTTGGGGGCTTGTCCAGGATCATGTGACTTAGTGAGTAGGCGAACTCTCAGGTGCTAGCAGGATGGGACCCTGCCCTGTTTTAGGCAGCCCACAAGCATCCAGTAAGCTTCTTCTTGCTCTCCAAAGTAAAGTGGCCCAAAGTGGAAAGATTTGGAGCAAAGCAAAAGTAAAAAACTGCAGCAAAATTATAACCAGTGTGAGGAAAAAGCAGTCAAGCAATTTGTGTGAAGCAACCCAAAAGATAAGACTTGTGAAATCCTTGAATTGAGGAGTATAGACTATGGAGGGGTGTTCTGGACAAAATAGGCTTTTTTGATCTGGAGTGGGGGGATGACTCCCAGAGTGATTGGGTATATAGAAATTAAATTCCATTCATATTAAGATAGGTTCGACTCAGTCCAAGCTACCCTCCACAGAGAATAATGATAAAGAAATATCAGTAAATAGTCCCTTGGGAAATAAGTAATTGGAGCAAGCTGCAATAATATAAGGGGAAAGGCAAGAAAAAATGTGATAAAATGTTTTGTCTGGGGCAACAAAGATATTGGTGGAGGCACCATTTAGCCTAAATATGGCTCCACTTAAGACTGTGTTCCAAAAACTAAATTTGTATGTTAATAGTAAAGAATCTATTAATCCAGAGGTGGTAGTATATGCAGGACAATGGCTTTCTGGGGCCCAAATAAGGTTGAGCAAGGATTAAAGTGAAATTAGGTGTGTAGAAAAGGAGGAGACTCCAAAGACACCACAATGGGACCCACTCTTATCTTTCCCTCCTCCATACATATACCCACCCCAGGAAGCCATGATTTTCAAGCCTGAAAGGGGAGAAGAGGACTTAATTCACTAACCCCTCCCAGACTTCTGAGGGCAAGAGAAGACTTGATTCAATTAACCCCACCCAGGCCCAAGGGGGGAAGGGGGGTGAGGATATGCTCCACTACAGAAGGAATTAGAACAAATTCAAAGGGATATACAAAATTAACTCCTTCCAAACCCCAAGAACCCAATACTAAATTATATCCTTTAAGAGAAGTTCCCTAGGCTCAGAGAGGCATAGGATATGTGAATGCTTCCCTGAGTACCACAGAAGTCAGGAACTTTAAGAAAAAAATGAAGCCCTTAACAGAATATCCCACTGGGCTAGCAGAATAAGTTGATCTATTCCTGGACCCTAATTTTTTTAAATGGGGAGAACTTATGTCTACTTTGAATGCTCTCTTCTCACAAGAAAATTTAATTTGAAGTCTCCTTTTTCTTTAACTGTCCACTCTGATAAAGGAGCACAGGTCCTTTTATTCTTGTATGCTGTGTCCAGCCTCATTCCTGGGTCTGAATTGGAGTACCTGAGGTCAGTATCACCTATAGGGTCTGTTCCAGCATGGAGTCAGCTTCTAATCCTTCCATGATCAGATCAACACCCAATCTCCCATCTGAATTCTATGAACAGGAAAACCTAGAGGAAGAGTCTGAGCATCAGCCCTTTTTGTTCTTTTCAATATTTTACTAATGATTTAACATATCTCTTAAGAAATAAATATTTTGTATCTAGAATAGGGTCCCAGTTTCCCATATAAAAAATCTGGAAAGAATGACGGTATAATAATTCATAAGGTGAAAGACCAATATCACTATGTGGTTTGGTTCTGATCCTGACCAGAGCAAGGGAAAGGCACTTAGTCCAAGGTACTTGGATCTCTAAAGATAATTTAGTCAGTTGTTTTATTTCTTGATTCATCCTTTCCATTTTTTCAGAAGGAGGATGCCAAGTGGTGTGGAGCTCCCAAGTGATTTCTAAGGTCCTAATCAGATTCTGCAATACTTGGGCAGAAAAATGTGTTCCCTGATCCAACTCCATCCTCTCCACTACTCCATATCTGGGAAGAATTTGTTCTAATAAGACCTTACTTAAAGTGTTGAGGCAGTTGCTTGGACTGAAGGGAATAACTCCACCCATGAGGTCAGATGATCTACTATGACCAGAAAATATTTGAGGCAACCTACTGGTGGCAGTTTAGTCCACCTGGATTCTTTGGAATGGTCTGATTCTCAGAGGTCGTTCTCCTTTCGGGACCTAGCATTGAGCAACTTTGTTAGTCCTTCAACAAATGGGGCACTTATCCACCAGCTGTTAAGCCATAGTATATAGGTTTAGTATGTAGTGTATATAAATAATTTTTTACATTATCCCTTGTACTCACTTCTTTTCCAACTTTTCCCTTCCCTCCCTTCACCCCCTCCCCTAAATGGCAGTCTTATACATATTAAATATGTTGTAGTATATCCTAGATACAATATATGTGTGCAGAACCAAACAGTTCTCTTGTTGTGCAAGAAGAATTGGATTCAGAAGGTAAAAATAACCTGGGAAGAAAAACAAAAATTGAAGTAGTTTACATTCATTTCTCAGTGTTCTTTCTTTGGGTGTAGCTGCTTCTGTCCATCACTGATCGATTGAAACCGAGTTAGATCTTCTCTTTGTCAAAGAAATCCACTTCCATCAGAATACATCCTCATACAGTATCATTGTTGAGGTATATAATGATCTACAGGTTCTGCTCATTTCACTCAGCATCAGTTCATGCAAGTCTCTCCAAGTCTCTCTGTATTCATCCTGCTGGTCATTTCTTACAGAACAGTAATATTTCATAACAGTCCTATACCACAATTTACCCAACTATTCTCCAATTGATGGGCATCCATTCATTTTTCATTTTCTAGCCACTACAAACAGGGCTGCCACAAACATTTTGGCACATACAGGTCCCTTTCCCTTCTTTAGTATCTTCTTGGGATATAAGCCCAAAGGGTATACACAGTTTGATAACTTTTGGGGCATAATTCCAGATTGCTCTCCAGAATGGTTGGATTCGTTCACAATTCTACCAACAATGCATCAGTGTCCCAGTTTTCCTGCATCCCCTCCAACATTCATGATTATCTTTTCCTGTCATCTTAGTCAATCTGACAGGTGTGTAGTGATATCTTAGAGTTGTCTTAATTTGCATTTCTCTGATCAACAGTGATTACACCCTTTCATATGAGTAGAAATAGTTTCAATTTCATCATTTGAAAATTGTCTGTTTATATCCTTTGACCATTTATCAATTGGAGAATGGCTTGATTTCTTATAGAGTCAATTCTTTATATATTTTGGAAATGAGGCCTTTATCAGAATCTTTAACCGTAAAAATGTTTTCCCAGTTTGTTGCTTCCCTTCTAATCTTGTTTGCATTAGTTTTGTTTGTACAAAGGCTTTTTAATTTGATCAAAATCAAAAATTTTCTATTTTGTGATCAAGAATGATCTTTAGTTCTTCTTTGGTCACAAATTCCTTCCTCTTCCACAAGTTTGAAAGGTAAACTATCCTATGTTCCTCTGATTTATTTATAATGTCGTTCTTTATGCCTAAATCATGGATCCATTTTGATCTTATCTTGGTGTAAGGTGTTAAGTGTGGGTCCATAGCTCTGCCTCATTTAAATCTAATTCATGTGCAAGTCAAGATATCACCCTTGTGATGTCATTGGTCCTTTGAGAATGAAGGATGAATAACAGCTAGTCACGCTCATTGCATATTATTATCTTTTTTTTTTTTTTTTTGTATTTTCAGTGCTAAGCACAGCACCTACAACATAATAAACATTTATCACACTCTCTATGATCAGTCTGACCTACTACACACAACATTCCATCTTGATTTTTGGGCCTTCGTACAGACTATCCTCCAAGCCTTCTTATCTCCAGCATCACTGGGCAGCTAGATGGCACAGTGGAGAGAATATTAGGCCTAAAAATCAGCACTGACCTGAGCTCAAATCCAACCTCAGATACTTACTAGCCATGTGGTCCTGAGAAACTCATTTAATCTCTGTCTGCCTCAACTTTCTCAAACGTAAAATGAAGACCATACCTCCCAGGGCCATTGTGAGGACCAAATGAGACAATAATTGTAATGTGCACAGTTGATAGTAGACACCATATAAGTGTTAGCTATTATTATCTCTGCTTCTTAGAATCTCTAGTTTCATTCAAGGCTCACCTTAGTTACCACTTCCCATACAAGGTTTTTCCTGATTTTCTAAGTTGTTAATATCTTTTTCCCCTCCAAAAAAAAATTATGTTTACTTTACATATACATTTGTTTTCTGTTAATCATCTCCTATTTGTCCTGCATATAACTTGCTTTGTTTGTTTGCAGAATGTCTTTTCCATTGGATGCTCCTGGAGAGCAGGGACTTTTTTTTTTGTATCTTCAGTGCTAAGCACAACACCTACAACATAATAAACATTTATCAAATGGCAGAATAGAAAGCAACTATCAAATGGCAGAATAGTAGTAAGCATTTATTGAATGACAGATTGATTGAAAAAATTGTTCCTTTTCTCCCTAACTGCCATAGAATGTAGGCTCCTTAAGCTTAGAAATTGTTTCAGTTTCACCTTTAAATTGATACTCAGTGACTTGCATAGATGACTAATGTGAATTCAGATAATACAAAATTTGATATATTGCAAAATTTTAAATGATACTAGATAACATCTAATGTGAGTCAAAATTCAATTAATAACATTTTGTCAACTAGTCAAGGGTTTTTAACATGCTGCTGCTACTGATATCAGCCCTAGCTTGCATATTGTCCAGTATGGCTGTAATGTATTGCTACATATCATATTACCAACAGTTGTGTTAGCTTTTTTTTTTTAAGATCCCTTAACAAAATGGACAAAAGGAAGAATACTCTAGATGGAAACACTGCCATCACAGAAAGACAGACAGACAGAGACAGAGACAGAGGCACAGTCAAAGACAGACAGAGACAGACAGAGAGATGGAAGAAGGATGAAAGAGACAGAGACAAATCATGGGGAGAGGGAGAGGAAAGTATTGTTATTACATTAGAACAAAAATGTGATGTAATTGAATTGCACAAAACATGATCAAAGTAACTCTTAGACAGGACAATATATTGGCATTCTTGAATCTATAGTACAGAATATTCAGTATTAATTACTACAGGATGATACCAAATATTACAAAACATGGGGGCAAAATAAAGAAAAAGCAAAAGTTGCACTAGCTTTTTGTGATTTGCAAACCACTATAAAGACAAGAAGTATTACAATGAAAGAAAGAGATGTCTTTTCGTGGTATGTGATGAGAGTGATGGAGGCATCCCAAATGAGGTTTAGTAGCAATTCACATGTGAAGAATTTATCTTTTGTTTGCTAAAAAATATTTTTATTTACAAGAAGTTTTGGACAAAATGAAGAGGCAAAATGGATACCAGGAGTGGCAAATATGAAATAGATTTGGGAGAATATATAGTTAGCAAGGAAAGGGGTTTTAATAATTAACAATGAAAAAGACAAGTTCTCTGGTGAAACTCACAATTACCCAGGAGAAAGGGAATACACCATAAAGTGAGGATATGCCATTGACTGGCAAGCTACATACAAAAGGGGTTTAATACCCAAAAGAGATAGTTATTAGAAGGAGAAAGACACCTTGAGGCAGAACGCCTAGGAGAGCTAACCCAAAGGAGATTCAGCAAAAATGGGTGTGGGCCATGGGCAGATTTATAGAGGGTGTGGGCCATGGGCAGATTTATAGAGGAAATTTAACCTCCATAGTTTGGCTTTCTGATTGGATACAGTAAGGTCAGGGTTACCAAAGCCTCCGCATAGAGTGGGACTGGAAGGTTGAGTTGATACCCATCAGTGTCCTTCCCTCAGGGAGAATTCTTATCACTACTTTAGGCTTTTTTTGCCAACTCCATCTAGTTACATAGGACCTCATCAGTATGGACTAACTAAGTACTATGCATTCCTCTTAGCAGACAAGTCATTCACTCAGTTTCAAGTTTATTACTGCAGAGAAAGAAAACGGAAATGAAATAGATACTGAAGAAACTTCAACTGAAAGCATTGATTCAAAATGAAGTTCAATTCAATAATGTTAAAATTATAGAAGAGGAGGTCAGAGCAAGTGTCAATACCCTAATATTTAAAAGAAAATCAAAGAAGGAAGATACACTGATCAAACATTTTTAATGAAACAGAGGTATTTTGAAAAAGGATACCTTCTAGAATTTAAATTTCTACAAAATGAAAAACTCAACCTGGATTTAAAGTGTCCAAAGATCATACGCCACTTTTATTGAAAGGCAATGCTGAACAGATTTTTTTTTTTTATTATTATAGCTTTTTATTTACAAGTTATATGCATGGCTAATTTTACAGCATTAACAATCGCCAAACCTTTTGTTTCAATTTTTCCCCCTCCTTCCCCCCATTCCCTCCCCCAGATGGCAAGTTTACCAATACATGTTAAAGTATAAATTAAATACAATATTAGTATACATGTCCAAACAGTTATTTTGCTTGAACGGAATTTTAAATGAAAACTAATCTTGATCTGAAAGACTACAACCATGGATTTCTTCCAGTTCTTTCGTGGTCAAATAAGAAATTTGGGATTACTAAAGCTGTTTTTGAAGACTAATATTCAAGTTATTTTAGCTCAATTGCTGGAAAATATTACAATGTCAAAAAATATACTTTAAAATTCTACTCATTTTAGGTAATGCTCTAAGTGATCCAACCATACTTGATTCACTGTGTGAGTATGTAAGCACACAAATTTGCTAATATATAAATAAAGATCTCTGCACTTACCAGGGTATGTATAAAGATTTAAAGAGAAGACAGTTCAGTTTAATTTTAAATATTTTAAATGATAATAATGACATTTTTGTCATGTTATCAGTATATATATATATTTTTAGGCATACTATTTAGTAATTTTTTAAATTTTAAAAATTTGCTTTTGATCATTATTACTTGTAATAAATTTGACAAACTTTTCTTATACTTAACTGTTATTTTAATAAAAGATTTAAAAAAATTTCATTCCATATTTTTATTGGATTGGAATCAATTACCATATTTTGAATATAGTTATAACTTCAGATATTGCAAATTCAAGCAAGAGGACCACTTAACAGAATTCATTATTCCTATTCATTGGAATCTAGCTGTGGTTGCTATTTAATAAATGTTTTTGAATGAATAAATGAATTATGCACTCATGTGGCTATATAGTCACTTAAACAACCATATGCTTACTGTTGATGGATTGACGTGAATCTAGAAAAAGGTTTTCTGGTTTCTATTTCAGGACTGTTTCCTTGACCCCTTGCTTAATATTTTTAGCAATGACTTGCATGAAGTCAGGGAAGCATACCAAAATATTCATGAATGACACAAAGCTAAAATTCATCAATAGAAAGGAATCCAAAATGATCTGGCAGGCTATAATGTGGAGTTGAATCTAATAAGATGAAATTTAATATTGGTTAATATACTTATATATCTTGGTTCAAAAAAATCAATTTTAGGAGCAAAAAATGGGGGGAGTCATGATAAATCACAGAAGCTCAAAGTTGAAATGGACCTAACAGACCTGTGTGTGTACAAAAATTCTCTTCTACAGCATTTCACAATATCCTCCCAAATGGTCATTTTGCCTTTACTTGAGGGCCTCCAATGAGAAATCCCTCTATCTCCATTTTACTTCTAAATATTTCTAATGGTTAGGAGTTTTTCCTTTTCCATTAAATTTAAATTTTGAATTTAATTAAAATTAAATTAAATTAAAATTTAATTTCCATTAAAATTTTTCCATTAAACCAAAACTTGCCCCTTTACAATTTCTAGCATTAGTTTCAGCCCCCTCTTCAACATATCAAAAAATCAGTTACATAAACATGAGACTAAGGTATCAGTCATGGCAGTAGATGATCTACAGAGGAGCATAAGCTCTGAAAGAACACCCAGAGCAACTTCATAAAAGATACTTACTTGCTATTAGTCTGATGAGAAGAAATGATGCCAGTCTTAATCCTGATGCAGGAAGAACAAATCCTGTAATGTTCTCCCTAAAATGTAATGTTCTCTGTTGAAGTTTTCTTGGGGTCTCTGGGAGCAGCCTTCCTTTCAATTCAGTAATTACCATACAAGTGGCCAGAGGTTAAAGTCCAAATCCTTTACTGTCTCCTTCAAAGTCTTATCTCCTTCACTTGGGGCTTGGCTAGTTTTCTGGAGGCTTTCCAGAATTTGATTTCAGTGGAGAAGTGAAGGAGGAGAGCCTGCCACCACTTCTCTGTCTTCCCTAGTTCTGATTCTGGCTGAGTTTGTCTGAGCTTATATGCTCTCTTATCATAGGTGTGAATCTTGTAGAACTATATTAAGTACTGAACTTAATATATTGTACCTCACTAGAGAACTGTTAAGCACCATGCTAAATAACCATTGTCTCTATCAATTCCATTGAGTTAGCACCTTGTAAGAATCCTTGTTTCAAATTCAGAGTTCTGGCCCATAACAAAGTCCTAGCAAAGAAAAAATAGCTCAAGAAAAAATAACATCAAAATTCATCTGGAAGAATAAAATAACAAGAATAAGGATAAGAAGAACTAAAATAGATAATTTTGATTACATGAAATTGAAAAGCTTTTACACAAATGTAGCCAAAATTAGAAGGAAAACAGGAAACTGGAGAAAACTGGGGGGGTTACTGTAATTTTCTCTGATAAAGGCTTCATTTATGAAATAAATAAAGAACTGTGCCAAATTAATAAAAATAAGAGCCATTGGGCAATTATATGGTGCAATGGATAGAATATTAGCCCTGGAGTCAGGAGGATTTGAGTTCAAATCCAACTTCAGTCAGTTGCTTGCTAGATGAATGACCCTGGGCAAGTCACTTAACCCTAATTGGCCTCCCCCAATCCTCCCCAAAATAAGAACCATTCCCATATTGATAAATGGTCAAAGGATGTGAACAGGCAGCTTTCAGAAGAAGAAATCAAAGCTACCAATAGTCACATGAAAAAATGCTCTAAAAATCATTATTGATTAGAGAAATGCAAATTAAAACAACTCTACCTCATACCAATCAGATTGGCTAAGATGACGCAAAAGGAAAATGACAAATACTGGAGGGTATGTAGAAAAATTAGTACACTAATAAACTGTTGGTGATGTTGTGGACTATTCTAGGCATACTGGGGAAAAATTGCAACTAAACCCAAAGGGTTATAAAATTGTGCCTATTCTTTGACCCTACATCTGTATCCCAAAGAGATTATTTTAAAAAATTATGGCAGCTCTTTTTGTGGTGGCAAAAAATTGGAAATTGAGACGATGCCCCATCAATAGGGGAATGACTAAACAAGTTGTGGTACATGAATGCAATGGAATCCTATTGTGTATAAGAAAAAATGAGCAGGCAGATTTCAGAAAAACCTGGAAAGACTGACATGAACTTTTGCTGAATGAAGTGAGCAGAACCAGGAAAACACTGTGCACAGTATCAGCAACATTGTGTGATGATCAACTTTGATAGACTTAGCTTTCCCTGGCAATGCAATGATGAAAGACAATTCCAAAAGACCCATGATGGAAAATGTTATCCATATCCAAAGAAAGAATTCTGGAATCAGAATGCAGATTGAAGCATATCAATTTCACTTTTTTTTCTTTCTCGTGGTCTTTTCCTTTTGTTCTGATTCTTCTTTCACAACATGACTAATGTGGAAATATGCTTAATATGATTGTATATGTATAACTGATATCAGCTTACTGTCTTGGGAAGGGAAGAGAGGAAAGAGGGAAAATATGGAATTCATAATCTTATAAAATGAATATTGGAAACTATATTTACATGTAATTGAGAAATATTCTTTTCTCTCAGCAATTCAATTGACTTTTTTTTTTTAAACAGTCAACAGTGAAAGACTTAATTACTTTTTTCAAGACAATGGTGCAAGACAATTCTAAAAGATCCATGATTAAATCCACTTTCTTCTCGGTGTTAGGAAATGAAGGCAACCCTCCTGAAGACGTCTTTAGGGGCTTCAGAATTGCTAGTGATGTTTTAGATCAACCATCTTGGCTTGGGGGAAGCCAGAGCAACCTCTAAAGGAGTATAATATTTACCCAGCAATGTAAGACAGGGTGGTGAAGCTAAGGAAACTGCTCAAACCCTGTGGAGTTTGTCCACAGGGTTATAATGCTGGGGAAGGAAGTTGTCAACTGCATTCCAGGGAAGAAAAATTTTGTGATGGAACCCTGTTTAAATTGTTGGTCCGTGAGCAGTTGGAATAAGTCAGGGACTTCTAATGTGACAGATTTAACTTGGGTTAAATAACATAGTAGAATGAGATAAGTCCCAACAGTCAGGAAAGGTTTGAATGCTGTCTGATACATAACGGCTGTGAGTTTAGGCAAGCCATTTAACTCAGTTCCTTCTCTCACTTCCTTAACTCTCAGTTCCCTGCTCCTCACCCCTCAGCTCTCAAGAAAAAAGTGCTTCTGACCTTCTGGATTTCAACCCTAAGTGTACCATCCCCTTTCAGCTCCTTTTTGTGTATGTCTTTCCCCTTTAAAATGTAAGTTCTTTGAAGGGAGCAACATTTCATTTCATTCTTTATACTCAGTACCTAGCCCCAGACCTAGTTGGTGTATGGCAAACATTGAGTCCAATCATCTTGAATTAGATAGATCTAGCAGATATGGTTATGAACAAAGGTGGCCATTTTTTACATGATTGCAAGGAAAAGAATTGAGGGATTTAGTATCAGCTCAAAAGGAGTCAAAAGAATAATATGCTAACCAAAAAGCCTGGAGTTATCTTAGGCTACATATAAAGGGGAATGATGTACAGATTGGAGAAGCAACAGGTTTACTATAATCTGAGCTGGTCAAACTCCATCTGAAAAATTGTAGTGAGCTCTGGACAACACGTTTTAGGAGGAACACGGACAAGCTGCAAGTATGTATATGTATGAGAGAAGGTGACCAGAAATGTGAGGAGGAAATCTTCTCATAGGAGGAAACCATATCAGATGAAGGAAATGGGGGAAGGGGGGAGGAGAGGGGTATTTAGTCTATTGTGAAGATTTTAAAAAGACAGGATACTTGTCTTCAAATATTTGAAGAGTAGTCAGCTAGTCAATAATCATTTACTGAACATTGGGTAGTCATGTTAAAAAGGGATTAAGACTTATTCTATATTGCTCCAGAGAGCAGAACTTGGATCAATGGGTATAAGGTTGCAGGTTTTAAATCAATATTAAAGAAGCATTTTCTAAAAAGCTAGACAAATTCGAAGTTTCCAGCTGCCTCACAAAGTAATGAAATCTGTCACTGAAAGTGTTAGAGTGGAGGTTGAAGACCTCCTCTCCAATATCCCTAGAAGAAAATACTAGCATGTGATGCGAGATGGCATCCAAATTCCCTACCAACCAATGAACAAGCATTTATTAAGCACTGATTATATACCACACATGGTGCTACGTTAGGGATACAAAGACAAAGAATAAAACAATCCCTTATCTCAAAGGGTTAACATTAACTGTAAAATGCCATTCTCTAGTTTCTTTGTATAAGCGATTTGTCACCAAAACACAGAGAAGAGAATGCTTTCTCCAAAACTTCAAAAGTTCTCCCTTGATTCCACCACAAAGCAAAGTTTTTTATAAAAGTTTTTTTATAAGTAGGTTATTTGTATATTGAGAAATAATTTCTCCCTCCCCCTCTCCCACCCCCCAAAATGGATGATTTAAAAGTCAACAACATGAGTGTCTTGAACCGAGTGTCTTTTATTTACTATTGAACTTTGTAGCTGGCCGGATGACTGCTCTATGATATATCCGAATCAGTATGATGGAAATTTAATACTCTATTCAGAGATGTCCTGAAACTGGCTTGTTAGTAAATCAGTGGGAAGTTCAGTGAATTTTATACAGAGTAGGAGCCACTATGTTGTTCACAAAGAAATTAAGCAGCCAACTTAGTTACTTATGCTAATGAGAATAGTCAACTTGTTATCTATGCTAATAAGCTGACAGGTTCTTAGGATAATATGAAAATAATTTACATAATAATTATCATGAAATTGTCAAACTATATAAAGCTCCCTTAAAATGATTTATAAAAGTTCAATGTGTGTTCCATGCAGTCTCTTCTGTCCCAGCAATTTTCTGACCACAATGATGTGTGTGTGATATAGACAGAGATGGAATAAGAATTAAACAAAAAGATTTTCAAAATATTTTAATGTCAATTTCATAAACCAAAATCTCTTAGTATGCAAACTTGGGTAGGCTCGGCTAGAGCAAACTTTTTTTAGCTACAAATCTCGGTCACTCATTGACGATGCAGTTTTTGTTTTTGTTTTTGTTTTCAACAGAAAAATTTCTTATCCTGCCTTTTGGGATGAATGTATCAAATAGTAACCCAATCTGAAATTTTCAAGGCCTATTCTGTCATATCTTCTAAATATCTTTATAAACACTGAACTAGAAACTCCTTATCTGTATAAAACATGTGAAATATATTTTTCAATTTACTTCAGGAAGAAATAGACTGTTTATGTTCAAACTTTGCTATCATTACTAAAAGAAATGGCTGTCTATTGTGAGGCATTCTACACTCTACAGAATTGGGAGAAACCTCACTGGTCATTTAGTTCAACTCATATTTGAAATCAAATTCCCTCTAATTCTTCCTTATTCTCTAAAGTGTGTAGACTCCTGTACTTTTATTCATCATCCTATCATCTGTCACAGATGAGAGCTTGTCCCATCATCCTCCCTCTCTCTTTTAAAAATTTCCCTTATCTTTTTTCCCCGTTACACACTTTAAAGTTATTTATCTTTCTTCCTCACTACCCACAAAATGATAAATAACAGATTTCCTCATACTCCCAAAAAACCCTACTGGAGCCTGCTAGCCCCTCAAGCTAAACCTCTTCTTTCAAAGCCTATTATTTTACAATGTGATGTTTTGTATTGAAGACCGAACCACTCCAACCACTCCCCTTTCCAAGATACTCCCACTCCTTGGTTCCTCCACCTAACCATTCTTTAGCTTCCTTTCTTGGACTATCATCCAAGTCTCCCACAAGTCCCAAGACCATGAATATTCCTTGAAGATTTGATCTTAGGCTTTCTCTTCTCTTTATACTTCTTCTCTCAGCAATTCGATTGGCTTTCACAGATTTGAGGATCATTTTAATGCAAATAGTTCCCAAGTCTACCAAGTCTTGAGTTCTAGTCTTCTCTCACAATCTTCCACTTATTTGCCTCTGAACACTCTCCCTTATCCTGGAATTCATGCCTTCTCTACCTCAACCTTTTAGAATCTCTAGCTTCAGTGAAGATTCATTTTATGAGTGTTGTGCCCCTCCTTAGCTTTTTTCCTCTTTAAATTTATTTATCTGATAAATTGTATCCACTTATTAGACATGGATGCAATATGGTGACATGGAGAAGAAGGGATGGAGAGAGACAGAAAAAGGAAGGAGGAGGAAGAGGAGGAGGAGGAGGAGAGGAGGAGGGGAGAGAAACAGAGGAAAAAAGTAAAAGAAGAAGAAAAGTAGAAAGAAGAGGAAGGGGAGAGAGGAAGGAGGAGGAGGAGAAGGAAGAGGGGAGGAGGAAAATGGAGAGAGGGAAAGAGGAAGGGGAGGAGGAGAGAAACAGAGGAAAAAGAAGAAAAGTAAAAGGAAGAGGAAGGGGAGAGAGGGAGGAGGAAAAGGGGAGAAGAAAAATGGGGAGGGAGGAGAGGGAAAGAGGAAGGGGAGGAGGAGAGAAACAGAGGAAAAAGAAGAAAAGTAGAAGGAAGAGGAAGGGGAGAGAGGGAGGAGGAGGAAGAGGGGAGGAGGAAAATGGGGAGGAGGAGGGAAGAGAAACAGAGGAAAAAGAAGAAAAGTAGACGGAAGAGGAAGGGGAGAGAGGGGGGAGGAGGAGGAGGGAGGAAGAAGGGAGGAGGAAAATGGGGAGAGGGAAAGAGGAAGGGGAGGAGGAGAGAAACAGGAAAAAGAAAAGTAGAAGGAAGAGGAAGGGGAGAGAGGGAGGAGGAGGAGGAGAAGGAAGAGGGGAGGAGGAAAATGGAGAGAGGGAAGAGGAAGGGGAGGAGGAGAAACAGAGGAAAAGAAGAAAAGTAAAAAGGAAGAGGAAGGGGAGAGGGGAGGGAGGAAAAGGGAGGAGAAAAGGGGAGGGAGGAGAGGGAAAGAGGAAGGGGAGGAGGAGAGAAACAGGAAAAAGAAAAGTAGAAGGAAGAGGAAGGGGGAGGAGGAGGAGGAGGAGGAGAAGGAAGAGGGGAGGAGGAAAATGGGGAGAGGGAAAGAGGAAGGGGAGGAGGAGAGAAACAGGAAAAAGAAAAGTAGAAGGAAGAGGAAGGGGAGAGAGGGAGGAGGAGGAGGAGAAGGAAGAGGGGAGGAGGAAAATGGAGAGAGGGAAAGAGGAAGGGGAGGAGGAGAGAAACAGAGGAAAAAGAAGAAAAGTAAAAGGAAGAGGAAGGGGAGAGAGGGAGGAGGAAAAGGGGAGGAGAAAAATGGGGAGGGAGGAGAGGGAAAGAGGAAGGAGGAGGAGGAGAAACAGGAAAAAAAAAGTAGAAGGAAGAGGAAGGGAGAGAGGGGAGGAGGAGGAGAAGGAAGAGGGGAGGAGGAAAATGGGGGAGGGAAAGAGGAAGGAGGAGGAGAGAAACAGGAAAAGAAAGTAGAAGGAAGAGGAAGGGGAGAGAGGGAGGAGGAGGAGAAGGAAGAGGGGAGGAGGAAAATGGAGAGAGGGAAAGAGGAAGGGGAGGAGGAGAGAAACAGAGGAAAAAGAAGAAAAGTAAAAGGAAGAGGAAGGGGAGAGAGGGAGGAGGAAAAGGGGAGGAGAAAAATGGGGAGGGAGGAGAGGGAAAGAGGAAGGGGAGGAGGAGAGAAACAGGAAAAAGAAAAGTAGAAGGAAGAGGAAGGGGAGAGGGAGGAGGAGGAGAAGGAAGAGGGAGGAGGAAAATGGGGAGAGGGAAAGAGGAAGGGGAGGAGGAGAGAAACAGGAAAAAGAAAAGTAGAAGGAAGAGAAAGGAAAGAGGGAGGGAGGAGGAAGAGGGAGGAGGAAATGGAGAGGGAAAGAGGAAGGGGAGGAGGAGAGAAACAGAGGAAAAAGAAGAAAAGTAAAAGGAAGAGGAAGGGGAGAGAGGGAGGAGGAAAAGGGGAGGAGGAAAATGGGGAGGGAGGAGAGGGAAAGAGGAAGGGGAGGAGGAGAGAAACAGGAAAAAGAAGAAAAGTAGAAGGAAGAGGAAGGGGAGAGAGGGAGGAGGAGGAAGAGGGGAGGAGGAAAATGGGGAGGAGGAGGGAAGAGAAACAGAGGAAAAAGAAGAAAAGTAGACGGAAGAGGAAGGGGAGAGAGGGGGGAGGAGGAGGAATGGCTGGTCACAGGCAGCTCTCTAAGTTTATAAATAAAGGACAATTCTCTTTCCAGCAGAGGGAGATCCCGACACCAAACCCCCTGACGTGAGCCGGACCACGGGGACCCGGACCCTCTCCCCCAAGTCCCTCGGGAGACGCTCCCCGGAGGAGACGCTCCCGGAGGAGACGCTCCCGGAGGAGACGCTCCCGGAGGACCCGCTCGGCCCCTTGCACCGATTGTGACGCAAATCCCCCGGCCCGGTTCTGGCGGCGCCGCTCCCAGAGATCCCCAGGCACTCGGGCCCCGCGGCGCACAAGCTGCTGACTCAGCGGCCCCCTCCCAGCGTCTGCGCCGGAGCCGGCTGCAGAGAGCCCAGAGAGCGCACTGCTCTGCCCCACTAGCCCCGGCCGGACTGGGAGGCGGCGCACTCGAACTCGGAGCCCGACCGGAGCAAGTATCCTTGGCTCCCGGGACCCGCCCACCGCACCCCCTCCCCCCGCCCACCGCCTCAGTGTCTAGGTGGGTGAAGGGGGAGGGGACCAACCACACTCGCAGGTCTGTCCCCGGGCTCTCGCTCCTCTCGGGCCGGCGCCCGCCCCGCCCCCGGTGAAGCCTCGCCCCTTCGCGCGTGCGAGTTCTTCCGGTTCAAAAGGAACGGGAGCCGGAAGTGCCTGGGCCCCCTTCGGCTGTGGCGGCGGCGGCTCGTTGTGTTCGCGGCCGGAGGGGAGTTGAAGAGTAGCGCTTGACGCCGCCGGAGCTGAGCGCCGCGAAGGAACAGAAGCCGGCCCCGCCAGCGTCGAGCTCCCGGCCCCGCCATGTCGCGAGGCTCCATTGAGATTCCCCTCCGGGACACTGACGAGGTGAGCGGAGCCGGGGGCCAGGAGGTGCCTCCGCCCAGCAGGGGGTGGGGCGGGGCGGGGCAGCGGGACCCCCCTCCTCCCTTTCCCTTTTTTCCCCTCCCCCCGACCCCTGACCTCCCCAAACCGGGGTCCGATCCGCGCCCGCCCCCGGCCTCGGGTCCGAGCCGACTTGGGGTGCCAGACGGGGGTCGGAGGAGACGGGAACTGGGCGCCCCTGCTTCTCCCCTCCTGGCGAACTTTGCTTGCACCCCTTCGCTGTCACCCTCCCCCCCCCCCGCGGGTCCCATCCAGCACTTGCACGAGCCCTCACCTGTTCCTCTAGCACTGGGAAGGACTTAGAGGGGCGTTACCTTTCGGAGTGGGAAACCGAGGCAGGCGGCGGGGAGGGGCCGGACCGTTCCCCGGAGCAGTTTGACAGCGGGGGCGGCGTCTGGACGGGCCGTAGTTTGGGACTCGGGGCAGAGCCGGGACCCCGTTGCTCGTGTCCCGTGCGTTGTAGACCCCCCCCCATGTCCCATGGGACTCCCTAAAGTTAAGGAGCGCTTTCCGCTCCTCGTGGGGAATGCACATGTTCTAGCATCTCCCCGAAAGTTGTGCTGCTCCTAAAGCTGATTAACATGCGGAAAACGTGGTTCCGTTTTCTACTCACTCGGATCCGCGCTCCTCCTCTGAGGCACTCTGAGGGGCTATGCAGGTGACTCTGGGATCGCGAGAGCCCGGGCCGGCTCCGTGTAAGCCTGCCGTGGGGCTGGGGAGTTAGACCAGCCAGGATTAAGGGCCGGCGTAGATTATGCTTCCCCAGGACTAGCCTCGAAAAGTCTGTTCCTTAACAGATTGGTTCTTTGCTGACATGACGGTATTTTTGGCCACAGAAACTCTTTTTTTCCCTATTTTTCTTTTTCATCTCACTTCATTCTTTTTTTTTAATACACATTGTTTTAATGAATCATATTGGAAGAGAAAAAATCAGAACAAAGGAAAAAACCGTGGGAGATAAAAAAATAAAACAAAAAAGAAGTGAGTATTGCATGTGTTGATTTACATTCAGTCTCTATAGTTCTTTTTCTGGATACAGAGAAAGGCTATTGAAACTGCTGTGGATCACTGAACCACTGAGAAGTGTCTTTCATAGCTGATCATTGCATGGTCTTGCTATTACTTGTACAGTATTCCTGGTTCTGCTTGTTTGTTCAGAATCAGTTTGGGTAAATCTTTTCCAGCCTTTCTAAAATCAGATTGTTAATCATTTTTATAGAAGAGTAATATTCCATTATCTTCATATATCAATTTATTCAGTCTTTCCCCAATTAATGGGCAGATATTTTCCGATTCTTTGTTACCACAAAACACTTTTTGTACATGTGGGCCCGTTTCCCTCCTTTATGATTTCTTTGGGATATAGACCCATTAGGGCCACAGAAACTCTTGAAGACCTACTAAATCACAGAAGAGACTTGCAATCTGTATCCTACTCTAAGGAAATCAAAGATTGCTGAAATATTAAAATAGATCCAATTTAAGGCTGTTTCACTTAGAGTAGCATAGTTGGGTTTTAAGTGCAGATGCAAAGCAGTACTTGTATTATTAATGGCATTTTATAACTAAAATGATTCTACCTTAGCCAGCAGTGCCAACTTCTTTGTGCTTATACTTATCAATCTATTTCTTGGGCTTGCCCAAAGCATTTCTCTCCCATTGAAATGATACTGGTATTTTTGAGCTGGGCATTTTGTCTCAGTTGAAAATGAGCGTGTTATTTTTTCTTTTTTGTTACATAAATGTGCATATATGTACTGATAAATAAAATTTGTATTTTGGGAAGAATAACCATGAACAAGGATGTAGATAATGAGAAACAAGTGTTTTTTTTTATTTTAGGTCATTGAACTTGACTTCGATCAGTTACCGGAGGGGGATGAAGTTATCAGTATTCTGAAACAGGAGCATACGCAGTTACACATATGGATTGCCTTAGCGGTTAGTATTTATAAATGTTTTTCATTTGCTGACTAGGAAAATAAATTCATAATATGTATCTTTTAAGGTGCTACATGTATCTGATTTCCACTCAGGCAAGCTTTAGGTCTGTTGCAGAGTTATATTGTGTCCAAAGAAGTTTTCTGTCTTATATTTTGTTGAACAATTCTGACATATTAAATGGACAATAATTCATCATTTTAAAAGAAAATTTATTTAAAATCATTCATATAGTTTAACTTTTATTACAGTAAAAACAGATATCAGCCAAAGTAGGAAGTAAAGACAACAAAAACAATTGCTTGTACAAATACAGCAGATATTTCTTAAATACCTCTATGTGCCTTATATGCTAGGCTTTGTGCTAGGAGCTTAGGATATAAAAGGCAAACTCAAAATCATTTCTCCTTATTGTGCTTATATTCTCTTGAATGATGTCATATGGAAGAAGAATTATTTGGGGGAAGGAGAATTTCAGCTTTCATTTCCATGCACAGGATTCCTATTTTATACATACAACTTTAATCTCCTGAACACCAGTCATATATCTACCTAAAGAACATTTCCACTTAGATCTCCTGTTAATATCTTAAACACATGTTCAAGAAGAACTTATCTTCCCCAATAAAGTGTCCCTTCTCCAAATATTCCTATTTTTCTTTCCTAGGAATAATCACCTTGGGAATAATCCTTGACTCTTCCCTCAGCCCACTTGCTAGATCTATTAGGTTCCATCTCCACACAATTTCTTACATCTGCCCTCTTTTTCCTTTTTTATATAACTGCTACTTTTATTAAGGTTTTATCATCCTTTCTCTAGGCAATTGTAAGAGATTTTTAATTGATCTCTTTTCTTCTAATTTCTTCCTTCTCCAGTTCATCTTCGACATACCTGTCAAATTAATGTTCATGAAGCAGATCCGACCCACCTCACTGCCATATTCAAAATCTGGCTTCATCCTGCTTATCCAAATATATTTCATTTTACTACTGCTCTCCATAAACTCTTGAACTGTCCCGAATTTGACATTGTATTTCCTTAGCACATTTTCACAGACTGTTCCCCATGACTGAAATGTCTGTGCCTATGAATTCCTAGTTTCCTTAAGAGTTCAACTCAGTTGCTATCTCCTGTCTAATTTTTCTTTTTTAGCTGGAATATTACAAGCAAGGCAAAACAGAAGATTTTGTGAAGTTGTTGGAAGCAGCAAGAATAGATGGCAACCTGGATTATAGAGACCATGAAAAAGACCAGATGACTTGCTTAGATACATTGGCGGCCTACTATGTCCAACAGGCTAGGAAAGAAAAAAACAAGGACAATAAGAAAGAACTCATCACCCAGGCAACGTTGTTGTATACAATGGCTGACAAAATTATCATGTATGATCAGGTAAAGAGAAAAGATAGCTTTCCCTAGTCATGGTTTCAACTGAGAGTTTCTGGGTGTGATTTACATCCATGGGGCAAGTTATGGTTTAATGAAATAGATTTATTTTTCTTAAAGAAATGAAAGATGATTTGACCAAAGTAAGAGAGATTTCTGATAAAAAGCAAACCATCTTTGTTTTTTATATCCTCAGAAAAATGTGGGCTCTCTTTGATATGGTTGGTGGTCGCCTCTCCCCCCTGTACAGATGACACAGCACCCCTCTTCCTCCTCCTGTGCACTTTTCATTCCTGTTCTTCCCAGTGGCCACCAGAGGAGCTGCCCAGCACACTTCCGTACCTCCCACAAGCCTCTTAATATTCTGAAGGCAGCAATACAGGCCTTTGACTGCCTATCTATCCTCAGTGTCATTTTACCACTCACCATTGGTAATACAGGTTCATAGGGTCATAGATGGAGAACCAGAAGGAACCTCAAATGTTAATCTAGTCCAGCTCCTTAAATTAGAAAATAAGGAAACAGCCTTTAAGAAATTAAGTGATTTAGCCAAAATCAATAATTTGCAGAATTGGATTGTACTCGGGTGCTTGAATACTTTTCACCCTGTACCATGCTCTCATCCATTATGAAATTTTTCATTACTTTTTGGGGGCCAACTTCAGGGTTGATTTTCCAGGATTGTAGTGGTAAGTGATTTGTAATCACATATCTAGCGTCTAACATGCAGAGAACATTGGTGTTTGAAAGATGGCATTTAGGGAATAGCTGGAGTGAACTGAAAGTACCATTTATACCTTCTCTAAGTACAATTCAGTCCATTGTCATCCTGCTACTTACTTCTGTTTAATATTTATAAAGAACTTAGTTGCATGAACGTAACAATTAAAATTCTCCTGTATAACCACACACTCTAAATGGACAGTTCAAGCATCTTGTTTTCTTCAATGGAGGATCATAGGTTCCAAACAGAATTTGGAAACTTGTAGTGTTTTTTTGTCATCAGAATTACTAGTGAAAAAATGTAGTTTTTTTTAGATTATTGTTAAGAACTGTCCACCACCTATTTATATGTTACAGTTAAAAGCATTTATCTCCAGTCTTTTTCATTGTCACACGTTCTTTGGGAATAAATATTGGCCCTCCATCATAAGGGAAATCTAATTTGGTGTGTCTTTTTATCCAGAACCATTTATTGGGAAGAGCCTGCTTTTGTCTGTTGGAAGGTGACAAAATGGACCAGGCTGATGCACAGTTTCATTTTGTACTCAACCAGTCTCCAAATAACATACCAGCCCTTCTTGGTAAGCCTTTTTTGATAGCGGGAATCTCATTTATTCTCCTCTCTCAGGAATATAGCTCTCAGTTATTGTAAGTTAGACCCTGATCCTTCAGCAAAGGGGAGAGAATTTTGTTTTTACTAAAAATGAAGCTTATCCTCTGAAGAGTGTCTTAAAAAATTCAATGGAGAAAATCTGTGATGAAGGATTGGTGAAATTAATGAAAATTAATCGCTCTATGAATTAAGAATAAAATAATTCCTGAACATTGAATGTTTAATAAACAGTGATCCCTTTTTATTTGGACAATATGCCAAACTGGTTTAGAGAATCATTTTAAAGGTAAAGCTAGAGCTATTATGTTTAAGGACACAAATTATTATTGCTATATGGAGGTTAATTGCTAATCCTAAAAGTACATTGGTTTGCTTGTCTTACATTCTTTAAATCAAAACTTCTTAAACTGTAGGTAATGATCCCATATGGGGTCACGTAATTGAATGTGGTGGTGGCAAAATTAGGATTTTAACAGTAAATGTTTCATTTGAATAACTGTGTATCTGGAGTTGTATCAAAATTTCTCAGGCAAAAAAGAGTAGAGAGTGGGAAAAGTTTAAGAAACCCTAATTTAAACTAGCACGATGTACTTACTGCTTTTTTTTTTTTTTGGTTATCATGATAGGTAAAGCTTGTATTTCATTCAACAAGAAAGATTATAGAGGAGCCCTTGCATACTATAAAAAAGCACTACGGACCAACCCAGGATGTCCAGGTAAGGGAAGAGCAAAACTGAGCAGTTTTGAAATTATGACCCAGCTTAAAATATTGGTAGTTTAGTGGTATACTTTTTAACTGTGAGGTTATATGAGAAAATGTACTTCAGATAGAATTGGAGATGATGGCGAAAATTTAAAAAATCTTCATTTTGTTTTTCAAACAAGATAATAGGTGATATTATGTCCCTTCAAGTCATTAGAATTGAAAGCATGAGTCTTTTCCACAACATTCCCAACAGTTTTGTAGTTTAAGAATTCTACTAACAAGGAATTCACTGCTTTACAAGGTAGAAGAGACCTTCACTTTCAGATAGCTCTTAATTACTGTGAAATGTTGCCTCATTGAAAGTTCTTCCTTCCCAAGCTAAGCAGAACAAGTCTAATAACTCCTTCTTGGTGTGAATCCTCGAGATATCTGAAAGTAGTCATCATACCCTTCCTAATCTAATGTTCTCTCTCATAGCAACATTCCAAGATTCTTCTGATCCCAAATGCCATGGTTTCAGGTCCCTTCACAACTCTGGTGGCTTCCTTGAAGCATGTTTGTTCTTGGTAGTGTCCTTCCTTAAAATGTCATTTGCTGTAATGTTCTCAGTTGGGTTTTCTGGAGGTCTTGGGAGCAACCTTCATTTCACTTGAGTAATTGCTACAAGAGTAGCCAGGTGTTAAAGTACAAATCCTTTATTATGTCCTTCACAAACTAGTTTTCTTGCCTGGGGCCTGGGCTAGCTTTCTGAAAGGCCTTTCCAGAGTCTTGGTTTCAGTGGAGAAGCTAAGGAGGAGAGCCTGCCACCACAGGTTGTGAGATGGAGTGATTGAATCTGGCTTTTTGTATCCGCTTGTCTTCTCTGGCTCTGTGTCTGAACTCTCTGGGTCTCTCTTGGGCTCCTTCTGAGTCTGTCTCTGGCTCTGAGTCCCAGCTTATATACTCATACTGAATTTAGAGAACTATTAAGCACCATGCTAAACTAGATAACCATTGTGTCATCAATTCCACTGACTTAACACCTTGTAAGAATCCTTGTTTCAGAGTTCTGGCCCATAACAATTCGCAGTGATTCAAGTGTGGTCTAACCAGGGCAGAGGATAATGGGACTTTCCTGATTTCTACCCCCAAAAAAGCCTTCAACTAAATTGTTTATTTTATATTTACCTAATGCATTCGTGTTCCCCTGATAAGATGTCAGCTTGAGCACAAGAACTATTTGATTTTTGTATTTTTGTCCCCAGAGTCTAGCAGAGTGTTTGACACATAGATGTTTAATAATTGCTCATTAATTTGGTGAGATACTTTGCTGAAATCTAGGTATACTCATTCTCACTACCTCTTTTTCCTGTTCTCCCAATCTCATAAACCTCTCAAAAAAGGAAATAGGACTATTAATCACAATTTCTTTTTCCCTCTAAAGTCTTTGTGTTAAATACAACATTCAGAAAGTAAATATTATCACAGGCTAGATCAAAAACATTTGTTATATGTTTACTATGTGCCAGGTTCTGTATCTCTTATAGCCAGAGGATAGATTTCACTGCTTCAGAATTTCATTATACTGCCTTTTGGCTGCTTTCTTACATATAAACAAGAAAACTGTTAGAAGCATTATGTCTAAAAAATATTTGTCAGTCTTATTCCCTCTTTAAGATAGTAGTTTTGGCCATAGGTATCTGGTGCTCTATTTTAATGACACTACTATATCATAGAAATCTCTTTCTTCTATAGTCACTGTAGGAATTTCCGAGCAAGCCCAGCTGTGGTTTGCTGCTTGTAGCTCTGATTCTTCACTGCCTGCTCAGAACCTTTTTTTCTGAAATGCTCTTTCATTCTCTCAGACAAGCAAATTGTGGTCAGTATGTGTGTGATAGCAAACCTTCTCTGGCTGATGTGTTATATAAATGTTATAAAATGTGTTACATAAAGTATAGATCTGTGAAATGAATAAAAATGTGTTGTTGATCACAGGGTTTTTCACTTTCAAGGACTTGCTCTTTCTGAAAATTGTCATTTAGAAGCACAATCTAACAATGGTATTAGGAGATGTGTTGCACATCACACCAGTGTTAGGTATTTTTGCATTCTCTTGGGGAAGGTTTACATCACTTAATACTTGGGAAAGAAATCATTGGGGAGGATTTGACCTATTGAAAAAAATCAGTAAGTGTAACAATAACAGACTTTTAACATAGTTATTTAAAATGTAGAAGGGTTGGACTGATACTCATTTGAGAGAAATAATGAAGCTTTAAAAATGCCTTAGTTTAATAGGTTGAATGACTTGATTTTGGTTTTTTTTTTTTTAGCTGAAGTCCGCCTGGGAATGGGGCATTGCTTTGTGAAACTGAACAAACTGGAGAAAGCTCGCCTGGCATTTAGTAGGGCCCTGGAGCTCAACTCCAAGTGTGTGGGAGCATTAGTTGGATTGGCTGTCCTAGAACTCAATAATAAAGAGGTATGTAAGCAAGAAAACAATCCAAATACTGCTTGATTTGGTTATCAATAGAGAAATTCTCAAAGAATCCATTTAGCTAAAAAGATGAGTCCAAACTATAGGTTGGAAAAAAACATAATTTCCTATATAAATAGGTTTTTTTTCCTTTGCATGATATAAAGATATCTTCTTACAAATCATGTAGAAAATGGTTTGTGAGGTGGCCTTGCTTAAGGAAGTTAGCCATTTCAGCCATAGCAACATTATCACAGACACACTTAAAGAATAGATGTGACACTTGTGAAAAGTTTCTTTACAGCTTAAAATGTTTCTTTTGTTTTTTTTTTTTACAGCTTAAAATGTAATTCGTAACAATATATTGGAATGTTTTCTATTACTTGCCATATTAAGTTAGTGTTAATTTTAAATCATTTGTCTCAAATAATGTTCATAGACTCAAAATTAGAATATGAGGGAATATTTCCAAAATTAAAACTATTATAAAGTTGTGCTTGCAATTGATTATTGAATTATTGGGGAACATAAGTATCTTAAGTTAAATATTCAGACAAGTAAAGTAAGAACTAAACTATTATCTGGATTTGGCTTTGTGTAATATTCATATCTTTAAAAGTTTGAAAAGAAAACTTTAGAAAAATTGCTTTCAGCATATTATTCATTCACACTCTTAACCCAATTCCTGTATTTTGTTTAGGCGGACTCTATCAAAAATGGTGTCCAGCTTCTTTCCCGAGCATATACAATTGATCCTAGCAATCCTATGGTGCTGAACCACTTGGCAAATCACTTCTTCTTCAAAAAGGTTTGAGAAATCTTTTGTCTTTTTTTCTTGATCTTGCTTCAAAGCATATGATGTTTCACCTTTTACACGAATGGAAAATTGTTCTGAGGCCCATGGGGATAGGTTGGGACCCAAGTTTTTATACTGACCCTTCACTTGATTGATATGCCATGGTCTGGGTATCGGTTTATGTGATGTGCTCTCTCAGTGGAATTGGAAGAGGAGTAGAATTGGAATTAGCAAAAAGGTGGCTTCAAGTCCTGGCTCTGCACATTCTAGCTAGATGCTTCAGGACAAGTCCCTTAGGCATTCTGACTCTCAGTTTCTCATCTGTAAAATGGGAGATGAAATTTGTGCTCTCCACCTTTGAGGGGTGTTGTGAAAAGAAAACTTTGTGGAACTTAAAGCTATATATAAATTGAGCCATTATTATAGGAAGTGTGATTTGTACACACACTACAGTGGTCCCTGTAGAATAAAATTTGAACCTTTTAATTTTAGGAAGTATTTTCTTTCTTCTCTCAGTATAAAATTCTTACTGATAGCTTTTAAGAGATAAAACCAGGAATTAGGAATGCATTTCTTTTCCTAACATACCTCATTAAAGTAAAGGATTATTGAGTGCATAATGTCCTTTTCATGGCATTGTTTTATTAAACAAAGATGATGGAGAAAACTTAACTAAAACTTTGAGGTGGTTTACTACCAATGATGTAATTATTTTGGTCACTTATTCTTGTATTACTTTGGATAAGTTTTGTATAACATCTTTTATGATTGCAGTTTGTGGTGTTTTATCTTGTTGTTCTTCATTTTTCAGGATTATAGCAAAGTCCAACACTTGGCTCTCCATGCTTTTCATAACACAGAGGTGGAAGCTATGCAGGCAGAAAGTTGTTATCAGCTGGCTAGGTCTTTCCATGTTCAGGAAGACTATGACCAAGCTTTCCAGTACTACTATCAAGCCACCCAGTTTGCCTCGTCCTCTTTTGTACTGCCCTTTTTTGGTTTGGGCCAAATGTATATTTACCGAGGTGACAAGGAGAATGCATCTCAATGCTTTGAGAAAGTTTTGAAAGCCTATCCCAACAATTATGAAACAATGAAAATTCTTGGCTCTCTCTATGCTGCCTCAGAAGATCAAGACAAACGAGATATTGCCAAGGTACATCTAAAACTCTTGGTTATTCTGAAATGATCTCCAAATGGATGTCAGTCAGTCAGTAGATATGCAAGACCTGCTATATCTCAGGCATTGTGCTAAATGCTAGCAATATAAGAGGCAAGCAAGAAGTCCTGCCTTCAACAGCTTTACAGACTAATGGAGGAGAGGGCAAGTGATCAGATGTGTACGAACAAGCTGTGTGTAGGGTAAATAGGAAATAATTAAAAGAGGGAAGGCATTAGAATTGGAGAGGTTAGGAAATTCTTGTAGTAAGTGGGATTTTAGTTGGATTATTAACAATAAAATGTACTACTTCATAAAAGTAGTTATTTTATCTCCATGCCATTCTTTATACCAACAAAGATTACACAATCCCTCATTGTCTTAGAAAATAATGTTCATTGGGGCAGCTAAATGGCGCAGTGAAGAGAGTATCGGCCCTGGAATCAGGAGGATCTGAGTTCAAATCCAGCCTCAAAAACTTAACATTTATTAGCTGTGTGACCCTGGGCAATTCACTTAACCAATTGCCCCCACAAAAATAAATAAATAAATAACATTCATGATTTGCTATAACCAAAATAATTCCCTTTTGGGTAACCACTTCATTCCTCTCATGTATTGTGGACCCGGGACAAGAGAACCTTGGAATTAATATGAGTTGGCTTACAGTCGCCAAGGCTTGGACTACATTAACCTTAAGACCTTTTACAAACTCAGGCTTTCTTTCATACCTCAAGAGTAAGATTTCAGGGGAGAATCATCTTAATAATAGTGGTGATGATGATGATGATGATGATGATGATGATGATGATACACTGCTTTGTGGTTTACTAAAGACTTTATGTGTCAAATAACTCCAGTTTTCACTTTAGCTCAGACTCATAAAGATAGAATGGCATGCCCAGGGCCAGACAGTGAAGTCATAGCAAAGCTGGTGTCCAGTCCATTTCCTGACTGAGTCTGGTCCGGCTTCTCCTTGGTGCTACCTAAATTTTGATGATTTAATTTTTATCACCTCAACAAGCACTGCTTTGGATACGTTAATGGTGCATTGGTGGTGACTTGTCTTGGTGACTTGTGGATGGCACCTTGATCCTGACATCTTCTCTGTCACAGGGTCACTTGAAGAAGGTCACAGAGCAGTATCCAGATGATGTTGAGGCCTGGATCGAATTGGCACAAATCCTAGAGCAGACTGACATACAGGTAGGTGGCAGAGAATTCCCTTTTAGCTGGGCCCTTCACAGTCTCTAACCTGTGAATGCATTGGTCATCATCCTGACTTAGGCCTTCTTCTGTCTTTGTGGGCTTACAGGGTGCACTGTCAGCTTATGGAACAGCAACCCGTATCCTGCAGGAAAAGGTACAGGCTGACGTCCCGCCAGAGATTCTGAATAACGTGGGTGCCCTCCATTTTAGGCTTGGAAATTTAGGAGAAGCAAAGGTGAGAAAAAGAGGTGTCTGTATCCTTCAGGAGCATGTAGGTTTTTTTGTTTTTTAAGTTAGCCCTGACTTACCATTTTTTTAAAAGTTGTTTTTTATTTTTAACAGAAATATTTTTTGGCATCTTTGGATCGTGCAAAGGCAGAAGCTGAGCATGACGAACATTACTATAATGCCATCTCAGTTACAACATCGTACAATCTGGCCAGGCTTTATGAGGCAATGTGTGAATTCCACGAAGCAGAAAAGCTGTATAAAAATATATTACGAGAACATCCTAATTATGTTGACTGTAAGAATTTCAAGTTACTTTTAAAAACCTTGCAAATCATTCAGTTATTCATTTAACATACATTTATTTAACAAACAAAGCAAAAATTAGAAACATTGAAACTTGTTAAATCAAAAATAACATTAGCTATAAAATATATAAAAGATACAATCTCTAGCTTCATAGAATTTAACTCTTTACTGGCCAGATTTGAGCATGGCCTTAACGAATAAATAGAATTGGAAGTTGGGGATATTCTAGATAAGGGGAAATGCCCAGAAGTATGAATGGAGAGGAATGGGGGTTGGGCTCTGTGCTTGTGATAGGAAGGAGGCAGAACTTTCTTGAATTGTACAATTTTTGTTGCTGAATATTGGGAGAAATTTGGGTAGTGTGCAAGATTTGGACTTTGAAGTAGACTGAAGAGGTAGTACTTAAGCTAAAGTTTGATTTTATACAGTTGATCTTTTAACAAACATTTCTTTCAGGCTATTTGCGCTTAGGAGCAATGGCTAGAGATAAAGGAAATTTTTATGAGGCCTCAGATTGGTTTAAAGAAGCTCTTCAGATCAATCAGGTTGGTGATATTAAAATCTTTTTGAGAAATAAAAATTTTCAGTTTTTCATATAATGAATGTATTTCTTTTTAAAGACTATGACTTGTTGATCTCAGATCTCTTATTTTCCACTTTTATTTTAAAGAGCCAACATTATTAAAGAAATGTAGGTTGTATAATCACACAACTGTGATTTACATATTAGTTACATGGACTTTGGGAAAACTCATAAAATGTTATGAGTTGGAGGGGAACTAAAAGGTCCTATTTAAAAATATATATATTTATTTATTTATTGGCTCCTCTACTGCATCCCCAGCAAATGATAATCCATTAATCAGTACTTGATATACAGTATCATATTCATACAGCTATTCTATCTATTCTTATCTTTAACCTTCTGCCTCAACTATTATCTCTCCATAAAAGTAAAGTAACCTGCAATCACCTTTTCACATGACTTGGGATAAAATTCGTCCTTGTTTGTGTGAAATAATTTACATGCTTAGTTTTTGTGATGTCTCATCCTTCAAATCCTTGAAGTTTTGTTTGCAGTCCCTTGGGCTTTCTATTGTACCATAATTGGAGAGTTAACATAGGGCACTGGACTACAATATCTTCAAAGTTCTGAATCTCATACTAGTTCTTCCACTGATTACCGTATAATTATGAGGAAGCCCTTTCCTTTCTGGGGCTCAGTTTCCTCTTCTGTAAAATAAAGAAAGTGAGGTTAAGCTAGATGATAATGAAAGTCCTTTCTAATTCCTAACTTTCTGGGACCTAGAATAAATCTTTTAACATGTCTTTCAGGATCATCCAGATGCTTGGTCTCTGATTGGCAATCTTCATTTGGCCAAGCAAGAATGGGGTCCAGGTCAAAAGAAATTTGAAAGAATATTAAAACAACCATCCACTCAGAATGACACATATTCTATGCTAGCCCTTGGCAATGTTTGGCTACAAACTTTGCATCAACCCACTAGAGACCGAGAGAAGGTAATATTTTTATTTACTGAAGGTAGGATTTGTTTTTGTCTGTCTTTGACTGAACTGCCTAAGATCTCTTAACTAGCCATGTTATTTCTCTTTTTTAGGAAAAGCGACATCAGGATCGTGCACTAGCCATCTACAAGCAAGTCCTCAGAAATGATCCTAAGAACCTCTATGCTGCCAATGGCATAGGTAGTGTAAGGCTTGTATATTTGCACTAGTTTGAAATTTATGATTCGGAGAAGAGTGATGGTGAATCTTAGTTCAACACTGAGGTTATTACCCTGAATTTCTCTATAAATAAAATTATTCTGAAATATGATTTGCTATTTTTATCTGTCCTAATTTCCTACTGGGCATTGTCAACTTAAATTTTTTAAAAAAAATTGTATATTTCCTTTCTCTTTAGGTGCTGTGTTGGCTCACAAGGGATATTTCCGTGAGGCTCGTGATGTATTTGCCCAAGTAAGAGAGGCAACTGCAGATATTAGTGATGTGTGGCTAAATTTGGCACATATCTATGTGGAGCAGAAGCAATATATCAGTGCTGTTCAAATGGTAATGTATATATCTCTCTGCATTATCTAAAAATAATAGAAAATTTGGGCTAAAAGTATGTTTCTAAACACCAGTTTTATTGATGGACTTGAACACTTAACCACTTCTGCCCTCTAGTGGAATTAAATACCATTATTTTGTCATTCTTCCTAATGTTCATTCAGAAATATGTCAGAGCCTGTTATGAACAAACTTAATGGGAATATCCAGGATTAATTATAGTTAGTACTGTTATAATTATGTTTTTAGCATGCATTAATTTGAAGCATGAAGTAACTGAACTCTAGTAAGTTAGGGAATGCTCTAGATTTGTTAGAGAAAGTATGTGTACCATAAAGTTGTAAAATTTCTAAGATGAACGACTAAAGATTATTTATTTAGTCCAGTGTAAGTAGCAAATGGTCATTCAGCCCTTTTCTTGAATATATCCAGTGAAGGGGAATTCATTGGACCAGCTTATTCACACTTTTGGATATTACTTTTTTAAAGTTTTTAAAATAATTTTTTATTATTGTTTCTATATCACCTATATTTCAAGAGGGTAAAGAATAGTTTGGCACAACTTACAACATATTGAAAAAAATCTGACATTCTGTGCAATGTTACAAATAGTCTTCTCACATGTGCTAAGTGTGAAGCGGCAGTACCCTCTTATAGCTCTTCTTTAGGTCAATTATAATTGGCAGCATCCTGTTCTGATTATTTTGTTCTTCTTCAACATTGTTCTAGTTACTATTTTTAGTGTTTTCCTGATTTTGCTTCCTTTACTTAGCATCAATTCATCTAAATCTTCCCATACTTATCTGTATTCATCACATTTGTTGTTTCTTACAGGGTACCACAATTGGTGTAGCCATTCCCTTATCAATGAATTTTTAATTCTTTGCTAATACAAAAAGTGATAGTTGATGTACATGGGCCTTTTTTCCTGTCATCATTCTCTTTTGAATATATATGTAAGCAATGGAATTTCTAGATATTTAGTTTAGGCTCTTTCACAGATTCAAAGATAGAATGGACATATCCCTTTGCACACAGTATAAGCTTAGTTAGTATTTACTGAATTGAACTGAAGTTCATAGTTTCTGCTTGACAGACAGTTCTTTGTGGGTAAGAATCAGGAACAAAATACTCATTCCCCTTTCTTCACTCTTCCATCTTTTAAAGATAAAATTAGCATTAAATCAAGTTCTGAAATTGTTTCTCTTGCTAGTAGGGCATGTTCCTGTGTAAGACTTAGGATCTCTTTAGTAAATTCTACATTTTTTTCTTCCTCTTTTAGTCTAGCTAGTCTATAAAATACTTCAAACACAGTATTGTTTATTTAGTACTTATGTGGGCTTCCTACCTTAGTTCCCAGATTTTCTCACGTGAATATATCACTATCTTTGCATAAGAGGGAGCCTAGTCATGGGTCTCATCCACCAAGCTTTAGTGATCTTTATGGGGTCAAATTTGACTCCTTCAGTTAATATCTCTTTCTTTTCTTGCTTATTTCTCGTAGTTGGTACATTTATGTAGAAATATCTCTAGCCAGGGGCTTTAAGTAACTGGTCCCTTCCTTGGATTTTTGTTTCCTGTAAATTTTAGAGTATCTCTTTAGTTCTAGTCTTCTTACATTGTAGCTCTTCTTTATAATATTCAGTTTCATGGATATTTGTTGTGGCTTTTTCCATTCTTCTTTTCATTTGAACTCTTTTGCTTTCATTTGCAAGTTTTCAGGCAAATACATTTTAATTGATCCCTATTAGACATATTCCCTCTCTGATCAGGGTCCTATTGATCAAAAAGCATTTATTAATTGCCTACTATGTGCTTGGCATTGTCAGTACAATTTTAACTTGTCTGGAAATCCAAATGCTGTTCTGAGAGCTCATCTTTTTAACCACCTAGCCACTTCCCTCTGTGTCTGGTTTACTTGTTTATCAGATGGAGGATAATAGCATTTCTACTTACTACATGTATCTTTCATTGAGCATCAAATGAGATGATGAATGTGTAAAGCATTTTATGATCAATTAAATGCTATATAAATGTTAGCTGCTGTCATTTTATGCAGTGAGACTTAGGTAAACAAGGACCATAGAAGGCATTTGTTGTATATTCATTGAGATTAATTCAGCCAGTCGCCATCTGCTAGGCCATGAAAATAGCCTTATTGTACAGAACCTTATTGTAATATATATGTTGGCATTCTACCTGTTTAAAAAAAAAAACAGGAAAGTTTTGTTCAAGATAATATAGTTGGCTTGATTTATCTTAGTCATCTTCAATAGACAGTGGGCTCTTTCTAGCTATTTGGACAGGACCCCTACTACCACCAGGAGGACTGAGCCAGGAGAGAGTCGAGTAGAAAGAGTGAATGATTGGGACTAGGGAAAAAAAATATGGCAGGGCATGTTATTGTTTAAAATTACATTTTGTTTCACTTTTTGTTGTTTGCTTGCTTGTTCTTATTTTTTTCCTCTTTGATCTCATTTTTCTTGTGCAGCATAATAAATGTGGAAATATGTTTAGAAGACTTGCACATGTTTAACTTATATTGGAGGAGGGAAAGGAGAAGGAAGGAGAAAAATTTGGAATACTGAATTTTGCGGGGGCAAATATTGAACACTAACTTTGCATGTATTTTGAAAAATAAAAAGCTATTATAACAAATAAAATTATATTTTGTTGCCAACTCATCCTCCAAATTTGTATACCTTTTTGACTGCCGATGATACAATTAATTCAGAATTGATTGTGTCCCAAATTATGGAACAACACAGTTTTTTATATTACCGAAGCATATCCTAAGTTAAAATAAAAATGCAGCTGAGATAAATTTGTGAAATTGTAGAACCTTTTGAAAGAGCCTTGCCCTTTGAGTGAGCAGTACTTTAATTACACAGACTCATGCTCTCAAACTGGAATGATCTTGATGACTCCATTGTGTTTCAGGCACTTTCTTTTTTCTTTATAGTATGAAAACTGCCTCCGAAAGTTCTACAAACATCAGAATACAGAGGTTGTGCTGTATTTGGCCCGTGCCCTCTTCAAGTGTGGCAAGCTGCAGGAATGCAAACAAACTTTGCTAAAGGTAAAAAGTTTGTTTAATCAAAACTTTGGAGTTGATGCGAGGGTTGCTGGCCTGAGATTTCTTCATCAGACCTTTTTGTTTGTGTTTGTGCATCTCTGAAGGTTACCTGAATAAAAATTATAGACCAAGATCCATTTCTCAGGTGACTTAGCTCATGGAACCAATTTGCTTTTGCTTTCTTTGAACACAGGCTAGACATGTGGCACCCAGTGATACAGTTCTCATGTTCAATGTGGCTCTGGTACTTCAGAGGCTAGCTACTTCTGTTCTTAAGGATGAGAAGAGTAATCTCAAGGAGGTACTTAATGCAGTTAAAGAATTGGAACTTGCTCACAGGTAAAGAAAGAGCTATTAGAAATGTCCTTTGGAATATTATATTTCCTTATTCAGCAAACATTTCTTCAATGTACATGGTATTGAAAAGAGACAAAAAGAGAGACAGAAAAAGATAAATAAGTTTCCTATCCTCAGGCTACTTTAAAAATCTAGTTGTAGTGCTCCACAAACTTGGAGTTCACAAAGGTTGTTTAAGTTAATTTCTTGTCTATGAAATAAGGAAAAAATATTGTTGAGAATACAGTATGTTATTTCAAGGATTTTTAAAGCCACTAAAGAAATCTTTTGCCTTCACCATATCTTGTACTTATATTTTGATTTTTAAAAAAACTTCATGAGTGTAGAAAACTTTTTAAAAAAATAATTCCATTGTCTATAAGTGTGAAGAATGCAGTAAGTATTCATTGAATGGATTTTAGGACACCTCGGCTTAATCATAAGTTAATTTTTGGTTTAACTGAAAACAGCATTAAATATGAATTTTTTTTATTTTGATGAACTTTGCTGTATTAAAATAATCATGATTATTGCTAATAGCCCCACTTATTGTTGATTTTAATTATAACCATATTTTGTCTGCTCTTTAAAATGTTATTGATCTTTTACTTTTGAGATAATAGCATTTTTTGGTAGAAGTATAGTTGGGGTGAGAGTCTTGTACAAGCCAATATATGAGCCAGTTAAAACTTTAAAAGTTTTTTTAAATTATAAAGCAAATTTAAAATTTAAAAATAATTTGTTTCTATAGACATTGCATAATTTTAAAAATAATGTAGAATGTTCTTTCAATTTAATGTTAAATACTCTTTCCTCTTCCCTTTCCCATTTATACTAGGTATTTTAGTTATTTGAGTAAAGTAGGAGACAAAATGAGATTTGACTTGGCCCTTGCTGCTACAGAAGCCAGGTAAGAGTCTTTATAAGTTACTAAAATATGGCATTATTTGGTACAGATGAACTTTGTCAGGAATGGCCATTACTTTATGCCTTTAGTGATTGCCTAGAAACTGTAATGAAAAAAATCAAAGGTTAATTCCCCAGGTCTAAAGAGATGGTTGTAGTATTGTGGAAAGAGCCTTCGACAGACTGTTCTGTTCATAGCTCTGCACTTCACTGCTTATCGAAGCCCTTTAATCTGCCTCTCTGAATTTTAGTTACTTCATCTGATTGTACTGTTTTTACTATGTGGGTGATGTTTGCCAAGTAGATACTTGATGAGGGCAGAAACTGCTTTTGTTCTTATATTCTTTTTTTTTTTGGTCTCTGTCATCACCAGTGCCCTATCAGGTTCATAATCAGGTGCTTGATAAATGTTTATGAATTGATTTATTCTCACGTCCTTTTCAAATATGGCATTTTATAGTTCTGTGGTATTATAAACTTGTAAAAGTCTTACTTCTTTTGTTACCCCTCCCTATCCAGAGTAAGGTTACTCTGGTGAGGCCTGGTTTCCTTTTAGGGAACTTACTCATTTGTGGAAAAACACTATTTGTGGAAAGAGAACTTTAGGGCAGTCACAAAGCAGCCTTTCTAAAGGTGTCCGTGGGGTGCAGAGGTGGGGAGGGAGGGAGGCGGGTAGATGATCTTAAAGATTCCTTCCAGCTCCAAACTCTAAACCCTGAAGTTCAGTAAAGGCTTTGGGTGGTATTTGCTGCATCCCCAGAGTCAAATGCACTTCCCAAGTCCAAGTCATAATGTATAAGTCTGAGTTTGGCACCTTTTCCTCTTCTCAGATGAAAAAAAATAGTTCTTACCATTGATTTGATTTTGAATATATGTTTTTGATTAAATAAATTGATGTTTTTGCGAATTAAAGCCTGACCTATTGTGCTCCTTTGAGTGTTATTTGCATTAGGAGGACCAGTCCTACTACCTGAGTTTCTCTCAATCTTTCAGGCAGTGCTCTGATTTACTGAGCCAGGCGCAGTACCATGTGGCCCGCGCACGCAAGCAGGATGAGGAAGAGAGGGAGCTACGGGCCAAGCAGGAACAAGAGAAAGAGCTGTTGCGGCAGAAACTGCTGAAGGAGCAGGTTCTGTTGGCTTGTTTGCTTGGGGGGGGAGGGGGAGGGGTGTCTAGAGACACTGAGAGCAACCCTGCTGAGAGTGGTGGGGAGAACCCTCCAGAGGCAGAGCCCTGTGGCCGGGGCGCTCAGATGTGTGGCCCTGAGCACGCTGACTGACCCTCTCCTTGGTTTTTATGCTACACAGGAAGAGAAGCGTCTCCGAGAGAAAGAAGAGCAGAAGAAGCTTCTGGAGCAGCGTGCCCAGTATGTAGAGAAGACCAAGAATATCCTCATGTTCACCGGAGAAGCCGAAGGGACAAAGGAAAAAAAGAGAGGCGGCGGTGGCGGAGGCGGGGGCAGGGTGCGTACTCCTCTGGGAGATGGTGGAAGTGGTTCAGTAAGCTGACCCACAGCTACAGAGATCCGGTCCTACTCTTTCATTGTAGAATTTGTAAACATTTTGTCCTGTCTCAGGCATCATTCTTTGATAACTTACTAAATGGGATTTAATGGATAAATGGAATAGAAGTTTTATTAAGGGCCTACTGTGTGCCAGGCACTAAACTTAAGAGCTTTACAAATATGGTCTCATTTAATCTTCACAACAGCTCTGAAAAGTGGGTGTGATTATTAATCCAGTTTTACAGTTGAGGACATTGAGGCAAGCAAGTTACTTAACTTGCCTGGGGTCACACAGTTAGTGTCTGAGGTTAGATTTAATTCAGATCTTCCTGTCTTAGGTCTGGAGCGCTTTCCTTTGCTCCATGGTGCTGCCTCAATGGATCTGTAAAGTATAAATAACTCTGATAGGGTAAATAGGTATAGTTCCCTTTTTACTGTTTTTTATTAGTACTCAAATGTGCTCTACTTATCCAAGAGTCATTGATTTTGGTTTCCTTTGGGTTTTAGCGTTCTAAGAAGGGAGGTGAGTTTGATGAATTTGTCAATGATGACACTGATGAAGACATGCCTGTATCCAAGAAGAAGAAGAAAAGGAAAGGCAGCGGGAGTGAACAAGAAGGGGAAGAGGAGGAGGGTGAGAGGAAGAAGAAAAAACGGAGGCGGTGAGTTAGTAGTCAAGGAGCCTTTAGCTGTTTCTCAGCTTCCTCAAAGCAAAGTGTTTTTCACATATTTGTACTGAAGTCTAGACACAGCTTCAATTTCTTCTGGCTTCTGCTGCAGAGTTTGTGCTTAGAGGACTGAGAGCCAGTGCTGACGGCATTAAGAACTTTGTCCTTCACCAGTGCACGTTTGCCTTCCCATCTTCCAATTGAGGTCTTCTTTGGGCTCACAATATATTTAAATTATATGCCATTCTTACACCCATTTTCCAGATGAGGAAACTGATATTGAGAGAATTTAGGTGCTTTGCCCAGAGTCACAGAGCTCCTGAGTGTCTGGGGCAGCATTCCAACTCAGGGCTTCCTTACTGCCAAGTCCTGCACTCTGGATGCAGGACACCTGGCTGCTCTGAATTGTCATAGGTCCCAAAATTCATCCTCTTGTATCCCTGTTTCTGGTAGTCTCACTTCCCACTTAGCTAGACTAGTCTTTAAAAAATGAATGATTTAATGGGTGTATAAAAAAGTAGCTGTTAATCTTTGACACTGCACCAAGCACTGTGAGCAGCTCTGGGGATACAGCAGAAAAATCAAGATTGTTGGAGGAGACAGCACATACAAGACAATTTATCTATAGGGGAAGTGGTGGAAGGAAGTAATCCAGGTGTAGCAGAGGGGGTAGATGGCAAGGTCCATTGTCCTTGCATGGTTAGACCTGGTGCTCCTCCAGCTTCCTAGAAGAATTAGACAAGGAAGCTGTCTTCTGAGGAATCAAACCCCTGGATGGATTTTGATGGGAGAAGAATTTTCTTCTTTTCTTGTCTTATACCTAACTGTATACCATCTCATACCATTTTGTCTTTCTTCTGCATAACTATAACAAAGGTAAGGAATTTTGACATATAGGTGGTTCTGATAGATGTCATAATATCTGCTTTTCTCTGATTATTAGTGAACATAAATGATTTCTTTGGTTTTTGATAGTTTTCTTATTTGATTTCTAGGCTTTTCTGAAAAACAAAGTACGTACGTGAAAAAAATGAGAGCCGAAAATAGAACAAAATGGCCATTAAATATAGCACCAAGCCAAGGAAAAAACCTGTAGTAGAGAATGTGGGTTAAGGAACTATGGGACAGAGCTAACAGTTTTAATTCCACATCTACAAACATCTCACAGAAATTTATGAGCTGCTCTGGTGTCTTGGGGACCTGTGATGCCCAATGCCACAGGGAAGGCTGAGAGCAGGATTTCTGTTAAGTTCATAGTGTTGATATTTAGAACAGTTGTCACCACTTGATATTCTTAGACATTTTAGTTCTTTTTTTCTTTTTTTTTAACCTCTCTTTAAAACAAAGATTCTTAACCTGGGGGCTGTGAACTTGTTTCATGAATTTTGAATAGCTGTATTTCAGCATAATTGGGTTTCTTTGTAATCTATGTATTTAAAAACATTTTTGTGATAAAGGAATTCGTAGGCTTTACAGGAGACCATGACAAAAACGGTTAAGAATCCCTGCTCATATGCTTTGTTTGCAACAAAATACAGTGATTGAAGACCTTGAAGAGATCTTACAATATCTCCATGTTTTATCTGGAGATTGATTTTTTTGTGTGCTTAAAATTGCAGCATGGATCTTTTGTTTCTAATCATTTAGAAAATGAATAACAACATTCTTCTGTAACTTTGAGGAAGATATTTTTGGGTGCAGAAGAGCCTTGATGCAGCCCTTTGTCTTACTCACCTACCCTTTTAAGTAGTTGCCTATCACAGACCTGTGTAAAGCTCATCCTGCATTAGATTAACAGGAGGAGATTGATGTTTCCTAAGTCTGTCAGCATATCTTTCTTTCTTTTTTTTTTCTTTTTTTGGTAGTTTTTTTTTTTTTTTTATATTTTACTTTTCCCCAGTTAAATGTAAAAAATAATTTTTAACATTCTTTCCTTTCCTCCCTTCCCCCCCCCATCATTGATAATTCATCAGTTCAGTATTATACATTATGTAATCATGCAAAACATCAGAAGTTCTTTTTTTATGTATAGATAGCATTTTTCATTGTAACTTTTTCAGAGTTGTCTTGGAATACTGTTTTACTGAGAATAATTGTGTCAATCACAGCTAGTCATCTTAAAATATTCACTTTACATCAACTCATGAAAGTCTTTCCAGGTTTTTCTGAGAGTTATCTTGCTCATCATTTCTTAAATCACAATAGTATTCCATATATTTTTGTTCTATAAGAAATTATAAGCAGGCTGATTTTAGAAAAACTTGGAAAGACTTAAGAAGAACTGATACTGAGTAAAGTGAGCAGAACCAGAAGAACATTGTACATAGCAACAGCAAGATTGTGTAATCATCAGCTATGATAGACTTAGCTCTTCTCAGCAATACAGTGAATCAAGACAGTTCCAATAGACTTGGGATAGAAAATGCCTTCTATATCCATCAAAAGGCCTATGGAGAGTGAATGCAGACAAAGGATATTATTTTCATTTTTTTTTTTTGTTGTTGTTTGTTTGCTTTTTCCCCTTGATTTTGTTCTGATTTTTTTTCATAACATGACTGACATGGAAATATGGTTAAATTGATTATATGTGTATTGCTTTCTTGGGGAGAGAGAAGGGAGGAAGAAAAAAAATTTGGAACTCAAAAATCTTAAAAAAATGAATATTGAAAATTATCTTTATATATAATTGAAAAGTAAAATATTGGAATTTTTAAAAAAGTAAAGGAAAAGAGAAAAAAATAATACTGTTCTATCATAATCACAGACCACAAATTATTCAGCCATTCCCCAATTGAAAGGCATCTCCTTAATTTCCATTTCTTTCCTTGCAGAAAAGATCTGCTATAAATATTTTCTGCATATATTAGTGCTTTTATTTTTTTTGTTTATCTCTTTTGGAATACAGACTTTGTAGTGGTATTCCTTGGTCAAAAGGTATGATGGAAGGTTTCATAGCTCTTTGGAGATAGTTCCAATTTGCCCTACAGAATGGCTTTTGTCAATTCACAACTACCAACAGTGAATTAATATCTCATTTTTGTCATATCTCCTCCCACCTCTTAACCAACCTAACAGGTATGTGGTAGTATTTCAGAATTGTTTTAATTTGCATTTCTTCAATCAATAGTGAGTTAGAGTATTTTTTCATATAGGAGTAGGTAGCTATGATTAATTCACTTGAAAACTGTTCTTTTGATCATTTATCATTTGGGGAATGGCTCTTATTTTTATCAATTTAATTCAGTTCTTTATTTGAGAAATTAAGAAATGAGGCCTTTATCAGAGAAACCAGCTTCAAATTTTTTTTCCACAGTTTTTCTTGCTAATTGTATTTCACTCCTGTTCTGTTCTTTCTCCCCCTTCATCCTGTCCCTCCTTAAAAATGTTTTGCTTCTATCTATCTCCTCCTCCTACCTCTTATCCCCTTTATCTCCTATTATCCTTTAGGGTAGGATGAATTTTTGTACCCAGTTGAGTGTAGCAGATTTTTTTGAGTGCATAATTTTTATACTATTGTGCCATGTACATAGAGGAAGACTCTATAAATAGAAAGCCTGGTCTCTACCCATGAGATCATTGCAGTGTGGTTATGGACACAAAATATAATATGTTCATGTAAAAGTATAACAGTATCCATGTTCAAGGTACTTTTTTAATAGACATAAATGTTACTTAAGTATGTTCTTTTTCTCTTTGTCTTTATTAAGACCACCAAAGGGTGATGATGGATCTGATGAGGAAGAAACTGAAAATGGCCCCAAGCCGAAAAAGCGTCGCCCACCTAGAGCAGAAAAGAAAAAGGCTGTAAGTCCCCTCTGGGGGGGGTTTGTCACTGTTCATCTGTATGTTTCAATTTGAGGAAAGAATTGAGGCTGAATTTGTGCTTTCAGTGGGCATGTGACACTCCTCCCAAATGAGGAAACTTTCCAGTGATGCAGATCCTTACCTTCTTTGCAATTTCTCAGCATATATAGCTGCCTAGGGAACTTGCTCTAAGGCTTTTGGATTCTGAAATCAGCTCTCTTTCCATTATATCATGATGTTTCTCCTTTGTTGGGTAAATAAGATAAATAAGACAGGTGCCCTCAAGAATCTTAGAATTTTGTGGGAGGTAAGACGTTTACTAATCAAGTAAAAAGACTAGATTGCAAGCCAAGGATTTGTGCTGCGCCATCCAGAGGGTATTTAGCATGGTAGTGTTCAGAGGGGAAAGAAATTCTAGTGGTAAAACTAATAATAATAATAATAGCTAACATTTACATAGCTCTTCCTGTGTGCCAGTCCCAATGCTGAGTGGTGATGGTCTCCTATATCCTCATCATATCCCTGGGGGTTAGATGCTATTATTATGCCATTTTATATATAAGGAAATTGAGGTGAACAGAGTTTAAATGATTTACTCAAAGTCACATAGCTAATAATTGTATGAGGCAGGATTTGAATTCTAGTCGTCTTGACTCCTGGCCCTGGTACTATCCCCTGGTCGTCTAGAAAGTGGGAGCAAAGGTATGGTGTTGGGTAGAGTAGCAAATTATGAAAGTTTCTCAGTGAGGTTGAGATATTACCTTGTTTGATTGGTTCAAGGAGAGTACTGGGAAATAAGGTTGACCGAATAGCATGAAAGGCCTAAATGCCATGGGTTTGGATTGTACTCATTGTATAGTATAGAATTCAAGAATTAGAGAAATTAAGAGGGTAAGTATCATTTTGTATACCCTAAAAGTAATTCCCTCACATAATGAGACTGGAGCACAAATGGTAGTGTTTTATTTAAAATTATTCATATTACTTACTCTTTGGTTCTGCTTTATATAATCAGTTTAGCAAAATTACTTAAGATTACTTTTTTTTTTTTTTTTTTTTTTTTTTTTTTTACTGATTGTGTATATGATCTTTTTTTTTAGCCTAAGCCAGAACGGTTGCCTCCTTCAATGAAGGGAAAAATAAAATCAAAAGCCATAATCTCATCAAGTGATGACTCTTCAGATGAAGATAAACTTAAAATTGCTGATGAGGGGTAGGTATTTTTTCTCTTGGCAAATTGTTCTGCTCTGGTAATATGTGTGGATGAAAATAATTGGTAACTAAGCCTATTTGCTTGGAAAAAGCTTTGTGTTCTTGTACCAGGAGAGAAATGGGAGTTTGGAGGGCATAGGATGAGGTCTGAGTGCCTTCACTAGTATTGAGTGCATTTGCTAATACAGAGTGTCCTCTGTGTTTTTCCTTCTTCCTCCCTTCCTCTATTTTCCAGCCCCAGGAGGAGAATAGTGGGCTCTGGGTGTTAGTGAGATGGAGAATGATGAATAGGTAAAGGGAGTTTTGTACTAGGAGGTTCCTCCCTTTATAATACTAGACTAAGACAAACAGAAAGGTCAGAAGACTTGAGCCTTCAGGCTGCCAAATTATAACAGCATAAAAATTGTCCTCCTTATTCAGTCCAATGTGCTATTCAGCCCACGATTCTCTTTCTGCAGATACCAAAGGATGTGTTGCCGAAGGAGATAGTTGTCTTCTTTGATATCAGCCTTAACAATTTGGGGAATGTGCCCAGAAACATCAGTTCTCTTCATACCCCATAGCTTAATTTCTCTTTGCTTTTTTTGCATCCCTCCATATTTTCAGAATATATACTTCTTCAGCTAATGAGTGCTCTGTTTGTAATGATTCACATATGAAATACTGCTTTCTTTTCTTGGGCTTAGATTGTTTCACAAAAGCTTCCTTATCCAGGCATGTGGCAAACAAGTCTCTACTATTCACTTTTTCTGCCATTTGTGTGACTTCAACAATAGTCCCCAAGGCTGCTTCTTTCCCAGCTGAAATCTTTTCCATCTTCTAGAGGTCACAACCGTCCACCTGATAATTGAGCATCCATTACAACATTCCCTCCAAATGGTTATCAGGCCTCTGCTTGGGCATTTCTTGTGATAAGAAACATAAGACTGCACAAGGCAGCTCATTCTGTTCTAGGACAGGGTTAGCTGTTAGAAAGTTCTTCCTGATATTAAACTGATACAGGTTCAAGTTCTCGCCTTCAAAAAAACAATTCTATTTTTTCCTCCTATTTTTATGTAGTTGATTTTTTGAATCAGATATTATATTTGTTATATTTCAGTTTCATTTTGTTAGATTCTGCCCATGAGTCTAACTAACCAGAGTTTTAGTATTCTTCATTGCACCATCTCATCCATGATTATCATAAGTAAGTGGTCTGTGCTTTCATCCAAAGTGCTTTTTTGTGTTTTATCTCCTCAGGATTCCTAATCTTATTCTATATAGTCATTCTAATAATTCTTAATTTTTCCAGTTTGCTGGCTATTTCAGCAGTAGTGTCAGGGTCTTCAGGAAATTTGTCATTTCCTCTATATATGACTCTTCTTGCACTCCTTCCTCTACCACTTACTTATTGGTGGGAAGAGTTTGATGTGCTAAAAATAAACAAAAGGTGCATTTCACAGTCTGGATGAAACAGATGTGAAGTTTTGAGCATCAAAGGAGTTGAAGCAAAGATTGTGGCTAAATGCTGCAGCCCTGGGCAAGGACCGAACTGTATTTCCTAGGAATTCTTGGAAATCTACAACTTTTTTTGGCAGCAGTGATAGTAATCCTTAGAACACCTAAGACTATGGAGTTAAGAAGGATCCTGTCCATTGTGCTGACCTTTACTCTCTTCCCAGAGTTCACTAACTAGCAAATGTCCATTGCATTCCTTCCTGTTCTGTGGGTTGGTTGGGTCACCCTCATTTTGTGCTTCTTGGTACATTTCATCCTTGAGTGGTATAGGTTTCTCCCTGTTGTTCACATAAAGAATTCCTGATTCCCAGGATAGGAGAGAGTCTTAAGCCCTAAAGAAAACTTTTTTCTTAGAAGAATTTTCCAAATCTTCAAAAACCAGTAGCAGATACATTGCTATAATTTAGGTGTTGAACATTCTCTAGACCTGTGAGAGGCTTTTATGTTAAGTGAGTTATGGGGTTTTGCCTTAACTTTTGTAAACTTTCCCAAGAATACAGTTTTACCCTTTTTTTCTTTAGTTCATAATTTTATGTTTGTAATAGTTCTAGACTTTGATGAAGAAGCCCAGGCACCCTAGGGAAAGAGAGCATGCCCTTGGGTTTGTTTTTCATTTATGCAGCTCCTCCCTGTTCCATGCTTGCTAAGTCCCCAAAGACCGAGCCCTCTGCATAACGGGTGCTTTTGTTTGTCAGGCATGCCAGGAACAGCAACAGTGATTCAGATGATGGTGATCTACGCAAGAAACGAGTGATGTCTGAGAGCGATTCGGATGAGAACCCCAATCAGTCTGGGAGTGAAGCAGGCAGTCCCCGGAGATCCAGCATACAACAGTCAGAAGAGGATTCTGACAGTGACCGGTCAGCTCCAAAGAGGAGGCGGTCAGCATCAGAACAGTCTGACAACGAATCTGTCCAGTCAGGAAGGAGCCACTCTGCAGGTTCTGACAATGAGTCCCGGCCGGCTTCACCAAGTGCTGATTCAGACCGGGAATCAGAGAGAGCCTCGGATAATGAGGCTTCTGCTAGGGGCTCTGGGAATGACTCGGAACCAGAGGCCTCCAACAATGAGGCCTCTGAGCGAGGTTCTGATGATAGCGATTAGATTTCCATTTGTAAATAAGCTACATTTCTGGAAGGAAACTTTTTTTTAATATATGAAAGCTGTGAAATGCTTGAAATGTTTAGTAAAACTTGTGAAATTTTTCTGAAGGCAATTTTTTTCTATCAGATTATATATTACTAAGCCCTGAGAGACATTTTCTTGTGCCAGAGACCAATATTTGAGTTTCTTGTGCAAATGAAGTCTACTCTCCTATGTGGAACAGAGCCACCTGTCATATGTGAAAATTACACTTAAAAATAAAACCAAAATTTCAGTCCTTCCTGGAGTAGTTTGGCTGCACTGTTGGCCTACGTCCCAGGTCCTCTTATGTGTTTAGCTGCATTAGATAGATAACTGATTTTTTAATAAAAGGTGCAAGGAAATATCTATTTCCTTTATCACCTTTTCATTACTATCTTTGTCTTTCTTGGGAAGTAAATTAAGTCTTTATTTTCCAATTAGACACATAATTTGCAATTGCATCAAAATGCAAGCAAAAGAGCAGGGTTTTTTCCCCCAAAAGCAATCCTGCAGAGAAGTCAATTACAGGCATGGCATATAATTCCTTGGGAGAAAAAAATGTTTGAAAAGATCCCTTGTTAGTCAAATATAAAGCTCTGCCTAAGCAAACCATTTAATAAAATTCTCTTGTTACAAGTTTTTGTGGATAACCTCCTTTGCTTTGTTATTGAATGGGAAGCAGGGTGCCCTTCCCACAGGATTGATTGGTCAACTGGGCAAGGAAAGCACAGATAAACAATAGTTTATGTGAAAACTATCTGAGGCTTTAAGTAGGCTGCAGGTTCAACACGAGCCAGAAGTTACAATTGACAAAAAGTTAACACCATAATTAGTTGTGTTAAGAGTGAGATGTGAGGTGGCCATCGTCCTGCACTGTGCCATGACCAGACCACATCTGTGGTTTTGTGTTTGGTTCTGAGGTCATTGATTAACTAGAGGTCAGCTAGAATTGGTGAAAGAGTCGGAGGTCATGCTTAGCCTGAAGAAGAAAAGAATTGAAGAGGATATAAAAATTCTTCCAAGTATTTGTCAGATGGAAGGTGGACAGAAATTGTGTTGTTCAGAGACAGAGCTAAACAACTTGCAAAAGTTGGAAAAGGACAAATTTGGACTTGTTAAGAAAAGCTTCAGAACAGATCTATCTATAAAATGAAATATTTATAGGAAGTAGTAACTCCTTTTCCCCCACCTTGAAATTTTCAATAAAAAGGCTGAATAAGATAATCACTCCTTAGGATCACTCTTAAGAGGACATTCTTGGTCAGTATAGGTTAGATGTAATTGTTTCTGGGGCTTTTTCCTCCTCTTGAGCTTTATCTTCTGTAAAATGAGATGATGGAGTTTGAGCTCCAATTCTAAAGCTATGTATAAGTTAAAGTTGATAGAGGATCAGTCTTGGGAATTAGGAAGACCTCCATTCATGTTCTGCCTGTAACAATCTATGCGACAGCCATGGACTTGTTATTCACTGTTCCAACTCAAGACCAAGAATTGCATTAATTTCGTGTTCTAAGGAGGGGGTAGGGGGTGGGGGATTTCCATACTGATGAAATCACAGGTTCGGGCTGATTTAGGCAGATATACACAAATAAATGTGGACATATAAACATATATATATATATATATATATACACACACAGCACAGATGTTAGGTGTACTATGTAACATTGCTATATGCATATCAGTATATGTTGCACATATATCGATACAACTGTGTATATATGTGTGTTTGAGCTGATGCTTAAATTTACTCAGATTAAAACCTGATCCTTTCCCCAGAAATGCAATCTAAATGCCTGTTGGACAACTCCTCTGGGTTTGCCCTTATAATTCAACATGAATCCAAATGACTAAATTAATCATTTCCCTCCACAAACCTCTCTTCTCATGTCCAGAAAACTTCCCTGTTTCACTTGATGTCACTATACACTCCCAGGTAGTAAGCTAAAAACCCAATGATTTCTCTAATTCTCCACCTTCCCCATAAGTCTCAACATCAAACACCTTTCATATCCAATTGTCTTCTGGAATCTTAGAATTGATTAGAGTTCTAAAATCTTCAACATTTTTCTGGATAATGTTGCACTGAATAATATTGTTCTAGTTGTGCTCATTTCACTCTGCTTTAGTTCATAGTTATTTTTTCAGTTTCTTCTGAAATTGTCTATTTTGTCATTCCTTATGTTGAGATAATCCAATATATTCATATATCCTGAACTGTTGAGCCATTTCTCAATTGGTGAGCACCCCTTTAATTTCCAGTTTTTTGCTAAAGAGTTGCTTTAAATATTTTTGCATATATAGGTCCTTTTTCATCTCTGATAACAGAGCCAAATGCTATGCACACTTTAATAACTTTGGGGGCTTAACTCAAAATAGCATTTCAGAAAAATGTACCAATTCACAATTCCACTAATAGTGCATTAAGTGTGCTAACTCTCCTCAGTTCTTCCATTTATTATTATTGTCTCTTGTCTTCTTTACCAATATGATTACTATGAAGATAAATATTTCTCTAATAGTGACTTAGAACTTTTTTTATATGATTCTTCTGCCTTTGAAAATTGCCTGTTTGTCTCCTTTGATAATTTATTGGGGCATGATCCTCAATCTGAAATTTGAATAAATTTCTTACATATTTTGGAAATGATTTTCCCCAGTTATGTTTTCCTTGTAGCCATAGGATTTCATCAAATTCAAAGAGAATTAGGATAGGAAAAAAACTTTGAGAATCATAATACGTTTTAGAGTTGGAAGGAAAGAAGCCATCTTCTTACTTAAGCAAGTTAGTGGGGTTACACGGGATGTAAGAAGTAGCAGAAGTCCTTTGCTTTGCTCTGTGGAGGCTTATTATGTCTACCTTGGAGAGAAGCTATAGGGGTATACTTAAGGTGCATTTATTTATTATCTAAAGCCACTGACTAGGTTGGCATTGACTTAGCCCATTGCTTTCCCTCTTAGTGATCTATTTGTTGCTTTATGTAGGACTGGTGGTGATGGTGGTAGTTGTGGGAGTGGTTTTGTGTGTGTGTGTGTGCATGTGCAATCATTCCCCAGATATTGGTCAAAGGGCAGTCCGCTGTGGTCAAAAACTAACACTAAACCTGGTAATAGGATGAAGTAAGGATTGTCCCTGAGATTTCTGGAGCCAAGATGGTGGAGTAGAGAAGTACTTAGCCAATCTCTTTCAATAATCTCCTCCAAACAATTTTAAAATAATGCCTCAGATCAAATTCTGGAGTGGGAGAGCCAATAAAAAGTCAGACTGAAACACTCCTCCAGCCCCCAAAATAACAAAGAAGTTTGGAAAGACATTGGATCTTAGCTAGTCATGGATGAAATACCAGTGGTGAGACTAGGTGGTGGACACAGAAGCAGCAGCAATAGCTTTGGCAGTTTTTAAGCTATAGATGATAAGGGACCTGCAGCTGGTCAGAAAGAAATCATAGGGTTACTCCTGGGCTAGCACCAGACTAAAGACCAGAAACTGGGAACTCCATTGCCTATACCTACTTCTGGGTTACAGTTCAAGGGCAGAGAGGAGGACTTTTGGTCAAAAGGGAGTGGAAACACAAGGACAGAATGATTTCCAGCCTCAAGAGATCAGGAACTCTTAAGGAACTGTATCATTTCTGGTTCTAAAATAGGAAAGACCCTGAGGGGTCGTATCGGTTGCAAACCCAAGGGATTGGGGACCTTTCCTGGGTATGAAGCAAAGTAAAGACCAAGAGAGCAGAGACAATTCCTCTTCCCAACTCACATTACCTTGGAAATATCCACTCCCCAGACTTAGCACTAAAAACAGCAGTGTGAAAAAGCCTAAAGCTTGAGACAGATCCCACTCCCAAACCCAACTGTCCCATGCTGGAAACAGAATCCAGTTTTAACAAAAATAGTTCCAGATAAATAAATAGAATGGAAAAATGAGTAAACAACAAAGAATCTAACGAAGATAAAAAAAATGACTATGATGACAGGAAAGATCAAGACACAAACTAAGGAAAAGCTAATGAAATCAAAACAAGGAAAGCCTCAAGGAAAAGATGTAAAGTAAATACAAACCCCACAAGAATTCCTGGAAGAGCTAAAAAAAAATATTTTCAAAATCAAGTAAAGTAATAGAGGGAAAATTAGGCAAAGAAATGAAAGCAAAGGAAGCAAATTATGAAAAGACAACAGCTTGGTTAAAAGGCACAAAAAAATACTGAAGAAACACCTTAAAAACAGAGTTGTCAAAGGATATGATTAATTTTCAGATTATGAAATTAAAGCTATAGTCATATAAAAATGCTTTAAATCACTATTGATTAGAGAAATGCAAATTAAAACAACTCTGAGGTACCACCTCATACTCCCAGATTGGCTAAGATTACAAGAAAAGATAAAAATGTTGGAAGGGATATGGAAAACTGGGAACTAATGCATTATTAGTAGAGTTGTGAAATGATCCCAGAGAGCAATTTGGAACTACGTCCAAAGGGCTATCAAACTGTGCATACCTTTTGACCCAGCAGTGCCATTACTGAGTGTGTATCCCAAGGAAATCATAAAGAAGGGGAAAAGATGCACATATGCAAAAATGTCTGTAAGCAGCTCTTTCTGTGGTGGCAAAGAATTGGAAAACGAGTAGGTGCCCATCAATTGGAGAATGGCTAAATAAGTTATACGGGAAAGTAATGGAATATTATTGCTCTATAAAAAATGAACAATTAATTTTAGAAAGGCCTGAAAAGATTTACATAAACTGATTGAGCAAAACAAGTAGAATCAGGGATACACTGTATACAATAACAGCAAGAGTGTGCTGTGATCAACTATAAAAGACTTGGTTCTCAGTGGTTCAATGATCCAAAGCAATTCCAATAAACTTTGGACAGAAAACACCATCTGCATCCAGAGAGAGAACAATGAAGACTGAATATAAATCAATACATGCTTTGTTCACTTTTTTTTCTTTTTCTATTTTTTCCTCTTGTGTTTTTTTCCTTTTGTTCTGATGTTTCTTTCCCAACATACTTCATTAAGAAATGTGTATTTAAAAAATCAACTGATTGGGATCCCCAGGCCCAGCTGTACTGCTGAGACAGTCCTGGGTGAGAAGGAACCAGGATCTAGTGAGTGCAGAAGCAGTGGGGCAGGGGTGCTACTGGCTGCAGGAGTGGGGAGCTCTTGGTTTGGTCTTTCTTGTTAGAGGAGAGAGCTGAAGGGAAGCTTAAGGTACCATTCCTTCCACCCCATGATTAAAGGTGCTTACACTAATATCTCTTATTAAAGCAAAAATGAGTAGACAAAAAAGAAAGAATCCCACCATTGAAACATACTATGGTAACAGAGAAGAACAGGTTTCATCTTCAGAGGAGGACACTTTAGTGTAAAAAAAAAAAGTTTCTATCCCAAAGAGTGATGTGAAATGGCTCCCTGCCCAGACAGAATTTATAGAACTCAAAAAAGAATTTAAAAATCAAATGAGAAACACTGAGGAAAAACTAAAAATAAAAACCAAGAAAAACAAGAAGCTTATGAAAAAAAAAGTTAGAAAATGAGGTACAAAGTCTTAAAGATGAAAATAATTCTTTGAAAATTAGAATTGGGCAAGGGGGAAGCCAGTGAAGCTATGAGAGACCAAAAAAATAACATTATAAAGAATGAGAAAATACAACAGATTGTGAAACATAAGAAAAATGACATATGTGGTGAACAGATCAAGAAGAGAAAAAAGAGAATAATTGGATTGCCAGAAAGTTGTGACCAAAAAGAGAATCTTGGTATAATAATGCAGGAAATAATCAGAGAAAATTGTCCTGGAATGATAGAACATGAGGGGAAAGTAGAAAAAAAAAAAAAAAAAAAACCCATCACCACCTCAAAGAGATTCTTTGTGGAAAACACAAGGAAATATTACCAAATTTTGAAATCCCCAGATCAAAGAAGAAATTTTGCAAGAAACAAGAAAAAAAAACAAATGCACTGGAGTCACAATTAGAATTGTGCAGGACTTATCAATAGCCACAATAAAAGACCATAGGTCCTGGAATCATATCAAAAGAGCTGTGCCTGCAGCCAAAAATATCATATCCAGCAAAATTATAATTTTGAATGAGAAAAAATGAACATTCAATGAACTTGAAGATTTTCAGGACTTTCTATCAACCAAACCAGAACTTAACAGAAAATTTAACATATAAGAGCCAATATAAAAGATCAATTTTAAGGAATTTAACATGGACAAACTGTTTAAACATGGGCAAATTATTTATGTTTTTATATACATATATATGTAAACATCAATAAGGTAGTTCAAAATACAGATTGCCAGAGTTAAGGTAAAAAAGTAAAAAAAAAAAAATAAGTTATACAAATGAGGTGCAGAGAAAGAATATATACAGAGGCATTAGAGGGGAAGAGGAGGGGTCATAGTTCTGAAAATCTACTCACATAATGAATAGGTTCAACAGAACTAGAGATCATTACTGATCACAAAATAGAAAATTTCGATTATACCAAACTGAAAAGTTTTTGTACAAACAAAACTAATGCAGACAAGATTAGAAGGGAAGCAATAAACTGGGAAAATATTTTTACAGTCAAAGGTTCTGATAAAGGCCTCATTTCCAAAATATATAATTAACTCTAATTTATAAAAAATCAAGCCATTCTCCAATTGAAAAATGGTCAAAGGATATGAACAGACAATTCTCAGATGAAGAAATTGAAACTATTTCTAGTCATATGAAAAGATGCTCCAAGTCATTATTAATCAGAGAAATGCAAATTAAGACAACTCTAAGATACCACTACACACCTGTCAGATTGGCTAAGATGACAGGAAAAAATAATGATGATTGTTGGGAGGGGATGCGGGAAATCTGGGACATTGATGCATTGTTGGTGGAGTTGTGAACGAATCCAATCATTTTGGAGAGTAGTTTGGAACTATGCTCAAAAAGTTATCAAACTGTGCATACCCTTTGATCCAGCAGTGTTACTACTGGGATTATATCCCAAAGAGATTATAAAGAAGGGAAAGGGACCTGTATGTGCATGAATGTTTGTGGCAGCCCTTTTTGTAGTGGCTAGAAACTGGAAACTGAATGGATGTCCATCAGTTGGAGAATGGCTGAATAAATTGTGGTATATGAATATTACGGAATATTACTGTTCTGTAAGAAATGACCAACAGGATGATTTCAGAAAGGCCTGGAGAGACTTACACGAACTGATGCTGAGTGAAATGAGCAGGACCAGGAGATCATTATATACTTCAACAACAATACTATATGATGACCAGTTCTGATGGACCAGGCCATCCTCAGCAACGAGATCAACCAAATCATTTCTAATGGAGCAGTAATGAACTGAACTAGCTATACCCAGAAAAAGAACTCTGGGAGATGACTAAAAACCATTACATTGAATTCCCAATCCCTATATTTATGCCCACCTGCATTTTTGATTTCCTTCACAAGCTAATTGTACATATTTCAGAGTCTGATTCTTTTTGTACAGCAAAATAACGTTTTGGTCATGTATACTTATTGTGTATCTAATTTATATTTTAATATATTTAACATCTACTGGTCATCCTGCCATCTAGGGGAGGGGGTGGGGGGGGGTAAGAGGTGAAAAATTGGAACAAGAGGTTTGGCAATTGTTAATGCTGTAAAGTTACCCATGCATATATCCTGTAAATAAAAGGCTATTAAATAAAAAAAAAAATAGACAACACTACATATATACCATGAAAGGTATAGCACCCTCCAAAATCTATAAAGAAATAAGAGGGGAGGGATGGGTAGAAAGGGAAGCAAAGGATGAAGAAAGTAGACAAGTGAGGCATCCTTGGGTAGAGGGAGATTAAGTAATAACAAGTATAACAAGTTATGGAGCAGAATTTAATTAAAGAGTCAAAAAGGATAGGAAAGATGCGTGTGCATATGAATGTGTGTATGTGTGTATATATATGTGTGTGTGTATGTATGTGTATGTGTGTGTGTGTGTATCTTTCCTTAACTGTAGCCTTTGCTTGGGAATGGGGGATGGAATAAAAGGATAAAGTAAATAAGATGCACAGCAGAGAACCAAAGAATAATTTACAAGGAAGTACAGAAAAGGACATTCATGAATATAATTTCTTCTACTAATTTGTTGTTATATATTTTGAATCCTCTCTGATGTTCTCTTTTGTTTTGCTTTATTTTGTTTTGTATTTCTTTTCTGTTTTTTTTTCTTACTTTTTTTTTCAAATAAAATAAATTTTAAAAACAGTTATATGCATTAGTGTTAATAAATTGATCTCGCTCAGAAAAAAATTTAGAAGTACACAAGGAAGCGTTTTTTACAGTGTAGGGAAAAATGTTAGGGGAATGGGCAATGCTTGAACCTTATTCACATCTAAATTAGTTCAAAAAGGAGATAGATACAGACACACACGTATACACACACATTTAATTGGTAATAGAAATCTACCTTACCCAATAGGAAAATAGGAAAAGAAGAGAATAAAAGCAAGAGGAGGTAGGTAATAAAAGGGAGAACAGATTAAGGATCAAAATGTCAAAATGTAATGGTCAAAAGAATAGACTTAGAAGAGGAACAGTATAAAAAGAGAGAAGAATATGCACACTGAGAAATGCAGCTGATTAATCAGAATTGACTATGAATGGGATGAACTTACCCACAAAAAGGAAATGAATAGTAGAATAGAAACCAGAATTCAATAATATATTGTTTACAAGAAACACACTTGAAATAGAGAGACACACACTATTAAAATAAGGGATTATTTTTATTATGCCTTACCTGAAGTAAAAAAGGCAGGGGTAGCAATCATAATCTCAGACAAATCAAAAGCATAAACAGAACAAATTAAAAGGGATAAACAGGAAAGTACATTTTGCTAAAAAGGTACCTTAGACAATGAAGTAATATTAATACTACATACATACATATTGAACCAAATGATAAAGGATCCAAAATCTTAAAGAAAGAAGTGAAATGAATTAGAGGAGGAAACAAACAGTAAAATTATACTCATGAGGATCTAAATCTTCCTCTCTCAGAGCTAAATAAATCTAATCCAAAAATACACAATAAAGAAGTTAGATAATTAATATACCTCTGGAGGGTAAAAAATGAATGACAATAGAAAGGAGTACACTATTTCTCAGCTATACATCACAAAACTGCCTGTATATTAGGGTATAAAACCTCACAACCAACAGAAAAGCAGAAATATTAAATACACCCTTTTCAAATCCATAATTCAATAAAATTAGATTAATAAGGAACCATAGAAATATAAAGAAAAAGCTAACTGGAAAATAATCTAAAGAATGAGTGGGTCAAAGAACAAATCACAGAAATACTTTCATTAAAAAGATTAACAACAATGAGACAACATTCCAAAATCTGTGGGATGCAGCCAAAGTGGTACTTGGGGGAAATGTATATCTTTAAATACATATATCAGTAAGAGAAAGAAAGAGTAGATCAATGAAGTAGACATGCATCTTAAAAAACTAGAAAAAGAACAATTTTTATTTATTTTTTGCATATATATAAATGCACATGTTTATTCATGTTTATAGACTACACATACATATGGATGAATAAATATATCTTCTTGTTGAGTCAATCTTTAATTGTATCCATATTTTCTTTTTTTTATTATTATAGCTTTTTATTTACAAGATATATGCATGAGTAATTTTTCAGCACTGACAATTGCAAAACCTTTTGTTCCAACTTTTCCCTTCCTTTCCCCCACCCCTCCCCTAGATGGCAGGTTGACCAATACATGTTAAGTATATTAAAGTATATGTTAAGTACTATTTATGTATACATGTCCATACAGTTATTTTGCAGTACAAAAAGAATCGGACTTTGAAATAGTGTACAATTAACCTGTGAAGGAAATCAAAAATGCAGGCAGACAAAAATATAGGGATTGGGAATTCTATGTAATGGTTCATAGTCATCTCCCAGAGTTCTTTCTCTGGGTGCAGCTGGTTCAATTCATTACTACTCTATTGGAATTGATTTGGTTCATCTCATTGTTGAAGAGGGCCACGTCCATCAGAATTGATCATCATATAGTATTGTTGTTGAAGTATATAATGATCTCTTGGCCCTGCTCGTTTCACTCAGCATCAGTTCGTGTAAGTCTCTCCAGGCCTTTCTGAAATCATCCTGTTGGTCATTTCTTAAGAACAATATTTCCACAAATTATATAATGAATTCAATTCTCCAATGGATGACATCACTCATTTCCAGTTTCTGGCCACTACAAAAGACCTGCCAAACATTCTGAATACAGGTCCCTTTCCGCCTTTAAAATTCTTTGGGATATAAGCCCAATAGTAACGCTGCTGGATCAAAGGGTATGCACAGTTTGATAACTTTTTGAGCATAGTTCCAAATCAATCTCCAGAATGACTGAATGTATTCACAATTCCACCAATAATGCATCAGTGTCCCTGTTTTCCCACATCCCCTCCAACATTCCGCATTATCCTTCCCTGTCATTCTAGCCAATCTGACAGGTGTGTAGTGGTATCTTAGAGGTGCCTTAATTTGCATTTCTCTGATTAATAATGACTTGGAGCATCTTTTCATATGGCTAAAAATAGTTTCAATTTCTTCATCTGAGAATTGTCTGTCCATATACTTTGACCATTTATCAATTGGAGAATGGCTTGATTTCTTACAAATTAGAGTCAATTCTCTATATATTTTGGAAATGAGGCCTTTATCAGAACCTTTGATTGTAAAAATGTTTTCCCAGTTTATTGCTTCCCTTCTAATCTTGTCTGCATTGGTTTTGTTTGTACAAAAACTTTTCAATTTGATATAATCAAAATTTTCTATTTTATGATCAATAATGATCTCTAATTCTTCTTTGGTCATAAATCCCTTCCTCTTCCACAGGTCTGAGAGGTAAACTATTCTATGTAAAGAACAAATTTTAAATCCCCCATTAAGCACCAAAATGGAAATCCTGAAAATCAAAGGCGGTTACTAAAAATGAAAAATTAAAAAAAAAAAAACAAGCAAACAAACCATCACAAATAGCACTGAAATAATTTAAGAAAAAAAAATGCCTAGGAGGTGGTTTTATGAAGAAACCAACAAAACAGATAAACTTTTGGTTAATTTAAATTTAAAAGGATGTGTGCGGGGAGAGGGAGAAAACCAAATTACTAGTATCAAAAGTGAAAAAAGTAAAAATACCACCAATGAAGTTAAAATTAAAGTAATTATTAGGAGTTATTTTGTTCAGTCATATGCCAGCAATATACATATATGGGTAAATATTTACAAAAATATAAACTATCAAGATTAACAGAAGAGGAAATAATTACGTTATATAATCCTCTCTGGAAAAGAAATTGAATAAGCCATTAATGAAATTTCTAAGATAAAAATCTCCAGAACCAGATGGACAATTACTCCCAACACCATATAAATTATTTGAACAAAGAGTTAAGAAGTCATATGAAATGTTTTTATGACACAAATATGATTTTGATACTTCAATTAGAGAGAGCCAAATTAGAGAAGAAAATTATAGACTAATTTCCTTAATGAATTTTGATGCAAAATTTTAAAATAAAATACTAGCAAGGAAATTATAGCAATATACATTATGACCAGATGGAATTTAAACTAAGAATAGAATTTCTCATATCATAAACCAAGATAAGGACAAAATTGATAAATGATTTAGGCATAAAGTATGATATCATAAGAAAGGGGGGGGGGGGATTTATCTGTTAGATCTTTGAATAAGGGAAGTGTTTATGACCAAACAAGAAATAAAGGAGATTATGGGAAGCAAAACAAATCTTTTGGATTATATGAAATTAAAAAGCTTTTAAACAAACAAAACTAATGCAGCCAAAATTAGAAGGAAAAAAATTTTCAAATATAGGGAACTGAACCAAATTTATAAAAACAAGAGCTAATTTTCAGTTGACAAATGGTCAAACAAGCAGTTTGCAGAAGAAGAAATCAAAGCTATCAAAAGTCACACAAAAATATTCTAAATCACTGAATTTGGAAAGTGTTTAGAAATTCTTTAGAAAGAATTTTTCGGATTAGAAAAATTCAAGTTAAAACAATTCTGAGGTATCATATCACACCTATCATACTGTCTAATATGACACAAAAGGAAAATGACAAATGCTGGAGGAATTGTGGGAAAATTGGAACTCTAATGTACGATTGGTAGAGTTTTGAACCAATCATTCTAAAGAACAATTTGGAGTTATACCCAATGGGCTATAAAACTATCCTTACCCTTTGACCCAGCAATACCATTATTAGATCTGTATTCCAAAAAGATTATTTAAAAAGATAAAATGACTTAATTGAAGAAAAATATTTATAGCAACTCTTTTTGTAATGGAAAAGAATTGAAAACTAAGGGGATTTGATTGTAATGGAATACTACTAGTGCTATAAGAAATAATAAGGATGGTTTCAGAAAAGCCTGGAGAGACTAGTATGAACTGATGCTAAGTCCAATGAATTGAACCAGAAGAACACTGTACAAAAGAATAGCAATATTATAAAGGTAATCAAGTGTAAAAAACTTGGATAATTTGATTAAGACAATGATCTAAGACAATTTCAAGATGCTATCCAACTCCAGAAAGAGAACTGATGAACCCCTACTACAGAGTAAAACATACTTTTAAAAAATTCAAAAAAAACTTTTTAAAAAAATTATTTTTGTGTTTTCTTTTGTAACATGACTAATATGTAATTTTTTTGCATGACTTCACATGTATAACCAAAATCACAGTCATTGCTTCTTCAAAGGGGGAATTTGGAATTCAAAAGTTTAAAAAATTATAATTTTCTTTTACATGTAATGCAGAAAATAATTAAATAAAAATTGATTTGAAAAAAGATTGCCCCCCAACGATAATTTAGCTATAGCTATATTCCTGGACATTAGTAGTTGTGTAGACAAAAATATTTTGCATGACATGATAGACTTTAATTCAATCCAATTCAATGAGGAAATCAGTAAATACAGGATCTATACAAAATAAATATGGAGTGGGGAATTCAGACAATCAGGAAAGATTCTTGTAGGAAATGAGACTTGACGAAAAAATAGAAGTCCTAAGAGGCAGAAGTAAAGAGATAGATAGACATTTTAGGCATGAGAGGCCCATTTATGCAAATACACAAAAGTAGAAGATGGAATGTGGCATACCAAGAACACTAAGTAGGTTAGCTTGACTAGAACGTCAAGATTCCAAGGGAAAATAATTATGTAATCAAGACATTGTACAATAGGGCAACAAGATTAGAGACTATATATAATGACAAGGAGAAGGGCTTACATTTTATTTTAGAGGCAATAGGGAACTACAACAAGCTTCTTAAGTAAGGAAACCTCATGATCACGCCTGGCCATTAGCAATGTCAATCTTTGTAGAAGTATTGGTGATGCATGAGATTAGGTGTAAGGAGACTAATCAATAGACAAATGCAATAGAAGATTGCAGAGGTGATGGGTGCTCAAACTTAGGAGGCTATGGTATGAGTGGAAAAAACAAATATGAAAGATTTTGAGGCAATAGTGGTGATAGTCTCAAGAGTAACAGGAAGATAAGAAAAGGGTTGGGCTTAAAAGGAATAGAAGTGGGTTCTGTTTTGGATATGTTGAAGGGGAAATGCCTATGAAGACATCCAAATGAAGGTGTCCTGTATACATTTGGAATTGACATTAGAATTTAGGAGAAAGAAAAGAACTAATATGTAAATATTATTTTGTGTAATGTCCGGGCTAGCTTTCTGGAGGTCCTCCAGAAGGGCCTTAATCTCAGCAGGATAGTCACCATGACGATGGACAAGAATAGAGACCAAAGTCTTTATTGTCTCCTTCACAGTCTGTGTCTGTCATAGTCTGACCCAGTCTCAGTCTGACCCAGTCTCCTCTAGCAGTCTGACAGTCTGACAGTCTCAACTAGTCTCAGTCTGAGTCTGACTTTGTCCCCAGTTCTCTCAGCCCTTAAATACCCTATTACAATTACATCATTACAGTATACTGAGTATAAGCTAATCTAGAGTGATTATATCATTATATTATACTAGATATACATGAACTAGAGAACCATTATTTCATCAATTCCACTGAGTTAAAACCTTGTTTCAATGTACTTCTCCAGAGTTCCGGCCCTCTACAGTTATGTTTGTAGAAATGATAGGAAAATTCATACAGAGAATGTAGACTGATAATTTACATAACATTATACATTGTGTTAACTCACTCAATCCTCACAAGTATCCTGTGAAGTAGATTCTATTATTAGTCCCATTTTATAGATGAAGTGATTTGCTGGGGGTCACACAGGCAGTCAGTATCTGAGGGAGGAATTGTAGTCAAGTCTTCCTGTGCCCAAATCCAGCACTCTATCCAATTTTTGCTAATCTAGCTGCAACACTTCCACATACTACAGAGAAGTCAAGAAGAATAAGTAAGAAAAAACAAAACAAAACACTAGAGTTTTCAGTAAAGAGACAATTAATGTTCTTGGTCAAAGCAGTTTCAACCAAATATTGGGGATAGGAGTCAAACTTGAGAAGTGAGTGAAAATTGGAAGCAATGAATGTAGATGGACTCTTTGGGGATTTTGCCTGTGAAAGGGAAAAGGGGACATGATGCCACAGCTTAAGAGAATGAGAATCAAATGAAGCACGAGAGAGATCTGGGCACATTTATAGGCAGCAAAGTAGAAATCAGTGGGAAGTTGCCCACTATCACCGTTACTATTTAATATTGTATTAGAAACACTAGCTATAGCAATAAGAGCTGAGAAAAAGATTAAAGGAATAAGAATAGGCAATGAGGAAGCCAAATTATCACTCTTTGCCGATGACATGATGGTATACTTAGAGAACCCTAGAGATTCTGCTAAAAAGTTATTAGAAATAATCCACAACTTTAGCAAAGTTGCTGGTTATAAATAAACCCACATAAGTCATCAGCATTCTTATATATCACTAACAAAATCCAACAGTCAGAGTTACAAAGAGAAATTCCATTTAAAGTAACTACTGATAATATAAAATATTTAGGAATCTATCTGCCAAGGAAAATCAGAAACTTTATGAGCAAAATTACAGACCACTTTTCACACAAATTAAGTCTGATCTAACAATTGAAAATATTAAATGCTCTTGGATAGGGCGAGCAAATATAATAAAGATGACAATATTACCTAAACTAATCTATTTATTTAGCGCTATACCAATTAGACTCCCAAAAACTATTTTAATGACCTAGAAAAATAACAACAAAGTTCATATGGAAAAACAAAAGGTCAAGAATTTCAAGGAATTAATGAAAAAAATCAAATGATGGTGGCTTAGCTGTACCAGATCTAAAATTATATTATAGAGCAGCAGTTACCAAAACTATTTGGTATTGGCTAAGGAATAGATTAGTTGATCAGTGGAATAGATTAGGTTCAAGGACAAAACAGTCAACAAATATAGCAACCTAGTCTTTGACAAACCCAAAGATCCCAGCTTTGGGATAAGAACTTACTGTTTGATAAAATTGCTGGGAAAATTGAAACTAATATGGCAGAAACTAGGCATTGATCCATACTAAGCCAGACACCAAGATAAGGTCAAAATGGGTTCATGACCTAGGCATAAAGAATGAAATTATTAATAAATTAGAGGAACATAGGATAGTTTACCTCTCAGACCTGTGGAAGGGAAGGTCTTTATGACCAAAACAGAACTAGAGATCATTACTGATCACAAAATAGAAAATTTCGATTATACCAAACTGAAAAGTTTTGTACAAACAAAACTAATGCAGACAAGATTAGAAGGGAAGCAATAAACTGGGAAAATATTTTACAGTCAAAGTTCTGATAAAGGCCTCATTTCCAAAATATATAGAGAATTAACTCTAATTTATAAAAATCAAGCCATTCTCCAATTGAAAAATGGTCAAAGGATATGAACAGACAATTCTCAGATGAAGAAATTGAAACTATTTCTAGTCATATGAAAAGATGCTCCAAGTCATTATTAATCAGAGAAATGCAAATTAAGACAACTCTAAGATACCACTACACACCTGTCAGATTGGCTAAGATGACAGGAAAAATAATGATGATTGTTGGAGGGATGCGGAAAACTGGGACATTGATGCATTGTTGGTGGAGTTGTGAATGGGTCCAACCATTTTGGAGAGTAGTTTGGAACTATGCTCAAAAAGTTATCAAACTGTGCATACCCTTTGATCCAGCAGTGTTACTACTGGATTATATCCCAAAGAGATTATAAAGAAGGGAAAGGGACCTGTATGTGCACGAATGTTTGTGGCAGCCCTTTTGTAGTGGCTAAAACTGAAACTGAATGGATGCCCATCAGTTGGAGAATGGCTGAATAAATTGTGGTATATGAAAATTATGGAATATTATTGTTCTGTAAGAAATGACCAACAGGATGATTTCAGAAAGGCCTGGAGAGACTTACACGAACTGATGCTGAGTGAAATGAGCAGGACCAGGGGATCATTATATACTTCAACAACAATACTAGATGATGACCAGCTCTGATGGATCAGGCCATCCTCAGCAATGAAATCAACCAAATCATTTCTAATGGAGCAGTAATGAACTGAGCTAGCTATGCCCAGAAAAATAACTCTGGGAGATGACTAAAACCATTACATTAAATCCCTCTAATCCCTATATTTATGCACACATGCATTTTTGATTTCCTTCACAAGCTAATTGTACAATAATTCAGAGTCTGATTCTTTTTGTACAGCAAAATAATGTTTTGGTCATGTATACTTATTGTGTATCTAGGTTATATTTTAATATATTTAACATCTACTGGTCATCCTGCCATCTAGGGAGGGTGGGGGGTAAGAGGTGAAAAATTGGAACAAGAGGTTTGGCAATTGTTAATGCTGTAAAGTTACCCATGTATAAATCCTGTAAATAAAAGGCTATTAAATAAAAAAAAAAAAAAAGTTCAAACTCAAAAAAAAAAAAAAATCAGTGGGAAAGGAGAGTTTGGAAATTGCCAAAAAAAGAGGAGGTGATCAAAATGAGAGGTTCCTAGAGGAGACAGAAAGAAACGGAATCAAGAATAAAAGTAAAAGGCCTCCTTCAAATAGTCCTGGCATGAAGTTAGTTTATATTGTCAGCTGGTATTAGGACATAATGAAAAAACTATTTATTTGCTATTGGAAAACCTGAATTTGAATCTGCCAGTAATTAATTTTGTAACATTAGGTAAGTCACTCCTCTCTGGGAAGCTGTGTTTTCCTTACCTGGAAAATATCTCCTTAAGATTTGGCAAGCACTTCATGTATGTCAGCAATCTTGGGAAGTAGGTGGTGGTGTTTTTGTTGTTGTTGTTCTTGTTGTTAACATTCCTTTTTTATAGAAGAGAAAACTGAAATGGAGTAAACTCAAGTGACACACAGGGTCCCACAGTTAGTAAATCTCTGAGGCAGAATTTGAACTCAGGTCTTTCTGGCTCCACACCAAGTGCTTTTTTTATTTTAAAAACCTCAAAGTTAAAAAGTGTAAGTACATGAGTTCTCAGTTCCTTTCCCACTCTAGATTCTGTGATCTTCTGAACTAAAGTTCTCCTCTGATGTCTTACTATGATTTCTTACAATGTGGCCCTGGCTTCTCAAAGGTTATGCCAAATGGAACATAAGTACAAGCTGGCTCAACTAGGGTGGAAAGATTTCTGCCATGGACCTGATGAGTAGACTGTGTGTCTGTTGTGTGTAGACCAGTCTAGACAAGTGTGAAAAGGCTTGTTACCAGAGAGCTAGATGCCAAGGGATAGATTTTCATACCAGTTCAAATTATTGTGCCACTTACTAAGGAAAAGAAGGGTTGTAAGGTCATTAAACATGGTGTGACTGACTGGATAAAATGCTGAACTTGAAATTAGGAAGAAATGGGTTTAAAACCCACCTTGAACATTTAGTTTCTATGAAAATCTGGGTCAGCCATCTAAGCACTGTCTGAGTTTCCTCTTCTCTAAAATAAGGACAATAATAGCACCTACTTCCCAGAGCTGTTGTGAGGACCAAATGAAATAAGATTTTAAAAGTACTTTTTAAACCTTAAACAAATATGTAAGGGCTAACCATTGGTGGAAGAGCTCTTTGGTTCATTTTTTGTTGCTTGTAGTCCCAGTTTTTGGCAGTCTGGCATTTAGTAGGTGATTAATAAATGTTTACTGAATGATTAAAGGAGCACTTACACCAATGAAATCATGGACTTTTTGAAATATGGAAAGAGGAGAAGCAGAGGAAGCACCCACAATGCACCAACAGGAATCTCTTAAGCACTTAGTATATGTCAAGCATTGTTCTAAACACGAAAGATACACAGAAAGGCAAAAACATAGTTGCTGGCCACAAGGAGCTTACATTCAAATGGGACAGACAGCATGCAAATAACTGAGTATAAATTAGAAATAATCTCAAAGGAAAGGGAGAAATCAAGTCAAAAACATTTATTTAGCACTGTGTGCAAGACACAATGCTAAACAATGGAGATGCAATTATAAGGAGCGGGGAGGGAAGAAGGGAAAGAGGGAGGGAAAAAGGGAAGGAGGGAGGGAAGAAGGGAGAGAGTGAAGGAGAGAAAAAGAGATAGAGAGACAGATAGAGAGACAGATGGACAGAGAGACAAAGAGAGACAGAGAAACAGAGACAGAGAGAGACAAAAAGAGACTAAGAGATACACAGAGAGACAGAGGGAAGGGAGGGAGGGGGAGAAAGAGATAGAAAGACAGAAACAGAATCAGAGAGAGAGAGAGAGAAGAAGAAGGAAGGAGGGAGGGAGAGGGAAGGAGGGAGAAGAAAGAAAGGAGGGAGGGAGGGAGGGAGGGAGAGAAAAGAGACAGAGACAGAGAGACAGATGGACAGAGAGAGACAAAAAGAGAAATAGAGACAGAGAGAGATAGAAAGATTAAGAGATACACAGAGAGACAGTGGCGAGAGAGAGAGAGAGAGAGAGAGAGAGAGAGAGAGAGAGAGAGAGAAAGAGAGAGAAAGAAAGAGAGAAAGAAAAAGAGAGAAAGAGAGAGAGAGAGAGAGAGAGAATTCTTGTCCTCAAGTAGCTTACTTGGAGAAAGACAACACACAAAAGAGTACTGAAAGAAAGGCTGGAAAGAAAATGAGGAAGGCATCAAGTAGGAAAGAATGATAGGGAAATCTAAGAAGTACAAAAGAAGAATGTCCAGCTGGGAAATTAGGAAATCTGTCCTGTCCCCTTCTTCAGTGGAAGTTGATAACTTCATGGTTCCACCCTCCAATCAGAATACAAAGAGTACCAGTGAAGTGTGAGAACCAAGACTGATTGATGACATCTCCCAGTGATGAGGTTCCTAGGGACCTGGTAGAGCAGTTGAAATCCAAATGAGTGTAGCTCACTTGGGGGGGGGGGGGGGGGGGGGGGGGGGGGAGGGGGGGGGGTGGGGGGGGGGGGGGGGGGGGGGGGGGGGGGAGGAAGGAGACAGAGGAAGGTCTTATCCAGAAGGCAATATTTAGATTGAGACTTGAAGGAGGTATGAAGGACAGAAGGCATGGAGCAGAGATGGGGTGTCCTATGTATGTCATAAAGAGCAACAAGGTAGATTACAGAAAGTGTAGAAAGCAATACAAGATTAGAGAGATAGGAAGGGGACAGATTGTAAACAGGCTTTAAATGTCAAATAGAGCACTTTATATTTGACTCTTCAAGTAATGGGGTGGGGGGGTTGTTGAAGGCAGGGATATCAACTGGACCAACCAGAAGGCTGTTGGAATAGCTCAGAGGCGAGGTGGTGAGAGACTAAACCAGGGCGGTAACTGTGAGTGAAGAGAAAGGGACAAAAATGAGAAAAGTTGTGAAGGCAGAATAGACCAAAGCTTCTTGAACTGTGGGTTATATAACTAAATATGGAGGTTACAAAAGTATGATTTATTATCAGTAAATGTTGGTTTTGTATACTTTTTATATACCTATATACCCAGGGTAATGTAGAGATTTCTCAGGTGAAAAGAGGTTGTAAGTGGAAAAAGTTTAAGAAGATCTAAAATAAACAACCTTTGGAAACAGATTGTATATGTGGGGGGAGTGTGGGTGAGGAGTGGAGATGAGAATGAAACCCAAGTTCTGGGAATGACTGAGCAATATAGACTTACATAAATACATACATAGATGTAGATGTATATATAATATATAATGTGATATTACATAAATAGATAGATGATAGATACATAGATTCATAAATGATAGATAGATAGATAGATGTAATCATGGCATTTCATGGCACAACACAATGCCTGTATATAGTAGACACTACATAAATGCTTAATCTCTTCCTTCTCTTTCCCTACTCAATAATCACCCTCAACTTTATATACATTACCCTGGGTATGTAGTGAGCTAGAACCCTGCATCTGCCATCTATTAGATGTGTAACATTAGGTGAATCATTTAATCTTTCTGGATCACAGTTTCCTCAGCTGTAAAATAAGAGGGTTGGTCTCTATGATGTCTGTGGCAACATCCCACTCTAAATAGAGATGCCCAAATTGTGACTTTGTTTCTTTTGCAAAGTGGAAAATGTTCCTTTTTCCTCTTAGATACCTAATGGTACCCAGTTGTCATGGTTACTATAATCTAGAGACTAAAAACACGCTTGCTTAGAATCCAGGATTCTTGATATTTGTTACCCAAATGGTCCTTGTTCATTTTCATTCAACTCAACAGTGGGAGTGCTGGGACAGAGTCTAGGAGCCCTGAGATGGGATCCAGCTTAGCTTTCCCTTCTTCCAAAGCCGCTGCTCCTACTTTACTCATGTAGGGGCAGAACGGGGACAAGCCAGGGGAAGAGCATCCCTACCAAGAAAACCTATGAGGTCATTTCTGTGGCTTGATGTCTGATTACTCACCATCTCCAGGGGCGGTGATTCATTGGGCCACTTGTGTTTCTAGCCCCAGGCATGTGTGGAAGCTATGTGCTCGCTGAGCTCAGATTCCCCTTGCCTCATTTCACATGGCAGGAGGAAATGTGGGGAGATTCCTCCCCACCCCTGCCCCGTCCCACCCTCCTCCAAGCCCCAGCCACCAGTTGCCTGAAAATGGCAACTGAAAATGTGTTCCTGAGTCTTGGAAACCAAGCCAAGGAGATGGACTTGAGCAGCAGTAGAATTGTAAGGATCAGACTGGACTCAAGTGGAAGCCGTTCCAATGCCCCTGGCATCCCAGCCCAGATTCGGAGCCCAGGGAGCCAGCAGGGGTTCAGGTTCAAAGATGGCTTCTCCATCTACAGCACTTACAACTTGAAGTAAATCCTTCATCATAGCAGATGTGCATGTTCTTTTAAAAATTTTTGATTAATTGTATTCCAACGTAATTTGTTTCTTTTGAAAACTTAAACATTTTATTTTATGCATTTTAAACCAGGTTTCTGAGAAGGGTCTATAAGTTTGGGTAGTCAGTGTCTAAAGGGTCTATGAATTCCTGAAAGATGAAGACCTCCTCCACAGACTCTAGGCTGGATCGGGACCCAAAGGCCAAAGAGAGGGACTTGTGTGGGGCAGAGTAAGCTGTTCAAGACAAACCAAAGCAAGATTTATAGCAAAAAAATCAGTTCTGACCATCCCTGCCCTCTTTCCTCTACAAGTCATGGATCTAAAATGTCTTTGGGGTAATCTTTATTAGCTGGATGGACTTTGTCAAATGTTTTCTCCTCCTTGGACCTCAGTTTCCTTATCTGTAATTTGGAGTTGGACTCAATTGACTTCCAAGTTTCTTTCTGGCCTTGAAGTGTTACTGTTCTAGTTTGAGTCTAGAGTCCTGGACTGGACCACAGATTAGATCTTAGGGCAAAGACTATCCTGCTCTTCCATTTGTACCCCAACACTCAGTACAGAGCTTTGCAAATAGCAAGCACTTAATAAATGCTTGATCCATTCACATATTTAGATTCAGAAGTGACTTTAGAGATCATTCAATAACTCTCTCAGCCGACAAATGAGGAAGGGAAGGGAAGGTAGGAGAAGGGAAGGCAAGGGAAAAAATGTTCAGGATAAGGGTGGTCTAGATATTGAGGAGTATTCCAGAATAAACCAGCAGTAGAGAAGGCAGAGTTTTTAAGTCTAGAACATCAGAAACAGGGCCAGGAAGAGACTTAAGAGGCCATCTAGTGAAATCTCCTCAATAATAATGTGGATAACATTCACAGAATATTTTACCTGTGAGGTCAATAATATTGTAATCTTCACTTTACAAATGAGGAAACTGAGGCTGGAGAACATGAAATTTCTTTCCCAGAGTCACACTCTGTTCTGCATTCTTCATATTATTATGATGTAACAATATTCATTACATTCATGTACTACAATCTGTTTAGCCATTCCTTAATTCATGGCGCCCACTGTTTCCATTTTTGTTTTGTTTTGTATTTTTGCTACAACAGAGAGTGTTGCTATGAATATTCTGATGTACACAAGAGCCTTCTTTCTGTCTTCAAGCTCCTTTGAGCAGTGTGATTGCCTGTCACAGCAGACACTGAAATAAATATCTGTTGAATTAATTGGAGTCTATAAATCATGGCTAATCATCCTTGTACTCATAGTCTATCTTCAGTGCTGTTGTTAAGGAAATGTGTTTGGAAATCATAAACCATTAGAGAAATGGCGGCTCTAGTTTCTGATGCTAGGAAACACCTAGTGCCCAAGGGCCCTCCAGAGTTAGGGTCCCAGTTTGATGTTGAAGTTTTGGGGCTCCTAGATTCACACAGAACAAGATGGACTTTTTTCCTTCCTGTGTCAGCAGCCCCTGGGCCATGGCCCAGAATTGAAGAGAACTAAGTACAAACTCATCTTCAAATTGTCCAGGGCTCTCCTTGCCAACATAAACAGAAGCTAAATATAGCAGCCTAGAGAGAGCTTTGTTTCCCTTACAAGGTGGAAAATACCCCTGGTCCATTTGAGTTACCCAGTGGTACTTAGTTGTCATGGTTACTCCTGACGAGATCAGAAGCACTTTTCTCAGAACCCAAGGATCCTGCTGTTTGCAACTGAATTGGAGCGTTTATTAAGCACCTGCTGTGTGCTAGGAATGGAGCCTAGAAACAACGTGGAAATGGAAGCATTCTTCCTTGTATCAGGGCCTAGAAGCAGACTTCATCCCCCTCCAGAAATTCTTTTCTCTCTCTAAAACCGCATTCGAGATTTTTCACATCTCATTCCCAAATTTATGGTTCTTGTTTGACCAGCACAGCAACACCATCAGGGAGGTGGAACAAGGGTTGGGATAGTAAATTCCAAGTAGGATAGAGAAACAGATAGAGAAACCAAAGCCCAGAGATGAAATGACTCTCCCTGAATTATAAGGTAGCAAGTAGCAGGGCTCAGGTTTTCAAACATCCTGATTCCAAATCTGTTGCTTTTTCCACTGGCCCACATTAATTCTTATTTCCTATTCCCCCCCACTCTTTTATTGAGAGGCAATTAGGGTTAAGTGCCCAGGGTCACACAGATAGTAAATATTAAGTATCTGATGTTGGATTTGAATTCAGGACTAGTGTTCTATCCATAGCAATATCTAGCTGCCCTTCCCTCCTTTCTTTCTTTCTTTTATTTTTTTTAATTAAAGCTTTTTATTTTCAAAACATATACATGAATAATTTTCAACATTCACCCCTATAAAATCCTATGTTCCAAATTTTTCCCTCCTTTCTCCTCACCCTCTCCCCTAGACTGAAAGTAATATGTTAAACATAACATATACATGTTTCCACAATTATCTTGCTGCACAAGAAAAATTAGATCAAAAAGGAAAAAATGAGAAAGAAAACAAAATGTAAGCAAACAACAACAGAAAGAGTGAAAATGCTCTGTTGTGGTCTACACTCAGTTCCCACTTTCCTCTCTCCAGGGTAGCTGGCTCTCATCATCACAAGACTATTAGAACTGATCTGAATCATCTCATTGTTGAAGAATCAGAATTGATGTCTTGTTGTTGCCATTGTATAATGATCTCCTGATGCTGCTCATTTCACTCAGCATCAGTTCCTGTTAGTCTCTCCAGGCGTCTCTGAAATCCTCCTGCTGATCCTTTCTTACAGAACAATAATATCCCCTAACATTCATATACCATCACTCATTCAGCCAATCTCTAACTCTCTTCTTTCTTTAAACAAAATGAGTAAATCAGAGAAATTGAATTCATTTATCCACAATCACGTAGCTATTAAATCCAAGAGCTGGGATTCAAACCCAGGTCTTGTGATTCCCCCATCTCTTTCGGCTACAACCCCAGCCTCTCCTATTACCACGAGCTAAGAGGAAAAATTAGTCAACATCTGGGAATTCTTCATCCCCTCCATCCATCAAAGTTCCTGCTCTGCCAACCCACAACCCTGGGCAGCCCATGGCGTCCGATTTCTCCAAGCCTGAGCCTCTGTTGAGCATAGATGGAAAATGTCACAAATGCAGCTGACTCCATTCACTGTAATTGCAAGGTGAGCAAACTCAGCGGGGACTCTCATCGATTATTAGCAATCCTTCCAGTCCTCTCTGAGTTGTTGTAGTTCGGGCATTTCAGTCATATCCAACTTTCCAAGACCCCATTTGGGGTTTTCTTGGCAAAAGATACTAGAGTGATTTGCTATTTCCCTCTCCAGCTCATTTTATGGATGAGCCAACTGAGGCAAACAGAGTGAGATGACTTGTCTAGGGTCACACTATTAATAAATTATCGGAGGCTGGATTTGAATTCAGGTTCTGGTTCCTGGCCCAGTGATTATCCATGGCACCACTAGCTGCCTCCCTCTCCACTCAAATATACAATTGTTGTTCAGTCATGTCCAATTCCATGTGATCTCATGGACTTTTATCCATGGGGTTTTCTTGCCAAAGATATTCAAGCAGTTTGCCATTTCCTCCTCCAATGTGACCCCATTGAACAGATAAGGAACTGAGGCACATAAGGACTACCTAGCTGCCCCATACTCTCAGTTAACTTCCACCTTATTACTTACAATATCCACTTCAAGTTTTCTCCTCTCCCTTCCAGCCTATGTACATATAATTCTGATTTTGGCCAGTGCTTTATCCACTGCATCATCTGGCTGCCAGTCTCTTTTATTCCAAGATTGAGGTCATTTAATATGAATTAACGTAGCAGCCCCCCCCATCCCCTTCAAAGCCCTTTCAGTTTTTTCACCTATTTGTTCCACTTTTTCTCACTAAGTAATCCTAATTCCTCAATTTCTATCCTTCATCCTGTCACTTCCAGCCTCAGTCTTCTTACCTGCCAACAAACACTGTGAACAGAGGAACTCTCTAAGGCAAAGAGTGTAGAGAAAGAAGAAAAGAGACATTGTGGGAAACCCATAGTGGAGGATTATGAAATGAATTTTATTTCTTCATTTAAAAAAAATTTATTTGATTTTCTGTTCCAAATTCTCTCTTTTGCTCATTGAGAAGGCAAGAAAAATGAAATCCATTACAAATATGAAGTCATGCAAGACAAATTTTCACATTAGCAGCATTCCAAGAAGGAAGGAGGGAAGGAATGTAAGAAGGAAAAAAAGAAAGGAAAAAGAAGAAAATAAGCTTCAGTCTACACCAGCTCTCTATCTGGAAGTAACATCTTTCTTCATAGGTCAGTTAGAACTGCGGTGGATTATTGTGTTGATCAAAGTTACAAAATCTTTCACAGCTGATTATCCTTTCAAGATTGCTATTACTGTGCCCATTGTTGTCTTCATTCTGCTTATTTCAATTTATAACTTTTTGTATAGATCTTCATGGTTTTCTGAAACCATCCCCATCATTTCTTATAGCATAAATAGCATTCTATCACATTCCCATACTATACCTTCTTCAGTCATTCTCCAATTGATAGGCATGCCCTCAGTTTCCACTTCTTGCCACCATAAAAAGAATTTTATTTTTCCAAATACATGCAAAGACAGTTCTTGACATTCACCTTCATAAAATTTTGTGTTCCAAATTGTTCTTTCTTTCTTTCCTCCTCCCCAAGACTACAAGCAATCCAATATAGGTTAAACATGTCTATGTCTCATTTTTGCCATTAGATTATATGCTATGTGAGGGCAAGGACTACCTTTTACTTCTTTTTCTATCCCTAGCACTTAGTACAGTACTTAGAACAGAGTAGGAACCTAATAAATATTGATTGGTTGATTGCCAGACTAATTTCCAGTTCTCCCAACTGTTTTTCATATCTTGAGTTCTTTCCCCAGTACCTGGAATCTTTGGGTTTATCAAACACTACCATGCTTATTTGCTTCTCTATATTGGATACCTAATCTGTTCCACTGATCAATCTCTCAACTTCTTGTTTTGATAATTACAACTTTGTGGCAAAGTTTGAGAAGGAATAATCAGACATACAGGAAGAGAACTAGGAAAAATGTCATAGAAACCATAGTGATGTGAGGAGGGGGAGATTGTATACTCTCTGAGAACCTGAAAAAAAAAGTCAAAGAAGATGAGGACTGAGAAAAGACCATGGGATTTAGCAATTAAAGTATCATTGGTAACTCGGAGAATACAGTTTTAGTGAAATAGTATAGGTTGGAGACAGATTCTCAAGGATTAAGAAGAAGTGAGCGTCTAGTAAAGTAATGGAGACTGCCATGTTCAGCAGCCAGGAAGCAAGAATTAGGAAGACAGATGGTGGGAGGGGGGTGACCCAGGGTGGGGAATTGGCAGAGAAGAAACAGCAGAACAAATGGGTCAGAGATTCAAGGGTGGAGCCAGCACATAGTTGACCTGTCTAATTATAGGATCAAAGCTGAAGATTTTTGGCTGGGAACTGAGGTCAGAACCATGACAGTGGCCTGTAATAGGAAGGGTTGGAGGGATTAGAATTCATGGTGATATGTACACTTGATAAGTAAATACAAATACTGATAAGTGGGAGATGATGAATAAAGCACAAGGCATTATATGCAAATTTGAGGAAGGTGAGAGCAATATAATTGGGGAAAACTGGGTAGAGGAGTCACCTCAATTAAACCTTGAAAGAGACTAAATATACTGAGAGATAAGAGATGAAGAGAGAGTCTATTTAATATGTGCAAATGGGCTTGTGTTGAGTGGTTGACTGACAGACAAGTTTCCAGTTTTTCCAGTAGTTTATGTCAAAAAGTGAGTTTTTCTTCCCTCAATGGCTAGGATCTTTAGGTTTATCAAATTTTACGTTATTATGCTCATTTGCTATTGTATGTTGTTGTTTATAGTCATTTCAGGGAGGTTCTCTTGGCAAAAATTTTGGAGTGACTTACCATTTCCTTCCTCACCTCATTTTACAGATGAGGAAACTGAGGCAAACAGAATTAAGTGACTTGCTTGAAGTCATACAAATAGTGTCTGAGGATGATTTGAATTCAAGAAGTATTTTCCTATTTTCATCCACTGAGACATCTAGCTACCCCTCTTGCTTCTGTATTTTAAATACCTCATCTGTTTCACTGATCACTTATTTCTTACCCAGTACCAAATTGTTCTGATTATAATTTTGTAGCATAGTTTGGAGTCTGAACCCAAAAGAGACTGAAAAGGAATGAATAGTGGGTCTGTATTAATGCATGGAGGATAAAGAGTAGATTTAGAAGAGTCTCTTGATTGGTAAATCCATCCCTAGGCCCGCCATTTTTGGAAGCATCCAGTCATAGTTCATATTTGACCTCACAAAAGTTCAGTTTGTCTGCTAAAACTCTTTTCTGAGGCTCTCCTCTCCTAATTGGGTGACTCCTTGGACCGGACCACCATTTTTGAAAGAATCAATGATGTGCACAGAATTTGGCACATATAAAGTCTAGGAAAAAACTTTGAGAGGAATGAGGCAGAGGAAAAGACAGAACAGAATTGTAGACCAGAGGAGGAGATTTCAGAATTCAAGATCATGAAATTGGAATAATTTGAAGGGATGGTTGGGATTTAAGGTGGAACCACTTCTGTGGGTGGAGGAGTTACAGGGCAAAAATAGGTTATAGGACTTGAAGAGGATGACTAACTGGGAAGCCAAGAGCTATCAATATGAATATCAAAATCCTTAAGAATGAGGGCAACTATCAGCCAGGTACTGAACTCAAGGAGCAAGCATTCCTGGGGGGTAGAGAAATGGCACTAGCAAAAATCCGGATGGATCTCCGTTCCTTGGGTATTTTGGGGTATCCCAAATGAGGTTATCTCCCATTTTCCTGTCTCTTGGTTTTGTTCACTTTATTCTGCTTTCTGTTTCTGTCTCCATCTTTTGACATGCACTCACCCATCAAGATTTAATTTAAAAGGCTACCTCTTTTCCTTGGAACAATTTTGAGCATTGTAAAGCTCCAACTTTGTAGTTGAAAGACTTGGGATTCTTATTTCACTTCTGCTACTGTGTGACTTCAAGCAAGTCACTTTACCTTTATGAACCTCAGTCTATTCCTTTGTAAAATGAAAGACTTGGACCAGGTCACCTGAAAAAATCCTTTTAATCTCTAAATCTATGACTCTCATGATTGGTCGGAAGCTTAGCACTGTGATTAAATTTTTCCTGATACATTTGTTTTTCTAGATTATCTTCTTTGCCCTACTAAAGTTCCAAGTTTGTTTTGTTTTTTTTCCATCTCTTCTAGGACTTAAAATAGCAGTAATTGGGGCTTTTAAAAAATGCTTATTTAGTTGAACTACTGTCAGCTTCCTTGGGTATAATCCCTTCATTACTAATAGGAGCAAAGGCTGCAAGTTGACTGTAAATATTGGTATTTCAGGGACACTTTAGATCCAAATTCCCTTCTTAAATTCCCTTTAACTCTAATTCTGCTAGCACAGAGGGAAACCATTGGTATATAAGTGCATTCCCTGTCCTAGAAACCTAGAGTATTGACTCTAAAGAGACTTTCTTTGTTGCATCAAAACTAAATCTGCATATACTGAGGTAATCCATGACTTCATTGCAAAGGGAGGGATAAATTGGGATAATAAAATAGTCTTAGAAAAAATTGATCAAGAATAAGGAATGGGACCAAAAATTTGTAAATTATACTGAAACCTCATATCTATATCTGGCAACTACTTTGAGAAAAGAATCCGAAGAGGAAAGACATTATGAGTACCAGATAAAATAACTATTATTATCATTGACCTTGACAGGAAATAAATTGTTATCTTGTGGGTCATTCCTGAGTCATCTGTTTACAATCAGATCACCAACTTGTTAAAGAGCAGAACTCATATACAATGCTAGGAAGCATAAGAAACATGATGTCAGAATTAGACAACTCCAGCTTGACCAGTGAATAAATTAATGCTGAAAAAATAGAATATGGGTAGAATAAAGGGCAGCGACAATAATTATTAGAGTTCTTTGAGGACGGGGTCTGTCTTTTACCTCTTTTTGTATCCCCAGCATTTAGCACAGTGCCTGACACATAATATTTATTGACAGCTTGATTCACCACAATTTTATATGAAATTTAAGAGAAGACTAATTGCCTAAAATTAGCCTAAAATCAGATTAGCCAATCAATAATTGACTTAACTGCCACAGAGAGACATCTGAAAATTAAGAGCAACACTGAGTTAGACAACAATTTGTTTGTGAAATCTTATGGAGAAGAATGAAGGAAATTTTGATTCCTTCAAAATTCAAAAGTTAATTTACTTTTGAATTAAAAAGTTGTAAAAACTTTGGTGGGGGATAAAGTTAACTTTAATAAAGATTAGCTAGACCTATAATTAATCAATATCATATTAGATTTCTTTAATTTAAAAACAAACAAGTTTTAATGACTTTTGTTTTAAATCACAGTAATTTCTTTTTAGAAAATTAATATACAATCAAATAAAATAAATCCCCTATTGACTGTTAAAAAAAAAAAAAAGTATGCTTTGTTTCTTTACACAGCTGTCTGAGGACTAGGCACTTGGTGGAAATGAGATTAGGAAAGTAAAAGAGCATTTCTCTGATCTTTTGGCAGTAGTTAGCTTTATCATATTTAGTCCCAAGTATGAGTCCAGATAACTTTTCTTTAAAATTTTTAATTAACCTGTTCTTATTAGTGTTACTATGCTGCTCTCTGCCTTAAATTTATAAATAATAAACCTACAAAAAAAATCTAGAAAAATAAAGTCTTCAACATACATATAAATATATGCATATTATGTGTGTAATATATAATATGTATGTATATTGTGGGAGTGGGTAGTTGGGTATGTAGAGATAGAAGACAGAGATGGAGACAAAGTTGGGTGAAATAAATCATGTTAGTTTTCTCCAAAAATGTTATATTTCCTTCTGCTTTTTAAGTTCATTACCTCTTCATTAGATGATTGTTATGTTTTATTGTCATTCTTTACTTCAAAATAGTTTTTCCTCTATAATGTTATTGTATACAGTGTTACGATTCTACTCTTTTTGGGCTATGTCAATTCATTGAGTTCTGCCTAGTTTCTATTAAAATCGTCCATTTTTTTTTCTTACGAGTTCCAAATTCTCTTTTCTCCAAACTCTTCCAGACTCACTGAGAAGGCAAGAAATATGATACCCACTATACATGTAAAGTAATATTTTCATTAACCATGCTGCAGAAAAAGCAAGAAAAAGCTTCAATTTGCGTTAAACCTAATTTAACAGTTCTTTCTCTGTAGATAGGTTTTTTTCATGAGTCCTTTGGGATTGTTATGGATTATTGTATTGATCAGAAAGTTAAGTCTTTCACAACTGATTCATATTTCAATATTGCTGATACCTGGTTCTGCTCACTTCACTTTGCATCATGAGCCTTCCTAGGTTTTCCTGAAACTATCCTCCCTGTCATTTCTTATAGCACAATTGTATTCCATCACACTTATAAGCCATAACTTGTTCCGCCATTCTCCAACTGATAAACACACCCTCATTTTCCAATTCTCACACACACACACACACACACACACACACACACACAAAGCTACTATGAATTTTTGTACAAATAAGTCCTTTTCTTTCCCCTTTGATTTCTCTGGAATACACACCTATAGTGGTATTTCTGGGTCAAACGGTAGGCGCAGTTTTGTAGCCCATTGGGTGTAGTTGCAAATTGTTCTCTAGAATGGTTGGACTCTTTCTACATCTCCTTCAAGAGAACAATTGTTCTCTAGAATGGTTGGACTCTTTCTACATCTCCTTCAGCATTTGTCATTTTCCTCTTACGTCATATTAGCCAATCTGGTAGGTGTAAGGTGGCACCTCAGATTTTTTTTTAATTTATATTTTTCAAATACTGATTAGGAGCATTTTTATATGGAACATTTATATAATATAGAAGTTATTCTTCTGAAAATTGCCACTTCATATATATAATTTTAACCCTCATCTATTGGGGAATGACTTAAAAAAAAAAAGTTTGAGAAATCTTATATTTGAGAAATGAAATTTTTATTTTAAAAACTTACTGTAAATATTTTTCCCCTGCCTACCAACTTTCCCATTTTACTTCTAATTCTAGCTGCATTTTGTTTATAAAACACTTTCAAAATTTAATATATTAAAAATTATTTTATCTCCTATGATTCTTCCTACCTCATTTAGTCATAAACACTTTCCTTGTCCGTATACCTGACAGGTAGTTTTTTTCCATGCTCCTCTAATTTCCTTATATTTTTTAAAAATCATGTACACATTTTGATTTCATCATATTATGTTCTATGCCAAATTTCTGTCAGGTTGTTTCTACTTTTCCAAGCAGATTTTTTCAAATAGGGAATTCCTGATCCAATAGCTTGGTTCTTTAAGTATATACCAAACACTAAGTTTATTGTGGTCATTTACTTCTATTAAGTATTCAATTCCATTGATTAGCCACTCTATTTCAGTACTAGATTGTTTAGATGTTTATTGCTTTGTAGTCATTTGTGAATTGGTACTTGTAAGCTATCCTTTACTTTCCCTGTCACCGATTCTCTTTTTTGTTCTAGTTGATTGATAATTTGACAGTATTGAATAAATCAATTTTGGAAGTACTGATTTTTTTTTATTATATAGGCTTGATCTACTTATGAACAATTAACAACATTACTCCAAGTTTTTAGATTTGTCTATGAAAAGTATTTTTAAGGGCGTTTAAATAGTTCTAGGGTTTGTCTTGGCAGGTAAATTACCAAGTATTTAAATTTCCTGCAATTATTTTAAATAAAATTTTTCTAATGCTTCCTATTGTATTTTGTTGATAATATACTATTGACTTATGCAGATTTTACGTACTATAACTTTGCTAAAGTTGTTTTTACTAATTCAGTTGATTCTATTTGGTTCTCTAAACATACCATCATATTTTCTGCAAAGAATGCTAATTTTGTTTCTTATCCTATCATTCTTTCTATGGTTTGTTATTTGACCTATTCATTCTTTAGGATTAATTAGTTTCTGATTATTTTTCAATGTATTCTTCCAAGGCCTTTTGTCAAATATAATTTTTATTATGATCTGAAAAGGGTGGATTTGACATTTCTTTTTTGCATTTGTAAGATTTTTATGCTGTTTTTGTGAAGGTACCATGTATAGTTAAAAAACATATATATATCCTTCTCTCTATCCCATTCAACTTTCTCCAGAGGGCTATCCTATCTAACTTTTCTAAAATTAATTCTATTAATCTCCTTATTAGACTTATCTAGTTCTTAGAATATTGCCAATAGCACAGTTGTCCATTTCTTCCCAAAATCAATTTAGTTTTTTCTTTGAGACTTTGGATGCTATGCTGCTCTTTGGTGCACATGTTTAGCCCTGATATTCCCTCATTGTCAATAGTACCTTTAAGCAGAATAGTTTCTCTATCATCTCTTTTTAATTATTTCTGCTTTGCTCGAGACCATAATTGCTTGTTCTCATTTGTCCATTTTGTACAGGGCCAATGACATCATGGGGCAACCTTTTGACTTTTGTGCAAATTGGAGATGTGAGGGAAGAGTTGTGCAGTGATCAAACTCATCGTCTCTTCCAGAGACATCAAAGTGCAGTGGCAAGACATTCGTCAAGATGACTGGCAATGGCTCAGTGGATGACCTTGGTGTCTTGGATGTCTGATGAAGCTCTAAGCCCTCTCATTGCCACTAGACAAAAATCGTCTTCATCTGCCCAGGGAAAGATTTGTTGGTTACCTCAACCTGGTATAGCCTGTCTGCCAATACAGTTTGCTGGGGTGTGACTGCTATGCTTGCTATAGGTTAGAGTTGGACCCCAAATGTAAGTAAGCAGTCCTTGACAGAGCTTGGCAAACTTTCACACCAGGATTGGCGTAACTGGTATATAATTTGCTAACTATTGGGCCAGAGTTTCAAACCGCTTTCTAGAATGTCTGAATCCATTCACAACTCCACCAATAATGCAAGAAATCTATTTCATGTTCCCTCCAATGTCACTTTTTTTTCCTTGTCATCTTAGTCTGGAACATGAAGAACATAAAAATTGCTTTAATTTGCATTTTTCTGTTAACAATTTGGAGCATTTTTTCATATGGCAGTTGAGAGCTTAGATTTTTTTTCCCTTCCTGTTGCTGTTGTTCATATACTTTAACCATTTATCTAATAGGGAGTGTCTCGTTCTCACAAATGTGAAATCATTTCGTTTGTAAAAGAGCTTTGTCAGAAAAATGACAAAAGATCCCTCTCCCCCAACCATGTTTCCCTCTTTTTAAATATATCACGTTTTTGCAAAACCTCCATATTGTATATTTTTACCTTCCGTGATCTTCTCTATTGCTTGTTTAATCATGAACTTCTGTCTATAGTCCCTTCTTGCATGCTCTGGGGCTATTTCAGTGATTGGCTACTCGTACAGCTTTCCGGGCTTTCTCCTACAGTTGGACTTCGAGTGCTAGTCCTGTGGAATCCTGACTAGAAATCTTAAGTTTCTTCTTGAGCTGGGTTCTTACAGCCATGGGCTTTGTGGCTTCTTTGGGCACTGTTGGGTTCAGGTCACTCATGCTCACTAGATCTACTTGGCCTCCTAGGCTACCTGTGACCTCACTGACCCCAACTTGTCCGTCTTTGGACTTGGGGGTCCCTCTGAGGATTCCTGAGCTGTGAAGTTTAGAGGTTGTAGTTGTCCATCTCTAAACTTTGCTGATGTTTTTTAGAGGCCTAGTTTCCCACATTTTAGTCCTTGATCGATCTTCTCACCGCTAGGTTCATTTAGTTATTCAAAGAAATAGCACTACTGGGTGAATGGAAAGGGAGACGAAGATAATCTTTCAGTCACAGATTTCATTCCATCAAGTCTCAGTAGTGCAATTCTAGACAACTAAAGTCATGTGTTTTATGATTACTGGTTCATTTAATTTTGCCTTGTAAACGTCAGCACCACTGCTCTTTGTAGTCTGATAGCTATCATGGTGTACAAATTATGCGGGCCAAACAGTAATTTTGATATGACTTCCATCTTATAGCAGTGTTTCTACTGACATAGAATAAACATAGAAGTCTGATAGTGATGAAATCGGAGTGAACAAATTTTCCCACTTTTCATATTTTATCAGTTGAGTGGTAGATATCATGCTATACCTGTATTTCATTTTTCTTTTGTTTTTAAAGAGCAGATATACTCTATACTATCAATATAATAGTTCCTAATGAGCACAATACTACAGTAATTACTGGTATGATTAAAATGGCTCCAGAACAGGGCTTCTTAAACTTTTTCCCCATTTGTGACATCTTTTTGCCTGACTGGGTACATAGTTATATAAAACAAACATTTACAGATCATTTCATGTGGCCCACATCCAGTTACAGTTTAAGAGAAACTTTGTACTAATACTACACTACAATGAAAATTATTTCAGTTGCAAATATGGTTAAAACATAAACACTAAGTTGACAAACTTACTGTTGCAAAACATCCCCAAGTCTTAAGGATCTTCAAGGGAACTGGCAGGGCATTATGTGATTTAGGTTCTTCAAGTTAGAAGAACAGTGAGACATATATCCATACCCAAAGCATTTGGTTTTTATGTTATGCCATTTTATGTGTTGTCTTCCCAGTTCTTGGGCATATATCAAAACTGTGCAAGATTGATCAAAAGATTTTAAAATACCTTATCTAGTGGACCTATAAGTCTTTGTCTCCATTTAGGGGATGAACTCGATGTCACATTAAGTTTGAGAAGCAGGATTGTCCTAAAATTATAGAAATTCTTAAATAAGAGATGAAACACTAAAAGACAATCTTGCATCATGCAGACCTAAGAGATGGAAATAAACATGCTTTGGTGGCCCAGGAACCATTTAAACCCCAATGAAAATCTGCAGGCTGTTTTAAGTTCAAGTATGCCTTATACTTACCTAATGTACTGATAAATGTAGTTTAATGAATTAAACAACTTGCAAAAAATCTAGTAGCAATTTGTAAAAAATCTAGTAGCAATTCCTGTTCTAAATATTCTCCTGGGGGGATGGCTTAGTTTACATTATGATAAAACATAATTATATAGATTCCACAGTCCCACACTCGCCTGTTTCCCCACTCCCTCCCTTAAAAAACCTCCACATTACACTCATCTATGCCCATCTCTCTAGCTGCCCCGAGTTTCCTTCCCAATCATTTGAATAACGAGAATTGAGCAATCATCCATTTTGCCTTATTTCTTGATCGCACTTGTCAATTCAATCAGCTCAGCATCATTCAGCAGGAACACACCATTCTTTACTTCCATTGCATCTCTTCCAACAGCACCTGTAGATCCACATCATTGTTTAAGAGGTTAAGCAGTTTTTTCCCCCAGCACGCATTGCTTAATTTCAAATGCTTAACCATTCTTTCCTTGTCTCATTTTAGACACTGATCAGATCAGGTATTTTTTATCCTGTTTTGAAAAATTGCTGGGGTAGGAAAACCAAAAAAAGAATGAAAAATGTCGTTCACTTTCTAAGAGCAATCAGCCTCCATTCTGGATACAGGATGTATTTATACAGTAGCCAAGTAACATTACCCTTCCTTTGCAAAATCCTCCACAAACTTAATCAGGACTGTCATTCCTTGCTGCCCCAAGTAAACTGTGGGCCTCCAGTTTCCCTGTCTCCAACTCTAATCCATCAAGATAACTTTCTGTAAGTTGAAATAACAGACTTTTCATTGCTACAAAAACTATTTGGGATTGTTTATGTCTATATTGTCTTACAAATTTCTTTGAATCCAAAACCAAGTCATTTCTTCATCCTAAATCCTTTTACTTCTCCATTATATCTTAGACCAAACAAAGCTACACAAAAGCAAATTCCAACTCCTAATCCAAAGCTGCCAGAATTAAACGGGTGATCACTTGGCTAAGACCTATGAAATCAATTTGAAGGTGGTGTCTGTGATCAGTGAGTCTGAATCTCCTTCAAGAACTGAATTAGTTCACAAGACCAACATCTATTCATCTGCCTCTGAAAACATCTGGGAAACACGTCAAACATCACAGAACTGATCAAAACCCTGTTCCTGTGATACATTCCATTACTCTATTCGTTGCCTGATGAACTGCTCCATTTTAAGAGAAAATTCTTCAGTCTTTAAAGTGACAAACAATATGTGTTATGCTGGAGAAACCCAAAATTAGAGGTTTGAGGTCATTAATCTATTACCACCTTAAGTGCAAAGGAATCTTCTAAAATGGCAAAATTTCCTAGGGGTTTTTCCCCCCCCGAAAGGATTTTTCCCATATACCTATGATTCAACAAAACTATTGAGGAAGGAGAGTCAAGTGGAAAGAACACTTAGTAGGACCCAGGATATTAAGATTCAGGAGCTCAAAATTCATTTCTATAAAATGGCCGAAGATCCTCCTCAGATTGAGGCATTAATTCAAAGTATACACATACACATCCCCTCAAGTATCACAATGTTTATTGATAGATACAAGTATATAAAATCAGGGCATGAACATGACTTGATAAATTAAGTAGACTTAATTTCAATACTATAATAAGAGGGACCAATTCAAATTCTCACCATTTTTTGTTTCACACCCACAAAAACCACTTCTCTTCAAGGGCATTAACGATCTCTCAAAACTGATCAGTTTTGTGCAAGTAAACCATGTTTCTTTTAAAAAAGACTTATGCACTTGCCCAGGCTCAAGGATATTAAAATCTAGCACATAAAGCCCATTACTAGAGGTAGAAATACAGGCAATATACTATTACGGCAACAACCATCGATTACAGTTAAGAATCCTCTGTAACAACCAAATGGATAATCAAATATTGCAACGACTCAAGTATTACACTGAGCAAAGTGCATCTCTACAGTATTCAGTGTTGCTATTCAGTTTTCTAACTTAAAACAGCCTATGATAACTGGCAGCCAAGAAGGTCCTTGCAACAGACTGCCTCTGCTTGAGAACTCAGGATGTAATTATTGCATGCTGCTAATACACTATCTAAACATTAAGGATACTCTAAGATATTTGATGGTAGACTATGATTAAGACGTTACACTACAAAAAACCTTAGGCAGAAGAACATCCTATTGACACGCTTCTGCTTTAGATATTGTGAAAACATGACAGCGGAATGAATTTTCGCAGTGGTTAGGTCAAACGCAGTTACATCCTAGCAACAGTATGTTTGCACAATTTTAAGGCTTTGGCTGGTCTTTAGTCAGCTTCTTCCTCTGATTCTTCTTCTTCAGCAGTTTCCAGCCAGGTGAGCCATTGGTTGACCTGTAAATTACATGAATAGCTTTTTAATATTCTACACCATAGAATCCTTTTCTGGAAATCTTTAGCAATCTAAAAATCCTGTTTTATTCCTGCTGTTGAGTGGGGTGAGCTTCGTAAAATTTCACCCCAGAGCCATATCCATGAGTACCAGATTCCACCTTAGAAAGGGAACGTTGGGTGACCTATGCCACAGTGCCACAATTAGGATAAGATCTTAGACAAGAAACACCTGGGACTGGAAACCAGGTTTCCCCCAAACCAAAAGGCATTTTATAAATTTAAGTCACCCCAAATGTAAACATATTAAAAAGACCTGTTGCTCAGCTGCTAAGGAGTAACTGTGATATTCCTCTAATCAGTCTGAAGAACAAAGACATTTTCTTTGGACCTGCTCATGATTATATTAGTCTAAGGCACTATCTCTGGTGTAATAGACTGAATCGCTAAAGTTTTATTTGCTATGGGACTTTTAAATAATTTACTTACATTTCAGCTTTGATTTGTTCATTTATATGTGAAAATTTTAATTAAGGTGCCAGTTTTAGTTCTAAATCCTAATAATTGTTTCCCATTATATAACTTACTGGTGGTACAATGAACAGGCACATCCCATGCACAAAATCATAAATTTAATCTTTAGTGAGAATTCCTATACCTTTCCCAACCTGTAGGTGGCTTCACTTGAAAGCTTATTTCTAATTGCCTATTAGCAATAGCTAGGTGGACAAATCTGCCAAATAATCCTTTTCATACTGTGACTGGCAAATTTCCAAACCCTTTCTTCTGGTGCTATCTGTGAGCCACTTTTAATGGTGCCAAGGTCTTATTCTCAATGGGTTTACTCTGTTGTATTACATCTAACCCCTAATTATCTTTAAAGACTGATTTCTCTAGCACCAGTGATGTTCAATAGCTGTAGATAAATAGTATGATAAATTTTGAAAAGCCCATCAACATTATCAACTAACGTGAGAGAATTTACCTGGAATAAAGCCTTGCCCTTCCCTGGAAACTCTTGGGTTATATCCTCTTTCCATGCCAGGAAAGCTTCCTCTTCAATTATTTCCATATCATAGAAATGAACAAAGAAGCGCAGTAACATGCCTAGAAAGAAAATCAAAACCTACCATCAAGTACTGTTCAAGAACTAAGCAACCAATATTTATGGTATTAAAACCCTAACTTTCTTAGAACCTAAAGGCTCACAAACCTCTATTAAATGAAATACTGACTCACCTTTTGGAAAGTTGTTATTGTAGCAGTGCACCTGAAGAGCATACAGGGCACTAACTTGTAGGTCGACGTGATCATGAAGGAACTTCTGCATTACTGGCTTGAAAGAGAGAAGCAGCTGTTTTTCCTGCTCCAACTGCTCTTTGGAAGGAGCAGAGGAAGAATCTGTTTCCTCATTGGGTGGGCTTACTTCACTAGAGATATACTGCAAGAAGCTGGACAAAAGAAAACAAGTTGGACTTCAACTATGGGTTTTTAGTCAGTTTTTAAAGACATTAAAGACATTTCTATGATCAAATGTCTCCAGTGTTTTCTCAATTTAAATTTAAAGTTTAGAACATCTTACCTAGTCATTAAAATGTTCACAAATCCCTTGTCTACATGAAGTTTGGGAGAAATGTTGTCTTTAATCCATTTATATATGGTTTGAGGGGATGGATCCAACTTTATTTGCTTCAACAGTTCCTTCTCCAATTTGAGAAGTGGGAACAAGAAACTAAGTCCCTTTCCCTCCAAAATCTCCAACATTCGATCCTTATTCTGATCGATTTCTGCAAGTAAAAAGATTAAATCCTACTAAGGAAAAAGAACTAATTTTGAAAATCAAGCAAGGTTTAACTAAATGACACAAACATTGCACTCTAGAGCAGCGACTTCACAGCATTGAATATTGAATTCTTATTTTTGTTAACTGCATTTTAGACAAAAAAAAAAAAAAGAAGTAAATAAGTAAAGAATCACTAGAAGTCCTACTACCTTCCTAGAAAGTAGGATTGAGAAATAACTGGAAATGTACTTGGGTCACTTCTATTTACAAATAAATACTCAAAGAGCTTGTGTTAACTGTATGTGACAAGACGTGATTTTACTGTTAAGGGCAATACCCATCTGAGGAAGCTTCAGCTACCAGTATTGTTCAGATTCCTTCTCTGCAATTCTTAGAAAGCTTGCTAGAGCATTAAGAGGGTAAATAAATCCTCTGCCTCAACAGTTTGGTATGAAAGGCAGATCCCTAACATACGTCTTTCCCAGCTTAGGCCAGCTTTCATCTCATATCACTTTTTGAGTTCCTCAAATAGAATTGGATGTTAATACAAACAAACCCAGCACCTTCTTACCTGGAAGCATTTTCTGCATATTGACTTTGCTTTGTTGGAAGAGTTCTGTTAACCATTCACGATCTTGCAATTTAGCTAATTGTTGAAGGCAAAGTAAGAAGAGAGGGAAGTGGGTGCCGCTTTCCAGTGGTTGAGCTAGCTCTGAAATGCTCACCAACTCTGAAATGATGGCCCGGGCTGCAAACTGCGCTAAATAGGACTTCACCAAAGGGATGTCTACCTCAAGTTTTGGGCACTGATCCAATACATTCAGGAAAGCCTGGGGAAGGGGGGGGGAAAGGAAAACAAAATCCATGAATTTCAGCTCAACAGCTCTCAAGATTAGTGACAGGTTATTTCAACACAAGATACAATGCTCCCATACCTGCATAAAGTTGTCACTAGTGGCTATTCCTTCCTGTTTGAGTAAACTGATCAAAGCACTTGCTTTTTCTTTGTCTTCATCAGTCCTGTCTAGTGATTGGATGATTACTTTGCTTAACATCTCTGGGAGAAAGTGTTTGGGGGCTCTCATTTCCCGTACTCCATTGACAGCATCATTTGCATTCCCACTATTCAGATACTCTGTCACCACAGCTTCCTGTAAGGGAGAAACACAACCAATAAACATGTGAATGCCTTTCCTAGATATGTGCCATAAAATAAGAAAAGAATTCCAGAACTATTTTAAAGATAACTTACAGTTAATTTGAGTAGTTCTTCTTTTGATGGTGGAGGCTTTTTACTGATCTTAGCAGGCTTTTCTTGAATAAGTGGTGGATTAGTTTTGAGGCCAAGCTGAGGAGTCTAAAAATAGCAATGAAAAACATTTAAAAACAGTCTTTACAACATATATACAATACAATGAGCTTTTATTTAGTCCTATGGTCCTGTTGAAAAGTCAGTTCTGACTTTACCACTAAAAGAAATTGCATTTGTTCTCCATAGAGATAAGTGAAATAACACAATAGGAAGTATGGAAGAAGAGGAGCAGAGAAGGGGGGGGGGAGGGGAGGAGGAAGACACGCCCAGTGTTCTAATGTCATCATAGAACTCTTTACCTGTCCCAGAGGTGGTGTTTGAGTGCGTGGTGGCTGTGCACTGGGAGGAATCATAGTTATCTGGGGCTGAAGCTTTGGCACTTGATTTTTATTCATTAGGAAAGATTGAGCAGGCCTCAGACTAATCTGTAAATGAAAATATTAATCTTTCTTATAACATCATAAAACTTCTAAGAATCACCTAGACAGAAATCTTTACAAGTTCCACCTTTCCCAAATCAGGCACAGCAAAATCTAGGTAAAGATCTTTAACACAAGTGCTTAAAAGGTGGGATTGACATTTATAATAATAAACGTCACTACATTTTCCTAGGGTCACAACTGAATACATATCCCACCAACTTAACTAGGCCTAAATTAAAAGATAGCTTATTTACAGGGAATATATACCATGTCTAATATTTTCCTTCCTCTAGCATTTGAGGAAAAACAATAGAAAAAGTTTGAGTTGCCCTCATATCTCATAATCTTGTTCACAGGACGCTGGACATCCAAAGAAAGAAAAAGAGAAAAAGAAAAGTATAGGAAAAAAAAAAAAGAGGTGAAGAATTCCAGCATTAAGTCCTCATAATAACGCGTCTTGCTATAATCATTGGGCAATATTATTTTGAATCCACAAACTATGGTTATGAGCAACACAGGCAAAGTACCTCATCTGCATTAAGCTGTCCTTTCTTAGAAAACCGAGGTGGCATATCCTTCGACTGTCCTTGCAGCTGGGATAAGAGTCCCTGACTCTGGTTATGGTAGAGCTGGCTTAGCCCCTATTTCAGAAGGAAAGAAATAAAATCTAGATAAAGGAGTCCACAAATTATGGTAATAAGAATCAGAGAACAGTCAAGTCATGAAAAAAGCCTAGCCGGATATGCCCAAAGAATGTGAATGACAAGGAGAATAAAAAAATGTACCATCTAACCTAACTGGGACTAAGAATGAAGCCAGCTGTTTCCAGGCCCACTAAACTGGCACAATCTGAATGGAGAGAAGATTATGTATGGTTTTACAAGGTTTGGGCATTTCCCCAATTTTTATTAGAAATTTAAGTTTTTAGAAGTCTGTTTCTTTAGAGCAGATACAATGTGAAACACTTTAAAATGCTTTCTTACCTGGCTTTTCATAAACTTGCCTCCCATCTCTCCAAACTGGGATTGTGTAGGAGGCATGATATGACCCCCATGGCCATTAAAGAGTTGATTTGATCGATGACGTCCCATGGTGGGTGAAAATCTATCCTGGATAACTCCTGGACCAGTACCAATTCCGCTACCTTAAAAAGAAAAATTATTAACTAATAAGGATTCTATATCTTTAAAAACTTTCCCACAGTGAAACTTTAATTTTTCATGCATTTCAGTTACCTGGCATTTGTCCAAACATATCAGCAAGTCCTCCAAGTGGGTCCCTGTCGAGTTTCATCCTGGGTGGCATAAACGGTCCCTCCAGGAAAAAGTCACTTCTCATCCCTTGAGCCATAGGAGCAGGAATAAAAACTCCTAGATCCTTCAAAACACCAAAAAAGAATCTATTATTATTTGTAGCTACATAGAACCCCAAAGTAGTCAAAAGTCAATAACGTAACCATAATTTACGTTGAGTTACTATCTTAAAATTATTCCCTGATCTACTTGTCCCTAGTACAAAACAAGAAAATGCAAAATGAGGTTCAGTGCTCTAAAGGCAAATATAAATCATGAAATCAAGATGCTAATTAGCAAAATTCCAACTGTATCTCAAACATCACCAAAAAAATCCCTTACTTTTACTGCATCTTGACGGATTTGATTGATCGTCTTTGGTCCATTGTCAAGAAAAGCTTTGCGAGGAACCCAATTGTGTTCTCGCAACTCCACAGTATCCTTTAATTATATTAAAAAAAAAAAATTTGTTTTATTTGGTGAGAATGACAATCAGAGCAATAGTTACTTATGAACAAAAATCTTACCTGCAGCAGGAAACGAATCCTTGCTGGCAATTCCTTACTTAGCATTAAGGAACACATTCGGGCAAAATACTGATCCATTAAGGACTGAACAAAAGACAAAAAATATAGTAATTAGGATAAGATTTAAATAAGTGTTCTAGTTACTAATTCACACTAAAAATTATAATTATAACCAAAGTCATTTAAATATACATTGGAATGGCCTATGTCATCATAACCAACTATATGTTTGATAAAGGGGATAAAAGAAGATTGATAAAGACTGAATGACAATACCTTGGCTCTTTCATGATCTAACCTAGGCCCCACTGTCCTCATTATCTGACAGAGGCACTCCAAATCCTCTCCCATATCTTTGAGTTGTACTCTCTTCTTCTTTTCCAAAAGCTGTAATATGACAAAAAAGAATTCATTAAATTCTTTGTAGCAGCCACCATAAGACAACACAAGTTTCAGACACCATGAAAAGTTAGTTATCAGCTAAGGCATTTCCAGCTTCCAAAAATGGCCACACTGGGCAGATGGCTTTTTGTAACCATTAAGCTTATTGCTTAGCTAGAAATTTATCTCACATCAAGGTAGATGGTATGAAAATGGCTCTCCCCTACATCATTAATTTGAGCTTTTAAAGGAAAAATGAATACCAGAACACTTACTGTTTTGATGCACTTATGAAGGATAGATTCATGAATAAGATCAAGCTTGCCAAGTTCTCCAATGAATTTGATGTTCCCCAACATCTTGATCTTAGCAATGGCTCTCTGTTCCTCCTCCTCAGGAAGGAGGGGGTTGTCACGTTTGTCATAGACTAGAAAGTACCAAAACCAAAGTTTCAGTGTTCAAGTTCATTAACAAAAAGAGTACTGAGGGGTTGGGTAGTGTATGGGATAGAGATCAGGGAATAGAAAAACAAGACAAAATCTTACTATCAACATTTCTGGTTCGGTTTTCAAATTCATCTTGTAGTTTGGAAATTAGGAGGCGTCTGAATGTCTATTGGAAAGAAGAAACACTAATGAAATACTCTAAAAGCAAACGAATAGCAAATATAAATATGTAAACTTTTTGGCAAGCAAAAAAGAAAGAAAAATGAACAAACCCTTACTGTGCTTTGCTTCTGTCCTGGTTGACCCTCAGCTGCTGGGCCATCAAAGTTTGGTGCATCTTCTGCCAGTCGCAGACATAGTTGAGCATACAGTGAGCTATACTTTGGCTCTTCAAGGGCTTTGTCCACAATCTACCAACAAAAATTTACTACTTTAATAAACATTGTTTGATATCTGGCTTAATTATTATATAACTCAAGAAAATGGAGGTTTAAAAAAATAAAATAAAAAAACAAACCACACTAAGTAAATCTGATCACTACACCGTGTCTGCCATTTGCATTACACCTACAAGTGTTTTTGAAAGTAATTACTTTCTATTTGACTGGAAAAGAAACCAGCTGCTTTGGTTGCTAGATGTGTCTCTTCACACACATAGTAGAGAGCAAGGGAATAATGTTGATTCAGGTGTTACCTCTCCAAGTCTTTCTTCCTGCATCCCTATCCTAGTACTTTCTTCTTCAAATATTCCAAAAGACGATTTCTTTGCTTTATCTTTTCTGTCATTACTCTGTATTCACTTGCATTAATATGCCCTGCCCTCTTCTCCAAGAATTTAAGTTACTTGAGAGTTTAGAGCATTTTGCAATCACAAAATCTCAAAGTATATGTATCTTCAAGAGTAATTTTAGCATTACAAATTCGGACACGTGTTTTAAGAATAAAAAAAAAATTCACCAAATTTAAGCTATTAAGATAATTAATGGCTCTAAGAGAAAAGTTCTTAATACTCTTCTTAGTTTAACTTACCAGCAGTATGACTCCTTTTAAGATGAGTTTAGACTCTACACCCACATTGAGGAGCTCAAGGCATAGCTTGTCAAACTTTTCAGGAGTAAGCTTATTTAGTATGCTGGGGAAAAAACAAACATTTAAGTGATTTTCCTTGTCACTAGTCCAAATATCAGAATATTTTCTATAAATTTATGAGCCTTTAAGAAATTAACTATATTCTTATCTAAAGTTTTCTTAAAGCTCAACTCAAAGTTGTCAAGATTGTTAGGTTATACAAGGTTTTATAATTAAGTTCTGTGCATATACAGCAACACAAGGGGGTCCTTGCTGTCTGAAAATCCCTAGAGGTTGGGAGGAGACTTATGAATAAAAAAGACAAATCTGCCAGGACTTCAGAAAAGGCCAACAAAGATTACATATCATATTTTTAAACCTACCGAGTTTAATTATTCAAGTAGTATATTTCACCACATTCCAAGTTACCAAGTATTTATGTATTTGCTCCTCAGTATAATGCACTGAACTTTAAAGGTAAATGTATCAATTATTTACTTTTTCTTCTTTTGCTGCAAATACTAATTGTCATTCCAGGCAATACCATTTACACATAATAGTCTGTAAGCCATTTTTTTGTTAAAAATCAGAAAGTCTTTTCCTTACCCTCTTACTTTCCTGAAGATTGCGTCATGTCGTTCTTTTTCGTTTGCGGAGTTGTTTGCTGCGGAGTTGTCATCTCGTCTAGTGCTTCGTGCAGGGATCCATTTCTGAGCGTTTTGCCCTGGGGTTTTCCCCAGGAACTCGCTGTTTAAAAAAGTGGAAGACAAAAGTAAAGGCCAAGATTCCTATTAGTTCAAAGATATCTAAACATACTACATTCACTAGCTCAACAATCCCTTGAGGGGAAAACAAAACAACTCAGTTTAGTACCCTTCTCCCAATATATACACCAGTTTATGTATATAAATAAAAGGTCAAAAAAAATACCAAGAAATGTAAGCACATTCTATGATAGCTCCTAAATTGCTCCTCAGAATGCTAATCTCTCTGGATCTAAGACTTCTTTTCACAAATGAGGGCACCAGACCATCAGTATTCAGACTTTTATGACTAAGGAAGACTACCAAATGAGAAAAACGCTATACAGTTCTGAGGGCTAATTCCCCTTCAACTCCCCCCAAGAAATACAAAAGGCAAGTGAAACTAATTAATGAAGGACATAAGCCTTTTAAGCAAAATTTTGCACTGGAGAATTCACAAAGCAGTGTTTCCTTAGGAGTTCCCAATACCCAATGTGCAACAATTATGGAGAAGGATAGGGAGGACGATCTCTGCACTGCACTAGAAAACACAAAAATCCTTCAAGATGGAATGTTACTACTCTCACTGCTTTAGGGACGTAAATCAAAGTACCTGTTGCTGGCAGTCTTGGGATAGTGCTGAGGTGCACCCCTACTTCCTCCTCCGCCCGAAGAAGCACTATTTTCAAAAACAAAGCCTCATTTTAGCCAATGTCACTTTTTACTATAAACCCCCCACCTTTTTAATACAGCAAGGGCTTTAAGGGCCAGTAGTAACGCTATGTAATTTTGGAAATTTCCACTTGGAAGGTACAGCAAGTTCCTGGATTACCCCGCATCCCTGTTTAGGGTAAAAGATGGCCACTGCCCGCTTTTAAAAAACCTTGTTCAGCATTAATTTCTCCACCCCATTATACATCATCTCGTTAAAGGGAAGGGCAAGGAAAGGAAGGAGCCCTGCTGTATAGGCGCAGTCCAAGGCGCGCAACCTTTGGAAGCCACTTTCGGGGGAGGGTTTGGCCGCGGCTTTGGCTCCCCGCCTTCCTCACCTGAAACGAGAAGCACCCCCTTCTGCAATCGCACTCTCCACTTTGGCGGCTTGACAACGAAGAGTCTTCAAAAGAATAATATTAATGGATGGGGGTGGGGAGGGGTGGGGGGAGGGGGGAGAAGTGAAAACCTAAGGAGAAATGCACAAGGAGACGAGGTCAGGAGCAGCCCCCCCGCGGGCGGCCCGCAGAGCCCCCTCCCCCTGCAACGGTCCCCGGGTTCGGCCAGGCCCGGGCGCGGCGGCCCCGGCTCTGCTGCAATGCAGATCTCCCACAAAGGGGACCCGGCCGCGGGGGGAGGAGCCGAGTCCACATCGTTTCTCCCCCGCCCCAGCCCGCCCCCTCCCTCCGGGGGATCGGGGCGGCCGCCCAGGTACCTTGGCTTCTCAAAGAGGCTGGAGCTCGACCAGCGGAGCCGCGTCCTTAGACCAGAGTAACCACCGCCCCCCGGGACCGCGGCCGCCCCACTCGGGCGGGAGCCCTCTCCTCGGGAACAGACCGGACGGCGGCTCGCTGCTGGCCCCCCCCTCCCCCCGCGAGTCTAATTAATCACGGAGGGGGGAGGGGGGGTGACCGAGCGGCCTCAGGCCCGGCCCCGGCGAACAAAAGACGCGGGGGGTCCCAGGGGCCCGGCTTTTGTTTGGTTCCCTCCGTCCGGCCCAGGCCCGAGGCAGCGCCCACGGCCCAGCCGCTCTTTGTTCTCCGGACAGGAAGGTCTCGCCCCTCCCCACCCCCTCCCCAATTCCCCCGGCGGCGGGCTCGGGGCGCTCCGAAGCCCGCACCTCCTCCCCGCCGGGGCCGGCACCAAGGGCTCCTGTGCTGCTCCGCCGCCTCGAGCTCGGCCTCTGCCCGCGCGCACGCGCCTTTCGAACGGCCGAGCCGGTAACCGGCCCCGGAGCCAGGCTCGGCCGCGCAGCCGGCGCCGCCGCCCGCTCGCCCGCAAGCCGGCCCCGCCCCGGGGCCGCCGCGGCCGCCGCAATGCGAAACCGCGACGCGAGGCCTCGGCCGCCGCCGCAGCCACTGCCGCCCGGGGTGACCCGGGAGCCGGCCTCGCTCCCCGGCTCCTTCCTCTCCCCCGCCCTCGCCGGCGCCCCCGGCCAGCGGCCGCCCGGCGGCCTGACGCAGCCCCACCGTCCCGGGCCTCTCTCCTCAGGGCCCTCCTGAGGGCGCTCGGCGGCGCGGGGGGCCCGCCGCGGGAGACCGGCCCGGCCCGGCCGCCGCCATGGCCGCCGCCGCCTGCCGCCGCCATTTTGTGCCGCTCGAGAAGGAGCCGGAGGACGGCGGCCATCTTAGAGCGCGCCGCTCCACGGCGGCCGCCGCGGCTCCGCTCATCTCCTCACCTTCACCGAGGCCTCAGCAGCCGCCGCCGCAGCTGCCTCCTCAGGATCCGGTCGTCGGGGACGGGGGGAAGGGGGAGGGGAACGGAAAACAAAAAAGGGGGAGGGAAGGGGGAAGGAGCCGGGGACTGGGTGAAGGTCTCAGCTCAGGGGAGTCGCTGCTGCAGCCACCACCCGGTACCCGCCGCCACCTCCATAGAGCTCCAACTCGCTGCTGGCGCGGCGGCTAGTCTGCAGCCGAACTTATCACTCCGGGGCAGCCGAACCCGCCGGAGCCGCCCCGAACGGCCCGCCCGCTGCCCAATCAGCGACCGATCTGCTCCGCACCGCCAATCCGCGGCGGGCCCCGGGGCGGGGCCAAGGCACCAAGCTGGGTTGAGGCGCAGCACAGCCGCAGTGCGCCAAGCCTTATTCACTAAATCTTTTAGGTCAAGTAAGTGGCGTAAGGGAGCCGGCGAGCTGGGTGCGGGCGGAGGCGGCGGGGAGGGGGCTGGGAGCTGTGCGTAAATCGGGAGAAGCCGAAGGAGGCGGCCTTCCCCTTCTCCTCCGCTGCCTCATTGTTCCCGCGGCCCACCCGCATTACACAACGGCTCGCTTTCCCGTGGGTCGGGAGGGGGGCACCGCGGCGATCACGGCGGCAAAGGCCTGTCTCCCCCCCAGCCCTCCCCGGGGAAGGCTCGCCCGCTCCCCTTGCTCCGGGTCTGGAGGCGCAGCCGATCTCCAAGAGCCCCAGGCCCCGCAGCGCCGACTGCGGGCGGGGGCCGTGCACGCCGCGTGCTCGGGAACCCCGGCGGGGAAGAGACCCGGGGAGCCTATTGTCCGAGGGTGGCGGCCGCGCGGCGGACTCCCGGGGCGGGGTGCTGTCCCCACCCCCACCCTATCGGAGGCCGCGCTGGCCCGGCGGCTCCAGCCTCCCCCCTCCCCCTCCCGTGATGGAGAGGCCGGCGGCCTCGCGAGCGCCGCGTCGCCCTCGCCCCCGGCCTTTACAAAGGACCGGCTGCCCCGGGCACGGTGTGTTGGAAGCGAGCGGGAGTCCCTCCCCGCCCCCAGCGCCCGCGGTGGCAGGAATGAAGGGCCGGCGTTTGTGGGAGAGCGGGCGGGTCCCCGCTACTCCCGGTGCTGAGAGCGGCCCGAGCCCTCCCCGCGGACCGGGCACCAGAAGCGGTCCTAGGGGCCCCCACCGTCAGAGACGCGGGCCAGGAGCCGCATCCTTTTGTCCGGACGCCGGCGGGAGAGGGGAGCCCTTTGCCCACTCTCTGATCCCCTTTAATCTAACCCTTCACCGATGAACCAAAGCAGTTCCAGAAATCGCAGTTTCTCAGGGATCCCACTTTTTCCAGGAAAGAGGAAATTTTTGATTAAAATGCAAAGCATTTCTCTTGTAAATGGTTTATTTTTCCCACTTTTGGTCTATAGATACAATTCTAAACCATGGATTGGGAAAATCGGGTTTGAAAATCCAAATGAGTCAACTTCAGATACATGAATTCAAGGCAACATCTCTAGGTTGGGATCCTTGACCAAGGGACGTTGGCTTAGCCTAGGCCCAAAAGTCTGGAATTCCAGTATTAAAAAAAAACACCTCAAAACTCAGGAAATATTATCAAATATAGTTACAAAAATGATGCTGTACATTTCCTTTGTGTGATAAAAAGTCCAAAATGTGCTCATGGATGGATTGATTCTCCAAGCATTTTATCAAGTGCCTGCTCTTGTTGGATCTCATCCATTGGGATAAGAGAACAAAAGAAATGCTTCCTACTCTCAGGAAGTTTACATTCTGTTGGGGAAAAGCATTTAAGTAGATATGTGTAATTAATGGGGAAGGAGAGAACACTAACATCTAGGGAATTAAGACTTTCTTAGAAGTTGGGTTGAAGTAGGTCACCCAACAACAAGCATTTATTAATCACTTATGTGTCTGGTGCTGTGCTGGGAATGGAGGTACAATGGAAAACATGAAATGACTGACTTGTTCAAGGAGCTGACGGGGTACTAAGGAAGGAGACACGTAAGTATTAGCAGATGCCACCTCCCATAGAGGCAACTGAAGCAAAGAGGGTAAGTGGCTTGCCCAAGGTCGATCAGCTGGTTTCTGAGGCTATGAGGATTTGAATTCAGGTCTTCCTAGCTGATAAGTATGCAGAATAAATATGAGAATAAAGGCAAAGTAGTTTAAAACACAACGCAGTTTGGGAGAGACGGCATTAGCAGTCTTGGAAGATCAGAAAAACTTGTTTAGAACAAGAATGCTTTGAGTTTTGAACAGCAGGAACCAACGAAGTAGAGGGAATGAATGCATTCAGGAAAGCCCAATGCAAAGATATGATAGGAAAAAGAGTATTATATGAGTAAAAGAGCCCAAAGGTCACTTTAACTGGGATGAAAAAGGAAGAAGGGAATAAAGGGAACCGAGTATTCTGAAAGGCAGATGTGAAGAGAAAGTGCCTTCCTTGGCATGGGGAATAGCTTGAGCAAAAAAAAAAAAATTACCATTGTTATACTGAGTTTCAGAACAAGTAAACCAATCTTGGGAACTTTGCAGTTAGCTTTTACTATCAAATGTAATGAAAATCAAATTTAAATTTTTACCCCAAACCGAAAAGTATTGGAATCTTCGTTCTATGAGAAATATTTTTCTGAACTTCAACACATTTGGGCAACTGACCTTAATAAACTAATAAACTTGGCTTAAACTTTGTTTTAATTTCATCTATAAAGATGGAGATGGTGTTGCCTCAATACTGTTGCAATGATACTAAATTGCAGATATTGGAGAGGTTTTGTATTCTGAAGGCTTAAAATATCAATGGACTCATGACACCTAAATTTACGTTTTCATACCTGACTTATCTGAAACCCAGTGTTTTCCTACTTGCATTCATTATGTACAATCTGTCTTCCCACTAAAAAAATTTAGCTCCATTTGTTTCCCATTTATCTCAGGGATACCAACATTTTTCTAAGCTCCTAGACATCAAACCACTAGTTCACCTCTTATCTCAGCAAGTAAATTAGCCACTATCATCCTCTTTAACACTTTAAAAGAGATCTTTACTGAGAAAATGGAGATCATTGGCATGAATTTGAATATACAATTCCATCTTTATCCCTACAACCTTCCTTTAGACTTGCCTTTAGTATCAGAAGTAATTATCATCCCTTTCTAATATCTCCCAAACTTTACACCTCTTCCTCTCATCTTTAATGTCTCTTCTCTTCATGATCTAGTTCCATTTGATCTTTAACATAAATTCTTACATTACAAATTAATACATTTAAGATTTATAACAGAATGGTGCGCTCATGATTTTTACAATTGAAGAAACTGAGGCAGACAGCAGTTAAGTTATTGTCATTGCTCACAGAGCTAGAAAATATCTGAGGGAGGCCCAAACCTAAGGTCTTTCTGACCCCAAATGACTATCCAGTAGCCCTATTGCCATGCTTCCACTTTAAAAGCACATCCCCCAACAAACCTTGGGTTTTGTCTTTGTATCCCCAGTACTTAGCATGGTGCTCAGAACATAGACGTTTAATAAATACTAGCTGACTGATTTCACTTAGTACCTCCTTTCTCTGGCCAAACCTCTTGTCCATATGGAGTAATAAAGGTAAATTTACTTACTTAGTCCTTTGTGGTTTATATAGTACTTTCTCAGAGAAGCTGAATGAAGTAGGAAGTGGTAGTATACATGTTCTCCACCTCTACTTCTTAGCCCTTTTTGGGGGGATAGCAGTGGTGAGGGATCATACCTGTGATTTGATGGGTATTTCATTGATAGTTAGGTACTCCCCAACTTAGGGTTACTTGGAACATAGATTAAATAACTTACTCGTGGCAGTATAGCTATAATGTATCACACTATCCATATTAACTTTCTCTCCTTTTTTAAACAACTGTAATTTGGTTTCCACACTCAACTATTGCCAGTGCCTTTTCTTTTTACCAAAACTAGTGTCTCTCCATCCTTCTTGACTTCTATGGTAGACTGGTATTTTGGGCAGTTCCTGCCTACTTGAAATCCTCATATCTTGGCTTGTCATCCTACATTTTCCTAATTCTCTTTGACAACTTTCCTAGATATTCTCTGCATTCACCCCATTGGTAAATGTATCCACTTGTGGCTCCAGCAGTTACTTCTGGGCTGATGATATTCAGACTTCTATCTCCAGCCTAGGTTCTAAATTCATGTTGCCTATGGGATATCCACTGGATGTCCTCACTTGATCTCAGATACAACATAATTCATTTTTCTCCTCCCCTCCTTAAACAAGACCCTTTTATTAATTTCCTTAGTTTTAACAGTGACCCTACTTTCTAGAAATTCTCTTAGTTCCTACATTTAAAAACTTTGAGTCAAATGAGTTTTTCCTCTTAGTCACCAAGTCCTGATTTTTTTTTGGTTGTCATTCATAATGCTTTTTTATATTTGGTCCTTCCTCTGAAGCCTTTCCATTTGATGTCATTTCTAGCAGGGACCTCTGACTACTTATAGCTCATTGGACTTGGAGCAGAGTGAGTGGACTTAAAGAATGGCTCCAGCTTAGAGAGCCTTCTATCATTCCATCCTATATCTCTGAATTTGAGACTTTCCACATCCTCTTTCTGGTGGCCCAGAAAGATGTGAGGTCTTCATTAACCCCTCCCTTCCTCCTACCCTTTTAGGTTTTATGGATGGGGCCTACCTGAGGCATAAAGTTGCAGTTTCAAGGGAAACAAAGGTTTTTTAGCTTCTCCCACTTGCCTCCCTTTACCCTTACATCAAGCTGAAATCACCTCCTTGTAACAAGGGCCTGAATTGAGACAACCTGGTCTCCCTACTCTACATCCCAATTATAGTTCTACCCTCTGGAACCAAACAATGTCTTATCTCTTTTCTCTATGATACGATTTCTCCGCGAAATATTGAAAGATGATTATATATCCTTAAATCTTTTCTATTTCAGATTAAATATTCCCAGTTCCTTCAACTAATCTTTAATATGCTTTTGAGTTTCTTTTCTATCTTGATTACCCTTTCAGAGTGCTTCTGAGACCTAAACAAGATATACCAGATATGGTCACAGCAGCATAGACAATAGCAATACTGTTACCTTTTTTGTTCTGGATACTTCTAATCCAGCCCAAGATCACATTAAATCTTATAGCTACTTCATTATTTTCCTGGGCTCGTCTTGAGCTGATAGTCTCTTAAAATCACCAGGTCAATGTGTAGCTGAGCTCTTATTTTAGCATGAGCTGCCGTTTAACCATATCTCCCTTTTCATTCCCTTTACATCCATCCCTCCATCTTTTACCAGTTTAATTTTTTTGAAACTTAACTGTGTAATATATTCATGAACTATATCTCAATATCCTGAAGAGACAGAGGTGATTGTTCAGCCATTGGCAATGATCTCTGAAAGAATGGAAAGACATGAGAAATCTTGTCTCTATTAAAAACAACACAAAACAGAATAGAGTCTGTAAATTACTGAGCTACTGCAGGATAGCTTAATGTAGGTTCTTGGCAAAAATCTAAAAGTTCTTATTAAAAGAATGGTTACTAAATAGATGTGGTGGGGCATACTGGGAGTCCCTGCTGCGGCGAAGGTAGGTAGAGTTCAGGAGTTCTGAACTATAGTATGGCTCTGCCTCTGAGTATCCAAACTGGCCTGGCCCCAATACAGTGAATCCTCTAAGACTGGAGGGCTGCCAGGCTGCCTAAGAAGGGGTGAACTAGGTCAGGTCAAAAAGATGAATGTGAAAGCTGTCAAGTCAGATCTGGGATCAGGCTTTGGAATGGCTGCTAGATCTTTACCTGGAGTGAAATAGGGATACTTAATCTTGAAAACAAAGCAGTACCAAAAAATTAAAATGGGTCAGCATGAATGACTTCATCAAAAAGGGGGTCTTGCCAGACTAACTCCATTTTCATTTTTTGTAGTAGGTTACTACATCAAGGAGAATTCCATAGATAGTTTATCTGAGAAAGATGAGATATGAACTAGGTAATAGTATAGTTAGATGCATTTGGGACTATTTAAATCACTAGACTAAACATGTAACTATTAATGGTTTGATGTCATCTTGAAGGATTATTCTTCTACTAGTGTTTCAGGGATAAGTGCTTGACTTTGTGCCAAAACTCCCTAGCATTTCAAGTTATCCTGAAGTGGGATGGGCTCCCATAGAAGGGGATGGGTCTCCCTTTCATTTGCAGTCTTCATACTAAATAGCTGACTAACTGGATCTGCTGCCTTGTTGGATTTTGGTCCATTATTTGAGCTTGTCAATTTCTTGGGACCCCTGTCTAACCTATTAGCTGTCAGCTAACTTGTTAGCTTTTATAGCTGTTCATTTCATTCTTCATGAATGTCATCTACATCATCATCCCAGGCATTGATAAAAATATGGAATAATTTGGGGTGAAGGATAGACCCCTGCCAGCAAATCACTGGTGATACCCTTCCAGATTGGCCTTGCTATGTAAATTAATAATCTTTGAATTTTATATTTGCCGATTTCCCAGTTGTGAATACACCTGATTGTATTTGGCTCACATTTCCATTTTGTCCACAAAGGTATTAGTTGTCAAAAATTTTGTTGAAATTTAAATATCCTAATGTTCTCTTGCTCTACCTGCCGAGTAACTCTGTCAAAGAATGAAATGAGATTAGCCTGCTGTGACTTTAATTTTGTTAAAGCAACTATTTCGTATCTTTCAAGTGCCATATCTGTCATTGTTCTCCATTTCTTATAAATTCGAGTTTCTTTCTGGAAATGAATTTGTAGTCAGAGGTACTGGATTCAGTTTCTAGCCTCTGTAATCTGGGAGCAAGCCAATTTACCTCTTTGGGCCACATTTTCCTCAGCTATAAAGCAAATTTGCATGAGAGCGCTGAAGTTTCTTACAACTCTAAATCTAGGGCCCCAAGATCAAACTCTCTTGCTTAATTTTTAAGGCCCTAATAATCAGACTATACTTTAACTATTCATTTGATAGTATACTATTCTCTAGCATAAATCTCCTGCTCAAAGCAGGTCAGTATCACCACATGTGAGGTGCTCATCCTTTCCCTCTTTCGCTCCTGTTGCAAGTAACCAAATTCTTCCTTTTATTAAAGCCCAGCTGAAGAACTTCTCTTTGAAGCATTAGTCAACAATTATTTCTTTACATTTCCATAGCACCTGAAATGTTAGGGTGGGATTAAATTTTGGTTATTTAGTTAATAAACATTCAAGAGATCACTATGTCCTGGCAGTGTGCTAAGTACTGGGGACACATGAGATGGTCCCTGTTGTCAGGGAATAAACTATAAGGACTATGTATACACAAACTATATAATATGAGGGGTGGGTAGAACAGGTTTAGAGGCATTGAGCCTTGAAGTGCAACCTATACTCAGACAAGCCCCTGATTGCTACACAGGCACTGGGGATGGCTTGCTTCAGTATGGGTGTGGAAGATGGCAGACTGAGTTCAGAGGAAAAACTAGTAGTTCACTTTATTTGGAATACATTTTGGCGAAGATTAATGTGAAACAATGCTGTAAAGATAAGCTGGAGATGAATTCTGCAGTGCCATAAATACTAGGCTGGGGATTTTGCATATTATCCTAGATCAGTCTATTAAATTATTTTATTAAACATTTGTGAAGCACAATGTGCCAGACATTGGGGAAACAGAGACAAAAAAGTGAATAGCCCCTATTCTCAAGGAGATTATCCAGGGAAATTGCATGTACATGTATAAGTATATGCATGAGGCCTACAAAATAAATACAAGGTCATTTTAGGGCTAGGGGAGGTACTCCGGGGGGCAAGTGGGAATCAGGGAGTCATTGGAACTTTCCAAGCTAGGGAATGACATGCTGACACCTATGCTTTATGATGATTATTTTGGTAGCTATGCTGAGGGTTTATTCAAGAGCAGGAAGACCAATTAGGGGAGACAATAATCCAAGGGAATGGTGATTAGAGTGTGAAACTAGGGTTGGAGCATCTACAGAGAACAGAGCAGACCAAAAAATATCACAGAGGTAGGATCAAATAGAATTGGCAAATACTTTCAAGTTGGATGGGTAGAGAGAGGAAAGAGTCCATTTCGAATGATTGTGAAATTATGAGCCTAGTGATAGGGAGGATGCAGTATTCTCAGAAGAAATGAAAAAAAATTGAGCAGGGAAAGTCTGATAGTAAAGATAAATTCCATTTTAGATTTGTTGATTTTGAGATGCTATTGGAACGTCTAAGTGGAGGTGTTTAGCAGCCAAATGGAAATACAAGGCTGAAGTGGAGAAAAATTGGGCCTGAATAGATGGAGTCCTCTGTATAGAAATGATAATTGACCCCTTGGGAGAGCAGATGAAATCACCAAGGAGAGAGTATATGGAGAGAAGAGAGAAGAGAGAAGAGGACTTGGGACAAAGTCTTGTGGGACATCCAAGAGGAACGTGATATGAATTATAAGACTGGTTGGACATTTAGAAGAACAGGGAGAGGAGTGTCTAGGAGATGGGAAAGTTAAAAGTCGAAAAAGGATGAGGTCTTAAAAGAGACTGTGGGATTAAGCAGTTCAGTCAAACAGGTTGATCATTAGGATTGTGTTGATAAATGTTTAGCAAACAACCCCTGATGAATTTAATTTTCATGTTAGGCATTTTCTCCATCACTTAAGTATAATCAACAGAATTAACAAAGCTCTAATTTGTAGCATTTGATGAATTCTGAGGTGTAAATCTCACACTGAAAATTTAACAATGGCTTTTCAAACCTGAAGGAGCTGGTTCCAGAACTCTCCAATAAATGGAAACCATAATGAAGGGATGGTGAGACCGTGGAGGCAGAATGTAGCTAATTCTTTGGGGGAGTTTGATAGGGAAAAGGAGAAAAGATGGAGGATACCTTAGTGGAATAATAGGGCCCAGTGAAAGTGAATTTTTTCCAGAATGTTGGGGGAACTGACCATGTTTATAAGGCAACACAGTAGATGGGGAAAGATTGGTTGGGACAAGCTTCTTGAAAGAATAGGAAGGGAAGCATCAAGGATATGGTTAGAGGGGTTAGGCTTACTAAGGAGAAGGGACCAAGAAAAAGAATTCAGGAAGAGGAGTGATATATATGAGAGTTTTGTGTGAAGCAGGGGAAAGGTGGCCCCCATTTTCTTAGCAGAAGAGGAAGGGGAGAAGGTCTGGGACCCCTGCTTCAGAGCTGCCAGTTAGGTTCCTATCAGCAGTGAAGATCCAGTTATTTCTTGAATACATGGATTCTAACAGGCTCAGGAGGAGACAATTTTGTGAGTTCCTCCAGGTGATCTGAAGTTGATGTGATCCAGAGATAAAGACTGAGAAGACGTGAATGATGGCAGAACAACGAGCCAAGAGATTCGAGGGTAAAGGACTAGTTACTGGGGTAAGGAAAGTGAGATCAGAGCAAGAGAGATGGACCAGGAGATCAGGCTGGGAGGTAAAGTACCTGGTTATGTGTCAAGGCCCTGGGGATACAAAGAGGAGATAGTCCCTCCTCCAAGAAGCTTGGGCTGGATGAGAGAGGGAAGGACAGATTATGAGCAGACAGGAGAATTTCAAAGTGGTGCTAGATCTTGGGGTGATGAGGTCCCGGGGTAACTGGCCTTGTAGGCAACTGAAGTCAAGTGGAAATGTTGGCCTTGGGAGGCTGGGGCTTTGAAATGAGATCAAAGGATCAGGTAGCATGAATCCACTGAGATAAGATAGGTAAAATTCTTTGTAATAAAAGTGCTATATAAACAAGAGGTATTGTTAAAAGGGTTGGCAATAGCAAGAGTCCAAAGAGGGATGATGGGGAGGACTCTTGAGGAATTACAGAGAGGCTGCCCGCTCCTTTTCTCCTACCCTCTGACGCATAAGCAGCAAAAATTAAGCTAATTCCTCCTGACCCCATGTCTCAGAGGTAGCTGAGGATGAGATGTCTTCCGGAGTAATTCAGGTTTCCAGAAAGGCCAGAAAAGAGACATGAAGGGATGTAGCATTCAGAGCTCCCGACCACAGGACCACCATCAAGAAGGGCCCCCATAGGCACAAAAGGAGAATTCGGCATGTGAGCATCCTCCGGCTTATTGTTGGACAGTCTTCCCTTATGTGATGGGAATCACATTTCAGGTGAAATCTCAAAGCCAGGAAAACTCAGGTGCAAGTGTTCTTCTAACAGTTGCCGTGTGACTTCTGGGCTGGTCACTTTTAAGCCTTTCACTGCCCTTGGCCACTCTCAAGATTGTTACCAAGAAGGTACCTATATGCATTGGTGGAGGTAGTTTTTTCATCTCTTCTAGTGAAATCACAAGTTCAACCCCTATATTCTTATCACTTACTAACAGGAATTTTAGAGGGCACAGTGGGGGGTAGAAGAGAACAGGACCTGACTACGGTTACAGTTGTATTGGATGGGCTTAAGAATATGGTGAGAAAACTCTCAGATTGGTGAAGATGACAGGAAAAGATAATGATGAATGCTGGAGGACTTGTGGGGAAAATGGGACTTTGATACATTGTTGGTGGAACTATGAGTGGATCCAACCATTCTAGAGAGCAGTTTGTAACTATCCTCAAAATGTTATCAAATTGTACCCTTTGATCCAACAGTGTTACTACTGGGCTTATATCCCTAAGAGATTTTAAAGGAGGGAAAGGGACCCATAGGTGCAAAAATGTTTGTGGCAGCCCTCTTTGTAGTGACCAGAAACTGTAAACTTGAGTGGATGCCCATCAGCTGGAGAATGGCTGAATAAATTGAATGTTATGGTATATGAATATTAGGGAATATTATTGTTGTGTAAGAAAGGACCAGCAGGATGATTTCAGAGAGTCCTGGAAAGACTCACATGAACTAATGCTGAGTGAAATGAGCAGAACCAGGAGATCATTGTGCATGGCAACAAGAAGACTATACAATGATCACTTCTGATGGATGTGACTCTCTTCAACACTGAGATAATTCAGACCAGTTCCAGTTGTCCAGTGATGATGAGAGCATCTACACCCAGAGAGAGGACAGTGGGAACTGAACGTGGTTCATAACATAGCATTTTCACTTTTTTTGTTGTTGCTTGCTTGCATTTTGATTTGCTTCTCTTTTTTTCTTGTGCAGCATGATAATTGTATAAATATGATACATGGATTTAACATGCATTTTTTTTTTACCATGTTTAACATATATTGAACTACTTGCCATCTAGGGGAGGGCGTGGGGAAAGGAAGGGAAAATTGGAACATAGGGTTTTGTAAATGCTAATGTTGAAGAATTGTCCATGCATATGTTTTAAAAAATAAAAAGCTTTAATAAAAAAAAAAAAAAAAGAATATGGTGAGAGGAAGCCAAACAAAGGAGATTTTGCTTTGGCACAGACAGTACTTCTGTATCTAGGGAACAGGGAGTTTGCTATCCATAGCATAGGGGACGTACCAGCTTGATGGTGTATTCCATCAGAGCCAGGGGATAGACAAATTGTTGGAAGATTGTTGAATAACAGAGATTTGGGACTTTCTGTATTAGAAATGCCTCTATTCTCAGGAGTGGCGACCAGTGAAATAAAAATCACTGCATGAGATAATCATTTGTCCTTTTAGAATATTAGCTTTTCAAGCTATAGCTGAGTATCTAAAGCCCCTTGCATAAAATGGAGAAACCATAAATGCCTATTACTATAATGAGATACACCTTTATTATTTTTAGGCTGGGAATAAGATTGTCCTCTGTTGGTAAGCCAAAACTAAATTATGGAACTTTGACTCAAGTTCCAATTTCCCTTCAGATGATAATTACAATCTTTAAATAATAGATGGTATTTTTAGCATCACAACCAAGAAGCATGGATCTTAAGTGCTAAAAATGATAACATAAGAATTGTGTTCTAAAGTGTTTTGAGGTGGTATGGTATTATGGATGGTGCACTAAACTCAGGAAACAAGTCACTTAACTCTTTGTGCTTCAGGCAACTCCCTAAGATTTACCTACTAAGTTAATGATGGATCACATATGCTTTTAGCAGCTACTGTTCCTATTATGGAAATTTTCAACACTAGAATCACATGTCCTTTACATATATGGGTATAAGATAGAGATTTATGGTTACAAAGTGCTTGACAAAGATTGTTTCATTTGCTCCTTACGATAGCTAGTTAAGCAGGACAGACCATCCATGAATAGCTTCATTTTCCAGATGAGGCAGGTCTCAGAGAGATGAGATTATTTGCTGAAGGTCACACAGCTAGTAACTGAATATAGCTTTTCTGACTTAAGGATAATGTAATGACAAAAAGACCTATTCCTCCGCTTTAATATCCATTTAAAAAAATACCCCCCCAAAGCAAAAAACCAAAATAACAACAACAAAAAAAACCTAAGCTACTATCTTATTTCATATCTATTTTCAAAATAATCTGTAAAGTGCATTGCACTTTTGGGATGCACATAGTAAAGCAGTATTCTAAGTTCTACACTGAATAATGCTGATTTTTGTCAGAATAACATGCTTGAATTGTGCATGAGCCTCTAATGGCCTCCTATGGGAATGGTAGACAGTAAGATTTTAATAGAGAGTGCTTGGGGACAAGGTGGCTTGTTATCTCCTAGGTTTTCTGCTTTTTTTGTTTTGTTTGTTGTAAAACTTGTTGTAGTTAACTCAATTTATACTCAACAGGGAAAAAATACGTCTGCCCTTCTACATAATATTTGTTAGGTACTGAGAATCTCCCCTTTTTTATTGTCATTTACATTTGCCAATGTAGACCCATTATTTTAAAGAATGTTTTTCTTTTTCTATCCTTGCCTTTATGTGCTCATTGAATAGGCCTTTACCATGACAGATTTCTGTTGATAACCACTAAGAATCCTTTGTGTACAAAATGGAGCCAGTGGGGTATTAGGTATTTTCCAAGAAGATAAACTAGAAGTAGTGATAGAGTAATGGCAAAAGCTTGGTTCTTGTTATCAGCAACTCATGAGAGACAATATTTCCCATGTAAAAAAGTTTGGGGTGTTAGTAGACTACAGGTTTGAGTATATAGTGTAACCTGGGAACCAAAAAAGGCTATCATGATCAAAAGCTGCATTAATAAAAATTCAGAACACAAGAAGAAGGAATTGATCATCCTAGTGTTCACTATTAACACTTTGTGAGTAGTATATTCAGCTCTTGGTACCCTCTTTTAGCAAGTGGATTGGGTCTGAGGAGGATGTTAGATGCTAAAGGAAATAGAGACCATTCAGTGTAAGGATTGGATGAAGAAACTGGGAATGTTCAATCTGGAGAAAAGCAGAACAAAGGGACAGAGGCTAGACATTGTAATCACCAAATAATGGAGAATCGGTGTTTGGATGAATGACTTTTTTTTTGCTTGCTCCATGAGGATTAAAGTACAGACAAATTTAGGCTCAAAATAAGGAAAAATTTTCTAACAAGTCCCCAAAGGAATAGGCTGCTATGGGAGGTAGTAGTTCCCTTGTCGTTGGAAGTCCATAGACAAAAGATTGGGTAACTCCTTGTGGGGGAGGCTATAGAAGTGATTCTGGTTCAGACATAATATGGGACTAAATGACTTCACAAATCCCTTTCAATTTAGAGAGTTTTTAAATTTATTTTTTTGGGGGGGAGGGTGTTCCTATTCAGTCTCCTGATTCTGTTTCTTGCACAAGCTACTACTTGGAACCTTAAGATTTTTTTTTTTTTTGAAACTCAGTTTAAATGCTAATTTCCTTTTACATGAGGCTTTTTTCTAATTCCTCCACTTCCTGATGTTTTTCTTGCCCATTCAAAATTCTATAGTATTTATTTTGAACTTATCTATCTATCTATCTATCTATCTATATACATTATTTCTCCTTAGAAGAATGGAAGTTCCTTGAGGACAGAATTTTTTTTCTTTTTGCTTCTAATTCCATAGAGAATATCTTAATGCCTTGTTCATATCATTTTAATAGATGACTTTTGAATTGAATTCTATTAATAGTCCTTTTTTGTTGTTGCTTGGATGAATAACTTTTTTTTTGCTTGCTCTATAGAGGATTATAGTACAGATTTAGGCTCAAAATAAAGAAAATCTTCTAACAAGTCAAACTAGCTTTGTTTCATATTAGCCTTAGTTGAGGAGGACTTTTGATGCTTTTAGATTTGATGCTTTTAGTTTGATTCCATTTTAAAAGCTGTGGAGTGAAATGGAGGTATTTAGTATGCTTAGCATTTTTATCATTTTCCTCCATTTTCACACCCAGCAATCCACTGAGCTAAAGAAGGGAAGTATTTTGCCATTTTAAATAAGGTGCTAATCACCTTTGGGGGCAAAGAGGGAGATATAACCAGAACATGGGTTATTTTATTAAAACTTTTAATATGTGATACTTGAATATTACAGATCTGCTCATTTTACCTGCTCATTAAGCCTGCAGGAAGGCAATGAGTCACTATATTCATTACTCAGCAAGGTAGTGCAATTTCTGAACCATGTACTGGTTAATTATCTACTCAAGCCACCGGCTCAGTGGCTTTTGTCATTCTCTTTATGGCTTCATGGGTGGGCTAACTTTCCTATAAGGCTTGTAATATCCCCCGCAGGCCACCAGAGGGTACTCAACCTGCAAACACTTAGATGCCTCCCCCTCAACCCCCTCTGAAGCTAAATCTTTTACCTTCAGCTCTGGTGCTAAGCAATTTGGTTCTGAGGCTGGAAGTAATCTACAGGAGGATTTAGATGACTTCCCAAATATCAGAAAGTCATTATATATGGTTTGTACATAGATGAATAATCCCCACCCTATCTAGACACCTCTGTTTCATTTCACCACCTCCCATAGTCATGAATTCAAGGAAAAACAGTGGGATCATATTTATTGTGTAATATGTGAAATGAAAGGAAATGGATCAAGAACTCCTACAGAGAGACATTCACCTCCAGTCATCTCCTAAGCCTCCTGCCTGTGTAATAGGTGTAATAGAAGGATTCTTGAAATACACACCCTATCAGTTTATGGAAAGGGACAATAGAAGGCCATGTCAGTATCTTGTCTCAGGACCCAAGACAAAAGAGGAAGTGGGAAAGAAGTGATACATTGTCCCTTTTCCCAGATTATAATCAAAGAAAAGTGGGGGAGCTGGTGATGGAAATTGTCGCTTCCTACCTGATCACTAGCTCAACAGGATTCTCCATAGCTGGTAACCTTTTCTCAGTTACTGTCTGCGTACCTGCTCCAGTAATAAGTTCCCTATGTCAATATTGATCTCTGATTGTCTCCTTTATCAGATACTTAAGCCTCTGGACACAGTCTCTGGATGATCTTGGGGGTGGGGGAAGCAAATTGGTCTCTGAATTCAAGCAACCTGCATTTCATAAAAAAAAAAAAAAAAGAATTAAGAAAAAAAGAGAAAAATGTGAGCAAGAAAAAGAAATCAGCAAGATCTTTTTAAAAATCCTGAAAAAATAGCAATTTTTAAAATATCCATAGACTTCTTACCTTTGCAAAGGAGCAAGAGTGGACTCTTTGCATCTTTTTTTGGGGGGGCCCAAACTTGTTTTTTGTAATTTCTTAACATTCTTTTTTAAAAAGGTTTTGTGATTGTTACAGTCATTGTGCATATTTTTTCTTGGTCCTACTTATTTCAATTTTCTTCAGTTTATGTAAATCTTGTCTCTAATGCAACAATACTTGCAACAGTATTATTGAATTATCATGTGGTAAGAATGAAAGATAAAAGTATAGAAAATTATACCTGGCAAATAGTAGGTTCTTAATATGTGCAGGTTGATTTATTTACAGTTTACCATTCCATATCTTCATAGAGTCAAGAGGTAACAAAAAATACCTCTGACACATTTGAATAAGGGAATTGGAGAAAGAGAATCAGTCAGCAGTTAATCCTATAACTAAATAGCTTCCTTTCACTCAGCTATTTTCTTCTCTGTCTCTTCCTTGAAGAGCTTTTGGATTCCCATTGAAATTCCATGAGGGGAGAATGTAGCAGTGAATTGTGGATATAACTTTCTGTTGAATTCCCTGAAATCTGAAACTCAAGGAAATCCCAAGTGTAAATATCATTTTCCAATCCCTTGTGAATCATCTCCTGATCATATCCCTGTTTTACCAAATACAGATGCAGCTCCAAGCCTCATTGATTCCCTTATCTTTGTCCCCTTGTGATACTTTTTGATGGAACTAGAAGAGTTGATAGATGAAGAGGGCCATGTTAGTATAATCATATTCCAATTACTTTTACTGTTGGCTGTTGAATAACACTGGGTGAATTCTTTTTTCATCAATAAACAGAGTGCAAAGCAAAACAATAACAAGGGAAAAAACTAGAACCAGGATAGAGAGATACTCTCAAGTTCCACCCCCTCCCCTTTTCCCCCATATTAAATAAAAACATCAGGGGAAAAGGTAGATGACTGGATTATGAGGTTTAGTAGCCATTGGCTATTTTTACATTTCACACACAGGACTCTGCCAGCTGAGATTTACACAAGCTTTTCTAATTCTCAGCTACAGGCATTGATATAATGCATCTTAGGAGTCAAAGTTAGAAGATATCATGTAGTTCAATGGTTCCCAATGCTTTTCGTCTTGTGAACACCTTTTAACAACAACAAAACAAGTTTTATGAACACATTTTATGAAAAAGAAATTGAATATACTACTTCTAATATTCTTTTAGATTTAAGTGCTTACAATAATTACTTTTGTCCCCTCAAGCTCCAAATTAAAGTTCACATATTTGTAAATATAAAATATATAATTATGTATTGTATAAATAATAAATATAAATATATTTATAAATATGAACTTGCATTCTACAATGAATTTAAAATATAATTATAAGTTAAAATAACAAAGTGTGAGATATTTGTAAAGTGCTCAGCACAGTGCCTAGCTAAGTATTTAATAAATACTTGTTCCCTTCCCTTTTCCTTCCTCTTTAATTATAAATTATTTATAATTTAAAATTTTTATTTATAATTAATTTTAAATTTAATTATAAAACCATCACAAATATTTTACGTGGAACATTCTTAAAAAAGTAATCCAGCAAAACTTCATATAGTCACTAATAGCTGCAAGACTACATATTATCAATTTATTTTTATAACTTTTTTCAGAATACAAATATTTTTAATGAGTAAGTTATAAATATTTGAACAAATGTTTGCAATATTTGGCTAAAATTAGTCTCAAATCTGGTTCTGCTTTAAGTTTATTTTTGTATTAATTGAAAACAATAACAGACATGCTCACACATAAATAATGAAAAATAGGAGAATCTTAAGAAAAATTATTTTTCATATTTTGTATACATGTAAATATTTGACAAAAGCAAATAGCTACTTAATGTTTTGAAATACTTTTCCACTAACAACTATTAAATGAGAAATGTACTTAAAGTTCAGTAACATATATTACTTCATTTTAAAGCAATGTTTATATGTAAAGTAACTCTTGTAAGCAAAGAATCACTTCAGATATGATTTTCTTTGACCACTAGCACAAAGAAACTCTATTTAGTGACTGATCAGTGTTGTTAGCCAGTTCATTTTAAAATCTGCCACACAGAAGAATAACATAAACAGAGGATAAGTTTGAATTGGAAAAAGAGCTTGAATACTGCAGTGAGAAGCAGCATAAAAGATTCTTTCTTGCAGAATGTTTGTGATGATCCATGATGTTTTCAAGATGGCTTTTCATGAGAAATCTCAGGGATCATGGATTTTAAATGGCCCGGCATTTGTGCCGTAAGAACATTTAAACCGCATGATTACACAGCTGATGAGGTATGATTACAGGGTAACAGAGGGGAAAGAGGGAGCTGCTCTGGTAAAGCAGAGTACAGAATACAAGGGAGGAGATATGCTTGGGCGATCCATTTTTGGGGAATCCATTTAGGCTGAAATGTCAGACTCTTGTGGTGGTTTGGAAACATGTTGATCATTTGTTGAGAAACTGCAAACACTTAGAAACAGCCATACGTTGAAGGAGTCGTTACATGGAGACATTATTGTTCATGTGGTCATGATGGATTTCAATTTGCTTGGGAAACAAACATGATGCTTCAAACTTCACATGTTGTCACAGGGGAAAAATTCATTTTAATACAATCAGGCAATTGTTTAAGGTAATAAAGAATTTTTAGCACCATCTTGGGTCTTTGTCTTGAATCCTCTGTAAATCACTAAATTGGGAACCAAGTTAGGTGCTGCAGTGGATAGAGCTCCAGGTCTGCAGTCAGACACATACTAGCTGTGTGACCCTGGGCAAGTCACTTTACCCTGTTTGCCTCATTTTCCTATTCTGTAAAATGAGCTGGAAAAAGAAATGGCAAACCACTGGTATTTTTGCCAAAGAAATCTCAAATGGGGTCATGAAGAGTTGAACATGATTGAAATGACTGAATAACAACCAAAAAAAATGGAAACATCTGATCTAATTCAACCCGTTCATTTTATAGAACAAACTAGAATTCAGAGGTTGAGTTTTTTCCCCCCTAAGGTTAGTAGTAGTTAGTAGTTAATCAGGAGTTAGTAGCAGAGTTAGGGCTTAAAGACAGATTTTCTTACTCTAGTGATCTTTCCACTATGCCATGCTTTCTAAAGCACTAAGATGAGGCCCAAATTTTTCATTGAATTGACCTGCTTAATAGGAGAGAGAAGATGAGGAATAAAATATATATAATGGAGGGATGTGATTTTTCTTCTTTTACCTCCTGTTAAGCAGTCATAGAAATCTAATCACAATCTAATCACAATATGCTAATGAGGTGTCAAGGGATCTGTGATTTCATTAATATAGGGTAGAAATTCTTAATTTTTTTACTCTCAGCATCCCTTTACACTCTTAAAATTATTGAGGATTCCAAAGAGTTTTTGTTTACAAGGATGATAATCCTATTAATAAATAAAAGTCAAAAGTTTTTAAAGTGTTTATTTAAAATAATGCTCATTGATATTATAAGCAAATTAAAAGAACAAAAGATAGTTTATCTCTTAGATCTGTGGAGAAAGAAGGAATTAGTGGACAAAGAATTGGAGTATATTATTGAATACAAGATGGATAATATATTAAGTTAAAAAGTTTTTGTACAAACAAAAACAATGTGGACAAAATTAGAAGGGAAGCAATAAACTGGGAAAAATTTTTACATTCAAGGATTCTGATAAAGGTCTTATTTCTAATATATATATAGAGTTGACTCAAATTTATAAGAATTCAAGCCATTTTCCAACTGATAAATGGTCAAAGGATATGAACAAACAATTTTCAGATGAAGAAATTGAAATCATTTCTAGTCATATGAAAAGATGCTCTAAAAATCACTGTTGATCAGAGAAATGCAAATTAAGACAACTCTGAGGTACCATTACCTTCTCATATTGGGTAAGATAACAAGAAAAAATAATGACGAATGTTGGAGAGAATGTGGGAAAGCTGGAAAACTAATACATTGTTGGGGGAGTTACAAACTGATTTAATCATTCTGAAGAGCAATTTGGAACTGTTGCCGAAGAGCTATAAAAATGTGCATACCCTTTGATCCAGCAGTGTTTCTATTGGGCTTGTACCCTAAAGAGATCTTAAAGGAGGGAAAGGGACCCACATGTGCAAAAATATTTGTGTCAGCCTTTTTTGTAGTGGCAAGAAACAAAACTGAGTGGATGCCCATCAGTTGGAGAATGGCTGAATAAGTTATGGTATGTGAACATTATGGAATATTATTGCTCTTTTTTTATTAAAGCTTTTTATTTACAAAACATATGTATGGGTAGTTTTTCCAACATTGACCCTTGCAAAACCTTTTGTTCCAAATTTTCTCCTCCTTTCCCCCACTCCCCTCCCCTAGCTGACAGGTAGTCCAATCCATGTTAAATATATTAAAATACATCTTAAATCCGATGTATGCATACATATTTATATAGTTATCTTGCTGCCCAAGAAAAATAAGACCAAGAAGGAAGAAAAAGAAAAACTGAGAAAGAAAACAAAATGTAAGCAAACAACAGAGAGTGAGAATGCTATGTTGTGTTCCACACTCTGATTTCAAGAGAGGCCTGGAGAGACTTACATGAATTAATGCTAAGTGAAGTGAGCAGAACCAGGAGATCATTATACATGGCAACAATGAAGATCAGTTCTGATGGATGTGGCTCTTTTCAACAATGAGATGATTCAGGCCAGTTCCAATGATCTTGTGATGATAATAGCCATCTACATCCAGAGAGAGGAATGTGGGAACTGAGTGTAGAAACAACATAGCATTTTCACTCTTTTTATTTGCTTTCATTTTGTTTTTTTTTCTCATTTTTTTCCTTTTTGATATGATTTTTCTTGTGCATCATGATAATTGTGGAACTATGTATAGAAGAATTGCACATGTGTAACATATATTGGATTACTTGCCATCTAGGAGAAGGGGTAGGGGAAGGGAGGGGGAAAATTTGGAACACAAGGTTTTGCAATTATTCATGCATATGTTTTGAAAATAAAAAACTTTAATAAAAAAGAAAAGAAAAAATAATACTCATAACCTCTTAACATAAATCATATTTTGAATAAAACTATATTTTCCAATTCAAAAAAATGAAAAGTGCATTGTTTTACATATTTTTGCAAATCTCTTTAATGCCTGGCTTAATAAAAGAAAGCTGAATTCTTACATCTATCATAATCATATACCACAAATTTTTTCAGCCATTCCCCAGTTGATGGACCTCTCCATTTCCAATTTTTTCCACCACAAAAAGAACTGCCATAAATACTTTTGCACATATAGATCCTTTTTCTTTTCTTTGATCTCTTTGGCGTTTAGAGATAATAGTATTTAGAGTATTTAGATAGAATTTAGAATAGTGATATTGCTGAGTGAAAGGGTATGCATAGTTTTGTAGCCTTTGGGACATGGTTCCATGAGTTATCTCCAGAAAGCTTGGATCAGTTCACAAGTCTACTAACAATTACATATATATATATTTTTATCATTATATATTCCCTGAAAATTTCTTCTTCCTCTGGTGGTAATATTGTAACCAGAGGCACTGTGGAAATATATGGGAGAAATCTTTTTTGTTGCTTGATTCTGGCTTTGGTGTCTTTAACAGAACCATATATATAAACATGATTCTTGGCCACCCTCTGCTCCAGCTCAGGAGAATCAAGGTAAACACACACATATATGTGTTGAGATTGTAAGTCTTTCATTTGATGCACTCTAGAAAGTGAGTATTTATTCTCTGAAACTTTTTGCTTGTTTCTCAGAGGTTATGGCCCTTTGCCACAGGGCCCATGAAACAATAAACAGATAACTTCCTCAGTCAGGAATCAAGAGATAAAAGGCCCTTTTATTATAAACCTTTGTTAGCACACATTGATTTCTCCCTCTTGGACCTGTCTTTCCTCTTCTCAAAAGCCACACAATCAGGTTAATTGGTAGTTGTTTGCTGCGGCCTGTAAACCACGAGGAGGGAATATTGGTCAGAAAATCTCTTCAGATGTTCTTGTGGACACAGAGAGAAGATACTGAATTTTTTCTTGTTATTGTTTTCCTAGAAAATGGTATTAACTGTGTCAGCCCACCAGAGACACCCCCCTATTGAAGGGTTCCCAGGAACTGCATGATTGGAGAGGAAGATGAGCAGCTGGGGCTGCTGGGAGAGGAGTGACATTAGCTGTCCACTCTGGGAAAATATGCAGGGCCACAGCCCAGGCTGACCTAGGGCAGAGAAGGCCTGTGCTTTCCCGTAAAGCCCCCTTCCAGAACAGGGTCGAAAGTGGCTGGGTTTGGAACCCATCAGAACCCTGAGCACTTACTATATTCCAGAGATACAAAGAGAAAAAAGTGGGCCTGCCCTCAAGGAGCTTACCTGCTCTAGGAAACTAGACGTATAGGTCTGAGTCTGTACAAAATATATATAATGGAGTGTGTGTGTGTGTGTGTGTGCCTCTAGCTCTAGCAGCTGAGACATTTGAGTGGAGCTTTAAGGGAAACTAGAAGGAGTCCATTCCAGGCGTGGGGGACAACCTGTACAAAGGAACAAGATGGGGGCTCATCTGTGAGAAAAAAGCGGGTTTGGCTGGATGGAGGAATGCATAAAGTTGATAATTTTTAAAAGGGTTGGAAAGGCAGATAGGGATGGGATGTGAAGAACTTTCATCATCAAATTGGGGAGTTTGCATTTGATCTTGGAGGTACTAGGGGTGTTAGACCACCAGACCTGTGCTTTAGGAATATCACTTTGACACCTGCATGGAGGGGAGATTAGAGAAGGGAGATTGTCAGGTGAGAGGTCATCAGAACTTAGACTAAAATGGTGATTGTAAATGGAGTGAAGCTATGGGGATAAATTGGAGAGATATTAGGGAGATAGAATAGACAGATTTTGGCAGCTGAATAGATTTATCTGTCTCTCTCCTCTCTCTCTCTCTCTCTCTCTCTCTCTCTCTCTCTCTCTCTCTCTCTCTCTCCTTATCTCACAGATAAGGTGGAGATGACTCATCCATAGCCACACAGGCAGAAAGTGTTGGAGGCAAATTGGGATCATGGGTTTAGAACTTGTCGGAGGTAATCTAGTACAACTTCATAATTTTACAGAGTAGAAAGCTGAGGCCCAGAGAGCAGAAGGGATCTGCTTAAGGTCACTGAGGTCACCTAGAACAGATCTTACCCACTCCTGAGACTGGGGTGCAGGAGATCTGCCTCCAAATTCAGTGCTCTTCCTGCTAGCCATGGTCTGTTTGGGTCCACATTTTGTCATCAGTAAAACAAGAATAAACATTTACACAGCCTTATACACATCACCACATGAGTCACAACAGCTACCTGAGGTTATATTCCCATTTTGTGATGGGGGAAGGCCCCGAGTGATGGCTGTGGCCACCCAACTGACCAGTAGGATCTGAATGCACAGATTCCTGATCCTAAATGCTCTATCCATAATGCAGCACTGCCTCCCAATGAAATAAGGGGAGTTGTACTTGTTCTACCTGTCTTAGGTGGAGTAGAAAAGGCACTAGATTGTGAGGGTCAAATCCTGCTGCTTACCATCTGTACGAACTTAATCTAAGCTTCAGTTTCCCCATCTGTAAAATGAGATGAAAGAGCATCTTCCACCCACTATTTACTCCTCAGTTTCCTCGGCTGTAACACAGGGGTTTGAAGTCGATATTCCCCAAGGCTGCTTTCAGCTTTAATTCTATGTAATCCTATGATCCCAAGATAATGACTGTGAGAGCACCACATAAATGTCAGCTATTAATAACAGCGGGCTGCCATGATTACTAATGTGTATAAATAGGCTGCGGCCTTTCACCAGTGATGACTTGCATCTAACAAGTGACGTAAAAGAGATAATTAAGGACATGTACTGTCTGAAAAGGAGGTGGGCTGGTCATGCAGGAAGAATGATAAACAATGGATGAACAGCTCAGATGTTGCATGGAGATATTTAAAGACCCCGAGGAAAGCTTCCAGCATTTTGGATGGCTCCTCTCTGGATGCTTAATTAAAGGGCAAGATGGAGGTCTGCATAGTATGAAAAGGTGTGGAGCAGTTGAGATCTGTGCCTGTGGAGTGAAAGGCCATGTGGAGGAGATCTCGGATTTGATTTCAGTTTTCTGATAAGAGAAATAACAACAACAACAATAATAATAGTTAGCATTTATGTATCATTTTGAGGGTAGCAAAGAGCTCTGTGTTTGATCTTTAAATGAAGGAAGGACTTCATTTTTCTCTTTATTTGGTTCTGACTTCACCACCATGATTGGTTCTATCACCATCATTACCATCACTGTCGCCATCATCATCACCATCACTATCATCATCATCATCATCATCATCATCACCATCATCATGATCATCATTCCTTCTTTCACTCTCCTCCCCTAATTAATCACTAGAAAACTTATCATCAGAGAGATTGCTTCAACTTCCATACTTATATCTTATTAATATCCTCAATCCTTCTTTGGAAGTCTGTATGACAAAGCCCCAAACTCCTCCCATAATCTTCCTTTAGAAAGGATTCAGAATCCCAGCTGCCTTTTCATTTGCCATCAGCTTGGTTTTGACTCTGCCAGTCCTTGTTCCAGGGAACTCTGGCATGCCCTCCTTCCTTTGTAGCTTCCTTTTCTGTGTTGTCTTCCTTCATTAGACTGTAGAATCCTTGAGGGCAAAAACTATCTTTTTAATTATTGTTTATTATTATTAATATAAATATTAATTAATTTATTATTATTAAATAATATTTATTATAGTGATTAATCCAGTGTCTGGCACATAGTCAGTGCTTAGTAAATATAAACTGTGCCACCAGTATCCCCATTTTACAGAAGAGGAAACTGAGATGGAGATGACTAGCCCAAAGTCACATATCTAATTAATAACTTGGAGAGGATATAAATTTAGATTTTTTTTTTCTCACTTCAACTCTAGCATTTTCTTCTCTATGCAATGAAGTACCTGGAATATACTGAAAAAATTCATTTTTGCTTTCCTAAAATCATCTATTAAGGATCAAATGAGATAATATTTGTAAAAGTAAAATTTGCATAGTATATATTAAAATGGGTGCATTTATAACATTTCAATATTAGCACATAGTATATAATAGGCATAGAGGAGTCTGAAAAGATATATGTAGCAGCATCTTGAGAGTGAGACTGGCTACATCACCCCCTCCTCATCTGCAGTTCTATTTTCCTTCAAATTCCTTCTGTAAGAAGCCTTTCCTAGGTCCCCCTAATGCTAGTACCATCCTTTTTCTGATTATTTCCAATTTATCCTGTATATTTCTTGTTTGTATATAGTTGTTTGTAAGTTACTTCCTTCAGAGTGGGGATTGTGTTCCCCCCCCCCCCAATTTATTTTATTTAGAGAAACAAAATAAGAAAAAAAAACTCAAAAGGAATACAAAACAAAATGAAACAAAACAAACAAGAACATTGTCACGTGCCCAGCAGAATATCAGGAAGGATTCAAAATATATAACAACAATATCAGTTCAAGAATCTCACTCTCTCTCTCTCTCTCTATATATATATATATATATGTATATATGTATGTATGTGTGTATATATATATATATATATATATATCAGTAGAAGAAATTATTTTCATGAGTGTCCATCTTTTCTTTATTTCCTTATAAACTGTTCTTTTGTTCTCTGCTGTGCATCTTATTTGCTTTATTCTTTTTGCCCCTTTTCATTCCCCCCACTCCCAAGCAGGCTATAGTTAAGAAAGACTATATTTATATACACATATGTAGATACATACATACACACATACCCCCACAGATACACATATCTTTCTTATCCCTGCTGACTCTTTGCTTTAATTCTGCTCCTACCTTACTTACTATTACTTAATCACCCTCCCACCATTCTTCTAGCATCCTTTGCTTCCCTGTCCGCTCATTCCTTCCTCCTTTCTTTATAGATTTTGGAGGGGTAATATTGCCTATTGAACCCATTCCTAAAGCATGTAGTTTTTCCAGAGCTATGAACCTTCTTCTTTCTAATGCCTTTGTGTCTATTCTTCCTCTGCATCTCATTTGTATGACATAATTATTATTTACCTTAACTCTGCCCCAGTCTTACTTTTGAGCTGCCCTATTGTTGATATAAATCTTAAACATATGCTATATAGTTCCCATGTTAAAAAACCATAAGGAATTTGTCCATGTTAAGTTCCTTGAAATATATTTTTAGTACTGGCTCTTATATGTTAAATCTTCTATTAAGTTTGGATTTGTTTCATAGAAAGTCCTGAAAATTTGCAAGTTCATTGAATGTTCATTTTTTCTCATTCAGTATTATAGATAATTTTGCAGGATATGATATTTTTGGCCTCAGGCCTACTTCTTTTGATTGTTCATAGATATGATTCCAGGACCTGCAGTCTTTTTATTGTGGCTGCTGATAAATCCTGAACAATTCTAATTATAGCTTCATTGTTTTTCTTTTCTTGTTTCTTGCAAAATGTTCTTTTTGATCTGGAGATTTTGAAATTTGGCAATATTGTTCCTAAGTGTTTTCCACAAAGGACCTCACTGAGGTGGTGATGGATGATTTTTTTTCTATTTCTACTTTCCCCTCATGTTCTATCACTCCAGGACAATTTTCTTGGATTATTTCTCCTATTATTGTGTCAAGGTCCTTTTTTTTTTTTTTTTTTTTTTTGATCACAACTTTTAGGCAGTCCAATTATTCTTATATTTTATTCTTCTTGATCTGTTCTCCAGATCTGTCATTTTTAAAAAAGATGTTTCACATTTGGTTCTATTTTGTCATTCTTTATAATCTGTTTTGCTATTTCTTGGTCTCTCATAGCTTTTCTGGCCAGTTTTCTTGCCCAGTTCTAATTTTCAAAGAATTATTTTTGTTTTTGAGACTCTCTACCTCCTTTTCTAGCTAGTTAGCTTTTTTTTTTCCCCATAAGCTTCTTGTTTTTCTTGGATGGTTTTTATTTTTATTTTTAAAATTTTTTTCTCCAAGTGTCTCATTTGATTTTTAAATTCTTTTTTGAGTTCTTCTATAAATTCTCTCTGGGCAGGGAGCCATTTCACACTACTCTTTGGGAGCAGAAGCTTTTTTTAACTAAATTGTCCTCCTCTGAAGATGAACCCCAGTCTTCCCTGTTCCCATAATATGTTTCAATGGTGGGGTTTTTTTCTTCTTTACCAGCTCATTTTTGCTTTAATAAGAGGTATTAGTGTAAGACCTGTAATCTTGGGGTAGGGGGTGTTGCCTCAAGCGTCACATGAGCTCTCCCCTCTTACCTGGAACCCCAAACCTCTGTACATTCATTTAATTACCTCCCAAAGGATCTCCATTAGGCGGTATTTTATAACAATTTAATGGAAATTACACGATGTACTTGAAAGTAATCACACTGCACCCTTCTCTTTAATCTTTGATTTAGATTTTATACAAATTCAGACAGGCTTTTCCCATCACCAGAATGAGGGACTGAATTCACCAAGGAGCTGTACAGTTCACCCCCTTGCTGACTTTGGCTGTGCCCACTGCAGGGGTCTTGTCATGGGCAGAAGTGTCCCACAAGCCGGGCACCTCATGGGCAAGGGGCGCTAGATTGGCTTGGCAGCAGATAAAGACTCTTGACTTAATCCAAACATATCTTCATTGATTTTGGCACCTGGCTCGAAGTCTGTAACTCACTCTGATTCAGAAAAAGTTACCATGTTTACCGGCAGGAAGCTGCACTGTTTCTAATGGTCTAATTTCTAAGAGCAGCTAAATTGAATATAATGAATCCCTGCTGGTGGCTGTGGATCTATGTACTCAGTTCTCTTTTCTGCTTCACTTGATTAACTTTGATGGATCTGTAGATTCATGGAAATGACCACCTATTTTTATCTTCTTATCCTGCTCCATTGTGGATCTTGTTAGTGTCCTCCCATTCATTAGCCCTTCATAGAGGACCTAGCCAGTGCGTTAGAGTCTAGCTAATGGGCTTCTTTTTGATATCAAATGGATATAACTCCTCCATCTATAACTATATCTATAACCACTTATATCTATCTATATCTACTTCTACATCTATCTCTATCTATACTCAATCTTATCTATCGCTATACCTACATCTACAATCTATATTTATATCTATACCTACATCTATATCTACATTTACATATCTACTAATAGCTATACCTACATCTATAGCTATAGCTATTATTATCTCATCTCATTATAGCAACTTGACTTTTTAAAGTCCCTCCCTCTAGCTTGCAGCTAAAACTAAAAAAAAATTTTTTTAGACTTGATTGTTACTTTTTTTTATCACCTAGATGCGACTCTCTATTCCTTCCTCTTAGTTTTTTCAGAAAGCTATCTCTTCTAACAAAAGAATGTTCTTTAATAAAGAGAAAGAAGTGAAAAAAATCAGCCAAACTGATCTCAATACATTGAAAACATTTGATAATATGTGCTCTGCCCCACACTTGTGGACCCTCCGCCTCTGCAAACTAGTGCATGTGTAATACATTTACATCTTCTCATCTCTTTTTTGAAGCCAGTTTTTGTAAAGGGCTGAAACTCTGAGTTGATGCATTGAGGTCGGACAACCGAGCACTTAGGGCTAATTACTGATTGGACAATACTCTATTAGCACATGCTTGGAAAATGGCCCTTCTCACTATTCTGTGCTGGTTCAATCTTTTGGTATATACAGAAAATTGTGGGAAGGATTAGGGGGTGGAGTAAGACAAACCAAAGTCACTTTGGTGGTAGATAAGGAATAAGGAGGTCATGGAGATCCTGCGTCCATCCAATTCACTTCTACCCCTAAAGACCAAGAATAAAGACCAAGGACTTTTGTTTATCCTGACTCCGGCTGATTCTAAGGTATCCAGGGTGCTAACTCAATCTTCACAAGTCTTATTTTTTATAATTTCATAATATTCATTTTCAATTGATGGTCTTTCCATTTACTTTATTGTAGTCACTGTGTGTGTTGCTGTCTTGGCCCTTTTGACATTACTTTGCATTTCTGGATGATAATCTTTCCATTTATTTTGTTGTAGTCACTGCGTATGTTGCTTTCTTGGCCCTTCTGACTTCACTTTGCATTTCTGGCTGATGGTCTTTCCATTTATTTTGTTGTAGTCACTGTGTGTGTTGCTTTCTTGTCCCTTTTGACTTTACTTTACATTTCTGGCTGTTGGTCTTTCCATTTATTTTGTTGTAGTCTCTGTGTATGTTGCTTTCTTGGCCCTTTTGATTTTATTTTGCATCAGTTCATGTAAATTTTTCCGTTTTCTCTGCATTCGCAGTATCCCTTATTTCTTAAAGTACAGAGATATTCCATTGCATCTATGTAGCATAGTTTATTTAGTCAATCTTCATTTGTCAGGCATCTACTTTGTTTCCCATTTTTTTGCTACCACAAAAATGCTACTTTTAACACACATATAGGAATTTTATGCTTTGGGGTTAGGCATAAGGAACTCACCAAGGTTATGTCCAGAGGGGGAAGGACATAAATCTCAGGACAACACACCAAGGGAGACTCCAAAAGTCAGATCTCATTTAAGGGGAAGCTGCCAGCATGGGGGAAATATGGTCTCGTATGGTATTTTTGGAGACCTCTAAGATGTCAGCATCCTTACATAGAGCCTTCCATGTCCTGCTGCTCTCTACATTACTGAGTCATCCCCTTTTCTACTCACTTTGATGAATTTGAGAGCACTAATATGTGACATTCCATTCATACCTAGCATGCATTTCTCCATTGCTCGTTAGGTGACTGGCAGTTGGAATTCTTCAAAGATTAAGTGACATTCCATGAATTGTAGACATATAGCATTACTGGGAAAATAACGGTGTTAAAAACTTGGATTTTTGTTTCAGGGAGAAGTTTGTGATCACTAAAACACTGCATAATTAATTTCTCTAATGACTACTCTTATGAGCATCCTAGCTGACTCTTTTTTTTTTTTTTTTAACATAATTAATATTATTGTCATTCTTATTCTGTTGTGACTTTTTTAATAGTTTTCCCATGGACTTTGGAGAAGGCAAAGTTCTCTAAATACATGAAAGCCCTCTCAGTTAGGGGGCTACAATCTTTGGAATTTCATAGAATCACAGAGTTTCAGAGTTGGAGAGGGTCATAAAGGTTAGCTAGATCCAATGAGATGATAATACATACCATTCCCTGCAAGCCTTAAAATGGTATATCAATGTTAGTTCTTATTTTTGTCTAGGACAAACCTCTTCCTGATTCATGATATACTATTCATAGCCAAAACTGTTGGTCAACTGCAACTTTTGCTTTGTGAGGTTCAATGGATTAGTCAAATCAGCTAATGCAGATTTAATCTCTGCTGGAACATGCCCAATAATTGGGCTTTACCAGAATGTTGGCCACTTAATTTTTTGTTTTTCTTTGGTAATTCCCTTTTTTATTGCCATGTGCATAGCAGAACATAAGATTCAAAATATGAAGCAATAAATTTCCATTTCAAGAAAGCCTATATAATAAATAGTTCACCTTGTGTCTGTCTTTTCTTTGCTTCCTTGTAAGTTTTCTTTTGTTCTTTGTGCTTTTTTACTTGCTTCTTTTTTCCTCTTTTGCTTCCACCTCCCCCAAGAAGTCTATGATTAAGTATAGACACAAACCACAAAGTGTAGATATACACAAAACATATGCACACATACACACACATATATAGATCTCTATAATCATACACGCATACACATATAGATCTATAAAAGAACTGTGCTATGCTTGCTTGTCCTGCTTCTCTGAAGTTCTCTGAAGAACTTCATCCTTTATAAGTCTAAGTATTTCCATATTTTTTTCTAGTTTCACCAACTCAACATTTTTATTTTTAAATTTTTAAATAGTCTAAAACAATATTGGTTAATATGGCTGACCTATAGTGTGGGCCATTTAGTCTTGATAACTCCAATGAGTATTAATTAGGGAGACTTTCTAGAGAAAAGGTCCTTAAGCTTTCTGTGTCTTGTGGACCCTTATTGCATCCTGGAACTGTCTCTGCAACTCTTTAGAGTCTGGTGCAGCTTTTTCAGAGTAATGTTTTTAAATGTGTAAAGTAAAACATAAAAGTCATCAACCATTTTGAAATAAAGTTATCAAAATATTTTTTAGAAAGTTCTCATATCCCAGGTTAGGAACCTCTGATCTAGAAAGAATAGAAAGTATAAGCTTCTTACTGGCAGAGATTGTTCCATTTTTGTCTGTTGTATCCCCAAGGCCTACCATTGTGGCAGGCAAATAGAAGGTGATTAATAAATGCTTGGTGTGAGTCTAAACCTGTGATTTTATCAGATTAGCTTCTGGTCTGCAATTTACAATCTCTTTAGAAAGTTGCTTGGGGCGTTGGGACATTCCAGGAGCTCTGGTCTGCTGGCTGCTCCACAAACAAGACTTTGTATCTCTTGGTTCCAGGCATTTTCACCGACTTTCCTAAACTTGGAACACTCTCCCTCTTGTACTCTGACTGACTGGTGACTTCCCTGGCATCCTTTAAATCCCATTTAAAATCCCACCTCCTACAGGAAGCCTTCCTCAACCCTTCTTCATTCCAGGACCTTCCTGCTATTATTTCCCTTTTATCCTGTATATTCCTTGCTTTGTATAGATTTGTTCCCTTGTTATCTCTCTCTTTAGATTGTAAACTTCTTGAGGACAGGGATTAATTTTTGCCTTTTTTGTATCTGTTTTTAGCACAGTGTCTGACACATACTAACTAAATACTTAATAAATGTTTATTGAATTGAATTGGAAATCGATTGTGACAAAGGCAGGGCAGGAACCCCCCTGGGACTTTCTGAATCCAAGACCCACTACCTCAAAATGCCTTATCACATTTCTTCCTAATGGTGATAATAGTAACTGACATTTAGACTAATCTGAAAATAAAATTTGCATGATTGCGCATGTATACCCTATATCAAATTATTGTTTCAAGATGGAAAGGAGGCAAAGAATTTATAACTCAAAGTTAAAAAAATGTTAAAAATCATTTTCCCATGCAATTGGAAAAAAATAAAACATTATTAAAATAATAATTGACATTTATATAGGACTTTATAGTTTGAAAAACAAAACATTATTAAAATAGTCATTGACATTTGTATAACTATAGTTTGAAAAACACTTTTTTATTTCATTTGATCAATCAGTATTAATAGCTAAAATTTACATAGTGCTTACTATGTGCCAGGCACTGTGCTAAGCATTTTAAAATTATTATCTCATTTGATTCTCAGAAGAGAAGGAGATACTGTTATCAAACTCATTTTACAGATCAGAAAAAGGTGGCAAACCAAGGTTTACTGACCTGCAGGGAGTCACATATCTAGTAAATATCTGAGGCCTTATCTTATGGACACCAGGACCAGCCACCAATCAGCAATACCTTGGAACTTAATCAACTTCCCAATCAATCAACAAGGATTTCCTAAGTACACTTGGTTCAATGATAGCTTGACTTATCCTGTGAACTGGATTTGAGTGAGACAGCATGGTATCAAGTTGTCAGCCTCATTCTCTTTTCCAAAGTTATTGTGGCTGGAAGGCTCTTCTCAACAATGAGATGACTCAGGCCAATTCCAATGGTCTTGTGATGGAGAGAGTCATCTGCATCCAGAGAAAGGACTGAGGGGACTGAGCGTGGATCACAACATAGCATTTTCACTCTTTTTGTTGTTGGCTGCTTGCATTTTTTCTTTCTTTTTTTTTTTTTAATCTGATTTTTCTTGTGCATCAAGATAATTGCATAAATATGTATACATATATTGGATTTAATATATATTTTAACATGTTTAACATACATTGGATTACTTGCCATCTAGGGGAGAGGGTGAGGGGATAGTTGGAACATAAGGACCACTGGGCTGTTTTGACTCTCATCCGACCCCTCACCTTCTTCCACAGGCATCCACCCACTTCCAGAATTCTTTAGGGTGGAGTTCTCTATGGCCCTGAGCCAGGTGTTTTGTAAGGTTTGAAATTCTTTCCAAATAAAGTGTCAAAATGGGCCATCCACCTTATCCCAGAATATTTCTCTAGACTATCAGTTGGCTAATGAAATCAGTTATAATAATAAATTACTATTATTATAATAAGTCACTTGTTTATAAATAAAACACCTTATATTTATACAACTTTCCCTATTGGTTTACTATATCTGGCTTAAAGTTGGGCAATCCTGATTGATAAGTGCATGAAACCTTCTCCCGTCCTTCTTCTCACTTTTAACTTCTTGTGCTGGAACTAGCAATCAAATCATTTGTTTAGTGATTTTTCAGTTGTGTTGGACTCTTTGTAACCTCATTTGGGATTTTCTTGGCAAATTCCAACTCAACAATAACAATAATTGGCCAAGATATAAGTACAGTTTGCCATTTCCTTTTCCAGCTTATTTTACATATGGGGGAAAGAAGGCAAACAGGTTTAAGTGGCTTGCCTAGGGTCACACAGCTAATAAGTATCTGAAGCTAGATTTGAACTCAGGAAGATGAGCCTTTCTGACTCCAGACATGGCACTCTGTCACCTAATTGCTCCATCAAATTAACACTCCTATTTATTTACTATATATTATACTCTTTATAAAGAGTAAGACAATCTCCACTCTGTGACTCAACAAACTTCCTTTGTGGCTACCACAAAACTTATTTTGTGAGCACCTCCCTCTAGAATATATTATTTCTCCCCAGAGAATGTAAACTCCTTGAGGGCAGAAGTTAGTTCAGTTTTCTAATCTATCTCTGACATTTAGCTTGGAGCTAGGTGCATAATAGGTGCTTAATGAATACTTTTTCATTCTTCATTGGCTGTTTTAAGACCTCTGTTAGGTAAGTAAAATACACATTAGTCAGTCCATTAACAAACATTTATTAAAAAATATCTACCACTGTGCTAGCCTTTGAGATACACATACAAAGTGAAATAGTCTCTGCCTTCAAAGAGCTTATCAAGGGAGACAGCATATACAAATTTAGGTGTTTGTGTGGGGAAGCGGGGGCTTGACCACTGTCCCCTTCCAACCTAGAATATAATTAAAGAGATAACAGCTGGGTAAGGAACTGTTAAACTAATGTTGTTGTTCGATAGTTTTCAGTCATATTCGATTCTTCATGACTCCATTCGGGATTTCTTGGCAACGATGTTGTCATTTCCTTCTCCAGCTCTTTTTACATATGGGGAAACTGAGGCAGGCAGGATTAACTGACCTGCACAGCTACTTAGTGTCTGAAGCCATATTTAGACTCTGTTCTTCCTGACTCCAGGCCTTGCCTTCGGTCCTCTGCACCATCTTAGTTTAAAGGAGCGTATGCAATCTGCATTCCTTTGCAAAATGGGAACAGATTGATTTAATTAGAATTCACGTTGGCGCAATCCCGAGTCTCCTTTGGAAATCTAAGCCTGCCAGGCCCCAGAGATAGCTGACAAACAGTTTGAGAGGCAGGGAGGGAGTCGGGGAGCAGCTCTGTGTAGGGGGAGCCCGGCAGCCGAGCTGCAGAGGGGAGCAGAGCCAGACAGGCTGTGCCCAAGGGGAGCAGTGCAAGAACTCCATCAGAGAAGGGACCTGGCCCTCCTGCCAGTGTACACACATTATACACAGATTCACAATATACTATTTATCTACATACACATACACATGCATGCAATACATATGTGTGCGTGTTTTATGATATTATTAATTGTATTTCATTATTAGTGTATTCCGAATTTCTGTTCATGGAGCCTATATGTATTTGTAGGAGAATGTGTCCCAGGTTTATGGGAGAAGAAAATGGGATTTCCTGAGCTTTTTTCTTACTATGTCATCTTAGTAAATACCTTTGCTTTAAGGCAGTTGCATTTATTGGCTTACTAGGAAAGGTCAGCCTACCAGCACAGGCTTCTGTGCTATAATTTGGGGGAGTCTACAAGGTAATATTGAAACCATTGAAATCAGAGACAGGGTGCCCCATTGGGAATTCCACTTGTAGATTTCAAGTTTCTTGAGGGAAGCGGTTCTTTCTCTCTCTCTCTCTCTCTCTCTCTCTCTCTCTCTCTGCCTCTGTCTCTCTGTCTCTGTTCTCTGTCTCTGTCTCTCTCTTTCTCTCTGTTTCTCTCTCTCTGTCTCTGTCTCTCTCTCTGCCTCTCTTTCTCTCTCTCTCTCTCTCTCTCTCTGTCTCTTTCTTTCTCTCTGTCTCTGTCTCTGTCTCTCTCTCTGTTTCTCTCTCTCTCTCTGTCTCTTTCTCTGTCTCTGTCTCTCTGTCTCTGTCTCTCTTTCTCTTTCTCTCTGTTTCTTTCTCTCTCTCTGTCTCTGTCTCTCTGTCTCTCTCTGTTAAAAATTTAAAATAATATCTTTTTATTTTTCAAAATACACGCAAAGACAGTTCTCAACATTCACTCCTTGCAAAACCTTGCATTCCAAATATTTTCCCCTCCCTTCCTTCTCACTTCCCTCCTCCCTTAGACAACAAGTAATCCGATATATGTTAAACATGTGCAATTGGAAGGGATTCTCCTTTTTGTAATCCCAGAACTTATATATTGCTTGTCATGTAGTAGGTGCTTCATAAATATTTACTGATTAGGTTTTTGAGGAGGAGGTGGTGGTGGAAGCCCAGAGAACAGCCACAAGGTTCCATTTGGGGTATATGTGGATGTCCTCTATATTTTTAGGGAATGACTTAGAGATTCTCCATCTGGAATTCTTCTTGGGTGTCCTAATAGGGCAGGGATCCAGTGAAGATAAACTAGTGATTTTTTTCCCTCCTGTTTTATTTAGACTGTCACTAGACAGCCAATTTTCTGGTATGTTTCCTTTACAAGTCGGATCAGTTTTGTTGAGATAACTTTTGCATGCTTGGATGATTAAGTGCTGATACCAAGGAATTACTTTGCATTTTATGAATATGGGAGTTTACTTGAGCAGGATCTACAAGGAAGTTAAATCCTCCGAATACTGGTCCCTAGCAATGCCGCCAGAAACAAATAAGAGTTCTCCTAGTTCCCATACCCATTACATCTGATGCTTTTCCTCCCAGGCCACCACCCCAGTTTAGCCCCTCATGGCCTCCTGCTGCCTGGCTGAAATCTTGCCCTTCGAGGCACTTAACTAGCATAGTGAAAGTCAGAAAGACCTGAGTTCAAATGTTGTCTCAGACATTTATAAGCTGTGTGATCCTGAGCAAGTCCCTAGACCTCGGTTTCTTCAACTGTAAAATGAGAATAACAATAGCACCCACCTCCTGGAGGTGCTGTGACGATCAAATAAGATAATATTTGTGGAAGGCTTAGCACCTTGAACGGTACATAGTAGGTGCTTAATAAATGCTTATTTTCTCCTTGCCCTGCCCCCACTCTCATCAGTCTTCCACATAGCTGCACCCAAGTGACTTTGCTTAAGCTCTCATAGTATACCCCAGGGTCTCCTTATCAAATAATATTTTATTTTTCTCTGTTCCTTTTAAACTATTTCTGTGTAAGTTTTATAATACACACAATTATAAGTTGTTCAATTGTATTTGAATATAATTTATGAATACAAGTAAAATAAAAATGCCCATTTTGCTGGCGGTGTGCTCATACATTTTTTTAGTGACAGGGAACCCGATCCCCCAGGCTCGGAGACCAGCGCCCTCCGGAGAAAACCCGAGCTGCTCCCAGGCTCAGGAGTCAGCAGAGGAACGACCCGCGGCTTCCGGCGAGCAAGGGCAGCCGGGCTCCCGGCCCTGCAGGCAGAGCTGGCCCGGCCCAGGTTTGGGTCTCGGGGGTTATCTGAGGCCACACGCGGTCCAGGCTCAAGTAGACGCCTGGGCAGCGCGCTGCTTTGTACAATGACTGCAATTCATATGTCAGGGAGCCTTCTCTCCCCTCGTTCTGGAGAGACTCCCGAGATAGGGCTGATAATGGCGCTCACTCCACTAGGGTCTCTTGGATGGGCCAAACACATGTTTACGGAAATTTTCCAGCCTTTAAAAGCGATTGCTATTGCCCTAAATTCTCTCTCTCTGTCTCTCTCTCTCCTCTCTCTTTCTCGCTGTCTCTCTGTCTCTGTCTGTCTTTCTGTCTCTGTCTCTCTGTCTGTCTCTCCTCTCTCTGTCTCTCTGTCTTTGTCTGTCTCTGTCTCTGTGTCTCTGTCTCTGTCTTTGTTTCTGTCTCTCTCTCGCTGTCTCTCAGTCTCTGTCTCTTTGTCTCTGTCTCTGTCTCTCTGTCTCTCTCTGTCTCTGTCTCTCTTTCTGTCTCTGTTTCTGTGTCTGTCTCTCCTCTCATTATCTCTCTGTCTCTGTGTCTCTGTCTCTCCTCTCTTGCTGTCACTGTCTGTCTTTCTCTGTCTCTCTGTCTGTCTCTTTCTGTCTCTGTCTCTGTTTCTCTTTCTCTTTCTTCCCTCCCTCTCTTTCTCCTTTTCCCTCCCTCTCTTCCTCTCTGTCTCTCTCTCTCCTTCCCTCCCTCTTTTCCTTCCTCTTTCCCCCTCTCTCTAATTGTCTTCAAGTTTTTGATGGGCTGTCAGAAGAAGAAGAATTACACTTATTTTGCTTAGTTCCAAGGGTATAGCTATAATAAAATTATAAGGAGGCATATTGGAGGTTGGCATTAGCTGTTTTTTTTCCCAGTGGTGTTCAGACTTCATAAAGTTATTAAAGAGATGGGAAGGTAGGCATATGGATCAATGGTTACTGATATTTTCTTGGTTGTCTTTTTTTTTGGGGGGGGGGGGGCTAATAATTTTCTTCAGCTTTTTCATTTTTTCAGAATTTTCTGTTTGAAGTATTTTGCAAATAAATCACATCCCCCCAAATAATATCCAAATAGATAAAAGTCACATCATAAACAAATTAGAAAAATGGGGCAAAAATAACCTTTCAAATCTCTGGATAGGGAAAGAATAGTTCACATCCAAACAAGGAAAAAGAGAGGATCACAGAAGATAAAATATATTTGATCACATAAATTAAAAAAATTTTTTTTCACAAATAAAACTAACATATCTAAAATCATAAAGAAAACAATTAACTGGTAGAAAGTTTTTTTGCATCAAGTTTATCCGAAAAAGGCCTTATTTATTTTTTTAAAAATTTAAATAATTTTTTCAATTGCATGTTAAATGATTTTTAATATTTTGTTTTTAAAAAATCGAGTTTCAAACTTTTTTCCTCTCACTGTTCCTCCTTGAGATGATAAACAATTGATATAGGTTATACATATGCAATCATGCAAAATATATTTCCATATTAGTCATATTGTGAAAGAAAACAGACTACAAAAAAGACTTCAGGAAAAAAAGTATTATGCTTTGATCTGCATTTATACTCCATCATTTTTTATCTGGAGATGGGTAGCATTTCTCTTCATGAATACTTTGAAATTGTTTTATATTACTGTACTGCATAGAATAGCTAAATCATTCATAACTGATCATCATACAGTATTGCTGTTACTGTGTACAATGGTCTCTTGGTTTTCCTCACTTCAATTTACATCAGTTCATGCATGTCTTCTCAGGTTTTTCTGAAATCATTTTTTAATTCTTTCTTTCATTTACAATCACAATAATATACCACAACTTATTTAGTTATTCTCCAATTGACAGGAATCCTTTCAAATTCCAATTCTTTAAAAAAAGAACTTCTATAAATATTTCTACAACAAATAAGTCCTTTTCCCTTTTTTTTGGAACTCACTAGGATATAGACTTAATAGTGCTATTGTTGGGCCAAAGGATATGTACAGTTTATAACCCTTTGGGACATAATTACAAATTGTTCTTCAGAATCATTGGTTCAGTTCACAACTCCACAAATAGTGCATTAGTATTTCTATTTTCCCACATCCACTCCCACATTTATTATCTGATAGATGTGAGTTGGTACCACAGAGTTGTTTTAATTTGCATTTTTCTAATCAATAGTGATTTAGAGAATTTTTCATATGACTATTAATAGCTTTGATTTCTTCTTCTGAAAACTGTCTGTTCATATTCTTTGACCATTTATCAACTGGGGAATAATTCATATTTTTAAAATTTTAACACTTCTCCCTAAATATATTTGAGAAATGAGGTAAAGGTTTTGTTTCTACAGTACATAAGTTGGTTATTTAAATTTATAAGACTATGAACAATTCACCAATTAGTAAATGTTCAAAGGATATGAAAAAATAATTCTCAAAGAGAAGAAAATAATAACTAAGCTCTCAATAATTGTATGGAAAAATGGTCTATATCACTAATAATTACACAAGTGCAAGTCCTGGTGGAAGTATGTGTTGGTCCAGTCATTATGGAAAGCAGATTGGAATTATGTTCCTAAAGTTACTATACTGCCAACCCTCTTGAACCAGAGAAACCTCTTCTAGGCCCAAAGAAATCAAAGAAGTAGGAAAAGGAATCATAAATGCAAAAATATTTATTTAGTAGCTTTTTTGTGGTAGGAAAGAACTGGAAACTTAAGGGGATGTCCATCAATTGGGGACTGAGTGATCAAATAATGGCAAATGAAAATAATGCTAAAATTTTGGGGACAGATAATACTTTGGAATACTATTATTTTATATAACAAATGAAAGGAATGACTGTGGAGAAAATCAGAAAGATTTGTAGGAATTGTTACAGAGTGAAATGAGCAGAACCAAAAGAGTTTTTATAACAATAACTTTGTAAATAAACAACTTTATTAGTCTAATGAGTAAAATGACCCCCATGATTTCAGAGGACCAGTGATGCAGCCTGTTATCCACCTTCTGCTAGAGAGGTAATGGATTAACATGTAGGATAAGATGCATGTTTTTGGTCCTGGTCAGTGTCATGATTGGGTTTTCTGGGCTATGCAAATTTGTTTTAGCTTTTCATTTTCTTTTGTTTTTTGTGATAAAAGCAGATAGGAGGGAGAGAAAATAAATGCTTATTTATTGAAAAATGTAAGTAGAAAAAGAAAATCTAGCCTTAAAAGTTGTGTTGGCTACAAAGCGGATTTTCTCCTCCCCTGTGACTCAATTTGACTAGGTCTTGCTGCTTTCTCTGACTTGATCTTAGAAAGCAGCCAAGTGCTGCAGTGACTAGAAGGCAGGGCCTTCCTTCCTTCCTTCCTTCCTTCCTTCCTTCCTTCCTTCCTTCCTTCCTTCCTTCCTTCCTTCCTTCCTTCCTTCCTTCCTTCCTTCCTTCCTTCCTTTTTCTCAATAGTATTTTATTTTTCTAAATTCATTTAAAGATAGTTTTCAACATATATTTTTGTAACACTTTGTATTCCAAAATTTTCTCTCTCCCTCCCTCACCTCCCTCCTCCCTAAGAGAGCAAACAATCTGATATAGTTAAATATGTACTATCCTTTTAAACATATTAACAATTTATCATGTTGAGTAAGAAAAAATCAAACTTAAAGAAAAAACCCAAAAGATGAAAACATTATGCTTCAATTCACATTCAGTCTCCATAGTTCTCTTTCTGGCTGTGATTGACATTTTCCATCCCAAGTCTATTGGAACTGCCCAGCTCTCTATTGGCTTGTTTCCACATACCCTGGTTTTCATTGTTTTGTGAGGTCATACTGGGGCAATATGATATACGGGTCATATTGCCAATGTTTTATCTTTAGCCATTTCCTCTCTTTTAGCTTGCCTAAATAAATTGGGTTGAGGCTGTCACAATTTCTTCCTGCTATCTTTCCTTTCACTTTTCAGTATTAGTTTTGACCTTTGTCCCAACCAGCCGATGATTGTGCACAGGCAACTCATATCAAGAAATATATATATATATATGAAGTAAAAATAATTTTTTTCTTTTGTCCTGCTGTTCAGTGTTTGCCTAGTTTAATACCTTCTGATTCTCTTAAAAAAAATCAATCCTGTTCACAATATCTAGTTGTGAGGTTTCTGATTAGTCCATAAGCCTTTGGTATAGAGATTAATTCCTTAATCCTGAATCATATAGCCATATCTGAAATGTTCAGATAGTTTTGCTTCTGAAGTGAATGGTCTAATAACTTCCATCGATAATGAATTTCACATTCATGTTATGTATTACACATATTATTTTCATCGGATATTCCCAACAACTGCATAAGATAGCAGTAAGCATTTAATCCCCATTTTATAGATAAGGACATTGAGGCTCAGAGACATTAAATAACTCCTTGGCCTATAGCCATACAATTTGGAAGCAGCAGAGCTGAGCTTCTTGTGATAGCCAAAAACTGTCAACAGAGCAAATATCATTTGATTAGGGAACCACTAAACAAATCGTTGTATACAGATCTCATTATAAGGGAGGAGTTTGAGTCAATCCCTCAAATCCCCCTATCCCATACACACAAACTTATTTGTATGTATATACATCTACACATATGTATGTGTATATATGTACATATTATATTTCTCAAAGTTAATTAAATCTGGCTGACATATATATGTATATATATACATATATACACATATAATATGTATGTGGTGCTAGAATTAATGCATTAATGCTTTAACTTTTGTGCCTCACAAGTATTATTTCATATTCTTACAATAATCCTGGGAAGGGGATCCTATAATTATCCCCATTTTACAGATGAGGCAACAGGCAGAAAGGCTATGTGATTTGCCCATGCAAGTATAGGAATGAACTCAGATCTTCCTGATTTCAAATCTGGAGCTCCATTATCAATGAGGGAAGGACACAAGCTAGGTATTGTGAGCTCTAACCTTAATCACCCTCTCCAAGTCCTCAGGGATGCTCCTAGAATCCCGAGGGGCATATAGCAGCCTTGCCCTGGAGATTCAACCTGTTGTTATGAGAGGAGATTGGAATAGTTGCCTCAGACCATGGGCTACATAATGTGATATTGTTGTAGGAAACAATGAAGGGGAAGAATTCAGAAAAGCTGGGAAGCTTATATGACCTGATGTGGAGTAAAGAGAGTAGAATTAGGAATACGGTGTAGGCGATGGAGACGGGAAAATAAAAAAAAAAAAAACCCTAGCAAAATAATAAACTGAATGTTGGAGAATTATAATAATCAAGTTTGTATGTGAAGAAACAAGAAAATGTCTCTTCTTTCTTGGCAGAGATGAGGGACTATGACTGTGGAACTTTGCATACAGGAAGCTAAGGGTGCCATGGAGCACAGAGGTAAGTATGGAATCAGGAAGAACTGGGATCAAGTGTGTCTCATATTCTTAATAGATGTCTGATAATGGGCAGGTCACTGAGATGGGGATAATAATAACTGCCTCTATTACAAGGATCAAGTGGGATAATAATTGTAAAGTGCTTAACAGCATCTCTGTTATGATAGATATTATATAAATACTTGTTTCCTTCTTTACTCTCAGACTCCCTCCCCTCCTTATTTTTCTTTTTGCTCTTTTCTTTCCTTCCTTCCTTCCTTCCTTCCTTCCTTCCTTCCTTCCTTCCTTCCTTCCTTCCTTCCTTCCTTCCTTCCTTCCTTCCTTCCTTCCCTCCTTCCTTCCCTCCTCCCCTCCCTCTTTCCCTCCTTCCTTCCCTCCTCCCTTCCTTTTCAAGAGATAGCTCCTTAGGAAAAAGAAAAGGGAGAGTTATCTTTAGAAATACAGGCAATATAAAAAACAAATGTTATCAATAAAAAGGAAAAATTTTTTTTAAAAAATCTTAGGTTGACACAAGTTTAAAAAAATGTAGCAGAGCTGAGACTCTAGTCCTGCTTGAGATCTTTCTATTTCTGGCTGACTTATTGTACCAGTTTATTACTCTGTCATTTCTTTTGTCAGTTTCATCAAATCAGTGAAAATTGAATGGAAAATTTGTCCTCCTTTAGAATTTCTGACTTAAATTTTTAACCTGAATTATTCACCTGAACTGTCAGCTCAGCATGAGACAGAGCACATTGATTAACAAGTGGGGATCTCAGCCAAGGGAAATCAAATGACTTATTCATGGGTTCCCAGGAATTTTTATATATGTTACAAAAGATCCTTCAGCCTGGGTGACATCACTAGTGACAGAGCCTTGAAGGCAGATTTTCCCAGTCAGGTCTCCATCTCCTCCCCCTTCTTTGGATTTGAATTTACAATACTATTCCCTAAGACAGTGAGGTATAACGGGAAGACAACTGGAGTTGGAGCCTTCATTCTAATTATAATTATAAAGAAGAGATATTAGATGTCATCTTCCTTACAGAAAAAGCAGTCTATGGGGATGGAATCCTGCATTTAATATCATACTTTTTAAATATATTTGTTCATTTTGCTGAATACCTTTTTTATTATAGTGGGTGGCTCTCTGGAAAGGAAGGGGAGAGGGGAGGGGGGTACACTGACAAATGTAGGTGATGTAAAAACAGTTGATTGTAATAAAATTTTATTTAAAAAAAATTCACCAGTTGGAGAAGCCTTATTCTGTCAATCTTTCCAGGATGAGCTTTTCCTTGGTCTGGTTTTAACCCATTACTTTCTGTGACAGAAATCTTCTCTGTGGCAGCTCCACAGAATCCATAGGATTCAGGGTACCACTTCCCCATCACCCCACCCCAGCAAATAAACCAAGAGAAACTTTTAAATATGAAAAAGCTACAGAGTCTGTTTCCCTCCAATGTAGCTTTTGTGTTCCGAGGTCTTTCCTTCCCTCCAACTAAATTTATCTTAACAAACTGCTTTCATGCTTCTTCCCCCGGGCACAGTTACTGTTGCTTGCCCTGAGCCTCTGAATCCTTGTTTCTCACCTCTGACCAATACAGTCATCAACTGATTTCTTTTCTTGTTTTCTTTTCAGAACACATTAGAAATTCCCAAGTTGAGTAAGCCTTTTTTTTTTTCCTCCAAAAGGCATTTCCTTTCTTCCATAAAATGAGTTTAATCACTTTTCTCAGCACCAAGAGAGTAGAGGGAGAAAGGCATAACAAAGATTTTGACTTCTGGCCCACAAATATACACATTCTAGAGGTTTGAACATATAAAATTGTCACGTTGTAGTTCAGATTTGATTGCTTTAGGTCATAATGATATTTGCTATTTTAATCATTACTAAACTAATTCCTCCACTAAAATCCTCCCTTGATACCTTATTGGGCTATAGGGATGACCCTATTTGCTCTAAGGCTATTCTTGGAGGTCCTACCCAATTGAAAAGACTTTGAATAAAATCCTGGCCATGGGCTGAATATCTTTTGTCTGAGAACAGATCACATTTCATCAAATTGTGCTCAGGAAAATAGATTTTTTCTTTTTAGCCATAATCCCTCTCCAAGATCATCTCCTAAATCACATAGGAATGTGACCTCTGTTACAACCTCCTCATTGGAGGGAATACTCACATTGACACTAAGGCCTGATTTTAGAATCCAGAAGACATGCATTCTACTTCTACTCCCATATTTACTAGCTATATGATTCTGGACAAATGACTTAGCCTCTCTTACATCCAGTTTCCTCATCCATAAAATGGAAGTAATAACAGAAATGTAACAAGATAATCTATTTAAAGTGCTTTGCAAATCTTAAGGCAACTATATAACTGTTGGTTGTTGATGAAATCTTAGATCACTGAAAAGTTGAATGAATGAATACATGAATATAGTCCCTTATGAAGATTTTACAGACCAAATATGAATTAGAGTAATTTATTCTCAGGTTTGTTGTTTGTAAAAAAACAAAAGTTGTAGTTTTAAAAAAGTTGTAGTTAAATTATATTTCTCTATATTTTAAAAATCTAATTCTATTTAAAAGGCAGCTGGAGAGAAAGCTATTTAAAATAATCTTAAGGAATAATTGTTCCCTAATCTATATCCCTTTTGAATTTGGATTCATATATATATATATATATATATTTAACACTAGTTATATAAGGATGGACAAATGAAATAGAATTGAAACTTTGTTGTCAGAGCTTACAGAGACTTAAAGGTATCTAGTTTAAGTTGTTTCTCTATACAAGAATTCCCCTCTGAAACATTCTAGATAGATGACCATCTATAAAAAAACATTACTCTAAAAGACCATCAGGAAATTTACTAAAATAATGACCATGACAATAACAACTGGCATTTAAATATTACCGTTTAATATTGCTATGTGTTTATGTGGCCAAAATCCTGTGAGCTAGATGTTAGAGGTATTATAAACTTCATTTTACAGATGAGGAAACTAAGGCTTATGGAGATGGCATGACTTCCTTGCTGTTAAGTGTCAGGGACAGAATTTGAACTCATATCTTCCTACCTCCAAATCATCATGAGGCAGCCCTTTTCATTGTTAGGTGCAAATTCTGGTGCAAATAACATACAGTTCGTGTAAATTATATGTATTCTTTCCCCCAAGAGTTTGGGGTTGAAAGCACTGGATATTTCTCATTATTGCCCCTCTTTTTCCTTTGCTGGTGCAGACTGTTTTTTCTTTGTGGATTGTGCTCCTCCCAGTCCCACGCCTGGGCCAAGCTCACTTTCTCAGCCTTGTAGATCCCTGGAGAAGTTCTTTTCCTCTTTGGGTCCCAGGTGCAATCCCTACCTTTGGCTTGAAGCCAGAACAGCTGTCCTGACATCTGTGGAAAATCTCTGACTAGCTTCCCTCCACACCCCCTTCCTGGACGTTCAACACCTTATCAGTTTTCTTGTGAGGATTAAGGAGTCAATTTCTGATTTCTTTTGGCACAACTTGGGCTCTATTTTCCCAGCTCTGTTCTTGTTTTCATTCTTTTTTTCCCTTCCTGCTTGCTCTCTAAAAGGATTTTTGGCTGTCACTTTTCCAAAGCCCTTCCAGTCTGAGTCAAGTAATCTTTAAATAACTTTACTTACTTCCCCACTAACCTCAATCAACTTTAAACCCATAATATATTACTTATGGGCTCCTCAGTCTCCCCCTTGGTTAAAATATATCTCTATATTCTGGCATCATGAGTCAGCTTTTTCCTAAGGTCTTCCTTCCCATTACAGAAGTCGCTGTGTCCTTCCTCCTCTTCCTCTCTAGCTCACCCATGGGAGGGGGGGGGTTCCCAAAGGAAAGGCAGAAATCAGTGTGGGAAGTGGGTTGTATTTGAAGCAAGAGCATCTTCATTTAGGTGTTACCTGTGTGACCTTGGACAAGCCCAACTTTCTTTTTTTATTGAAGAGTTTTCTTTTCTTTTTCCTTTTTCTTTTCTTTTTTTCTTTTTCTTTTTAATTTTTTGAAGCATTTTATTTTCAAAACATATGCATGGACAGTTTTTCAACACTGACCCTAGCAAACCTTGTGTTCCAAATTTTCACCTCCTTCTTCCCACCCCCACCCCCAGTTGGCAAGTAATCCAATGTATGTTAAACATGTTAAATATATGTGTTAAATCCAACATATGCATACATATTTATACAATTATCTTGCTGCACAAGAAAAATCAGATCAAAAAGGAAAAAATGAAAAAGAAAATAAAATGCAAGCATACAACAACAAAAAGAGTGAGAATGCTATGTTGTTCCTGCAGTCCTCTCTATGGGTGTAGATGGTTCTCTCCAGCACAAGATCATTGGAACTGGTTTGAATTATCTCATTGTTGAAGAGAGCCACATCCATCAGAATTGATCATCTATAGTCTTGTTGTTGCCGTGTATAATGATCTCTGCTCATTTCACTCAGCATCAGTTCACATAAGTCTCTCCAGGAGACTCTGAAATCATCCTGCTGGTTGTTTCTTACAGGAACAATAATATTCTATATTCATATACCATATACCATATGCTAGGTCAAAGGTATGCACAGTTTGGTAACCCTTTGGCCATAGTTCCAAATTGCTGTACAAAAGAAAGCCCACTACACAAAGAAGCCCAATTTCTTTGAGCCTCAGTTTTCTCCTCTATAAAATTAGGGGTTGGACCAGTTAGATACTGAAGTGATATCTAGCTCTAACTTTATGATTCTGTAATTGTTGTCTTATTTTATGAGCATTCAACTACTTTTTGGTGGCAAAGGGATCTGGACCTATATTATTGAATCATTTTTCAGTCATGTCCAATTCTTTCCGACCCCATTTGGGGATTTCTTGCCAAAGTGAGGTAGTTTGCCATTTCCTTCTCCAGCTCATTTTTACATATGAGAAAACTGAGGCAATCAGGGTTAAGTGACTTGCCCAGGATCACACAGCTACTAAGTGTCTGGGGCCACATTTGAACTTGGGAAAATGAATTTGTCTGACTGCCAGCCCGATGCTCTATTCTCTGTACCACCTAACCATCTATGATTTTATCACTGTATCAAAATCTTGGTAAGGAAACTCCCTCTCTCAATGAAGATAAACAACTATGAGACAGTATAGAGCCCGAGAAAATCAGAAAGGATGGAAAACTCACATAAGATGGAGCTTGGTGGTTTCCTGGACTCTTAGGTCAGTCTCCAAATTGTGTTTCATTGAAATATTTACAACCTCAAATTAACATGTTATCCAATTTATTCACTGACTATTCCACACACACACACACACACACACACCCCTCAAACAATTTGGGGGGCAGAGAAGGGTTATTTTAATTTTCTGAGTTCAGAAGCTTATATATTTAGATTTGGAAGAAATCTTAGAGGCTATCCCCATTTTACAGAGAAGTAAACTGAGGCCCATGTAGGAGAAGTTACTGGCTCAAGATTATACTTAGTATTCCTAATCAATTGCTTTCCTCTCAAGTTGACTGATTATAGAAGGTAAGGGTTACTAACAGATAATGAGGTTTTTCAAACTTGATGAAATTTGAAAGTAATTAGCTGTTGGTTGACCCCACATCCTTGGAGGGATCCTTTAAAAAGAAATACATTAAAAAAAAATACGTTTTTTTAAAGAATAAAAAAGGAAGGAAAGAGCTCAGCTCTGAGTCAAGAAGAGAGACTGTTCTGGATTTGGGAATTGAGGTACTGATTTGGAGAGACCTGGGAAGACAAGATCAGCAAGCTGAGAACAGCGTGAGGGAGAGACTGGGGTGATGTGGATTGCCTCCATCACTCACATTCTCTCCTTTTAGGCCTTGTCTGTGTGTGTGCCAGCTTTTCTTTCAACCCTGGGCCTATTTGTGGGAGAGTGTCCCCCAGACTTATGGAGGGATTGTTTGTTACTGTAGTACAATGGCGTTTCAGTAAAGCCTTTGGATTGAGGTGCTTTCTTTTGCTTTCTTTTAAAGGTAAACAAATATCCTGGTGGAGGCTTGTGAGCTGTAATTTTAGGAGAAGATCACCTTGAACCTGCAGGAGTCACCCCTGGAGAAAAAAGCAACTTGAGGTATTGTTACACACCTTTCATATATGGCACAGTTTATCACCTTGCAGCCAATTTTCTGATGTTCGGATTCTTGGTGCTTATGGAGCGATTAGTTCTCTGATGACAGACATCTAATCAATTATCAGTCCCATACTCGAAACCTTTCCAGGCTTTGTGGGACTTGCCAGTGCTTCTATCCGTTGATGTGACACTGGAAATCCCAGTGTTGGACTAGTGAGCATGGCAGGAGGAGCGCAGAAGAGTTCACTGAAAGACAGTCAGTCAACTTAAGGAGCCTCATTTTCCTTACCTATGCAAGCATTGGCCTGGGGAACAAATGAAATAATTTGTATTATGAAGTTATGAAATGTTTGGTAAACTTTAAAGTGCTCTACAAATGTAAGCTACTATAATAATGATCATATACATGCATGTATACTTAAACATTTATATAATTATATAAGTAATTATAAATATATTGTATATTTATATAAATATATAAAAGTTATATATGGTTATCTTTATTATATATATGTAGTTATCTATATTATATATAAGATAGTAATCAATAATATCTATAGTTATATATATGTTGTTATCTATATTATATGTAAGATATGTAGTTATATGTAATATATGTCATTTTCTATATTATCTATAATATGTATAGTTATATTTAAGATATGTAGTTATGTTTTATATATATAGTTATCTATATTATCTATAATATATAGTTATATATATGTTGTTATCTATATTATATGTAAGATATGTAGTTATATGCAATATGTCATTTTCTATATTATCTATAATATGTATAGTTATATATAAAATATGTAGTTATGTTTTATATAGTTATCTATATTATCTATAATATATAGTTATATATATGTTGTTATCTATATTATATGTAAGATATGTAGTTATATGCAATATATGTCATTTTCTATATTATCTATAATATGTATAGTTATCTATATTATCTATAATATATAGTTATATATATATGTTGTTATCTATATTATATGTAAGATATGTAGTTATATGTAATATATGTCATTTTCTATATTATCTATAATATGTATAGTTATATATAAGATATGTAGTTATGTTTTATATATAGTTATCTATATTATCTATAATATATAGTTATCTATAATATGTGTTATCTATATTATATGTAAGATATGTAGTTATATATACTATATGTCATTTTCTATATTATCTATGATATGTATAGTTATATATATGTAGTTATGTTTTATATATATAGTTATCTATAATATATGTTGTTATCTATATTATATGTAAGATATATAGTTATATATAATGTGTCATTATATTGTATATAATATATAGTTACATATATATTGTTACCTATATTATCTATAAGAGATGTCTTATAGATAATATAGGTAACAATATATATTATATGTAATACATGTATTTATTTAAAATTAATCTATTATTTAGCAAATAAATCTATTTTATATAAGTTTTTGGACAGCTTGTCTCAGAGCCTAGACTTCCTCTCCTCTCATACTCTCCTATAATGAGCTTCAGGCTCATTATCAATGGGGCCTTCAGATTCTCCGAGATGCTCCTCTGGTGTTTTGGGCCCTCATCTTCTCTTTGATCTTCCCTGTGTGGCTGCCTCTTCCCCCCTCCGCATCCTGCAGCGGCTGACTCGGCTTAGACTTATATTCAGGTGAGTTCATGTCCCTTGACCTTGACACCTGAGTCCCCTGTGCTGGGACAAAGCTCCCAGGAGCCATGAGACGCGCGAACTTGGGGGTGCAGCCCCACCTGCCCCGGGTCGGCGGGCTCGGCTTAGCCCGGGCCCCGCTTCCTTCCGCAGGCCGCCGGCTGAGTCAGGGCTGTTGAACGAGCTGCTGGGCTTTGACGCCTTCCGTGACAGAGGGCTCCCGGTCACCCGGCTTCTCCCTTACTTGCGGCTGTCACGGGGCGCACTCCCCGGAGCTCCGCGAGGATCGATATTTTTGTCACATTTTATGTTCACCTGATTTCACCTTCCAGAAATAGTAATGATTGTGACCTTGTGTCTCCTCTTCGGAAACATGCTCTTCGGTGAGTCCCGGGTGGATGATTTGTTCTGTCTGGGGCTCAGACCCCAGACCCGCTGGGATGGCGATCTGTCTGTCCGTCTGTCGGTCTTTCTGTCTGTCTGTCTCTCACCTCTCTCTGCCTGTCTGTGTGTGTGTCTCTCTCTGTCTCTCTGTCTGTCTGTGTGTGTCTCTGTCTCTTTGTGTGTCTCTGTCTCTTCTCTCTCTAACACTGTCTGTCTGTCTCTGTCTCTCTCTTTTTTTCCCTCCCTCTTCCCTCTCTCCCTTCCTTTCTTCCCCTTCCTCCTTCTCTCCCCCTCCCTCTCTCCTCTTCCCTCCCCTTTCTTTTCTCCCCCTTTCTCCTTCCCAGCCTCCCTCTCCCCTTTCCTCTCTCCCTCTCTCCCCTCCCTCCTCCTCCTCTCTGCCCCTCCCTCCTCCTCTCCCACTCAGTCTCCAGCAATAAGATATTGACCACTCCCTCAGTCAATGAGCATTTATTAAGAGCTTAGTACTACATGGCAGGCAATGTGCCAAGTGCTGGGGATACAAAGAGAAAAAAAAAAACTTAGTGTCTGCCTTCAAAGAGCGCACATTCTGACAACATAAAAACAACAACAACTGTGCAAGTGGGAGGTAATTAGGCTGGTCATGGATGTGCTGTGGAGACATTTGGGATCTGGGTGATAATGAGCACTGGGAATGGGATCAGCTTTGATGTGCAGGCACAGTTCAAAGTGTTTTTATTTCTCAATGTCTTTATTTCCTTTCTTTTCACACTTGAAAGCCACTCATCTGCTCTCTAGAGCAGTCAAAAATTAAATGCAGAAAATTAGAAATATAAAGAGCATCTTTTTCAGATAATAATGCAATAAAAATTACATTCAATAAAGAACTGTGGAAATATGTTAAAATTAATTGGCAACTAAATAGTCACAAGGAACAAGTGGGTAAAAATTACAGAAACAATAAATAATTACTTTAAAAAGATTGATGAGACATGCCAAAATTTATGGAATACAAAAAAATTATGTTATTCGGTGCTGACCTTCATAAAATAGAAAAAGAGCAGATCAATGAATTGGGCATGCAACTAAAAAATTAGGAAAACAAAAACTAAAAATGCCCAATTAAACAACAAAATGGAAATCTTGAAAATCACAGGAGAGATTAATGAAATTGAAATTAATGTAGTAAAATTTATTTGACAAAGGCCTCGTTCTCATCAAATTTATAAGAATATGAGTCTTTCCTCAATTGATAAATGATTAAAGGATATGAACAGGCAGTTTTCAGAGCAAGAAATCAAAACCAGCCATAGGAAGAAATGCTCTAAATCACTATTGGGTAGACAAATATAAATTAAAACAACACTGAGGTATCATTTTTCACTTACCAGATAGGATAATATGACCAAAAAAAAATATACAGGTATTGTAGCAAATGTGGAAAAATTGGGGAACTAATTCACTGTTGGTGAAGTTATGTACTGATCTAACTTCTGGTGAGCAATTTGGAACTATGCCCAAAGGACTATCAAACTGTGCAAACCCCATGACCCAGTAATACTCCAAAGAGATATTTTTAAAAAGGGGGAAAGGATCTATATGTACATAAATATTTAGAGCAACTCTTCTTGGTGGCAAAGAATTGAAAATTGTGGGAACGTCTTTCCAATTTGGAGAATAAATGAACAAGTTTTGTTATATGATTGTGATAAAATAATATCATGTTATAAGAAATTACGAACAGGATGGTTTCAGAAAAATCTAGGAAGACATGTAGGAACCGATGCAAAGTGAAGTGAGCAGAACCAGAGAACATTGAACCCAGTAATAGCAATTGTGTGATGATCAGCTGTGAATGACTTAGCTAGTCCTGATATACAATGATCACAAGATAGTTCTACAGGATTCATGATGAAAAATTCTATCTGCTTCTAGTAAAAGAAGTGGTGGATTCTGAATACATATTGAAGCATATGTTTTCACTTTATTTTTCTTGTTTTTTATTTGTATTTTCTTTTGCACCATAGCTAATATGGGAATATATTTTGCATAATTGTATATGTAAATCCTCATCAAATTGTTTTCTCAAAGAGAGAGGAGAGTGGGGAAAAGATGGAAAGAATTTGGAACTCAAAAATTTTAAAAAACGATTGTTAAAAATAATTTTTACATGTAATTGAAAAAATGTGAACATTTCCCCAAAAATGAATTAACTAATAATCTTCTAATTCTCAACTCTAATGGTTTCATCTCAGTTTTCATCTTTCTTATCCTCTCTGCTACATTAAAACAATTGACCCCTGAAATGCTTTCTCCTCTCAGGGTTTTTGTGACAGTTTTCTCTCTTCGTTTTTTCCCTACTCATCTGAGTATTCCTTTTTAAATCTCCATTGCTGGCTCATGTCATAGTCACTGTACCCAAGTCTTATCAATGGCTATTTTTTTTCTTTGTGAGCTCTCTTATTTTATGACTTCATTAAATTTCATGGGTTCAATTATCATTTTGTTGCAGATTATAGCTATATATCTATATATCAGTTCTATATATCCAGGTCTGGTCTCTTTCCTGACTTACTTGAATTACCTTTTGGACATTTTCAACCAAATTTGATTTTGTATTTTGTTAAATGCTAATTTAAGCATATCAACCTTGATGTTCTTTTGCAAGAAGTTTGGTAGTGAGAAGACTGGTAGGCATCTCAAACTCAACATGTCTAAAATAGGAATCATTATCTTCTCCCTTCCAAACCTACTTCTTTTTCAAATTTCCCTATTGAAGACATTACTGTCCTTCCAGTTACCCAAATCTGTGATCCTGATACTCTGTCCCTTACCTAACCAGCAGTCTTTGACTACCTTGTCATTTCTGTTTCTATGATATCTCTTTCATGGATCTACTACCATGGCCATCACTGTCATTCATGTCTTGATCACCTGTAACATGGACATTTCAATAATCGAATTGGTCTCACTGTTTTAAGCTTCCTTTGATTCTGATCCATCTTCCACATGGCTTCCAAAAGGGTTTTTCTAAGGAGAAGATCTGACAAGATCAGCTTTCTTCTTCATTAAACTCCACTGATTTCCTGATTATTTCTAAGATTAAATATAAACTCCTCTGTTTGGCAATTAAAGTTCTTTATCACTTGAGTTCTTCCTACCCCTCTAGCTATTACTTCCCTTCATATACTCTCTAATCTAATCATACTAGTCTATTTGCTCTTTCTCGCTTACAGGGCTTCATTTCCCACCTCTAGACTTTTGTTTAGAGGTATCCTGATACCTGAAATTCTCTCTCTCATCTCCTCTTGGAATTCTCAGCTTCTTTCAGGATTCACCTCAAATCCTATGTTCTTCAAGAAGTTTTTCTTAGTCGAATCATTCGTTAATTCCTTCCCATTCAAAATTAACTTGTGTCTACTTTGTATGTATTTTGTATATATGTATACATGCATGGGTTGTCTCTCTGGATAAAATGTGACCTCCCTGAGAACTGAGACTATTTGAAAGTTTTCTTTGTATCTTTAGGGTCTGGTCTTTAATAAATGCTTGTTGATGGACTGAAGGAAGCTGAGACCAGTGGGGTGGACAGGAAGAAGGGATTCTAGCCTCCTAATTTTTATTGTGTGGGGTTTTGTAGCTCTCTGAAGGCTAGTGGGATGTGAGACAGTAGATTCTGGAGAACTCGGCTAGTCTCATTTGTCCCTGGGCTTTGGAGAGAGACTGAAAGAGGGGAATATCCATAATAACAAAAATTACTCCTAGGTTCTGCTATTATCAGGGGCTTAGAAAAATCTTTGTGCAAACTCCTAGACATTTTTCTAGGGATGATGGAATGCAGAAAGAGACAGTACTCTGGCCTATAGATTCTAGGGAGCTACGGCATTTATTTTTATTTTAGAATTGTAAGTTAGACCATTATAAATGGTAACTAAAAGTTATCTGTTATTTAAAATAAATTCCTTTTTTGCATCAAGATTCAGTCTCTGATGGATGAATGCTCAGGTCATCTCCCTTGTTAATTATTAATGGAATTCTCTCCTCTGTAAAACCTTTCCAAGTCTATTCATCCCAGACAAAGTTCAGCTAAGGAAACGATTTTCGACAGCTTATTGCTTTCAGAAATAAGAACTGGACAATGCTGGTTGATGAAAACTTCTGCTTCTGAAACTTGGACTTTTTAGTTTTGCAACGTTTTGCATAAATGACAGATTTTGATGACTGTGAACTGGCAACTTATTCCTGGTGGTTCTTTAACAAAGACAGTTTTTCTTTGGACCTTGGGAGAGAGGATTGGGATTAGCTGAAGGGCAGGAGAGTCTCTTGGTTTAGGATGGATGAGTGAAAGAATCCTGGAATAGGCCGGTAAGAACGTAGCCTGCATTACAGAGGATTGGGGAAAGGGATTTAGAATTGAGAAGGAACAGAAATGGGAATGCTTGTAAGTCAACAAGAATGATTCAGAATTCTGTGCTAGGTACTGTATTGTTCAGTACAAAGGGAGGTGAAAACCCATCCCAGGTCCATGGGCCTGCTGTTCCATTCCATAATGCATACTTGGGACTTTGGGATGATGACTTTCCACCTTTAGAATGGGGCTACAAACTCCATGTTTTTAAACCTTGGATTTGGTTGTACTGGAATCTCTGCTTTGACTTGGTTTACTGAATACTTATGGATCATGTTCTCGCTTCTCTTGACTTTTTCTCTACTAGGTTCTTTCTCTCTCCCTGTGTCTAAGGGAATGGTGAGGGAAAGCACATCTTTCTCCCTAAGAGGAAGGAGATTCAGTCAGTCAGTCAATAAACATTTATTAAGCACCTATTAAATGTCAGACACTGCTAAACACTAGGGATACAAAAAGAGGCAAAAGAGTTCCCATCTTTGAGGAGCTCGCAGTCTAGTGAGGGGAAAACAGATGTGTCCAAATAAATGGGATAAATGGAAAATAATTAAGAGAGATAAGACACTAGAATTCAGAGGAGTTAGGAAAGACTTCTTGTACAAGACAGGATTTTTAATTGGGACTTAAGAGATCCAGGGAAGTTAGTAGGGTGAGATGAGGTGGAAGAATGTAGAGTAAAAATTCCCAGAGCCAAAAGATTGTGTATTAACTGAGGAGTAGCAGGGAAGCTGGTGTCCTGGATTGAAGAGCATTTGGAGGGCACTAATGTGTATGAAGACTGGAAAATTAAGAGGGGACTAGGTTATTAAGGGCTTTGAATAACAGACAAACAATTTTATACTTGAAAGAAGTAGTCTGGGAGAACATGGTCTGATTTAAGTAAAAATATTTATGTCCTTCTTGGATGTCACATGTATAATTCTGTCAAGGTTGAAGAACATCAGCAGGAAATAAGGCTCTTGAATAGTGATTTTGAATAGATGATGGATTTCAATTGGGGTTTCCTTGGGAAAGATACTGGAGTGGCTTTCCATTTCCTTCTCCAGCTCAATTTACAGATGAGGAAACTGAGGCAAACAGAGTTAAGTGACCTCTATAGGATCACATAGCTAATAAGTGTCTGAGGCCAGATCTAAACTCAGGAAGATGAGTTTTCCTGACTCCAGGCCCAGTGCTCTATTCACTTTACTCCATTAGCTGCCCCACATATTAGTATTATCTATATTTTATTGTATTTTAAATTTATTATTATAATATAGTATTATTATTATTAAATTATTTTAGATTTTGGTTAAATATCTCCCAATTATATTTTAATCTAATTCCAGTAGCACTGGGGAGTAGTGTTGTGGGCAGCATGTGGGCTATTAAGGCTGAGGGTCTGATGCTTCTTTTATAATATAGTTTGACACCTCTGACTATTAATTATGTGACTAATATCATGTATTGTCTCTCTCCCCTACTAGGCGACTCTTTAAGACTTATAAATTTTAGAGCCCATATTAAACTGAATTGGTAAAGATTAGCTCCTCGGGGAGGGGGGGGGGGAAGGGGGGGGGGTGGTTCCTAAATGGATGATGTAATAGGACCATTAAACAAATCCCAATTCCCCGTTCCTTTCCATTACAAAGTGGACGTCTGTGTGCGTCAAGCAAGGGTTTGGCTCGAATGACCTCCAGATTCTAAGATTCTCTGAGTGTACACATTGCTATGACGCTTATGATCATTTTAAAATTTAGGTCTGCAACGACAGCTCTGTAGGTGGTGGTTATTTTCTCCTGGGTTCTTTTGCCTACAATTCGAGTTAACGGTTACCCAGGGAACGACAGCGCCTTGGGGTACCAGGCAAGGTACTGGGGAGATGCAAAGATAATTAAGACACTACTTTAATGGTTCTTACAGTGCAGGCTCTCCCTAATGTGTGAGGGCCCTCGTGTCTCTCATCTGGACTAGGACAAAAGCCTCCTCATTAGTCTGCCTGCCTAAAGTCAGTGTCTCCTCTCATTAATGCATCTGGGACAGGGGGGCCATATTTCTAAGGCTCAGCTCGGACCAAACTCAGCCCTGTTGAAGAAGCTCTAGTCGCTTCCTAGCATCTCCAGGATCCAGAACAACTTCTGTATAGCATTTAAAGTCCTTCACAATTAGGAGCCACCCCATCCTTCCAGACTTATTATACGTCATTTATTTCTCTTTCACACATTCTATGGCCTGGCCTTATTCGCCTCCTGAATTGTTCTTCCCAGACAACCTTCATGCCTCTGAACAAATTCACATATGTGTATGTATATATACACAGACCATATGCATATATCTCTTATCTATCCATTTACTTGGATGTGTGCATGTTGTTTTCCACGATAGAATGCAAGCTTCTTGAGGGCAGGGTCTGTTTCATTGTTTTCCTATCTCCACTGTTGAGCACATTGTTTAATAAGCAAACACTGTGGATTGATTATTTACTCATATGGATAAGTTTCAGCGCTTTTAGCACAATTCCTGTCAACTATGACTTTTAAACATTTATATCTTTATTACAATTTTACTTTTAAATATAGATATAATGTTCTTCATAAAATTATTTAAAGGTATTAATAGATATACTCTTTAATATTTATATAAACATAATTCTTGAATAGCATTTGTATCATTCTATTTCTGAGGATTAATAAGGTATAACACATTCAAATTGTGATTTAGAGATTTTAAAAATAATTATGAATGTCCGGGTATAATATCGTGTCTGCTTGGCTAAATTTCAACTGCTTTCAATCCTTATTTAATTCAACCTTGATTTTTTCCTGCCAAGGTAAGTAGAAGCTAACCTTGGGCTTACACTGAATATTTACTTATCGTCCACGGTCTTCTAGATTTCTGGTCCATTTCTAGCTTCTCTTACTACTTGGTATTTTGCTGTTTCTGCCCTTTGAAGCACCTTGGAATGAAATCCTCTCATTACCTGCTTAATTCTACCAAGTTTTCTTAGGACATTGTCTGTGTCTACCCAGATTAACTATTAAACAGTTAAAGATAAATTTGACTCAGGTTCAGCATGTCTTTCTTGAGCCAGGACAAATACTAGTCATGTGTAGAGATAAAGGGCTGAACCAGAGACTCCTGACCCAAGAGGGGTGGGCAGCAATGGTGTGACTATTAGTGAGAAGTAGAATTCCTCAGTCTGACCTTAGGAATCACACTCCCTAATTAAGTAAAAAGCTAAGAAAAAAAATAGAGTCTCTTAATTTTTGCTTAATTAATAATAATGGTCTTTTAGTGAGGAAGAGCATTGGGTAAGGTGTCAAAAGCATCCCTGCAGTTTGCATATTGACAGTTTTAAAGTGTAATGTTATCTGCATTTTATTGTATTTTGATTGTCTTTGTTAAATTTTCCTAGTTACACATGCATCTGGCTCAGGCCCTGCTTGGAGTGGTGGGCTTTGACATCACCATTGTATATAGTAATTTTTGATTCTGCATTAAATAACTGAGCTTTCTTTGAGTCTCAACTTCTTTGTTTGTAAAAGGACTGGATTAAAGCATGAAAGTATGTATGGAAATATGAAAGAATAAAGTATGAAAATCTGATTTGCTGTGTAAAAAGCATCTGAGAAGATTCATCGGTCAGGGTAGCAGTTGAAATCAGAAAATGCAATATATAACAATACCAAAATAGAAAAATTGAATTATAAAATTGAATAGTCAACCTGCCCATGCTTAGCATTTGTTCAATTTAGCCATGTTTTCAGAAATGCTTGTTTTGCATTATTTTTAACTTTATTTATAGTATGATGGTGTATAAAAAATATTATTGCAGCCATCTTGCTTTTGTAACAAAGCATATCAAAAGAGCATTTGTAAAATATTGCAATTTATGTGTCTGTAATTAAGCAAATAGTTTCTTCTGAAAAAATAATAAACAGATAAAGAGTATTTTGTTTACAAGAAAAAAATTTTTTTAAAAAAAGAATTGGACTGAACCTGATGATTTCTAGCCTTGGAGATTTTCCAGGGTTTAGTTAGTGAATTATTTAAAAGCTTTTAACCTTTAAGAGAGTGAATTACAGTTAACACTGCATCTAGTTGTGTCAATTCTGGAAATGTAAAAGACCAGTGATTTCAGGTCTTAGTGGAATATTGAGACAAACTTAGTCTTTCTCCTTTGCTTTTTTCCTTCTGTTGAAACCAGAACAATGGGGAGAACCTTTAGATCACCCTGGTCAGGTGTGTATCTCACCCTTTGATTCCTACCTATTAAAAGGAGAAATGTCCTCTCTTTCAAGATCTTTAAAACTCAGAGCTGTTGTAAAGGAATTAGAGAAAGGTATACACTGTGCTGGGTAGAGTGATGGAAAAAGGCAGACCCCAGGTGCCCAGGATCAGAATGTGTGGAGCGATTGCCATCTGCAGTGGGGGACAGAGGACCCCCAAGACTGAGTTCTTTTTATTCCAAGTACCAAAGCAAGTGGCTAGAGTAGCTTATCTTCCTGACTAGTTTGCAGAGGCCATATGTTACATACTAGTAGTGTCAAAGTCAAATAGGAATGCAGGCCACTAATCTATATCCAGGTTGTATATTGACTTAGCTTTAATGTGTAATGTTATCTATGTTTTATTGTATTTTTGTTTGCTTTGTTAAATATTTCCCAGTTATATCTCATCTAGCTTGGGTTTCTCTTGGAGTGGTGGGCTGTGTTTTTGACACCATCATTATGTGTACTGAAAACTTGAAGTTTCCCTGGAGTTGCTTGGCTCTAGTACAGTGCAGTATTTGGTACCTATTAGGCTATTAAAAAGTTTTTGTTGACATTAATTAAATTTAAAAAATACTTATTAAACATTGTATGCCAGCCACTGGGCTAAACCTAGGAATACAGAGGCAAAAGGAAATATCCTTGACCTTAAAGAGCTTATTTTCTTTTTTTTAATTATAGCTTTTTATTTTCAAAATATAAATCTGGATAATTTTTGACATTCACCCCTATAAAACCCTGTTTTTATAGGAAAAAATTAATTCCCCTTCCTTCTCTCCCCCTTCCCCAGTTGCCAAGTGATCCAATATATGTTAAACATGTGCAATTCCTCTCTTTCTATTTCCACAAATAGGTTGCACAAGAAAACTCAGATCCAAAAGGAAAAAAAAAAAGAGAAAGAAAACAAAATGCAAGCAAACAACAACAAAAAGAGTGAAAATATTATCTTGTGATCCACATTCAGTTCCCACAGTCCTCTTTCTGGGTACAGATCATCTGGCTTTCTTCATCATATTGAACTATATTGAACTATTGGAACTGGTCAGAATCACGAAAAAGTTTATTTTCTACTAAAGACTACATTCAGTCAACCAGTATTTGTTGTTGTTATTTAGTCATCTTTCAATCATGTTTGCTTCTTTGTGACCCCCTTTGGGATTTTCTTGGCAAAGATATGGAGAGGTTTGCTGTTTCCCTCTCCAATTCATTTTACAGATGGGGAAACTGAGGCAAACTTTCCAGGGTTAAGTGACTTGCACAGAGTCACATAACTAGTAAGTGTCTGAATCTGGATTTGAATTCAGTTCCTTTTGATTACCCTGATGAGAACCCACTCTAGGCAAGGCACCCAAGTAATTAGGTACTTCTTGGTCAATTGATTATCTTACAGGGAATAGGTTGTTGCTGAATGTTGCAAGGGAGTGACCTGGTCATGGTTATTGGAGAAAGGAGACACTGGAAGTAGGAAGGCTCATGAGGAGACTATGATGGACCAGATAAACAGTAATAAGGATCAAAATTAGAGTTGTGGTCATGTGAATGAAGAGACAGGCTGTGGAAGTAGCAGCAGTTCAGATATGGGGGTGAGGGAAAGGAAGGAGTTAAAAAAAAACTGGAAATTTGAACCCTGAATGACTGGGAGGATGGTGATGCCTTCAATAGAAATAAAGCCACTGGGGCAGCTAGGTGGCTCAGTGGATAGAACCCCACCTCTGAAGTCAGGAGGACCTGAGTTCACATCTGACCTCAGATACTTAACACTTTCTGGCTGTGTGACCCTGGGCAAGTCACTTAACTCCAATTGCCTCAGTAAAAAAAAAAAATTAAAAAGTCATTTTGAGAAGGGATAGTGTAGAGACCTTTAATGATGAATTTAATTGTGGATATATTGAGAGTGAGAAACATAGCCATCTAGGCAGTTGGATTGAAAATCAGGGGAGTGATTAATGCTGTAAACAAGAATTTAGGAATCATCTGTTTTAGATATGATTATTAAAGGTAAGGTCAAAATTGATTCAAGGAGGGCTTCATAGAGAAGGAGACACTTGAGATGACTAGAGGCAGCCTACAGAGAAAACCTTTGCAAGATTTCAAGGATAGTCCAGAGAATATTTAGGGATGAGAGTGTAGAAAAAGAAGAGCAGGTGTCCTCAAGAGACCCTACATTTAGTGGATGGGAGATAGATGATGATCCAGCAAAAGGATGGTTAAATAGATAGGAGAGATTGATGCTAGGGGAACCAGTGGAGGAGTGGGTATTTAGGAAGTGAGGTGGGGGGTGGGATGATTTGCAGTATTTAAAGCTCCACAAAGGTCAAGGAGGAGAAAAGACCACAGGATTTAGCAATGAAGAAGTTGCTGGTAACCTTGGCGACAGTTTCAGTACAGTGCTGAGGGCTTGAGAAGTAAGTGGGTGGTGAGGAGGGGAGGAAACAAACGCAAATGATTCTTTTTAGAAATGCAGTAGTGGATGGAGACAGGGAGCAACAGTTTGAGGGGATGGGAGGGTCCAGTAGGAAAGTTTTTAATTTTTTTGCTTAGGAGAAAGAGAGGGAGGGAAGGAAGAAGGAGAGAGAGAGGAAGGGAGAGAGACAGAGACAGAGAAAGAGAGAGAGAGAGAGAGAAAGAAAATAAAGTGTGTGTGTGAGAGAGACAGAGACAGAGAGAGAGAGAAAGAGAGAGAGAATAAATGTGTGTGTGTGAGAGAGAGACACACACACAGAGACAGAGAGAGAGAGACAGAGACAGAGACAGAGACAGAGACAGAGAGAGAGAGAGAGAGAGAGACAGAGAGAGAGAGAGAGAGAGAGAGAGAGAGAGAGAGAGAGGAAGGGAGGGAAAGACAGAAAGAGAGAGAGAGGAAATGATCAATTAGACAAGGTTCCAGAGGATACTAAAGGAGATGGAATCAATAGCATAAGTAGAAGTTTCAGCCTTAGGAAAGAAAGGGTTATTTCTTCTTGCAAGACTGGAGAAGAGGAGAGGAGGGTGGATGAAGGTGTATAAAGTGGTTTTGAGGTGTGGAAGCAGGAGTAATGAAGGAGGTGATGAGAGCTAACCTCATTTTCTCCCTGCAAATTAGGAAGTGAACTTTAGATAGAGAACTTTATGAACTTAGAGTTTAGATTAAAACATATTTTATTTCTTGCTTTTTTTTTGAATATGGCTAATGCAGAAATATATTTTGCATGACTTCATATGTTCAATGGCTATTGTATTTCTTGCCCTGTCAATGGATGGGGAGAGAAATTTTGTAACTGAAAATAAAATTGAAAAGTAAAAATAAAATTAGGAGATGAGGTAATCTATTGATAAAGTTACCCAATTGACATGGATTTATTAAGTACTAAGGTACCAAATTGTGTGCTAAGTTCATGGGTTACAAAAAACAGCAAAAATAATCTTTGTTCTCAAGGACCTCACAGTCTAATAGTTGGGATGGTGTTGTGAGTTTAAAAAGAGAAGAAAAGATAGAAGATGCATTATGGGAAGAGTTAGAGAGAAAGTCAATTGGTGAAGAATGAAGTAGGGAAAGCCCAGTTTGTGATGGACGCAGTCCTCATGTTTAGGTCACGTCCACCAAAGGCATTCCACAGCCTGGGGGAATACCTGGGAAGGTTGGCAATGGGTAAGTAAAGGCAAGGTTGAGAACTTGAGAGTCCTCAAGTATGGGATAGGAATAATGCAAGAATAAAGGATCAATGGATGCAAGGGTGGAGACCTACATATGATTGAACTGATCAACTATTGGGTCAATATTGGGGTGATGGGAATGGATTATCAGGTAGAGATGATGAGAGTAGAGATCATGGTTCTGATGAAGAATTATAGATTTAATCCTGGAAGGAAAGAACCTCAGAGATAATCAAGATCAACCCTCTCATTCTACAGAAGGGAAAACTGGGGCTCTCAAAAAAGAAATGATTCCTTCAGGTTCATAGTAGAAATAGTATGAAGGAGGATTTCAACTCAGGCTTCCTGATTCCAAATCCAATATTCTATTGCACTGCTTATCATAGGACAAATTTGGGATGAATAAGGCAAAGATAGTAAAAGAAGAGAAAATTGTGATTAGAATGGGGGCCACAGGTTATGGGGCTGGTCAAGTTGTGGGGTGATGAAGTAGGAGATATGAATGGTGTGATTGATGTCGAGTGACAGTGAATGGCTGATGATGAGTGATGTGGGATAGGTCATGGGAATTGAAAAAGCTGATGAATTAGGAAAATGTTCAGATGACATCAATGCTGGGATGAAGAAGACTGAGCCAATCATTGAACTCCTGGAAAAATGAGGGAGCTTAAAATGTTTGTTGAACCGATATAATTATATTTCTTTTTTATTCTCATAGTTCCTAGCTCAAACGCTAAGTATACAGTTATTATTCAATGAATTCTTGTCAAATGACTGAAAAGAGGGAGCCATAGATGAACCTCCATTTTGAAAGACAATATCTCAAATGGCTTATGTGTATTTATCCCAGGGTGGACAGTGTAGTTAAGGGAAAAATACTGGACTGGGCACTAAGAGGCTTGGGGTCTATTTCAGATTCTCCAGGAAACCATTGTGAGGTTTCAAGTAAGTAACTTCCTCTTTCTCTTGGGTACTCAGTTTTTTCACATGTAAAATGAGTGGGAGATGGTTTCTAAGTTCCTTTCCAACTAAATGTTTTGATTCTGTAATTCTAATGAGCCAGTAGCTACATAATATTTCAATTTCCCCTCATAATTTCCATTTTTTTCCCACTAGGACTTCAAAATTCCAATTCAAAAGAGAAATAAGACTGTCTTTTGTCCTTGACTTAATATTTCAATAGAGCAATTAAATAATAATTTCTGAGCTGGAAAAAATATTAGACTTGGATTCTAGAAGTCTTAGAGTTGTCTCTTGCTTCTCACACTTATAAATTGCCTCTAACCCACGACCTAGCATTTTCAACTCTTTGAGAGTCAATGTCCTCATCTTTAAAAGGAAGATGAAAGTGGGTTGGTGGCCCAAACTTGTAATTTCCAGTACTGGAGTGGCTGAAGTGGCTGGATCTTTGTTGTTCGTTCTTTGTTTTTGAAGAGGATCATGGTATCAGGAAGGTGATTTGGGTTTAAATGAGAAAAAACTGGGCAAAGTCACCAGCCTCATTTTCTCCTCTAGAGCCAGCAGGGCCCAGGGGCGAGATATAGATCAAGATGACTGGAGATGGCCCTTGGGGCTGGATCATTTGATTTCTGGAGATCTGAGCTCCATTAGGGTACCTGAATTAAGATCAATAAGGTGAGTCTCTAAAAGAGGGAAGGCCATCAGGTTGCCGCAGGAGGGGTGAACAAAACAGGTGAGATGGGATTAGGCCTGTGAAAGGCCACAATATTTCCAGTCTGGGTGAGATAGGGAGACCCAGCCTCATAAAACAAATAAAAAAGGGAAGGAGGGCTCGGATTACTCAGAGTGCCTAGTTCACAGGGTGTGTGTGAGGAACTACAATGACATAATTATACAGAACGCTTTGTGAACTTTCTTTCAAATGCTTTGTAAATAGTAATTATTATTTTTTTATATTTTAAAATTACCAACAGACATCAACAAACATGAACATTTCCATAGATAAAGGATGAAAGAGGAGACATATCATGACTCTATATTGTACACAGTTCATTTTATTAAAATGATATGAGTTTAACACAATAGCACCCACATTGCTCTACCAGGCAGGTTAAATCTCTTGCATTGCAAAGCCTTTTGGGTGGGAACCTCAGACTTTCTAAGCTGGTTAAGTATAGGAAGGCAACTTTTGTCAGAAGGTTGGTGGCCACTGGATGATTTGTTTTGACAACAGCAGCTCAGAAAGCCTCAGTTCCTAAAATAAAATAAAAGTAAGGAAAGAGCTTTTCCATCATCATCATTAATCTTCACCATATCCAGAGAGGTCAGCAACAGACAGATTGTTCTCTCCATTCCTGGGGATCCCAGTCTCAAGGATCTCCTTTCTTCATTTCAAACCTGGTCTTAGATACCAACTATTTGAGACATGTCATCAAACCCCTGTTTGCAGAGTCGAACAGTTGGTGTCTAAGCCCAGGTTTGAACTCAATTCCTGATGACCCTTGGATACTCCAACCCTTGTGTAGTAGGTGCTATTATTAATCCCATTTTACAGATAGGAAACTGAGGCAGAATGAGGATAAATGACTTGCTCAGGATTACACTCAGTTCTTCCTGAATCCAGGTCCTGCACTCTATCCGCCTCAAATGAGCTGGAGGAGGAAATGGCAAACCACTTCCAGTATATTTACCAAGAAAACCCCAAATGGGGGCTGAAAATGACTCCTTAGAGTCCAGGGGTCCTCAAACTTTTTAAATAGGGGGCCAGTTCATTGTCCCTCAGACTGTTGGAGGGCCGGACTATAGTTAAAAACAAACTTTGTTTTGTGGGCCTTTAAATAAAGAAACTTCATAACCCTGGGTGAGGGGGATAAACGGCCTCAGCTGCTGCATCTGGCCCGTGGCCGTAGTTTGAGGACCCCTGCTTTTACACCATTATAGAAATTTATTATAGTCCCCCAACACAGGCCTGACTGTAAATTATTTTATACACCCTTATTCAATAAACTTCAACACCTCCTGCGTGAGCACATGGATAGAGTCCAGGATCCTTAACAGTAATGAGAATGAGAGCGAATTGGCGTTCTGCAGCCCTGCTATTAACTGCTAAATTCTTGTGGAGCGATCCAGTCCTGGCCCGTGTATCAAACGGCTCGCGTCACAAAGCGAGACATCTAGGAGGACTTTAAAAAAAGAAAGTGAGCTGCCCTGAGATGGGAAGGACTTGTTCTCAGGTGCCCTGGTATTTCTCTGATGAAATGCTCTGAACCTGTACACACAGGCAGCCTCTGAAACACACTGAGTCAGTGGGAGATGGAGAAACTCGTTTGGTGACTCCATAGAGAGAGATAGGCAATTAATTGTGCAATGGGACTGACAAGGGGAAGTGAGTTAATGACTGGGACTTTTGCTTCAGCCTGCGATGTGTCATTAATGTCGGCTCAAAAATCAGTCCTAGAGGGAAGAAAAAAATCTTTGTTCCTCCTAAGTGTGAATGTGTATGTGTGTGTTGGTGGGGTGGGAGGTGTGTGTGTGTGTGTGTGTGTGTGTGTGTGTGTGTGTGTGTTTGTGTGAGAAAGAGAAGAGAGAGAAAAGAGAGAGAGTGAGACAGAGAAAGAAGAAACAGAGAGAGACAGAGAAAAAGGAGAGAAAGAGAGAGAGAAAGAGAGACTGAGATACACAGAGAGAGAAAAGAGAGAGACAAAGAAAGAGGAAACAGAGATAGAGAGAAACAGAGAGACAGAGACAGAGAGAAAAGAGACAAAGAGAGAGAGAGACAGAGAAAGAAGAAACAGAGAGACACACAGAGAGAGACAGACATAGAGTCAGAGAGACAGAGAGAGAAAGAGAAACAGAGAGGAGAGAGGCAGAGAGAGAGAGACAGAGAGAGAGATAGAGAGACAGAGACAGAAACAGAAAGAGAGAGACAGTGACAGAGAGAGACAGAGACAGAGATAGAGAGAGAGAGATTTCAAAACTAAACAGTAAGGAAAGAAGACTGTACTGGGAAAGGGAGACTGTGGGGAAGATGCCCACGTTGGCTGGCAGGTTAGCAGGGCTCCAGCAAGGCTGTGATCCGATCCCAGTGCCAGCCAGCTCGGATCCTGGCCCACAGGGCCTGGCCCACAGGGCCTGGCCCACAGCCTGCTCCAATGACTCTTTGGTTTCCGATTCCCCAAACCTGGCTCTTGCCAGTTACCTCACATCCCCTCCAATAGGTCCTTCTCTGGGTCCCCCTGGGGCCCTGGGGAGGTGCTTTTACCGGCGGGTAGCCGTGTGGGCTCCTGTCAAGGCCCGTCCTTATCTCTGGCTCCCGCACCCCCACTGCCCAGGACACACCCTCTGTTACCAGGCCTGGAATTGCCCTCGGAGAGGCTTCCCACTGCGGTGGATTTTGTTTCCTCTGGTGACTCACGCCTGATGCTCTCTGCCTCCCTGCTTCTGAGAATCTCCTGGTTCTGAGGTCGTACGGGGTCTGGGCTGGGCACCAGGAAGCTGTTTTTGTTTTGACTTTGAATCCCTAGCACCTAGCCCAGCATCTTGTGGCCGTAGGTGCTCAGTAAATGTGCTTTGGGTTGAATTAAGTTAGACTAACCTTCAACTTGAGCCAGCCAGGTGGTATCTCGGGTAGAGCTCCAGGCTTAAAGTCCAGAAGGCTCCTTTTTCTGAGACACTTAGTTATGTCACCCTGGACAAGTCACTTAACTCTGCCTCAGTTTCCTCATCTGTAAAATGGGCTGGAGAAGGAAATGGCCAACCCCCCAGTAACTTTGTCAAGAAAACCTCAGTGGGGTCATAAAGAGTTAGTAAGACCCTGGTGAAAAATGATGTGAATTTGGGTGGAAACCCGATGATCCTGAGGTACCAACCCTTGGCTGATCATTTCTCAGCACTGCACTTGATGGGAACTTCTTGGGAATCTAATCAAAGAAGGAAAAAAAACATTTATCAGTCCCTAATATGTTCCAGGGACTTTGCTAAGCACTTTACAAATATTCTTTTATAAGATCATAGAATCATAGATTTAATGATAAAAGGCATATTAGGTCATCTCCCCTCCCCCATTTTACAGATGGGCAAACTGACATGTATAAGACCTTTACCAGGTCATTTGAAAAAATAAGGAAGGAAGGAAGGAAGGAAAGGAGAAATAGGAGCATAGATTTAGAGATAAAAGGCATATTAGGGACCTTCTGGTTATCGTCTCTCTTCCATTTTATAGATGGGGAAACTGACATGTATAAGACTTCCATCAGGTCACACTTGAAAAAAACAAGGAAAATACCCAACAGGTCATAAAAGAAAAGATGCTCAGTTGCTAGCATTCCCCCCCTCTCAAGCTGCTTTAAATCGGCTGTGGACATTTTTATCGAATTTTCTATGTACGAGTTGTTTTCCTTTAGGAGAGTATGAGCTTCCAGAGGGAGGGACTGTTTGTGTTTGTCTTTAAATTCCCAGTATGCAATAAGAGCTTTGCATACCATGGGTATTGAATAAATGTTTGCTGAATGAATGAATGGATTCCAAAGTCTCCACCCCCTAGAGCTTTCTCCCTATGTGGCAAGATTCCATCCTTGTTCCTGCCTTTCTCCCTAAGGACTGGGTTATCGGAACACTGAGGACCATAGGCTTGGGACCCCTGGCCCTACTAACTTCTGATGGGGACAGGGACCAAACTCTTGGCAGTTCGGCTGGATTCTATTTGGGGGAGTCTCGATTATTCATCTCTTTATGGTCTGTTTGTCTCTACCCAGAGGTTTTGTTGAGGAATTTGAATTTGTCTTGCTATTGAATGGTATTTATGAGAATTTATCTGCTAGCAACCAAAACTCTTTACACATTTGGACACATTTAACATTTAAACACATTTATGATAACATAGGTGGACATAATGGGATTTGGACTCGAGTCATGTAGAAAGGTATAACAGAATATTGATGGCGAAGTCCCTATAATGAGATAGAATTGGGGCTCCTCAGATTTTGTTCCCTCTCTCTCACATCTCTTGGTTGTTGTTAGTCTTACACCATGACCTGATAGCTAATGTCTCAGTGATCGCTGCTCCCAGATGCCTTTGTTTCAGCGGCAGGAATATGATTTTTCTTTCTCTTCTCAGTCACACCTATTCTTTACCAATCAATGTCAGAGGTCTGCACATTCTCCAAAGTGTTGTCAACCCACAGCATCTTGGGAAATGTGGTCTTCTTTTTCTTATCACTGTATACATCCTTCTTCTTGGAAAAGGATGTATACAGTGATAAGAAGAAAGTTCTTCTTGGAAAGTTAGGGACTAAGGGAAAGAAGTAAAGATTCCAAAGTATGTTTCTTATATTCTCCCCCCAACTAAAGAATTTGTAGATCCTGAAAATTATCCTGGGTATTTAGATATGGTCTGTGGGTATATTTTATACAACATTTATCCAATTCCCCATAGCATGGTTCCAAATTATGGAATTAAGGAAATGGCAAATTATTCCAGATACATATGTCATGTGCAGATAAACTGGCTGCAGTTTCTCAAAGAATATATAGATATGTCACAAGCAGAAAAATACTACATTATATCACATATAGAAACATTCTATTGAAGAAATCCAAGTAGAAACCCTCTATACAGCATCACATATAAATTGCATGTTTATGTTGCATTTATTCGGTGATCTGAGTTCCATCCTGTTCTGAAGGCAGCACAAAGCTCTATGATAAGTCACCACTGGTCTGCATAAATGGCATGCTTGACCAGTTGAGAAATAGGCAACTTCTAAGGACTCTTACAACTCTAAATCTATTGTTCTATGAGTTAAATGTCCTAAAAGGGGTGATTTAAAGGAATTATTGCCTTCCATCATATCTTTGGCTCAGTAGATGGGTCCTGTTCATTCTAAGGCTGTGGAACTTTGGGAGATGAAGAAGAAAAATTAAAAAAAAAACCAGAGATCAAATTCCCAAGGGCTTATAAATAAAGAACCGAAACTTACAGATAGTTTTCTGGATGAAAGACACACATTATGGAGTATAGAGATGGGAATGATGGGGGAAAGTTAGGAGAAGGCATTTTATTGTGATTAATAGAGGGAAGAACTTCCTGACAATTGGAACTATTTAAAAATAGAATGTCCTTGATAAATGTGGAAATACGTTTAGAAGGATTGCACATATTTAACCTGTATTGGATTACTTGCTGACTAGGGGAGGGAGTAGGGAGAAAGGAAGGAAAAAATCTGGAACACAAGGTTTTTGCAAGGGTGAATGTTGAAAAGTATCTTTGCATGTATTTTGAAAATAAAAAGCTATTTTTATTATTTTCTTTATTTTTCAGTTCAAACATGTACATCAATTTTAAAAAAATGCAAATTTCTTTATGAATCATGTTGGGAGAGAAAAATCAGAACAAAAGGGAAAAATCACAAGAAAAAACAACAGAAGAAAAAAAGAAAAAAAAAGTGAACACAGCATGTGTTGATTTACATTTATTCTCCATAATTCTCTCTTTGGGTGCAGATGGCGTTTTCTATCCAAAGTTTATTGGAATTGCCTTGGATCACTGAACCAAGTCTTTCATAATTGATCATTGCACAATCTTGCTGTTATTGTGTACTAAAAAACTATTATTAAAAATTCAAAAAATAGAGTGTCTTTGCCTTAGTTGATGATGAGCTCCCCATTGATGGGGTTTTTCAAGCAAAGTTTTCAGGGGTTCCATAGAAGCTAATTCTTTTTCAGATGGGAGGCTGGACTTGATTTCTGTCTGTATCAGAAATTCTAAGAGTATACATATGGATATCCTTTCTTAAGTAAACTGGTAAAATTGTTATCCTGAGCAAGTAAAGCATCTCTGATTATGTGATTATTCAACCTTTGAATACTTCCAAGTATGGGGAGCTTATTAATTCATCAGCTTGTTTCATTTTCTTAAAGCTCCATTAGTTAGGAAGCAGCTCATTATTAAGTATTTTTCCCTTACACTGGTAGGAAATCTGCCTGCCTGCAACTTCCATTCATTGTTCCCTGCTTGGTCCCAGAGGGCCAAACAGAACACGTGTTAGTCATTCCTCTTCCACGGGACAGCCCTTTAGATACTTGAAACTGACTTACACATACAAATCTCCTTTTCTCCAGGTTAAAACTACCCCCAACCCCCATCTTTTTTTTTTTTTTTGAAACTTAATGGCATTCTAATTTTTTTCAGTTATATGTAAAGATAGTTTCCTTTTAAAAATAATAATAGCTTTTTATTTTTCAAAATGCATGCAAAGATAGTTTTCAACATCCATTCTTGCAAAACTTTGTGTTCCAGATTTTTCTCCCTCCTTTCCCCTCACCCCTTCCCTAAACAGCAAGTAATCCAATATAGGTTAAACATGTCTAATTCTTCTATAGAGATTTCGATATTTATGATGCTGCACAAGAAAAATCAGACCAAAAAGGGGAAAAATGGGAAAGAAAAACAAGCAATTTTTCTAGATATGTGCAAAAATAGCTTTCAATATTCACTAACACAAAACTTTTGTATTCCATATTTCTCTTCCTCTCCTTCCCCTTCTTCTCCCCAAGACAACAAGCAATCTAATATAGGTTAAATGTGTGCAATTCTTCTAAACATTTCCATATAAGTTCCAATAAGGAACTCAGATCACCGAATGAGTGCAACATAAACATGCAATTTATATGTGATGCTGTATAGAGGGTTTCTACTTGATTTCTTCAATAGAATGTTTCTATATGCGATATAATGTAGTATTTTTCTGCTTGTGACATATCTATATATTTTTTGAGAAATTGCAGCCAGTTTACCTGCACATGATATATGTATCTGGAATAATTTGCTTGTAACCATGCTATGGGGAATTGGATAAATGTTGTATAAAATATACCCACAGACCATATCCAACAGGATAATATTCAACATGTTGAATGTTGAATCATATACCATAACTTATTCAGCCATTCTCCAACTGATGGGCATCCACTCAGTTTCCAGCTCTTTGCCACTACAAAAAGGGGCTCCACAAACATTTTTGCAATGTGGGTCCCTTTCCCTTTTTTATGATCTTTTTGGGATACAGCCCCAGGAGAGATCAAAGGGTATGCATAGTTTTATAGCCCTTTGGACATAATTCCATATTGCTCTTCAGAGCAGTTGAATTATATATATATATATATATATATATATATATATATATATATAATTTTTCCCAATTACATGTTAAAACAATTTTTAAACATTTTTAAGTTTTGAGTTTCTAATTCTATTTCTTTTTCCCTCTTTCTCCTTCACCCTCCCTGAGATGGTAAGCCATCAGATATATTTTATAGTGTGCAATCATGTAAAACATTTCCACATTAGTCATTTTGTATAAGAACATTCAAATAAAAGAAAAATAGCACGTTTCAGTCAGAATTCAAACATCAATTCTTTCTCCAGAGGCAGATCTCAGTCAGGATTATAGGCAAGGCCTGTCTGAAATCCTCTCTGGATTTCTCTGCAAGTTGCCCCTTTCCTTAGAGAGAGGGCAATGCTGGTTACCACTTGGGGTTTGGAACACAAGACTCCTCCTCTTTGCCTTCTTCTCTTTCTGTGCTTGCAGTGTATTGAAATGTTTGCCTTAGTTCATACTCCCAAAGGGCTCCTCGGTGCTTTAATCCCCTGATAAGTTGCTAAGAAGAAAAATCATTTGGATGGCACATTGCCTGCCCTGTTGTCCCCATACTACTGTCATCGAATTCTAGAACAAACTAAATTGCTCTAAATTCAGGGGTTCTCAACTTTTAGGAGTCTATGTATCTCTTGGCTTTCAATTAAAGTGCTTAGTACAGTGCCCTGCACATAGTAGGTACTATATAAATGCTACCTATTGTTTACAAACCTTCCTGGACTTCCTATTCAATATAGAAGAAAATCAATTCTAGTTTTACTTGCACATGAGAAATCAGAGCAATTAATTTTCATAAATAAAATTATTCAGTATTTAGGATTTTTAAAAGTATGATAAAGTTGTCAAATGTTGATCAAATAACAAATAAATTCATGTGACTTGATTCTGGGTCTTTTTTTTTCCCTTTTGAAATTTACAGTTTTTTTCTAGGTACAATCTAGTCACAATCGTGACCCCTGTGTCACGTTTAGTATTATTTTGTTTCTTGCTTTGGATTTGATGGAGATCAGAGCCAAGAATCTGATGCTCAGAGGTAAGTTGATATAAATGGAATTAAAGCCTTGGGATCATGGTTAATAACAATAGGATTTGTGTTTCTCCAAGGGTATATCCCACATTTCATAATTTTTGCTGATTGAAAATCCTTTTGGAGTTCTGATTATTGAGAAGATTAATGAGCTCAGCTCTCCCTGGGTCCACTGGGTTGATGTTTTGTTTGTGTTTTCCCTCTCTCGCTCAATGTGGAAAAGGTTTTGTATCCAAAACTCATTCATCTGATTTTGGTCAATAAAAAGCATTCCTTATAGTAATAATAATGCCTACCATTTATTTAGTGCTTAAAGATTTACAAAGAACTTTACATATATTATCACACTTTATCCTCACTACAACTTAGAGGCAGGCAGTGTTATAATTAACTCATTTTACAGAAGAGGAAACTGAGGCAGACAGAGGTTAAGTGACTTGTCTAATGTCATATAGCTAGAGTATAAACTCCTTGAGGTCTTTTTTGCTTCTTTTTGTATTCCCAGTACTAAATATGGTGCCTGGCATATACTATAGGCATTTAATAAATGTTTATTGAATTGAATTTTCTTGGGTTGGATTTGAACTCAGATCTTCCTAATTCTATGTACAATTTTCTATCTGCTATGACAACTAGCTGTCTCTTCTCTCATAATTACTTCTTTTGCATTTTTTCTTCTGCTCTTTAAAGCTCCTTCCCATTCCCACCCCAGTCCTATCTCTTGCCTTTCTTTCTTCAATTTGCAATTTCCCCTCCATTTGACATTATTATTTTTGGAATATTTCAACAGGATAGTATAGTTAATACCAAATATTTCCCTTACCCCCTTGACCAACTTCTCATATCCCTTGAGGGCATATGTACCTCAGGTTGGAAACCCGTGTTCTAAATCATTTCACCAATTTCATTCTAAGACTAGATTGGAGAGAGAAGAATGCAATATTCTATGGTGAGGAGGCAATTGTACAATTTCCTTTAAAACCTCAAGGACCAGGAAAATGTAAATTACTTGATGGTAGGAATTATTAACTTATCTTGGTATCACCAGTCTTGAACATAGTAGGCACTTAATAAATACTTGCTGAATGAATTAATGATAAATGTTTTTTAATCAATATAAGAATTCTAGTAGAACAGAAGGTCTTTGAGGTCAAGAATGGTTTTTTCTTTTGCTTTTCTACCTCCAATCTCTAGCTAAGGGCCTTGTACATCTACTTTTATTTTAAAGTACATCTACTATGCATGTACTTAATAAATGCTTGTATTTCATAACAATTTCTAGATTCTTTGCCTTAGAAGATGATACTTCCGAGTTTCTTTGGCCAATAAACAAAGAACCAAATAAAATCAATAATCATGGTGTAGTGGACAAAATCGGTAATCTGGTGATGGACCTCTTTAGATGAACCAGACCTGTCCACGGACAATTCTGTATGAACCCATACACAGAACGTTTCCAACTTAGTAGGAATTTTGTGGATGCCTTTTGCCTTTCTTTGTATCCATGGCACTTAGCACAATGCTTAGTACACAACAGGTGCTTAATAAATGTTCTTCAATTATCTGACCTTTGATCTGCCTTGTAAATCTAGATCCTGAGATCTAGTGTTGAAGTTCATGAGGCCTTTCATCAATCTGCCCTTTACTCTGGGCAAGTCCCTTAGCTTCTTAGTTTTCCCATCTGTAAAATGGGGATAAGAAGACCACCTACCTGTAAGGATGAAATGAGATAATAGGTGTAATTACACTGCTGAGCACAGGGCCTGACAAAGAATAGACACTATGTAAAGTCCCTATTCCCCTCTCTTAATTTTACAGATGAGGAAAGAAAGACCCAGATTGGAAAAACCATTTGGGAGGACACAGTAATTAGGGGAAAAAAAAAAGCAGAAATTTAAACCCGGGACCCCTGATTCCAAAATCTGGTCCTCTTTCCATTATCCCACAAAAATCCCATGTAAGTGTTCCCCAACCAACAGCCTAATGTAGCCGGCAATGATATAGGTGATATTTGTTCATCTCTAATAGGCCGCTACTTCACCTCATAGTGTCTTCCTGAGTTCAAATCGGACCTCAGAAGTTCATTGCCCTTTCTGTTGTGAAGAGGGCCAGGGACATGGAGGGGTGATGTCTTGATCCAAGCGTGACATGGATTTAAGTGAGACTGAATTGCCCAAAGTCCCCAGCCCCATTCTCCCTTCCAGAATCATCAAAATCCAGAGGCAGGACAAAAGTCAAGGACACTGGCTGTGGCAGTGGAGGGTCTTCATCTTTTGACTTCAGCTGCCTTCATGGCCACCTATTGGTGGAAATCTTTATAGGCTAGAGAGAGACATCCCCCAAATTATGGCCTGTCAGTCACCCTTAGCCTGGTTTAACTTGTCTGCTGAAAGGTTTTAGTGTGCTACATGTAAGATTTGGGTGAAATGTGTATGAGTAATCTTGAAAAGGTCTTGGCAAGTCCTTACACCAAAGGTGCTAGTTCTCCTTGGATACCCCCAAGCTCAGTTACCTGGCTTGCCTCAGTTTCCTTATCTCTAAAATGAGCCAGAGAAGAAAATTACAAACCAACCCATGTCTCTGCCAAGAAAACCCTAATGGGATCACGATCAGACGCCATTGAAAAATGACTGAAAAACAACAACAGATTTATATAGAATGTTATAAATAAATCCCTTACTTTTCCTCATACACTCATTTAACTAATGAAGGAATTTTTTATAGTCATTCCTCAGCTTAAAAAATCTCTAACGACACTTGTTGCCTATAGGTTTAAAAATGTATTTTCTAACATGACTTCCAAGTCCCAACACGAGTTTCAACACTGTAATGTTGACCACAGATTGCTTGAAATATAAGCCAGCCCCCCCAGACTGAGCTAATGGGGGCCGTGGGGGCATTAACTCCCCGGCTCATCGGCTTACACATGGCTATCCTGTTGCTTGCCATGGGTGCCTGATCAGGACTTCTGTAGAAATGACTGTCTCCTGGAATGTTGTCTCACCTCACGCTGTGCTGAATGGTATTTCTTGGCAAATAGTCCAGCTTAGCTTCTTGTTTGACCTGTAACCTACTTCTACTTCCCCTTGATTTATTTCCCACTTCCAATCTTCTTTCCTGAGTTGACTGGTGTGTAGTTTATGATCTGATGAACCTAGAAAGCATAGGATATGGGGATTGGACATGCAAAAAGTAGTTTGAACTCAAACTTGGGGCATAAATTTTCTCCATCTGGCTTCAAATTCCTGCTCAAAAGACTTTGAGGTCAATCCTGTCCAGGATAAAGAGGAAGAAACTTGACTTGTTTATGAATTCATAAATAGAACATGTACCAAGAACTCCATATACAATGGAGTTGTCATATACATATACAAACAAGCAGGTTAGTCCTGCCCTTAAGGAGCATATATCCTAAGAGGAGAAGAGAATATTTAAAGAGGAGGGGGAGGAGAAATCTGGAGACTGAAATCGTGAGGGAATTGAATCATGACAATGGGAGACAAATAACTAGTAAATTTAAGCCCAGATCTCCAAGGTTCTCCCTCTATTACTAGGTAGCTTTCCAAAATCAAATGGATTTTTTTGTCCTGTTTTTGGTGGTGTCCCTTTATGTCACCCAGGCTCAACAGGTCCATCTTTACTGCCTTCTTCCTCCATCTCTGGGCTTTATCTAATAAGTCACTAATAATAATAATAACAGTTAACATTTATATAGCACTTACTATGAGCCAGGTATTATGCTAAGGACATTATAATTATTATCTCATTTAATCATCACAGACACTTTGGGAAGTAGTATCTACTATTATCTCATTTTACATTTGGGGAAAGTGAGGCAGGCAGAGGTAAGTATCTGAGGCTGCATTTGAACTCAAGTCTTCCTGATTCTGAACCTAGTGCCCTGTGCATTGTACCACCTAACTATTTCTAAGTCCTATTGTTTCTAAGTTCCCTGAATCTCACTCACACACATCCATTGCTCTTCAATATCACCACTCAAACTCAGACCCTCAAGATCTTTTTCTTATCTGGAATAGGGTTTCTTGACCACTCATGACTCTTTTTTGCCTGAGAAATTTTTATATGACCCTGGCTATATAGGTTTATAAAATAGGTATACAAATCAAACATTTACTGATGATGAATCATAATTTTGCAACCTCCATATTTAGTTATGAGACCTCCTGTGGGGCGCAGATCAACCCAGTTCCTGATTAATGTGTACAATGAATCCCTTGAAGTGTTTACATCATTTGAATTCACATGGCATAGTTCTATTTGGGCTGGAGCCAATGGTCATATTTTACATAATTATTACTTTGAATAGAACAAATTTGAATACATCTATTACTTTAGGTGATTCATTATTGTCACCAATTGAGACTTGACTATATTGAAATGGTCTCCTAGTCTTCCCTGTATACTTAGTTAACCTTCCTGAAGGAATTTTTTGAAGTCATTCCTCTGCTTAAAAATCTCTAATAACACTCATTGCCTCTAGGTTTAAAAATATATTCTCTAATATGGCATTCAAGGAGCTACATAATCTAGTCCCAAATTTCCCTTTCCATCCTTAGCTGCAGAGACATCCAACATGAACCCTACATGCCAGTCCTTCTAACTCCCAAGCTAGTCAGGACATTACACAGGATCCTGGCATGAGGTGTGATCTCTTCCCCCCTATTTCTGGGTGACCTCATGAAGTAAGGTCCCAGAAGGCTTTTCTTCCTGGGACCTGAATCTGGCTATTCCTTCTCTGAATTTCATCTTTCTATTTCTCCACCTCTTCATGTGTCTAGCTGCCATTTAAAAGCCAGCTCCCATGAAGGAACGCTTGATATGGCATCAATAAAGCTCTCAATGGAACAAACTTTCATAGTCTAATCAAAGAAACATCGTTAATGCCATCTGTGGATAACCATGAGGGCTTTTATAGTTCGCACAAAGAGAAATTAGTCAATTGACAAGCTTTCATTTGTACCAAACCCTGTGCTAAGCACTAGAATATAAAGAAAGGCAAAAACATGGTCTGTGCCCTCAAGGAGATAAATTGTAATGAGGGAGACAACCTATAAACAGCTACACATATAAGCTATGTACACTGTAAATGGAAGACAGTTGCAGAAAGGAGGTCCTAGAAAATAAGGAGAGACCTGAAAAGGGCCTTTTGCAGTTCTAGAACAGAGCAAGAAGACATCCCATCTTAGGCACTTCCTAGTTGTGAGATCCTGAGCAAATCACAACCTCTCAGGACCTCAGCTTCCTTTTCTATAAAATGGGCATGAAAAAACATCTGCCTCCAAAGATATCAAATCAGACAGTATTTGTAAAGGTGTTATACAAATGTGAACTATTATTATTATTATTATTAAAATGGGGATGACAATAACACTTACTCTCCTGGGTTGTTGTGTGGATCAAAATGGATAATGTATAGACAGTACTTTTCTGTTAAAGCTGGTCAGTCTGATTAACAAAGAATAAATCTAGACTAGGTTTATCCTGTACATTCTCTAAATGATTATCCACAGCGAAGGAAGCCTCAAGCAGCTATCGGTTTCCCTTTTAGCAAACCAGGATGGCAGCAGCAGCAGCGGTGGTGACCTGTGAGAGATGGAAGGGCAGGAGCAAGGCTGGAACATCTCCAGGAGCTGCAGGCAGGGAAACCTGAATTCATGAAGCAGGAAGGCTCCTTGAGCTGGGGGGTCATACTGTTGTGAGGAATGGCATTTCCATGGCACAATCAATAAGAGTGAGCATAGGATGCCCTTTGAAATTGTGAGCTGGAGAACAGTAAGGAAAGTCTAGGATCATGGGATGGTAGATTGAGAGCTGCAGAGGAACTTAGAGCCCTTCATTTTAAAGATGGGAAAACAGAGACATTAAGGGGCTTGTCCAAATTTACACAGCTAATATCTGAGGCAGAGCTTGGTCTTTCTGACTTACATTCAGTGCCCTATCCATTAGGGCAGGGGTACAAATGAACCTACCCTCAAGGGCTCAGAGAAGCATGAAAACAACAATCGCAGGGCAGAACTATGAGCCTATTTGTCTTAGAGATGGAGTATATGCTTCCTTCTCCATTTTCTTTTTGCTTTTCATCCTTCACGGCAAACCCAGGAGGGGCAGGAGGCCCTGAAGGACAGCTTGGATGTCACGAAGGCTTGCTCACCCTGGGAGTAGTGGGTGGGGTGGGTCCATCTTGTGGTATCTAGCAGGGTTCTGGGATGCCAGTGGGCGTCTTCCTGAGAGAGCACAGGCAGAGTTCTGCTGTAGCTGGGCAGCTCCCGCCTGTTAGTCCCTTTGCTTCGCTGCCAGCCTTCTGATGGAGCTGCCTCTTTGTGACAGATCTGGCACAGAAGGAAAGGACATCAGGTTCTACCTTATGTTCATTCCTCTTGCACCTCATTCTGTTATCTGGGAAAAAAATGGCAGCCAAGGAATCTTCAAGCAGGAATATCACTGGTGACATTTCAGGGCTCAGTGGCATTTGACACATGGAGAGAGGATACAGAGATGTGGATTCAAACTAGATGGATTTTATGGGTCACTAGATCTTAGATTTAGAGTTTTAAAGAACCTTTGAGACTACTTACACTGACTTCCACATTTTACAAATGGGGATTAACCACACCAACCCTGGGAAGTAGGTGATAATAATAACACTATTAGATATTATATTATATTATGTTATACATTACATTTTATTATATTATATATTGCACTATATTATATAATAGTACTATCATTATTATATTATATTATATTATTATATTATATATATTATATTATATCATGTTACATTATATTATAGTGCATTGAATTACATAATATTATATGTATATTATATAATAATAGTGCTATTATCATTCCTATTTTATACTTGAGGAAACTGAGGCAAAGAAAGAGGTCATAGTTAGCATTCATTCGTTTAACTTGAGTTGAATGGTGTGTAAATAAAGCCCTATTCACATACTGATTTGATATGAAACCTCTCTTATATATCATCTATTTAGAATTTATCTGCTTTGCTGATTTGCTTCTCAAATTATTTAAAGGATATTTATAAAGAGAAACAGACAGTGAGGTGTAATGGATAGAGGATTAACCTTGGAGTCAAGAAAATTTGGGCTTGAGTCTTTCCTTTGGCACATAGTGGCCGGTGACCATGGACGAGTCATTACCTCTCAGTGCCTCAAATAAACTCTCAAAAACTGTAGGTTACCAGATGAGTCACTGATCTGTATCTTTAGGGGGAGTTTCCATTTTGGGAGTTTCTCACACTGAGAAAATTACAGGTCAGTACCAATTGCAACCCCCTCCCCAAATCAAAATGAAAGAAAAGTCAGTGTCAAAAGGGGTCTAATGTTCTGTGGCATAAAGTTCTATTACTGACTCTACTATTGGTAAGTGGAAGGAGAAATATGACTCTGGATAAGTTGTTTCGCCCATTTGGGCCAAGGTATATATCATATAATAGGGGACTAGACCGTGGGGAACCAGGACTTAGGACGTGCACAGGATGTTTTGCTGGATGGTGATCCAAATGGAACCTGCTTCTAGGTAAACAGTGATGGCACTTAATGGAGAGGCTGTTCCTCAGTTTAGAGCAGGAGCAGATATCTTTTGACTATTTCCCATTGGCTTACTGCATGATGATGGAAAGCTTTTTAAATGGCTGCTGAGATGGGACTGAATGTGCATGCAAGCCCAGTTGGAAGTTCTCACCCTTCCCTAGAAGCTTTCAATACAGGGCCCCTGGGTTGGGGAGAATAGCTCTCAGGTTCTCACTCACCTAATTACCCTGTGGTTGTGATTTCATAACACTGCATTTTTGCTTTTTTTTTGGTTTTCTTTTTGGTTTCTGTTGTGTTTATTTTCTGCTGATCTCAGATGAATGAGCACTGGAAACAGAAAATCCAGATTATAACTTTGGGAGCTTTGAAAGGTTGGAAGAGCTGCCCAAGGTCCATCAAAGGGACTTCATGGGAAAAGTAGCTACAGCAGCCAAGGCAAATGAGGAACAATTGTTTGACCCAACCCAGCAGGGGAAAGATATGGCAGTTGAGACCCCAAGCCCTGCAAACAAGGGAGTAACTGGTCCAACAGCTATGTCACCAAGAGAAGTAAACTTGGTTGGAGTGAGAGTGTTTATAGCAACTACTTTAAATTTGAGCCCACGTTCCCAGGGACTGATTGGAGAGAGTGTGCCTCACAGTGGCTGGCTTTATAATTTGTCCTTCTACTTTCTCAGTAAATAGGACTTTTTAGAAACTAATGGATATTATTTGTTTAAATGCTAATGGGGCAGTATTCACTAGTTAGACCATTGGTTCTTAAACTTTGGTTCTCAGTATCTTCATGTTGTTAAAAAACTATTGAGGATCTGCTCAAAGAATTTTTGTTCACATGGATTATATTTATAGCTATTTACTATATTAGAAATAAAAAATAATTTTGGATTTGTAGACCCTCTGAAAGGGTTTCAGAGACCCCAACAATTCTTTGGACTACACTTTGAGGACCACTGAGTTAGATGATATTGAAAAGATTGATATGGGGGAGATATACTAGATAGGAGCTCATGAATTATAGTCTTAGGGAAAGATAGCCCTGAGAACATTAAGGGACCCTAGAACTCTGAAGGGAGACATTGTTTGTTATGCACCGGGAACCCGATCCACTAGTGCCGGGCTGAGCTGCGCTATCATCCCTCTACCCCTATAGAGTGGCATCAACTCAGAGGCTCTATTAGCAAAACCTTTTCCTCCAAGTTATTGTAGCTTTGCCTAGGCTCTCGCCTCAACTTGCCCCATCCAAACCACAGATCTTGTATTCTTTGGGATTATGTTCTTCCTCTCTGGTTACAGACATACTCTCCTATTGTCTTAGAACAAGGAATGGAGTTGTTTCTAAATTGAAATCAAATAGACTGCTCTGACTTGCAGAGTGGGTCAGATCATTTGGTAAATTTTCCTGCCGTAAGCATAGCTGGTCAGAAAAGACTTTCAAAATGAGGTGATGTTACTTAATCTCACTTTCTGAGGCTGACAGAGTATGGATGGCACCCTTGTAGCCAAAGTCGTTTTTTAAGGGCTCATAATAATAAAGTTCACATTTCATTTATTGGTTATTATTTTTTTTTCCTCTTTGGCCCTGACCTGTTATTTCTTTCATGTTGGGAATGTCTGCCATCATTGCTGGTCAGTGGCTTATCTGTAGAGAAAAAGTTGCCTAGGGCACTGAGAAGTCCAGTCCCCATCCCTGTCCCTATTCTGTGATATGACTTCCCTCTCTCTGGGAAAAGAAAGAAGAGAATAAGCATTTATTAAACCCCTATTATGTACTAGTTAAGTGATTTGCCCATGGTCACACAGCTAGCATAAAATCAAATGTAGAATTTGAACTCAAATCTTGTTATCTCCAGGGCCTGCCCCTCTATATCTCATCGTGTTGCCTATCATTTTTTAATAGGAAAACTTTCCTAATAGGAACGTTGTGAAGTAAAATATTATTACCCATTTTGCAGATGAGAAAATAGGGTTTCAAAGAGATTAAGTTATTGCTTGAGGTCATGCAACAACATTAGTGAACAGCACAGTTAGGTCCTGACCCTAAATTTTCATGTCATGTCCCAAACTCCTTCCAGTATATCAATTCAATTGACAATGCATTTATTTAAAAACCTACTCTGTGCCAGCCACTGGATTAGATATTAGAAATGCAAAGACCATGCTGAAATAGAACTCTGAGCTCAAGGAGCTTACTTATACTCAGAAGCTACTTGCTCTGATGGCACTTCATGTTCTTTCTCCTCCCATTATTTAAAGGGACTGTATTTTTTTAATTAAAGCTTTTTAATTTTCAAAATATATAAATGGATAATTTTTCAACATTAACCTTTGCAAAACCTTGTGTCCCAATTTTCCCCCCTCTTCCTCCCTGTCTTTCCCCTAGATAGCAAGTGATCATTCAATATATGTTAAACATGGTAACAATATATGTTAAATCCAACATATACATATATATTTATACAATTATCTTCCTGCAGAAGAAAAATCAAATCAAAAAGAAAAAAAATGAGAAATGCAAGAAAACAACAATAAAAAAGTGAAAATGCTATGTTATGATCCATCCTCAGTTCCTACAGTCCTTTCTTTGGGCATGGATGGCTCTTTTCATCATAAGATTATTGGAACTGGCCTGGATCATCTCATTATTGAAAAGAGCCATCAGAATTGATCATCATATAATGTTCTTGTTGCCATGTACAATGATCTCCTGGTTCTGCTCATTTCACTCAGTATCAGTTCATGTAAGTCTCTCCAGGCTTCTCTGAAAGCATTGTATTGGTCATTTCTTAAAGAACAATAATATTCTGTAACATTCATATCCCATAACTTATTCAGCCATTTCCAACTGATGGGCAGCCACTTAAGTTTTCAATTTCTTGCCCCTACGAAAAGGGCTGCCACATCTTTGCACATGTGGGAAAGAGACTGGCTTTAACCAAATTTGAAATTTATTGCTTTTAAAAAAAAATCCTATAAAATGATAATACAGTGTGGTGAATAGCGGGCCAGTCTCAGGACTGGGAAGGCCTGGATTTAAGATCCATCTTTAACAATTACTAATTGTGTGATCCTGGCCAACTTACCTTTTGTTAACTTCAATCTTCTCAATTATGAAATGAGGATAATAGCAACATCTATTTCACAGGGGTTTTGGTAAAAATCAAATGATATGATATTTGTAAGCATTAGCATGGTACCTGATACATAATAGAAATTTAATAAATGCTTAATGTTCCAATCCTCTTGTTTCCTTCCTCTTTGTCAATTAATCTCCAGATTACTCTTTAGCCCCTAAATTGTAGAGATTTATTACATACAGAGTAGGTGATTCTCCTGGCTTGGGAGAGGGAGAATTCTCCTCTGGGAATCCCCATACCAGTGAAGTCACAAGTTCAGTTCCTACTTCTGTCTCTAGCCTGTAATATGACTTTAGAGTGAGGGTAATAACTTTGCATAGCTCTGCCTCACTTAAATCCAATTCACTTGTAGGTCAAGACATTACCCTTCAGATGCCATTGGCCTTCAAGAATGGAAGACAAAGGGGCAGTTACATGGTGCAGTGGATAGACCAGTGGCACTGGAGTCAGGAAGACTTGAGTTGAAATCCAACCTCAGACTCTTAAGACTTCCTAGCTGTGCAACTCACAACCCTCAATTACCTAAAAAAAAAAAAAAAAAAATGACCAACAACAAGAATGGGGGAAGGAAGAAAGAAACAAACATTTATGTCCCATCATGTGTTAGACCCTTTGGCTAAGCACTTTACAAATATATTCCCATTTGGTTCTCACAACAGCTTTCTAGGTAGGTTCTCTTATTGTCTTTCCTTATGATTCTCCTGGCTATTCAGTAATGATCCATGACTAGATGTTTTCCAAGGTCTCATTCCAGCTCTATCCATTCCCAGTTTCATGGATAATGGGTAGTCCATTAATTGGGCTTGGACTCATCTTTTCTTTCTTTTTCCCCCCAATAGTATTTTATTTTCCCCAATACATGTAAAGATAGTTTTTAACACTTATTTTTGTAAAACTTCATGTTCCACATTTATGTTTATCTCTCCCTTAACTCCCCCCTCCCCAAAACAGCAAACAATTTAATATAAGTTAAATATGTGTAATCCTTTTGAACATATTTCCCTATTTGTCGTGTTGTGCAAGAAAAATAAGAACAAAAGGGAAGATACAAGACTCATCTCTTTCAATTTTTATTCTGAACATAACTAATATCAAATTGCACGGTCACCGGTGTATATGCTGTGAAATAGAAAAACTGAATCTTTTTCTATACCATCTGCTTTTCATTAAAAGTGTATGATAAGGTCAACCTGCATTTCAAAACTGTCCTAGTTGTCCCTGCTTTTTTCTGGCCTTTTTTTTTTTTTTTTTTTTTGTTCTTTCTCGCCATTGATTTGGGCTTTGATTTCACTATGACCAATGAAAAAGAAAAGTAAGGGAGATGTCTGTGAAGCTGTCACATAGTAAAGACTATCTTGAGATTCTCAGACGCTGCTGGTTCAGATGGTCACAGTAATGCTTCCCATTCAAAGGATGCTTTCTGATTACACAGAACACTTTCCATAAATCATCTAATTTGATCCTCAGGAAGCAATGTAGAAGTGTGAAAAGGAAGCCCTAGCTGAATTCTAGAGTCAGAGAACTTGAGTTCTGTCCCCAGATCTGCCACCCATTGTCTATGTGACCTTGAGGAAATCCCAGAGACAGCTAGCAATGAATGATCTGGGGGCAAAAAGCATAGAAATTTGTTGTGGGGCAAGTAATCTCACATGATTTCAAATAAACTTTTTAAGACAAATTCAACTGAGGGTGTAACAGGGAAGGGAGAGACCCAGCAACACAGTCTTATTGGGGGAGAGACAGCCATACATTCAACTGGTAATTTAGACAGAAGCTTGTACTTGGAGTCAGGCAGGCCAGAGTGCAAATCTAGCCTCAGAAACTTAGTTGCTATCACTGGGCAGGTCATTTATAACTGGCCTCAGGCTTTTCTTTAGTTGTTTGAACCTGGGCAAGTCACTTAACCATTCCTGTTTCTTTAATTGTAAAATTGAGATCACAATAGCATCTAACTTGCAGAACTGAAATTATATAATATTTGTACAGTTCTTGGTACAATGCCTGGCACATAGTGTTTGATAAGTGCTTACTGATTAACTATCTAGATGCTAAACTTAGTTGTTTCTTTAAAAAAATTCTGTACTTAAACATAAAATAAAATCTTAGTACTTAGTACTTAGAAGAGAAAGAGTATCAATATATGAAACTCTAGGTCCCCTTTTATGTGCAGCTTGCTTTTCTTTTTAAGTATATAATTGATTTCATATTACTTGCCTTCTTCATGGTTGAAGGAGAGGAATGAGGGAGGGAGATGATTTGAACTCAAAATTTTAAAAAGTGAAAGCTAAAAATAAATTAAGTATATAATAAGATCAACTGTAACTTTGAAATTGCAGATCCCTAATATGTGCAAGTTGCTTTTCTTTTTAAGTAGATAACATAATTGTTATCATTTTGCCTGCCTGCCTTCCTGCCTTCCCTTCCTTCCTCCTTTCCTTCTTTCCTTCCTTCCTTCCTTCCTTCCCTCCTTCCTTCCTTCCCTCCTTCCTTCCTTCCCTCCTTCCTTTCTTCCTCCTTCCCTCCCTCCCTCTATCCTTCCTTCCTTCCTTCCCTCCCTCTATCCTTCCTTCCTTCCTTCCTTCCTTCCTTCCTTCCTTCCTTCCTTCCTTCCTTCCTTCCTTCCTTCCTTCCTTCCTTCCTTCCTTCCTTCCTTCCTTCCTTTCTCCATTTCTCTCTCCCTCCCTCTCTGTTTCCCTTTCTTCTTTTCTTTCCTCTCTGTCTGTGTCTCTGTCTTTTGTATGTTTGTCTTTGTCTCCCTCCCTCCCTTCCTCCCTCTTCCCCGTCTCCTCTCTCTCCATCAGTTTTTTTTTTTTTTTTTTTTTAAAGCCATCAAAGAACTACAACTGTTGTCAAGAGTCTGCTGAATTCCAGCACCTGGGGAGACAGCCCTAATCACGTCTCCTCGGGTATGGTGATGGCTCCACCAAGTTCTAGATCCTGGGGTTGCGGTAAACAAAATGTTTTAGAAAAGACAAAGGGCTCTGTCAGCTGTATTCCGAATTGATTTGAGCCTCACCCTTCATAATCCTACAAAAGCGCCCCCTGAAAACCAGTATCATTATCACTGCATCGGGTCCTTCGGGTACAAATGTTACTTTTATTTTATTTAGCAAGTGAGGAAAAGGGGATTCAGATAAAGGAAGTTAAAAGCTAGGAAGTTGTGGAAGAGAGAGACACTCGTACTACTCCCCCCCCCCTCCCATGTGGGAGCTTTTTGCTCCCTTCCACCCTCTCTCCCGAGCATCTCTGTTGAGGATTTCCTGAGCTGCTCTTGTCTCCAATACAGCCTGGATTGCCGAAGGCTCATTTTCCTCTCCTGCCTTCAGGAACGAGCCCCCCTTTCAGGAATGAGCCCCCCCTTTCAGGAACGAGTCTCCCTCCTTCAGGAACGAGCCCCCCTACTTCAGGAATGAGCCCCCCTCTTTCAGGAATGAGCCCCCCCCTTTCAGGAACGAGTCCCCCTCCTTCAGGAACGAGCCCCCCTCCTTCAGGAATGGGCCCCCCTCTTTCAGGAACGAGCCCCCCTCTTTCCAGGGAACAGGCCCCCTCCTTCAGGGACAGGCCACCCTCTTTCAGGGAACAGGCCCCCCTCCTTCAGGAACAGGCCCCCTCTTTCAGGGAACAGGCCCCCTCCTTCCAGGACTAGCCCCCCTCCTTCAGGAGACAGGCCCCCTCCTTCAGGGAACAGGCCCCCTCTTTCCAGGAACAGGCCCCCTCTTTCAGGAATGAGCCCCCCTCTTTCAGGAACGAGCCCCCCTCCTTCAGGAACGAGCCCTCCCTCCTTCTGGAAATGTCAGCTTGATGACTTTGGGAATCTCATTGAAGCCGCAGCCGTTCAAGAGAACGAGAGTCTCAGCCGCGTCAAGATTGTTTGCCCAGAGCTGAGGCGGGATAGTAATTAATTCCCCGTAGCTCCCGGCGTTCTCATTAAACTGCAATCTGGCCTCCCGCGTCTCTGCGCTCCGCTTGCATCTCCGTTTCCTCACCCAAGAAGCTATTTTCAGTTCTTGGTCGGCGGGCCCGCTGTACTCAACATGGTGGGCGCCGATGGAGCGGCTCTGGCGGCCAAGGGAGGCCGTGCCGGGCGCAGATAAACACCCGGCCCGCTGGCTCCCTTTATTGGCCGAGCGCGAGGCTCAAACCCGTCCTGGAGAAAGCCCGGGAGGTGCGGCGGAGAAAGAACGACAGTTAATCACGATGTTAACAGCGCCGGCTTAATTAAAAAAAAAAAAAAAAAGCCCACGTTTAATAATTCATTTGGAACAGCGTTGTTTTTGAAAAGACGGAGCTGTTCCTTGTGTTGCTGGCAGACTTTGCCTAAGGAAAACGCGTACTCTGCCCGGCTTTGCTTTCTCGTCCGGCTGAATCGCTCCGGAGCATCTTGCCCCCAGAATTCCTCACGGGCCTCCTCTTAGCCCATTTCCTGTCGCTGCAAATTTATCCATCCCGTAAAGCCTGTGCAATTGTTGTCTCCTTCATGAAGCCCCCCTGATCCTCCCAGCTCTCTAGTTCTTCCTATCTCTGATATGCATTTTTTGGGGGGGAGTGGAGAGGAGGAGATTGTGCGATGGAGGGTCTAAATCTGTGATTTCATTATTGGGAGGAAATCTAGCTGAGGAAATGCCTTCTGTGAATGGAGATGGCCAACTCTTTTGCTACTTAGGGCAGGGATTTTTTTTTTGGGGGGGGGGCTGAGGCAATTGGGGTTAAGTGACTTGCCCAGGTCACACAGCTAGGTAGTGTTAAGTGTCTGAGACCAAATTTGAACTCAGGTCCTCCTGACTTCAGGGCTGGTGCTCTATTCAGTGCACCACCTAGCTGCCCCCAGGGCAAGAATTCTTAACCTGGGACCTGGGAAGCTGTTTTTAAAAATATATATAACTTGACATTTTAAAATATAATTTGTTATCTTAAAAGATAACTGACAACTGTTTTTCAATGTATTTGTTTTTCTTTAGGATCTTATGCGTTTTATTTTTATACGTTTAAAAGCATGATTCTGGGAAGGGGTCTACATACTTCATCAAAGGGGTCTGGGATACCAAATATACACACATATATTTTATACATATACATCACATATATATATATATACATCACATATATATATATATATATATATATATATCACACACACCACACATACATATAGGACACAATTTTTAAACAAATATAACATAAATGCACTCATACATACAGATAACACATTTCACACACATATCATGCACACATGTTATACACACATGCACACAATATTACATACATATTTTATACATATACAAACACACATTTGTTATACACACATGCACACATACTATATATGTGTATTATATATATAAACCTATATACATATGAATAATATATAATATACACATATATAAAGAACTTGTGATCTTAGTCTTTTTTTTTTTGGCAAGGTAATCAGGGTTAGGTGACTTGCACAGGATCACACAACTAATTAGTGTGGATTTGAGGCCAGATTTGAACTCAGGTTCTCCTGATTTCAGAGTTAGTACTCTAGATCTTAGAGTCTTGAGAGCTGCCTGGAGGCACTGAGAGAGTAAGTGACTTGCTGGTAGTCACACAGTCACTCTGTATCAGAGGCAGAATTTGAACCCAAATTTTCCTGAACCCAAAGTTGGCCTTCTAGCCATTACACCAAACTGCCTCTCCAAACATGCATTTATCGTGTTCTGTTTTGTGCTATAAGTAGCTGCATGTGTGTACTACCTTTCCTATCAGACTGTAAAAGCAGGTTTTATGTTTAATTTGTCTTTCTCAATCCAGGACCTTGTATACAGTAGGTGCTTAATAACTGTTGGATGAATTGAATTTATTGAGTGGGCCAAAAAGGAGTCCTATCGATATCCAGGACTTGTGGAATGGTGCAAAAAATAATGGACCTGGGAGTCAAAAGACCTGAATTCAAATTACCCCTCTGATAATATGACTTTACGGAAGTCACTGGGTCTCAGTTTCTTCTCCTGTAAAATGAGTGTGTGGACTAGACACCCATTGATGGGAGGCTCCTTCCAGCTCTGATGGCTCCATGAGTTGGCCACACTTTAATACCTAAGCCAGAAAGAGTTTTGGGAGATTAAAACTCTTGGGTCAGCCCTAGGGGTTTGTCCCCTTCAGGGGTACAGGAAGAAATCCTTTGTGAGCTGGTTGATATGGGATAGAAGTGAGTTCAGGAGCTAGTTAATTGAGACACAAAGGATTGGAGGGAGGTTGACTCATGAGACCGCAGGAGAAGAGATTGTATGGTAGGCTCTGCTCCTCTGCAGGGTAAGCAGGCGGTACCTCAGAATCAGGAGCCAGACATTAGCCTGGAAAATAGTTAGCTCGAGGTTTGACATCATCAGACAAGAACTAATAATCTGATCAGGTCAGGACCCACCTTGGGTGCCTCCAGCCTCACACAGGCATTTATAATGAACTTCTACTCTCCTGAGCACCCAGTAGATTTTCCTACTTCTCCTGATCGAATATCTGAGTCCCTTCAAAGGGGATAACCCAACGACTAGGAAGGGAAGGGCCTGCTTCAGTAGAAAGAGGGTTCTTTATTTTGCACATGTTCAGAAGCACAGTGAGGGAGCCCAAGAAGAGTAGTCTCAATGAATTAGATAAAAGTTTGAATTTTATTCAAATCAGTATGGCCCTCTGAGGGTTGCAAGTACATAGCTACAGCTGTAGCTCTATTGGAGATCTTAGGTGTCCCAAAGGATCAGAGAATTCTAATTTTAGAGCTGGAAGAGACCTTATAATCAAACTTTAGAATGAGAAACTGAGGCAGAGAGGTTGTCATTCATTGCCCTGGATCTGAGGCGGTATTTGAACCTTCCTGACTCCGAGTCCAAGGGATGAGGGGCTGGTTACAAACTCTAGGTCATAGAAGAATTAGGGAAATGGATAAAGGAATAGATAGATATCTTGATAGAGGAATTAGGGAGGAAGAGAAGAAAGCATGAGGGATAAATCTAGAAATAAGCAGCAGACAATTATTTAACACCTAAGGGAAAGCACAGTAGCGCAGGGACAGAAGGAGAAAGCACATTCCTGGCGAGGGAGGGAGAAGTGAGAAGAGGGGAAGAACTAAGTCTGCAGCCCGAGCACAAGGCAGGAGGGGCGGCCCGAGAGCAGCTGTGACTGAGGGGGCTGGCAGCGAGCTGCAAGAGGGAAGCGAGCAATCGCCAGGGATGAGCTGGCAGCTGAGGCTCGGGCTCTCTCCACGGCCAGCAAGACACAGGCAAAATGCTTTGTAAGCACAGAAAACGCATTTGGTAACATGGCTCGGCGGCCACAATTCCGAGCGTGTGTGCACAGCCCCCAGAACGCTGGAGTAGAAAGCAGAGCATTCTGGGGAGGGGAGGAGGGGGAAGAGAAACACAAGATGCGTCTCCTGGGACCAGCATGGGTCGTGCTCTCAGGCTGGGGAGGGTTTGCAATCTGTTGGCGAACACAGAACATGGAAGCACAAAAGATCGTGCATGTAGACGAGCTCTCGTTTTTATGGAGCACACAAGAAGGCAGCCAGCTTTATCAGGGGGCATATTCAGAAAATAAAACGTGGTAAAGGAAGATTAAAAAAAAAAAAAAAAACAACCAACAATAAACCAAGTTCTGTCTGTCCTCTGGGGTAAAAGGGGATTTTTTTTTTTTTTTAAATAGGGTTCTTATCTGGGTCAAACAGGATCAGGCACTGGGGAAGTGACTTGGCCACAATTTAATGCTTAAGCCAGAAAGAGGGTGAGAGAAACTGAGATCTGGGGGCTCCGGGACTGGACTCGTGCTGGGGAGAATGCCGGAGGGCTCACGTGCCAGCTCCCAGGAGGGGATATATTTGTAGCCAGGGAAGTTACTGTATTCCCTCTCCCACGGGAACACAGGGAGAAAACGATAGCTATGAGATTGAAATCTCCTCTGACTGTAGGGCAGTTTCATTTCCACTGTGACAAGACATGCTGTCCATCAACAAGGAAATATTGGGACAGAACTTGGATATCAACAAGGCTGGCATTTGTGTTTACCAGAGAACTCCTCCCCTACAAAGGGATGGGAATTGTTGCATTTTATACCGTGAGTTAATTAATTATCCCTTACTCCTTCAGATCTATCAAAATGTATAAATATAAATAAATGTACAAATTCATAGACTATAAACCCTATGTACCATGTGGAGACAGAGCATGGGAAAGTGGGTTTTAAAAGTCAAAGTGATTGCATCCAAGAGAAAACATTGCTGTTCAGTTCAGCTCAATAAACATGCGGTAAGTGCTTTCTCTGTGAAAAGCCTGATCTTCTGGGAAGCAGGGATTTAGACTGAGACTCACTTCCAGCCCTCTTGGAGCTGACAGTCTAATAGGGAAGTTTAGACATGTGTGCAGATAACTACCTCATAGGGAAGAATGTTGTAAGTGCTGCAGGCTAAAAAAAGCAATGTGAACTCCCAGGAGGGAATACAAATAACTGCCATTTATAAAAACCCTTTCAGGTTTGTGAAGGATCTTATACCCATTTGCTCATTTCTCAGGCCTCTGAGATAAGTGCTAGAGGCTGGCTCTATTATCCCCATTTTACAGATGAAGAAGCTGAGGCTATGTTTCTCAAGGTCATACAACTAGTCAAGATTTGAGATGGGATTCGAATCCAAGTCTAGCGCTCTATCTCTGTATCAAGCTGGAAAAGAAAGAGACCATAATTCTTTTAAAATAAGGGCATCAAGCTAGGGCTTGATGGTTGAATTTACTATCGGGAGCCAAAGAAAAGTGGGGGAGGGCATTCCAGCCAGAGGGGTGATAGAAACAAATATTCAGTGCCAAGAAAAGACAGGATGGGTGTGAAGAATACTGAAAAGTCCATTTTGGCAGGAGCCTAGGAAGAAAATAATATTCACTAGCAAATGTTTACCATATGGAAAAGATTATTGCTTCAGTGAGTGGTTTTTAAGCTGATGAAATAGCCAAGTGTTTTCAAAATGTTTCCCAGATATCAGAGGTGCATTTAGGAGACTTCTTGGGTCTCTCTTGAACTCTAGTCTTGTATCATCAACTGCCTATGGTGCCCTATGGGTATCTTAAATTCAACACATCCAAAACAGAATCCATTTTCTTCCCCAACCTCCACCCTCAAGCTCGTTCCTCCAATTAATTTCCCTGTTTCTGTCAAGGTCACCACTACCCTTCCAGTCATCTTGAGTCATTTTTGACTTCTCTTGCCTTTATCCTCCACATCCAATTAATCACCATATCTTGTCAATTCCACCTATATAACATACTTGCATCATCTTCTTTTGTTTTAAATTGAAATTTATTTTTAAATTATTAAACATTTGTTTTCTTCCATCTCCACCCCTAGAAAAACAAATAAACCCAAATTCACAACAAAAAGACAAATCAAGCAAAACCAGTTCCCGTGGTTTTAAGTCCAAAAATATGTGTCTCATTCTATGTATTAATTTATCAGCTTCTCTGTTAAAAGGCCGTCCCCTTCTTTCTACCCACATGACAATCATCCTAGCTCAGGCCCTCATTCCTTTTCAAGCTGAACTATTGCAATAGTTCATTAATTAATAAATGGTTGGTCTCCTTGTTTCCGTCCTCTCCTCATCCCAGTCCCTGATCCACGCCATTGACAAAATGTTTTCCTTAAAGGATGGATCTAATCATGTTATTATGCTGCTCAAGAGGTCCCAGTGGTTCTTGAACCATCAAGGATTCAAGAATCATCAATCCTCTAGCATGAAATGAAAGTTCCTTTGTCTAACATTTAAAGCCTCCCTTATGTTTATTACTTCCTATTGTTCACTCTAGATTTCATACTGATTCCAAGCTGATTTGCTGTTCCTCATATACAACAATCCAACTCCAGCCTCTAGGTCTTTGCTTCTTCCCTCCTATTCAGCTGTTACTGAACAGAGCTGAAGAAAAATCACAATACTGTGCTGAGTCCACTACAAATTTCCGTTCCATAAACTCATCTGGGTCCTCACTGTAGCAAAGCAATCCTTCCATGCCTCCCTAGTCAATTCTCTAGTCCACCCACAGAAGGGGCTATTCCAAACATTCTTATCTTTCCTCAAGTCCCCCAGAAAACTCCTTCTCCTCATCCTTTCAGCTGAGAATTTCATCCAGTGCTTCCCTCACAAAATTGAGGCATTTTGCTGAGAGCCCCCTCTTTTCCTTATCGCAGTGTCTGGCGCAGATTAATCTTTATTGATTTGACTTGTGTCTTTTTCCTCACCTTACCTTGCTCAGATGTTTCCCTCCATTATCTCTTACATCTGTGTTTCATATAAGGAGCTGGTCCCTCATATTGCCAAAGCAAACCTCTCAGTATATACCTAACTCTCCTATTTTTTCCAACAGATTGTCCTTCTCTCCCATATCCATTCTTTCTCTTCACAGCTTCTGCTTCTTCCCAACTGCCTATAAACTTGCTTATGTCCCCAGACTAATCTGGTCATTCTTGGTAGATACAGCCCAATATCTCCCTTCCCCCCATGGGTTAAATTCCTTGTAGAAAGCCATCTACTCTATGTCCTTCTACTTTCTGTCTTCTCATTTGATTCTAAACTCTTCACAATCTAGCTTCTGACCTCTTCAATTGAAATTCCTCACTCCACAGTTAGCAATGAGTTCTTAATTGCCAAATCCAATGTTTTTTTTTTTTTTTCTTCCCAATTTTCATCCTTCTTGACTCCTGGGTAGCCTTCAACACTGTAAACCCTCTCCTCCTTAATACTCTGTCTTCTCTAAATTTCTGAGAAAAGGTGAATGGGGTTTATGTTGGTACCTCCCCAGGAAAGGTTTTGCTGAGAGGACTAATTTGTGATGACTTGGTCAGCTCAGATTAGTTTCAGATCTGGCTGCATTCCTGCAAATGGAACGCATCTGACCCTTTCCCCATTTCCCTAGAGGAGCTTGAGGGTTCCTTCAATAGTTTAAGATACTTGATAATCTTCATATAATAATCATCATATGACTATCTTCAGTAATCTGAGGGTTAAGATCATAGACTTTAGAATGGGAGGGGAATCTTAAATGTCATGTAATCCTCAGCTTCTGAAACTGAGGTTCATGGTCTCTTATAGGATCTTAGAACTGAATGTGGGGTCGTGAAATTATGATTTTTTTTTCCAGTAAATGTCTGACTTATATATATTCTATAAACCTGGGTTATGTAAAAATTTCTTGGGTGAAAAAGGAGTCACTGGTGGAAAAAACTTTAAGAATCCCTGATGTGGACAAATGTCTATTTTAGGAGGTAAAACCCTTTCACATTTTAGAATGGTCTAAGGTAGGTAAGTAGCAGGGATGATCTTCAAACCTAGGTCCAATGACTTCAACTTCAGAGCTTTTTCTTGCTAAGTTATGCTGTTTAAGCTGTTTTTGAAAATATAATTGTAATAACCAGCATTTAAATATTACTTTAAGGTTTGCAAAGCTATTTGCATATCTCTCGAACCTCACAATTCTACAAGGGGGGAATTCTACCTCCATTTTACATATGCAGAAACTGAGGCAGAAAGAAGTTAAATAATTTTTCTAGGATCACAGAACTAATTAGGAGTGTGAGACTAGAGTTGAATTTAGATTTTCCTGAATCAAAGTCTGGCACTCTTATCCTCCAAGTTTTGTTGCATCTTATAGTTAACTTGAAAGAATAACAAAGTTAATTAAAATTGTTCTTTCAGCTAATTGATTCAGCACTTCAAAATCCATGATTTCATGTGGGTGGTGCCCCCACTGCTGTGGATGAGAGCATTGGGAGAATATTTCCAAGTTGCTATGGACAAAACAAATCCACTCCCTAGGGCCAGTCTTATGATGATGAGCTTCTCTCCCCTGATCTGGTCCTTAGATAACACAAACATTCTATAACTTAGCCCATATTTGAAGCCTTCTAGACTTGGTCAGACCTGCTTTCCAAGCTTTTCAAGCCCAGGATCACCTCCGTCACAATTAGGAAACAGAGGAAGATGATGGGGAGGAGAAATACTTACCAACTCTTAGGAATAGATACACAAACACACAATGCACATATATGTGTATGTGTGTGTGTATATATATGTAAGCACACACATATGTATATACTCACTTTTCCAGAACACACTTTTAAGCTTAACCTATATTATTATGAACATTTTCTCCATTAAAGATTGAATGTAAATCAACAATGCTATGTTCACTTCTTTTTTTCTGTTTTTTTTTTTCTCTTGTGGTTTTTCCCTTTTGTTCTGATTTTTCTCTCCCAACATGTTTCATAAAGAAAGGCGTATTTAAAAAGTTAATATACATGTATAACCAGAAAAATAAAACAATTAATAAAAAATTTAAAAAGACCCACATTTCCTTCATTACTTTCTTAAGGCTAGACAATTAACCAAACAGTAAATCAAGCTCTGATTTGTTGTGTTTGCTGATTTCAGTCTAAATGCTCATGCTAAAAATTTAACAATTAACTCTTGCCATTCCATTTGAGCTAGCTACGGTATGCCTCTGCAATTTAAGTGGAGAAAAGCCCATCAGGATACATTTATTTATAGCTTATTAATTTTGCTATTAAAGTCTCTTGTTTTCATGCTTCATGATTGCACAAAAGTGACTAAAATCTTGGCTAGAACGATGTCAAATCTGAGCCTAGGGTGGACAAGATGGCTCTTAACTGAGGACCAGCCTAGCTAAGCTCAGAGTGACATCATCGAGCTGGCTGTGGGCTGATGAATTTTTTGGCCATGTCAACTCTCTAGGAGCATCTACTAACTTAAAGAAGCATTGGTAGATGGAGTACTTATCCTGACAGGATCATCAATCCCTAATTTATTGAAGTAACTCATTAGTAAATTCTTTCCTCTGTTTCTACTCCCTTAACTTTTCCTTGTTTATTCATCCCATTATTTGTGTATATACATATTCCTTTTTGTCTAATTTGATCCAATCAACTCAGCAAATATTTATTATATACTTACTGCTTCCAAGGAGAAAATATCTTTATCAGATCTAGTCTTGTCCTCATAGAGCTTACAGTCTAGTATCAAATGAGATGATGATATGTACAGTGCTTTGCAAACCTTTAAGTATTATATACATGATATTATTATTAATAATAATAGTAATATTGGTATTTGTAATAGTGGTGATACTTTAATATATAATATATATTTAATACATATTTGTAGTCAATGTAGTGTTGCTCCATGGCTTCTGTTTTTTTCATCATCATCATTATTATATTATATTATTATTATATCATACATTTTTTCACATTTCCTTGTTATTCCTCAACCTTGTTATTTTTATGCCTTAGAAGAAACATAACATAATGGAGAGGGGTCTTGAAGTGAGGTTGAGTTGGATTAAATCCTCTAGATCTAAAAGAGCTATGTGATCATAAGGAAATCACCACAACATAAACCAGATTGTCAATCTCTTCTCCAGAAGTCTTAAAGCTCCCTTTTTACCTCTAGGATCTAATACAGACTCGCTTTGGCATTTAAACTCGGTATTCACAATCTGGCTCCAAACTATTTTTCTCCCCTTCATTTACTAATTGTTCTACTTGCTGCTCCTCCAAAATGATATTACACAGAGGTCTGGATGCATTTTTCCTCTTTTTTACCTCTTAGAATCCCTACCTTCCTTCTAGATTCTGCTCAAGTGCGGGGTCCTTCATGAGGCTTTTCTCCTACTCCCTTTTCCATCCTGAAATCACCTTTTACTTCCTGTGTCTATATTTTCATCTGCTTACATGAGTGTATGTTGAGTGTCTATATGGGTAAATCCCCAGCGCTTAGCACAGTGTCTTACACATAATAGGTGCTTACTAAGTTTCCGCTGCCTGATTGGTGATAGCCTCTCGGTGTTAAAGGCAGTTCTCCAAGATCTGAAGTTCTGGAAGAATGGCTGATATGTGATAGGGGGAGGGAGTTTCCAAACTCTGAAGCCCTTCATTCCATTACACTGACACAGCCCAATTCTCTCAGTCATTCCCAATTGTTGGACATTCAGGTTGTTTCCAGATTTTCAAAGTTTACAAATAATGTTGCTATAAATATCTTGGAAGGAATAGCTCTATCTGCTTTATAATCTGGGTAATGGGATGATTGGGGAAAAAGAATGTCATTATTTTGGAAAGTTTTGTGATGTGCCAGATGGCTTTCCAAAAAGATTCATCCATGTTTTGTTCCTTTGGGCCGGTGACCTCATCCTTCTGGGCATTCTCTAAAACAATACAGATTGCTGTTCACCCATGGCTGTCAATCCCGTGCATGCAATTCTGATCCATGAGCTCTCATAAGTCTTCTATGGGGGATAATAGGAACCACCCAGCATGGTGGGGACCTTCCTTACTTTCTCTTGACCTTATAAGGATGTGGATAGAGCCCTTAGGCTGAGAACCATTTTTTTTTCTCTCAAACCGTGGGTAGACCATTTTTAAGGGATTTGGGTTGAGCATCTGGCTATCTTAGGGGTTTTACTGGACATATTCATTACAGGCACTTCTCATATAAGCAAGTGAGCTATATAAAGACCTGAAAGATCGGTTCCATGCCATCTTCTAAGTATACTTCAGTTCATCATAGCTACATATGTTGCAGTAAGGGTGAGACTATGTATTGTTATACCCGAATCAGGACAAAATGGACACAACGTTCTCAGTTCTTTTTTATGTGGGTGAGTTTATGTGAAGAGTATTCAGGGATTGTCCTTTGGCAAGAGGAGCTGGTATTTATCCCCTTCTGTAGGGGACTGATGGTTGGGGGGGAAGTTGCTCCTGTAGGGGAACCCTAGGTGGGTCTGGGATTCATGGTGAGGTAGCCCTGACTGGGCTGTCCCAAAGAAATTGCTCTTCTTTACCCACCCTTCAGTCCCCAAACTGAGTCACCACACCCACTGAAACAAACACACAAACCAGGACATTTCCCCCATCTTTAGCCTCCTTTTCTATTCTGTTAGTGTAGCTTAACCTGGGTCCTTTGGCACTTCCTGCATTATGGTTTCTTTACCTGTTCTTTCTACCATCTACTATTCAGTAAGTATTTATAAAAAGCTTAAATCCAAATACATACAACTAACAGCAAAACTGAATGCTGCTTAACTCTAATAACTGAGTTTGACCCCTAAAGAAAAAGATGAGAGAATCCACTTTTTTCACTTTTTGCAGAGATGGGGAACATTGCAAAAAACTGAATTGAATGTTGTTGACTATTTTCCCCTCTTTCCTTTTTATTCTTTGTTATAAAACATAGCTCTCTGGATAGGAGAGTGGAAGAAGGATATGTTAGGAAATGAAGATATAAAAACAAAAAGATGTTAAAAATACCTGCCAAATGGAATTTGGTATGAGGATGTATGGATGAGAAAGGGGCCCTTTATTAAAATGGAGTTGGGGCGCCAAGGTGAGGAGACTCAGTCTCATTCTCATAAAAAAAGAATCTGTTTATACCTTATTAGTAAGCAAGCATTCTCACCCTGAGCTAGATTTTTGGCAAGCCTCTGCTATTGATTGATCCTGGTTCCAGTTAAGATTTATAAATGTCATTTCCCTCCTCAAGCCTCGGGCCCTTGGGAGCTAAAATGTCAGAGAGCTTTTTCTCTGTGGCCTGTGATAGTACTGGCATATTGGGCTGTAAATTGGGCCATAGCTTTGGAACCTTTTTCATTAAACTAAAGCCAAGTAATCAATGAACTGAAGCATTTCTTAACTCAGGACATAAATATCTCTTGTTGGGACACATAAGGGAGCGCAGATAATAATAAATAAATGAGACTTGGCTTTCAGACTCATTCTGTGTTTAGATTGACTTTAGTAGGAGTTGTGAATAAGAAAAGATATCCTGACTTGACCCTATAGTAGAAAATCTGTACTTAGGACCTGCATATGAAAATTTTTTTAGCTAAAATATTATATAATCCTGGAGTTAGAAATGTCCCTCAAGGTTAGTCACCCTTTTACCCAGTATAGGAAACCCTAAGAATCTAGGGACATTGCTGATTTTTATCTTGTTAGAGTCTGGGCAATGTGATGTGGCTTTCTTCTGAGAAACTCACCTCACTACTCTGAGTTTTAGGCAACTTTCCAAGACTATAAATTTAAATGAATTAGTGAAGATTGCTCTAAATCACAGAACTTTGGCTTATCTGAGCACCATCTTGGGCAAGGAAATTACATAAAATAAACTGCCATTTGGTTACTGCCTAGTATTCCTCTTTGTGGTTGGTCTCAGTTGATCTTACATTAATTTCCTTAGTTTTTTTTTTAAACTATTGGCAGACCCCATTTTCTACCTCATGGACCAAAATTGGCATTCCCAATTTCCTTCGACTTAACATGATGCAAGTGTTGGTCTATTCTATCTCTTACTGGAACTTGTGCCATTCCCTTTTTCTTCAGGAAGGGTTTTCTTTAGGGCCAGGTGAGTGCCCTTAATTAGCAGCACCCATAAGATCCCGCTACATTGTTCTTCCTTCCCTATTCTTATTTCCTGCTGGATATGGTTAAGTAGTTGGTTTTGGTCCATTGTTGAACATGTTGCTATTGTCCTGAAGCTTAATTTTTTATCTGTCTCTCCTGGTTTTCTGTTATCTGAGTATCTGATGGGCAAGCCTTTCATCAAAGTTATTGGTAAAAAATATTGGACAGCACAGGACCAAGAACTAATCCATAGGTCATTCCATTAGAGCCTGCCAGCCCTTTCCCTCCTTACCCTCTGTCCTCAATTGATATTTGTCAAAGGAACATATATTTACAACTAGCAGAAAACTTAGGGGAATTTTGAGTCTCACCCTTTCATTTTATGTAAACTGAGGCCCAGAAAGATTAAATAATTTACTAAAAATGACAAAGCAAAGAATGCATTCCATGGTTCCTAATTTCAAATTCAGCCCTTTCCCCATTATTATTGACTTTCCTTTGTATTCTATTCAGACCCTTCTACTTAATTGTTCTGCTTTTCAGCTCATCTTTTCCCATTTTGTCCTTAAGGATAGCTTGTCAAATGTTTCGCTAAAAGCTAAGTAGTATGACAAGAGTGCTCCTCTAATCTTCCAGTCTGGAAGATCAGATGAAGAGATGAAAAGATGAAAAGACAAAGAATTAGTATGACACTCGCTTTGTGAATATTTTATGATCAATGATGCCATTTCATTTCAGGATAAACAACTTTGCAGTTACCAGATGCTTGCTCACGGAGTAGGCAAAACCATTCAAACTTTGTTTAACTCAGCACTGTGAGATGGAACACATCCCTGAAAGGCAGGACTCCAAAAAGCCCCAAATCTATCTTTTAGTAAATTTCATCTCCCAGAAGTTTCAGTGGGTAACCAGACACATTGGGTTCCTCCCCCCCCCCCCCCCCTCAGACTATTTGGACTAACTTCTCTGTATTTTATTATGAGTACATTACAAAAATATTTCACATTTGATTTTTAACAACAAAATGTACCTTGGGTTGCCAAATGTTAGAACAAAAAGAAATCTTAACAATTGTTTTTGTTTAATTTTATAGCTCAGTTATGTGCTTGAGTGTGGGACTTTTCTAGAGTCATGCAGCTAATAGGCAACTGAGGCAAAATTTGAATTCAAGTCTTTTAATTCTATGTTTTATCCCTTTTACTACATATGGAATCAATTGAATGTGGTAACAGAAAATGGAGTTAAAATGTAATAATTTCAGTTGATGTGTGCACTAAGTGATGGGAAGAAAGGAACTAAGTATTTATTGTTGGGTTATTTCCATTGTACCAGCCTTTGTGACTCCATTTGGATATTCTTGGCAAAAACACTGGAAAGGTTTGCCATTTCCTTCTCTAGCTCATTTTATACATGAGAAAACTGAGGCAAACATGATTAAGTACCTTGCCCAGGATCGTACACCTAGTGAATGTCTGAGGTCAGATTTGAACTCAAGGTCCTTCTGACTTCAGGGCTGGTGCTCTATTCACAGTACCACTTAGCTGCCCCTTTTCTGAATTTTTTAATATTAAATTCATCTCTCTTCTCCCCTAAAGGCAGTATGGTATAATAAAGAGAAAATTGAACTTGAGGGTCAGGACAACTGGTATCTAAATCCTATTTTAGACATTTATTAGCTGGGAAGTCATATTAACTTTTATCTCTCATTTTCCTCAACTGTAAAATGAGAGAATTAGATTTAATGTTCTCTTTGGCTTGAAATATATGTTCCTATTTTTTTTTTTCTACCTTATATGAGCGCCATCTTGTTTCCCATAGGCTATTGTACCTGCTGTGGATCTTATATCTCTTTAGGAAGAAGCTAGGAAGCTTTGTGGGAATTCCGTCTTCCCATGTATGAGACAATAGTGACATCTACAAAGTGGAATTTTTCCCCCCCTCCCCAACTAGGAACATCAAACATGTTCCCCCCTCCCAAAACATCAAACATACATTGACTGATTGTTAAAATAAATTGATGGACCAGCTAGTCTGGGGTTCTCAACCTTGATCCTGTGAACTTGAATGGGAAAACAATTACATCTTTATTTTAGTATGATTGCTTTCCTTGGTAACTCTATGTATTTTATTTTCTTCATTTAAAATAATGACTTTGAGAAGGTGTTTATAAGTTCCCCCAGACTGCCCAATGACTTTCCCAGATTTCCTAAGGGATCTGAGAGGTCTCTGGATTTCATCATACTGTTCAAGGGGTTCAAAGACTTCTCCAGACTGCCCAAGGGGTTCACGGGACTTCCAGGCTGTCTAAGGAGGCTGTGGATTTTCTTTTCTTTCTTTCTTTTTTTAAATAAATAATAGCTTTTTATTTTATACATACAAAGATAAATTTCAAGATTAACTCTTGCAAAATCTTATGTTCCAATTTTTTTCTCCCTTTTTCTCCTCACCCCTCTCCCCAAGACTGTAAGCAATCTGATGTAGGTTAAATATCAACATTCTTTTGTAAGACTTTGTGAACCAAATTTTTTCCCTCTCTCCATTATCTCCCCACTCCTCAAGATAGCAGGTAGCCTGATATAGGTTAAATATGTAAGTGCTTTAAAATGACTGATCCTCACAACAATCTTGTGATATAGTTGTTATTATTATTATTATTTCTATTTTACAGATGAGGAAACTGAGTCAGAGATTAAGTGACTTGCCCGATAGCTAGCAAATGTTTGAAGCCAGATTTGAACTTGAGCTTTCTTGATCCAGGCACTCTACTTTATCCATTGTACTACTTAGCTGCCCCAGGCATGAAAACATATGGATTTAGACATATTTACTAATCTTTTCTCTTTGCAGGATACATCTTATTTATACATGGTTGCTTGAATGTTATCTCCCTCATTTGAAATTCTGAGAGCAGGCTCTGTCTGTGTACCCCTCCCTAGAACTTAACACACTGCTTGGAACACAGTAAGTGCTTAATAATTGCTTGTTAACCGACTTGACTGTGTGACCATGTTAGGCTCAAACTCTCTAGGTTTTAGTTTTCTCATATTTATAAAGAAATAGTTGGACCAGATGGCCCCCTTAAGTCCCTCCCAGCTTTTAATGTATATTACTATGAACTCTCCCTTGCAGGGAGAAACCCTATTGTAATAGGAAAATCTCCTACTACAGATTTTTAGGGTTTAGCTGTGTGCACTTCTCATTTTCTCCACATGGTGTCACTGTGGGTCAGCACAATCTCAACTAGCCCCCTCCCCAAGCTTTGAGATGCTGGCGCCCAAGGGGACTTTCAGCTCTATATGTTAACTAGCCTTCACCCAATTTCCCTGCCTTATTCTGACAGCAAGCACTGGATGCTGTTGCCTTGGGGACCAGAGGGAGCGATCGGTATAGTTTTGGAAAAAGCCTGACATCAAGGTTTATTTTGGAGAAGAACAGACCTGGGGGGCTAGGATAAGGGGGGTCTAAGAAGTGCCTTCAAATATTTGCAGGCTGTCATGTATCAGACACATTAGCCTTGTTGTGCTTGGCCACCAAGGGGGAGAACTGGCAGTGAGAGGGAGGCAGATTTCCATGCACTGTACAGAAACAGTTCCTAACCATCACACTTTTCCAGATGTGGGAGAGCCTGCCTCGGAAGTTAGTGCATTGGGGGGACAATGAGTGCTCCTTCAGGGGAGGTAGCGGGGTTCCTTCCCTTGGATTCATCAAAGCCTTATCAGTATTGATGCTCTAGCACAAATTCTTGGTTAGGGAGGGGCTGAGATCCCCTGTAGGTCTCAGATACTGGGCTTCTATGCAGCCAGAGAAAAATATTTGTTTAAATTTAAGCATCACTTTTGGACTCATGCTAGGATTTGTTCTATATATTTAGAAGCACAGGGGACCTGTTTTAAGGGACCTTCGAGGTCTCCAGTTCCTTCTGGGGAAGGTCAGGCTCTTAGGGGACCATTGCAGACTGAAGGGCATTCCAATGTTTCTTGGGTCTTGGTTTCTTACGGGCCTTGCTTGGTATTTTACATTCTGAATCAGATCCTTCAAAGCCCAGATGTAGGTGACTTGTGAAGAATTGGTCAATCAACAAATCTAGATAATAAGATTTTAAGTTCAGAACCATTTCATCTCTTTAGACCTGAGATACTGTTATATTATACTTTCACATGAAATGTTTTGGAACCACAGAATCCTTCCAGGTAAACTACAGAATCCCAGATTCCTTGTAAAGATGTAAGAGTAGTCACTGTCCAAGGCAGGTGAGGATGGTTGGGGGATGGGTGTGCAGGTAAGGTATTACACATATGCAGAAGGGTCAAAGAGGGTTATGGCCTTTCTTCAAAGGAATAAAGGATTTATGACATCGGGAGGAGGAGTACAAGTCACCTTTTTGGGGTTGAGATTAGTGGATAGAGGTCAATGATCCTGCCTCCTGTAGTTAGTATGTCTTGAATGGGCAATGAGCTCTGTATGTGGCCAGGGGCGCAGGGTTCTTCCTGTGGCTTCATGTTGGCAAGCCACAGGAAGCTGTGTCATTTTGTGGCTGCTGGAGTTGCACCCCTCCCTGCTTTTTAGCTGCAGGATTGATGGATGGTATATTTTAACTGCATCTGTGGTTTATGCACAGTAGGCAGGGTGCTTACTCATTTCAAAAGAATTGCCCTGATTTGCACCCCAAACAGACAAATAATGTGTTTTTCAGAAACTCCTAGAATGCCACGCTCGGTCTGAAGAAATACTGTTTGGGAACTCTCTAAATCTTTTCTTAATTAAGATACAATATCATTGTTCTAGCCAAACAGAAACAGAGGAATATTGGGCCATTTGGTGTTCCTGCAATCTATTCCAAATGGAGTCCCATCTAATTCAGGATAGGATCACACTCTCCTCCCCAATGATTCTACATTTTTATTTCTACTTCCCATCTAGCTATAAATAGGTAGGACTAGGGACAGCCCAGGTGAATTGGGTTGATGTGAGCCTGTGTTTGTTGTTTATTATAAAACCTATTTCACAAAAGATGAATTTCATCATGGATGAATGGACATGAGCAATCATTACTATCCCTAACAACAGACTGTAAATTCCCGTGGGTTGTCTACTCAGGGATAGAGCAGGGGACCAGGGACCCTATCTTGCCTAGCCATTGTGTTACTCTATGACCTGAGATAAGGTTTTTTTTTTTTTTTTTCCTTTCTGGGCCTTGGGTGGATTAGGCTGGTTTTAATATTATTTCTGGCTGTAATGTTTTATGCACTTGTTTCTTAGTTCCCCATAGCACTGAAGATTGATTCTTTTTTTTAAAAAAACATTTTAATTGTCAAGTATGCAATAAGTACTCTGCTAGGTTGTACTACGGTCACTGAAAGTCTCCTAAATAGTCTTTGGGCCAGCTAAGTGGCTCAGTGGATAAAGCTGGAGTCAGGAAGAGCTGAGTTCAAATCTGAACTTGGACACTTACTAAGTGTGTGATCTTGGTCAAGTCACTTCTCCCTGTTTGCCTCAGTTTCCCCAACAATAAGATGGGCTAGAGAAGGAAATGGCAAGGCACTTTAGTATCTATGCCAAGAAAACCCCAAATGGGGTCAAGAAGAGTTGGAACTGATTGAACAATACACAGGCTCTGCCCTTAGCATTAGATCATATGGGCTCTGACAAAATTCCAGAGTTATGTCTGTGTCCATCAACTACATCGTTCAACCCTTAAATCTCTTTACAATCATTCACTAACCCTATAGCAAAACAACCAGTTTAATGAGATTAAATGAAAGGGTGATAAGGGCAGATTGGACATTCACCTATAAAGTAGCCCATACATTCTGTTTAATCCCAGAACCATCCCTTCCAGACTGAATACCACTTACCTTATCCCTAATCAAAACAAAACAAGACCAAAAACCTCAATCCCTGTTTGAATGGGCATCTATTTCTTCCACATCCAAGACTGGGCCTATGGCACTGTAGGAAATTACAGATAGGGATAAAAAAAGTCCCAGTTCCTGGCTACAGGTTGGGGTATCAGCAGATAAAGTTAACTATAAAGGATTTAGTAGCTTAAGGTCTGAAGAGATCTTTTTCTTTTGCTGGGTCTGACATGGAGCCCTTTCATTTGCAAGGTTCACCTCAGTTCAGGGGGATGTAGAAGTCTTTTTCCAGCTCCAGGAAGAAGACCATGATGATAGTGTCCATCTCTTTCCTAATTTTTTTTTTTCCTTTGGAAGTCTGGGTTGGAGTATTTATTTATCCTTGAATTCCTACCTTCTTTAGGAAGGATCCCAAGACAACGTTTGCCCTGAGCCTGACATCAGAAACACAAATATGGTTGTTTTTGTCCCTTTCCCATCAAAAATCTCCCCATGGACACAGATGCTTTTCAATACAGTTCCCTCAAGCACTTCAATTCAGTCATGGTTGACTCCAAGACAGCATCATGAATTTCCATCTAGCAGCTTATATTGTGAGTCCCCTTTCTTCCCCTCTTTATTTATTAATCTAAAAGTGAAATTATCTAGCAAAGTGATTGCATGGAAATACAGATGAAGCACCATAAGGTCTTAGGCTATCGGTATATTCCTCTATTGGCTCACTTGAGTCTGGGATTGAAAGAATGATCAGTGATCTCAATTCAAAGCCTAATAGGACTCATCCCCTAAAATTGGTTGAGGACAGGGTGGTTATTATTTCCCAGTAGCCAGCATGCTTGTATAAAGTATGTGCTCTCTCCTCTTCTATCTTCTTGAGCAGTGCTTGGAGATTATCGCCAGAGAAGAGGCTGAATTGGAATACTAGGTAAATTTAGTCCGTGAACCAAGAAGGTTTGGATCTGAAGGGTAGCCATTATTACTTTCTTAACTTCCCTGGGTCACTGGATGGCTCATGCAAAGGGGCTGGGTCCTTCTGTATTTCCTCATCATTCTCACCTCTTTTGGAAAACAAAACTCTGAAGGGTAGCCATTATTACTTTCTTAACTTCCCTGGGTCACTGGATGGCTCATGCAAAGGGGCTGGGTCCTTCTGTATTTCCTCATCATTCTCACCTCTTTTGGAAAACAAAACTCTGAAGGGTAGCCATTATTACTTTCTTAACTTCCCTGGGTCACTGGATGGCTCATGCAAAGGGGCTGGGTCCTTCTGTATTTCCTCATCATTCTCACCTCTTTTGGAAAACAAAACTCTGAAGGGTAGCCATTATTACTTTCTTAACTTCCCTGGGTCACTGGATGGCTCATGCAAAGGGGCTGGGTCCTTCTGTATTTCCTCATCATTCTCACCTCTTTTGGAAAACAAAACTCTTCATAGAACTGTTTTCTTTCCTTCAGAAGCAGATTAATTTTAATGCTGATTTACAAAGTACATAAATTTCTCATCACCATGTAGAATGTGGTATTTCTCTCTAGTAATCTGAATCTCTCTTCCTACCCTAATAGCCCAGATTCATTACTATGATAGATGACTCTCTTTTCCCAATTACGTGTGTGGTATGACTGCAGCCATAGGCAAACTTTTCTGAGTAGTTGGATGTGAACCTGAGCTTTGGGAAGGCTCAGTGTGTAGGAATACTGAGGCAGCCCACAGGAAGCACAACAATGGTGTCTCTCTCTCTCTCTCTCTCTTTCTCTCTCTCTCTCTCTCTCTTCTCTCTCTTCTCTCTCTCCCTCTCTCTCTCTCTCTCTTCTCTCTCTCTCTCTCTCTCTCTCTCTCTCTCTTCTCTTCTCTCTCTCTCTCTCTCTCTCTCCTTGTCTCTCTCTCTCTTTCTCCCTCTCTCCTTCTCTCTTTCTCCCTCTCTCCCTCCCTCTCTTCCTCCCTCCCTCCTCCTCCTCCTCCTCCTTCTTCTTCTCCTTCTCTCTCTCTCTCCTCTCTCTTCTCTCTCTCTCTCTCTCTCTCTCTCTCTCTCTCTCTCTCTCTCTCTCTCTCTCTCTCTCTCTCTTCTCTCTTCTCTTCTCTCCTCTCTCTCTCTCTCTCTCTCTCTCTCTCTCTCCTCCTTGTCTCTCTCTCTCTCCCTTTCTCCCTCCCTCCTTCTCTCTTTCTCCCTTTCTCCCTCCCTCCCTCCCTTCCTCCTCCTCCTCCTCTTCCTCCTCCTCTCCTCTCCTCCTCCTCCTCCTTCTTCTTCTTCTTCTTCTCTCTCTCTCTCTCTCTCTCTCTCTCTCTCTCTCTCTCTCTCTCTCCTCTCTCCTCTTCTCTCTCTCTCTCTCTGTATATATATGAACTGAGCCAGTTTCTTCCATGCTTCATGTTACAGGTTGATCATTTTCTTCCTGCCTTTGGCCCTCTGCTTTGAGTGACAGTCTCCCCTCCCCATCTCTTCCAGTCCTGAGACTATAATTAAAGCAATATTAGCATTTCTATTGGAAAATGTAAGTCAGTTAACTTCTCCATGGTTCCATCCACCATTCCTGTGACTTTTAAAAAACAAACCAACCCTCCCTGGATACCATTTTCCTATATCTGTCATCTCCCTTAAGGGATCTTCTCGCTTTTCTATTTAGCAAATATTTAAATGTTTAATAAATGTTTATTCATTCATTGATTCTTATATTCATTCATGGAACAGCTGAGTAGGGCTAAAAGGTAGGTAGGGAAGTTAGAGAAGTCAGCGTAGGCAAAGAAATCAAAATTAGAAGTCGACATTCAGGATAAAGCTGGGGATCATTCCGATGCCAGGAGTTTCCCAGGAACTAGAGAGAAGACCCATGTACCCATGGTTAGAACCTGACAGTGAGGTCAGAAGCTAGACCTATCACTGAGTTACTTGACATCGTAGACAAAGCCTCAAGACTAATCTGAACGACACTTTGGGGATGAGGAAGGTACATTCTGAAGGCCCTTCTGGCTTGAGGAATGCTTTGGCTCTGTGGTTCTATAGAAGCTGGGGCCTCAAAGTACCCTCTTCAGGAGATGGTGCAGAGTATTAGAATGATCAATTAAGTTGGTAGAAGAGACCAAGTAATAGAAGAACCAGAAGAAAGAGACTGATGAATAGATGGATAAGTAGGGATGGAATTTCTTTTGGAGGATGGTTTAGAACAGGAATTCTTAATCTGGGGGTCTGAGAACTTGTTCTTTTTTTTTTTAAATTAATAGTATTTTATTTTCTTCCAAATAATATTTTAATTTTTTGAATATTTTATATTTTTCCAATAACATATTTTTGTTTTTTTTTTAACATGGAAAATTAGTTTTTAACCATTCATTTTTGTAAGATTTTGAGCTCCAATTTTTCTCCCTCCCTTTCTTTCTTCCCTTTTCTCCAAGACAGCAAGTAATGCAATATAGAATATACATGTATAATCATATTAAACATATTTTCATGTTAGTTATGTTACAAAAGAAGAATCAGAACAAAAGGAAAAATCCCATGAGAAAAAATCAAATTAAAGAAAGTGAAAATAATCTGTTTTGATCTGCATTCACACGCTATAGTTCTTTCTTTGGTTGTAGATGGCATTTTCCATCACTAATCTTTTGGAATTGTCTTGGATCACTGAATTTTTGAGAACTAAATCTGTCATATTAATCATTGCACAATGTTGCTGTTATTGTGGCGATTGTTCTAGCGGTTCTGCTTCCTTCACTCAGCATCAGTTTGTGTAAGTCCTTCCAGGTTTTTCTGAAATTTGCCTGCTCATCATTTCTTATTGCACAATAGCATTCCACATAACTTGTTCAGCCGTTCCTAAATTGATGGGCAATCCTCGATTTGTGTACTTGTTTTTGAAATATGTTAATAATTGCTTTTCTTTGAAATCGTCCAAATTTTCTTTTATTCATTTCAATCTTTTTTAGAAAGGGTCTCTTCCTAAGCTTTGCCAGATTTCCAAAGAGGTCCCACAGGCTTCAGCAGGTTTCCAGAGAGGTCCAAAGGGGTCCCCCCTGCTGCCAAAAGAATACAGGGGCTTTCCTTCTCTGCTAAAGGGGTCTATGATACAAAGAAGAACTTCGGCTACAGAGGGAAAGGTTGACCCACATGCCCTTAGAGCTCCTTTTCAGATCTGATAATCTATAGTTCTGTAATAAAGGAAAAAGAAGAAAGGGACAGCAGGAAAAATGTCTGATGGAGGGGACATTTGATTTAAGGTTCTCATTGCTGAGGGTGTCCGCTCATGTGTTTCTAACTCTTGCTGACATTTTATCCACTGATGCCAGACCAATTTGAGATCTCATTTGATTAGAGGGATGTGAGTTGATAGCAGGGTCTGGTGCTGACAGGGGGTGTGCTGCCACTGCAGACAGACTTCTGTGGGGCTCATTGCCTGGGGGTGGTAACAGAGACACCAAGGGCTGGAGTCTACAGGCCCTGATGACAGCTGTACATTCCTTGTTCCCACCCCGCAGTCATAAACCTACTATGTTTTAGGGAGAGAAAGGAGAGGATTCAGAAATCCTTTTTTCAGCACCTAATGCATGTGAATAGACTTTTTTCTTTTTAAAACAATATTTTTGATGCTTTTCCTCCCCTAATAATACCACAGTAATTTTCCAGCAGATCTTTTGAAGCAGGGAGACTTTAAGATTGTAAAAACAAAGGCACAATTTCCCAATTGTGATTTAGACTGATCCATTTCTTAATGGAAGAGATTTCACTCCCACATTTCCATCTCATCATAGGTATTTCATTCCTTAACAAATTTCCTTAATTTAGGAATAAATATTCCTAATAATAAAATAGAATAAAATTCCTTAATTTAGGAATTCTAGCAACAATTATTTATTTAAAGATTAGAGCACCAGGCCTAAGATCAGGAAGATCTGCATTCAAATGTGAACTCAGAAACTTTTTAGCTAAGTGACCCTGTGCAAGTCACTTAATACTTTGGTATTTCCTCATATGTAAAATGAGCTGGAAAAGGAAATGGCAAGTCACTCCAGTCTCTTTGCCAAGAAAACCTCGAATGGGGTTGTGAAGTGTTGGACGTGACTTGAAATGACTTAATGATAATAACAAGGGAAATATCAAGGTTATCGCTCTCTCTCTCTCATCTTGTTGTAGACCTTATCCCTTCATTTATATTCTCCCTTGGTATATTCATGGGATAGATTACCATCATATGTTCTTTTCTCTGGTACTTAACATTTTTTCTTCATCAATAAAATTTTTTAATGCTCTTTAGCATTTAAAATGGACTAATATTGTACTCAGAAGCATATGCCCTGGATTTAAGGTACTTACTCTGTGCAGTATGAGGTCCTTTGGGGCTGAGTAATTCACATAGATGAGGAGAGGGCAAGAGTGTTCCATCCCAGTTGGGGAGCAGCCAATTGATCCCAAAGCTGGGAAGGTGTTCACTCAGAAATGAATGACATTGGGTAAAATGAGAGTCAAGCAGGGGGCCACACATATGGGTTCTGTTCTTTTAGTGACTAAAAGGGGGCTGAGGGAAATGGGTGCTAGATTTCAAGCAAGAAGTTCATTTTTATGTTCTTCCTCTCAAAATATCTCTACAGGACATAGTACAGAGAATTAGAATGACCAATTAAGTCCCACGCTGGCTGGATATTTTCTGACTTCATCCCCCAATCCTGGGGGTTCCCCTACTCTGGAACTCCTAGTTCTCAACATAAGAACGGCAAGAAGACTTGCAAAGATATTCTACTCTTCCTAAATCACTCCTATGATTTTGTCATTCCTCTACCCAGATGTCTCTCCTGGCTTCCCATGGTTTCCTTAAATAAAATATAAATTCCTTATCCTTACTCCGAAGGGATTCCAAAATGTGTTCCCAACTTACCTATTGCCAAGTATTTCCATGCAGGGGTGTGCTGGATTCAGTTCAGGCTGATTGTTAAATTTTCAATGTGAGCATTTACACTTCTGAAATTAGCAAATCTTGCTTGAATTGCTGTTCTGTTAATTGTCTAGACTTGGAAAGTGATAAAGGAAATCTTAATGCAGATAAAAGTGTGTTATATACATCCAGCTGATTGTTAAAGAATTACCCTTCCCCCAGAGAGCTGATAGTTAAATAATTGCCAACAGCCCCCTGCTCCCATCTATGTCCTCTACATTCCAGGCACAGTGGGCTACTCCCTAAGTATCCCATTTCTGTTTTCATCTTGCCTTCTCTTGTTTTTCTGATATGACTCACACTATCCCTCATGTCCAGAAAAAAATACTTCTCTCACACCTTCAACTCTACCTTCCTTAGATTCTCAGCTCAGATGCCAATAGCTCCTTGAAAACTACCATGATGCTTCTACTAACACTGATCTCTCCTTCCTTGCCTTCCTTCTGGCTCTTTGCTGTGGCCTCTCCTTTCCACTTGACACACCCCCCTCCTTCTGATGTGAGAGGTGTCAACTCTTGTTGTGTCTATGTTTTTTCCCTTCAGCTTATCTTTCTAGGTTTATAATATTCTCTATTTCACTCTAAGTTCCACTCAAACTGGCATATTTTCCCGTCTCTGTATGTAAAATTTTACTTCCTCTTTGTGCCTTTGCACATGCTGTCCCTGATGCCTAGGAATATATTTTTTCCTTGTCTTTGCCTTGTAGAATCATAGCTAGAAGAGACTTTCAAGACGAAAGTCCAACCATCTCATTTTCCAAATGAGGAAACTGAGGCATTGAGTGATTAAATATCTTGCCCCACATTATACAGGTGGATTCCTAGGCTCATTTCAGAATTTATTTCCTTCTGTCCTATTTTGCCTTACTTGCTTATGTTCTGCCCTCAAAACTGCTTTGTATTTGTTTGTTTATATATTTTATATATATCTCAAATACATGCAAAGATAATTTTCAAAATTTACCTTTGCAAAACCTTGCATTCCGATTTTTCTCCCTTTTTCCTCTCTTTTCCCTCCCCAAGACAATAAACAATCTAATGTAGGTTAAACATGTGCAGTTCTTCTAAACATATTTCTATATTCATCATGCTGCTTAAGAGATCAAAAGTCCAAAAAAAACCTCATGAGAAAGACAAAAAACCCCTTATTTATTTTTTTTTTTTATTTAATAGCCTTTTATTTACAGGATATATAACATGGTAACTTTACAAAGAATTAAAATTCCAAACCCTTTTGTTCCAATTTTTTTCACCTCTTACCCCCACCCTCCCTAAAATGGAGGATGACCAGTGATGTTAAAAATTTAAAATATAACCTTTAGATACACAAATAAGATAATGACCAAAAATTATTTTGCTGTACAAAAAGAATCAGACCTGGAATTATTGTACAATTAGTTTGTGAAGGAAATCCAAAAATGCAGGTGTGATAAATATAGGGATTGGGAATTAATGTAATTTTTTTTAGTCATCTCCCAGAGTTCTTTTTCTGGGTATAGCTAGTTCAGTTCATTACTGCTCCATTAGAAATGATTTGGTTGATCCGTTGGAGGATGGCCCGGTCCAAGAACTGGTCATCTTAGTTTGTTGTTGAAGTATATAATGATCTCCTGGTCCTGCTCCATTTTACCCGCATCAGTTCGTGTAAGTCTCTCCCAGGCCTTTCTGAAATCATCCTGTTGGTCATTTCTTACAGAACAGTAATATTCCATAATTTTAATACCACAACTTTCAGCCATTCTCCCCAACTGATGGACATCCATTCAGTTTCCAGTTTTAGCCACTTACAAAAAGGGGCTTGCAAACATTCGTGCACAACAGGTCCCTTTTCCTTCTTTTTAATCTTTTGGGATATAATCCCAGTAGTAAACACGTTGGATCAAAGGGTTGCAAGTTGGATAACTTTTACATAGTTCCAAACTACCTCCAAAATGGTTGGATTCGTTCACAACTCCACCAACAATGAATCAATGTCCCAGTTTTCCCAAATCCCCTCCAACAATCATCATTATTTTTCCCGTCATCTTGCCAATCTTTGACAGGTGTGGTTTTTAGAGTTGTCTTAATTTGCATTTCTTTGATTAATAATGGACTTGGACATCTTTTTCATATGACTAGAAATAGTTTCAATTTCTTCATTGGAGAATTGTCTGTTCATATCCTTTGGACCATTTTTTCAAATTGGAGAATGGCTTGATTTTTTATAAATTAGAGTTAATTTCTAATATTTTGGAAATTAACCAACAGAAACCCTTTGATTGTAAAAAATTTTTCCCCAGTTTATTGCTTCCCTTCTAATTCCCTTGTTGCATTAGTTTTGTTTGGCCAAAAACCTTTTCAGTTTGGATAATCGAAAAATTTTCTTTTTGTGATCAGGTAAATCTCTAGTTCTGTTTTTACAAAGACCTTCCCCTTCCAAGGTCTGAGAAAACCCTTTCCCATGTTCCTCTAATTTATTAATAATTTCATTCTTTATGCCTAGGTCAAGAACCCATTTTGGACCTTTATCTTGGTGTAAGGGCTATTGGATCAATGCCTAGTTTCGCCATATTAGTTTCAATTTTCCCAGCAATTTTATCAAACAGGTTCTTTATCCCAAAAGCGGGATCTTTTGGGTTTGTCAAAGATAGGTTGCTATATTTGTTTGACTGTTTTATCCCTTGAACCCAATTCATTCCACTGGATCAACTAACTATTCCCATCAATACCAAAGTTTTGAATGGCTCTATAATATAATTTTAGATCTGGTTGTAAGCCACCCATCATTTGATTTTTTTTCAAATTTTGAAATTTTGACCTTTTGTTTTTCCATTGAACTTTGTTGTTATTTTTCTAGGTCATTAAAATAGTTTTTGGGAGTCTGATTGGTATAGCCTAAATAAATAGATTAGTTTAGGTAATATTGTCATCTTTATTATATTTGTCGCCCTATCCAAGAGCATTTAATATTTTTCCAATTGGTTAGATCAGACTTAATTTTGGGAAAAGTGGTCTTGTAATTTTTCAAAAGTTTCTGATTTTCCCCTTTGGCAGATAGATTCTTAAATATTTTATATTACGAGTTACTTTAAATGGAATTTCTTGTAACTCTGACTGGGATTTTGTTAGTGATATATAAGAATGTTGATGACTTATGTGGGTTTATTTTATAAACCGAAAGAACTTTGCTAAAGTTGTGATTTTTCTAATAATTTTTAGGGAATTTGGGGTTCTCAAATACCATCATGTCATTTGGCAAAGAGTGATAATTTTTTCATTGTTTATTTCTTTTCCTTTAACTTTTTCAGCTCTTATTGCTAAGCTAGCGTTTCTAAAATATTAAATAGTAATTAATAGTGGGGCAACCTTGTTTCACTCCAGATCTTATTGGGAATGGTTGCAGTTTGTTCCATTACATATGGATGACTGATGGTTTTAAAAGATGTTGTTATTATTTCAAGGAAAATCCATTTATTCCTAACCTCAAGTGTTTTTTAGGAATGGATGTTGATTTTATCAATGCTTTTTCTGCATCTATTGAGATGATTATATGGTTTTTTGTTAATTTGGTTAAATTGGCCAATTATATTGATAGTTTCCTAATATTGGAACCAGCCCGCATTCCTGGTATAACCTACTTGATCATAGTGTATTATTCTGGAGATGATTTTCAGTCTTTGCCAATATCTTAAAGATTTTAGCATCAATTATTCATTAGGGAGATTGGTCCATAATTTTCTTTTCTGTTTCAGCCTACCTTGGTTTTAGGGTATCATACCATGTCTGTGTCATAGAAGGAATTTGGTAGGACTCTTCATTCTATTTTAACAAATAATTTATATAGCATTGGGGCCAATTGTTCTTTAAAATGTTTGGTAAAATTCAATGTAAACCATTCTGGTCCTGGGGGATTTTTTAGGGAGTTGTTTAATTGCCTTTGTTCATTTCTTTTTTTGAAATGGGAATATTCAAGCAATTTCCCTCCTCTGTTAGTCTGGGAAGTCTGTATTTTTGGAGGTGTCATCCATTTCACCAGGGTTATCAAATTTATTGGCATAAAGGAGCAAAAATAACCCCTTATTATTTCTTAATTTTCTTTCCTTGGTGGAAAGTTCTCCCTTTTCATTTTTTAAGACTACTAATTTCATTTTCCTCCCTTTTTCTAATCAGATTTACCAAAGGCTTATCTATTTTATTGGCTTTTTCAAGGAACCAACTTTAGTTTTATTAATTAGTTCAATTAGTTTTTACTTTCAAATTTTTTAATTTCTCCTTTTAATTTTAGAATTTCCAATTTATATTTGATTGGGGGTTTTTAATTTGGTCTTTTTAGTTTTTAGTTGCAAGCCCAATTCATTAATCTTTTCTTTTCTGTTTTATTCAAGGCCCCTAAGGATATAAAATTCTCTTATTACCGCTTTGGCTGCATCCCACAAATTTTGGTATGATGTCCTCATCATTGTCATTATCTTGAGGAAAATTATTAATTGTATCTATAATTTGCTGCTTCACCCAATCATTTTTTAAGATGAGATTGTTTTAAGCCCCCAAATTTTGGTCTATTTCCCAATTTTTGTTGTTGTAGTTTTATTGCATCATGATCTGAAAAGAAAGCATTTATATTTTCCTGCTTTCTTTGCATTTAATTTTGAGGTCTTTATGTCCCAATATATGGTCAATTTTTGAATAGGTTCCATGAACTGCTGAGAAGAAAAATATTCCCTTCTATCTCCATTCAATTTTCCCAAAGATCCAAATATACCTAATTTTTCTAATATTCTATTTCTTTTAATTTCTTTCTTATTTGTTTTGTGGTTTGATTTGTTAATTTGAGAGGTGCAAGGTTGAAGAATCTCCTACTATTACAGTTTTGTTGTTCATTTCTTTCTGCAACTCTTTTAACTTCCTTTAGGGTTGAGTGCCATACCACTTGGGTATATATGTTTATTGATATTGCTTCGTTGTTTATGTACCCTTTAGCAGGATGTAGTTTCCTTCCTTATCTCTTTTAATTAGATCAATTTTTACTTTTGCTTGATCTGGAATAAGGATGGCTACCCCCTGTTTTTGACTTCACCTGAAGCATAAATAGATTTTTGTTCCAGCCTTTACTTTTACCTATATGAATTCCCCCTGCTTTAAATGTGTTTCTTGTAAACAACAATATTGTAGGGTTCGACTTTGATCCAGTTGCTATCTGCCTCCTCTTTATGGGGGAGTTCATCCCATTCACATTTACGGTTAGAATTACTTTAAACCTGATTTCCTGCCATCCCAAAACCCCGGATTGTGCTTTTAACTTATTCTTTGCCTCCCCAACCCCTCTTTCCCCTTTTAAACTTATGTACCCTCCTTTGTATCACGAATACTTATCCCTCTTTATAATCCCTCCTCCCTTTGAGTCTTTTCCCTTCCTTTCCTTTTACTTTTTTTTTTCCCTTTCCTCTCCCGTTTTTAATGAGGCGAGAGAAATTTTCTTTCAAAACAAATGTCAATTATTTTTTCTTTGAGCTAACTCTGATGAGAGTAAGATTCAACCAATGTTCCTCCCCTCTTAAATTCCCTCAGATAGATAAGTTTCCTTAGCCTCTTTTGGGATGTGGTTTCCCTTTTTATCCCTCCTTCCCACCTTGTTCTGCCATCATCCCCTCCATATCTACTTCCCTTTTTATGTTATATCAGTACAATCAAATTATACATTATTCTTTTGTATATCCCAACAGAAATACAACCTCAAAGAGTTTTTTTACCTTTTCTGCATCTCTTGAGTTCTATTCTTGGAGATCAAATTTTTGTTTAGTTCTGGTTTTTTTCAGAAACAAAATGGAATTCATTTGTTTCATTAAATGTCCATCTTCTTCCCCTGGAAGAAAATGCTCAGTTTAGTTGGGTAGTTTATTCTTGGCTGCATCTCAAGTTTTGTGCCTTTCGAAATCATATTCCAGGCCCCTTCTTTCCTTTAATGTAGAGGCAGCCAGATCTTTGGGTGATCCTTAGGTGGCACCGGTATTTAAATTGGTTTTTTTTGCTTGTAAAATTTTTTTTCCTTAATTGATGGTTCTGGAAAATTTTGGGCCCAATTTTCCTTGGGGTTTTTATTTTAGGGTTTTTTCAGAAGGGTTCGATGAATTTTTCAATGCCTATTTTTACCTTCTGGTTCTATTACATCTGGGGTTCTCTTTGATGATTTCTTGTAAAATAGATTCAGGTTTTTTTCATCATAGTTTTCAGGAAAGCCCAAAATCCCGGATTTTATTCCTTTCCTGATCTATTTTCCAAGTTTGTCGTTTTTGCAAGTAGAAAATTGTGGTTTTTTTCCATTTGTCATTTTTTTTTTGCTTGACTGATTCCCTGCTGTCTCAATGAATCAATTAGTTTCAATTTGTTCAGTTCTTTTTTTAAAGAATTATTTTCTTAATTAGCTTTTTTATTTTTTCTTATATTTCCAATTGAGTTTTTGAAAGTATTGTTTTGGTTTGGGAATTTTTTTCCATTTCACTAATTTTTTTTTTTTTTAGTGAATTATTTTCTTTTTCCAATTTCACCAGGGAATTCCTTACCTTTCTAGTGAATTCTTTTTTTTTCCAATTCACAATTTTATTTCCCGGATTTTTTTTTATTTTTTTCCACCCACCAATTTGCCCTCCTGGGAATTTTTTAACTTTTCCAATTCGTATTTCAGGAAGTTGTTGCTCTCTTTGTAGGCTTCTTTCCTTTCCATTTATCTTCTAACTCTTTTTGAGATTTTAATGGTTCCTTCTAATGAAAGAGCATTATGTAAAGGAGACAGTCTGATGCATTTTTTGTTGTTTGAGGTCCTTCAGGTTTGGCTGGACCTGTTTTTTCTGCAAGGAAGTTTTAATTGTTCTTTTCATCTTTTTTCATGTTTTAAAGCCTTTTGGGTAGGTCTCCAGGGGGGTAAGCTTCCCTTGGGAGCAGGGGAAAGAAAACCATTTCCGGCCCGAGGTATGGGAGTGCTCTGGGTGGAGTTTTCCTTCCCCAACAGGAAGGTGGATTCAGCATTGGCCGAGCTTATAACCGCTTAGTAGGGCTGAGGGATTACCGATTGCCCTCGGCCAGAGACTAGGGTGAAAGGCACCGCCCAGGCCGGAGCCCTTGTGGGACTGTGAGAAGCAGCTGGACCGCAGGGAAGCCAACAGCCCTTAACCTGCCCAGCGCCCTGCCTGATGCAAACCGGCCCCAAAGCCTTTTCCATTTCCTGCCGACTCCCCACTGCGAGGATTGGGCAACCCGGCTGGCGCCCTCCTGCTGTGCAGGATCACAACTGCCCCAAGGAAAAGCCCGACCGGGTTTGGGGTGCGCTTGTGCTGAGATCTGTGCCTTCACCCTTGGTTTGAGACCCTCCCTCGGAACCCAATTTCTCCCAGTCTGGGCCCGATCTCCCCTGGGCCCCGGAACCAACCTTTTGGCAGGACTGCAGATTTTCTTCGGCCGGGAGTTGTTCTACCTTATCTTTACAATTGTAGCAGTCAAAGACTATTTTTTGAGGCTCCGATAATATTGGATAAAAGAGGGAAGAGAAGAGCTTAGGAAAAGCCAAAGGGTGTCTTTCTCCGCCCCAATCTTGGCCCCCCCCTTATTTGTTTATGTCTTAATTCTACTTATAAGCACTGAGGTGACTTATAGATAGAATTCTAGATCTGGAATTAGGAAGACCTGCATTCAAATCTTGCCTCAAGTATTTACTAGCTGTGTGACCTTGGACAAGTTGCTTACCTAACTGACTGCCTCAGTTTCCTCATCTGTAAAATAGAACAATAATAGCATCATCTTTTCAGGATTCTTGTGAGAATAAAAATGATAGAATATTGATAAAGTGCTTTGCAAGCTTTATTATTAAGTCTGTATTATATTATATATAGTATATATTGTAATAAAATATTATATAAACTCTTGAAAGCAAGGACTTTCTATTTTTCTTTTTAATCCTTAACCACAATTAATTAAATGCTTTTTGGTTTCGTGCCAAAAAATCATCTCCTTAATTCCCAGAAAAGTTTTTAATGTTTTTTTTTTTTTTGTAACTTTTATTGACAGAACCCATGCCAGAGTAATTTTTTTTTACAACATTATCCCTTGCACTCACTTTGTTCCGATTTTTCCCTCCCACCTCCACTTTTTCCCCTAGATGGCAAGCAGTCCTATATATGTTGGAAATGTCCTAGTATATCCTAGATACAATGTATGTAAACCAAATAGTTTTCTTGTTGTTCAGGGAGAATTGGATTCAGAAGGAAAAATAACCTGGGAAAAACAAAATGCAAAGGTTTAATTCATTTCCCAGGTTTTTTTTCCTTTTGTAGCTGTTTGTCCATATTGATCAATTTAAACTGAATTAGGTCTCTTTGCCAAAGAAACCACCCACCAGATTAATTTTCCCAGATTTAAAGGGCAAAGATCCTTGGTTCGTCTTTCACTTAGCATCAGTTCATAAATTCTTCCAAGCTTCTTGGATTCATCTTTGTTGGTCATTTTTCAGAAAAATAATATTCCATATACCACAATTTTACCCAACCATTCTCCAAATTGATGGGCATCCACTAGTTTCGTTTCAATTACAAAAGGGGCCACAAAATTTTTGGCCTACTGGTCCCTTTCCCTTTTAGTATCTCCTTGGGCTATAAGCCCAGGTTAAATTCTTGGACGGGATGCCAGTTTGATAACTTTTGGGCATAATTCCAGATTTGTTTCCTCCAGAATGGTTGATTCGTTTCACAGGCCCAACCCAACAATGTATCAGTGTCCCAGTTTTCCGCATCCCCTCCAAAATTTCATCATTATTTTTCCTGTCATCTTAGCCTTCTGACAGGGTGTAGTGGTATCTCAGAGTTGTCTTAATTTGGATTTTCTGGTTTAATGATTTGAACCACTTTTCATATGAGTGGTAATGATTTCAATTTCATCATCTGAAAAATTGTCTGTTCATAATCCTTTGACCCCATTTGGTTTCAATTGGAGAAATTTGGCTTGGTTTTCTTATAAATTAGAGTCAGCTCTTGTATATTTTGGAAATGAGGCCTTTATCAGAACCTTTTAACTTGTGAAGATGTTTTCCCAGTTTGTTGCTTTCCTTCAATCTTGTTTCATTAGTTTTTTTGTACAAAGGCTTTTTAATTTGATTAATCAAAATTTTCATTTTGGTAATCAATAATGGTTCTAGTTCGTCTTTAGCCAAAATTTCTTCCTCTTTCCAAGGGTTCTGGAGAGATAAACTATCCTATGTTCCTCCAATTTGTTTATAATCTCGTTCTTTATGTCTAAATCATGGACCCATTTTGATCTTATCTTGGTATACGGTGTTAAGTGTGGGTCCCACAGTACATGCTTAATAAATGCTTGTCAAATAAAGGATTGTGCCTTATTTATTTTAGTATCTCCCCTGCTCTTAACAGAAAGTTTTGCACACAGTAAGTGCTTAATAAATGCTTGTCAAATAAAGGACTGTGCCTTATTCCTCGTATTATCTCCCTTGACTTCTAGCAGAAGGCTTGCATACATTAGCTACTTAATAAATGTTTGTCAAATTGAATCCTCCACAGAATGGCTCCTCTGATTTTGACTTGGGCGTATTTTGAATTTTGCCTTAGATGGAGGAGGCAGCTTGAGACTCTTCACAATTTTTGTGTGTCTCATGGATCCTTTGATAACCTGAAGAAGGCTTGACGTTCCTTTTTTAGAATAATGTTCTTTTAAAAGGAAATTCATATATAGGGAAAGGTGAAAATTTAGTTAGAAATTAGTAAAAATAAAAGAGTGGTTTTTTCTCCCAGAGATGGAGTCTGGGGCTGAAGTCAGGAAGTCTTAAGTTCAAAGTTAGCCTTTGACACATATTAGCCCTGTGATCCTGGGTGCCATTTAACTTTTGTCTGTGTCATTTTCCTTAATTATAAAATGGGAATAATAACAGTATTTACCTTGTAGAGTTGTTATAAGGATCAAATGAGATAACCTTTCTTTCTTTTTTTTCCCTTGAGGCATTTGGGGTTAAGTGACTTGCCCAGAGTCACATAGCCAGGAAGTGTTAAGTGTCTGAGTCACATTGGAACTCAGGTCCTTCTGACTTTAGGGCTGGTATTCTATCCACTGGATCATTTAGCTGCCCAAGATAACATTTATAAAAAGAGTTTAGCACAGTATCTGGCATACAGTAGGTGCTTAATAATTGCTTGTTGACTGACTACCCCTCACAGGGCTGTTGTGACCCTCAAATGCCCCAATGATTTGAGGAAATACTTTGAAAATCACAAACCCTTAAACAAATGTGGGTTTTATGATTACTGATTTTCTGGTTTTTAGAAGCTTTGAATGTTCTAAGAGGTGATGTCATTACAGAACAGCCTTCTCCTTTTTGCTCTCATGATGTTGTTACCTCAGTGTGATCCATGTGTCCCTCACCTATATTGGGCATCTTGTGTCTGTCTCTCTCTAATTCTTTCTTCTCCTCCCTGAGTCCTTCCTAGCTCAATAGGCTGGGCCATAAATATAGAGGCCAGATGCTGCTAAATCTCGACTTCCTTGTACTAATCCTGAAATTCACCATCGGGAATGTTCCATTGCAATCGTCAGCCAGTCTGCTTTTTGGACAGTCGGCTTTTCGGTCTGCATCTGACCCTTTGGCTTTGAGTCTGGAATGGCCCCAGTTTTTAAATACCCCAAACCTGCTTGGTGAATTGGTAGAATGAGTCCAAGTATTGAGATTTCCACTTGGTTTGCCAGGATCACAGACCCTGAAATTTCAGCTGTTGGGCCACTTCTATCTTCTTCAAACACATGCTTCCATGAGGAAGGCAGAGAGATGCGGCTGTAATTGAAGTGCTGCTTCTAGTACACTGGAACAACATCCCCATAATTCCAGTCAGCGCATGAATGTAAGAAGACCTCGTCTGTTCAAATTGCCAGGCCAAAGAACAAGAGGACTTTGAATGAGCAATTCTGATTTATCCGATATTTTTGATTGAAGAATGAAAGAGAATTTGAGGGTCTGGGGAATAGCATTAAGGACTGTTTGGAGGTGTGGAAATTTAAAAATATTAAGATCAGAGACCTTGAGGTTTTGAACAGGGCTAAAATTCAATGGCTTGTTGAGGTATACAAGCTGGGGGCTGCTAGTGGTGGTGATGGTATGCCTGAATTGACTGTCGGAACCAGAGAAAAAATGGTGAGATTGGGACCATAAGTCATTTTTGGTACTTGTTGGGCTCAGGTCTGAGCGCTGAGGTGAGATGCTTATAATTTGGGGAATTGCCGGAAGGTGAACATAGCTTTTGGCTGGTGTGAGCATGCGCCAACCAGCAAGAAGGGTTTCCCTGGCCAAGAGTAAATGAGAAAGCATGGAGAAGCAACAAGCCTATTAGCCTTTCTCTACAAAATAATAGCTCACATTGGCAGAGGCTTTAAGGTTTATAAAAGTTCTGTTCAAATTACCTAATATATCCTCATGTCAATCCTATAAGGTAGGTAGTCTAGGTATTATGGTATCACCCTTTACAGATGAGGAAATTGAGGCTCAGAAAGTAGAAAGAGACCATCCCTAGCATCACTTAATAAATAAATTTAATTAATTGACTAATTTAATTAATTAAAATAAATTTAATAAAGAGCAAGAGTTGGAAGGGACTTTAGTAGCCACTTAGTTTAACTCCCTCAAGTTACAGATGAGGAGATTGAGGTTCAAAAAGTGGGAAGAGACCATTCTAGCATCACTTAATAAATAAATTCAATGAATTAAAATAAATTTAATAAATGGTGCAAAGAGCAAGAGCTGGAAGGGACTTTAGTAGCCACTTGTGACCGCTATGCTAGCATCCAGGACACCCCAGAATCAGCCAGAGTCAGGATAAACAAAAGTCCTTAGTCTTTATTCTTGGTCTTTAGATGCAGAATTTAACAGGGTGGAAGCAGAATCTTTGCAACTGCCTTCTCCCTAGTCTACTGCAAAAGAGTGACCCTGGCTAGTCTTACTCCACTCCCTAGTCTCTCCTACAATCCTCTGTATACACTAATCATTGAGCCAGCACAGGATAGTGGGAAGGCCCATTTCCCAAGCATATGCCCACAGAGTATTGTCCAATCAGTAATTAGCTCTAAGTGCTTGAACCGACCTCAGTTCAATGACTCAAGAGTCTCAGCCCTCTACAACCACTTAGTTTAACCTCCTCAAGTTATAGATGAGCAAATTGGGGGCCCAGAGAAACTGAGTGATTTGACCAATATCACATGTCTAGTTAGTGCCAGAGACCTGAACCCAAGTCAGAATTCTGACTCTCCAATGACTCACTGTTTTCTTTATTGAGCAACACTATCTCCAGATAGTCTCTAATTCCACACCATTTCCAGGGGACACAGTTGAGAATATTACCCAAATTCAATGCTTGTTCCACTATACCATGGAGGTTTTTATTTTAAAAATCATTATATTACTAATTATTAAGTATGTTACTAATTACTAAGTAGTAATTTTGAATAAGATTTAAAGAAATATAACAATGGGGTATTTTGTTATCCTAACTCTGTTATCTGTCAGCAATGAAATATATGCTATAATAAACATAATGTACCATAACACAACTTAACAATAAATATGATATAGTAACATGATGTAATTTATATATATTTAATATATATCATATATTATTATTCAATATATATTTAAAATATATATTTACATAATGTAGTAATATTATATGACAACATAATATACCATAATAAATAATATTCATTATTGGTATATAACATAACCAATAAATAGATTAACAATACACCATAGGTAATAAACACGTATATACGTGTTAAGTGTGTGATAAGTCCTTTGTGTGTAGTGAGATTCCTTGCACATTAAGACTTGTTATTGAGGCTCAGAGGGTGGCAGAATAGACATCTCTAGCTTCTTCTCTTCCCACCTTTCTCAAAGGAGACCTTTATTCCTGCCAGGAGGAGAAACAGGAAGGTGAGAGTGGAGACCACCACTCTGTTCTCCTCAGATAGATTACTAACTAGGCTAGAAGTATATCTATTTTCTTCCTTAAATATTCTTCATCTAGGGAATATCATTGGGTTCCATTTAACTTTGATTACTTTGCCATTTTGGGAAGAAGGAGGTACCTAAACTTTAAACAAAGGGTTAAACCCTTTCCTTTATTATATTAAATACATTGTATATATTACATACATATTATATACAATATTTATTATGTTACGATTTTATATTATATACTATATACATTATATATTTATTATATATCCTTATTCTACTATATACAAATATCTTTATTATATTACATATATTGTATATATTATATATATCCATTATAAATTATATGCAGTGTTTATTATACAATTTTATATTGCATTATATTGTATATATATGTATTATATATTACACATATCTTATATTATGATATAGCATTATATACAAATTATATATTATCTATGATGACAACACAGGACAATAAATAGCAAAGAAACCCACTTATCCAAATCATAACAAAAGAGAAATCAGAGAAGGTAAACCTGGGAAAAGAAACTCTCCTATTGGGAATGAGGCAAGCATTCAAATAAGAGAGAGGGTCTTGGATCTCACCCATGGGAAACTCTTTGAAGTCTCTAGAGCAGCAATCTGGGAATAGGAACATGATAGAGTTTGTCAGCTCTTCATATTAATTCCCAGTCTTGTCCTTCAGCAACCTTCCCAAGTGGGATTGGCTTCTGCCATCTTCTCTCTCAAAGCCGACTCAATGTTATCCTCCAAGAATATTCTTTTTTGGGAAATCTGGAAGAGGGATTGGTCCTGCTGGTCTCGAAAGGAACTTGTGAAAGCTTGAACTCTCATGCCTTTTCTATCTCTGCCCTGTCCCTCACACCTTACCACCAAGAAGAGGTCCCCAAAAGCATTTTTGCAAATTTAAAAGCACTATATTAATGTGATCTATAGAGTTCATCACCAACATCTTTATCATCACTGATTGTTGGAACCCTCATGATTCTGCTTTAAGGAAAAGCTCTACTTCTCACTCAGACAAAATGTCAAGGTCACAGACTTTCACACTCAGGATTAGAACTCAGTTCTCTCGACAACTAGTCTCATGCTCTTTCCACCCCGATATGCTATGTCCTGCTAGAATGCTGTCATGCTAGGTATGCATTTTGAAGGGGGCCTTTTACAGACAATAACTTTATCCAGAAAGAATTCTAATGCTTCGAGTTTCTGACACAGGGGAAATCTGGTAAGGATTTATGTGGAGAGAGTAATAACCAGATCAGGGCAATTGAGGCTTTGTTACTGGGTGCCAAATTTCAGAGGGCATTCACAATAGAAATTGCTAGTTATGGGTCTGCATGTGGGTACCTTTGCTACCAAAAGGCTGTCTGTCTCTCAGGGCACACTCTGGGAAACCTAGTTGTCTATTTGGAGGAGTAAATTTCACTCCCTTTTCTGAGGCAGAAAACATCCATTTCTCAGACTCACCAGCCTCATAGGCAAGGGAGCTTGGGCTAGAGACTCCTTTGGACAGAGGCCCAGGTTTTTTTTTTAAATTAAAAAGACATGGAAAAAGGGAAGATAAAGAGGAAATGTGCTTTTATGTGCCTTCAAATCTTCAAAAAATGTCTTTTTCTTTCATGCTAAAAAGTCTTCACACTTGACCAAAAAAGCGTTTTCTCACTGAGCTATGGTCTGTGCTCTTTGAACAATCTTCTTTCAAAAAGAGATTAAAGAAATGAATTCTGTCCTCACAAATATAGAAAGTTGTTTTGAGGAAAACATGTGGTGTTTGCAGAAGCGAGTTATGGCGAGAAAGAAAGATACCCATGGGGGAAAAGGAGAAGAGCAGAGGAAGAAAAGTGCATGGTACACTGGATTTGGGGTCAAAACCATCTTCAGGTTCACATCCAGCTCCAGATACTTATAAGCAAGTGATCCTAGAAATATATTTATCTTGTCTGAGTTTGTTTGCTTTCCTAGAGTATGACAATAATATTTACCTCCCAAGTTTATAATAAGGACAAAACGAGTTAATGTGTATAAAATATTGTGCAGTCATCACATTCATGTCTGACTCTTGTGACTCATTTGGGATTTTCTTGGCAGATATTGGAGTGATTGCTATTTTCCTCTGTAGCTCATTTTACAGATGAGGAAAATGAGGCAAAGAAGGTTAAATTTAGGGTCACCCAGATAGTAAGTATCTGAATTTGATTTCAGATTTGAATTCAGGAAGATAAGTCTTCCTGACACCTGTTCCAGTGCTCTTTCCACTGTACCACTGCCTTTGTGTACAAAGTAATTCCCAAATCTTAAATTATCATGTAACTGTGAGTTATTATAATTATTTTTGACAACATTTCAAGATGTAATGATGTCTATTAGAATAGCTCAATTGTGACTTGTTGGCTGAGACAGAGGGGGAATCCAGGCCTGTTGCCTGGACCTAAAGGGAAATTTGAATCTATTCCCTGGAGCCTGGGGAGATAGAGGGGAGAGTAGTGGGACCTGAAATCAGTCTAAGTTGATATTTACTTCCAAAGCTAATTTAACAGGGCAGAGTTAAAAGAAGAGGGAAGAGGTTAGGAGGCACTTTGGGAGTCAGAGCATTGGGTTTGTCCATTTCCTTTCCTTCAGAGGGGAAAATCACTCAACTTTTCAAGACCATATCCAATGTCTCTCTCTCCAATGGGCATATTCTATGGGAAGATCAATGGGAAAGCAATAACAAGGACTGTATACCATCTAAAATAAATCCACAGAAACCCTTCGGTTCACTTAAAGAAGAAACCAAGAAGGACTTTTCAGAACATTAGCGATATTATTTGAAGAGGAAAAATGGATTTTTCAATGTAACAAACAGAGACAAATTCTTCAATTCAGTTTAAGTCAACTCTTCTCTCTGCTGTTGAAAGCTAGTCACCAAATCTGAAGGGTTTGAATCTCAACTGGTTGACAATGGACAAAACATTTAGCTTCTCCAAAGTTCACTTTTTTCATCTTCAGAGAGATAGAAATTTCATTTATTTTTATTTTTTTATCCACCATCGATCCATCCATCCATATAAATACTATGAGATAGAAAATTTTAATGTAATTTAGCTAGAATGCGAAGCTCCTACCAAGAGTAGGCGATGCCCCTTACCAAAAAAGAGTAACATCTCTATAACTCATAATCTTAGAGCAGAGATTCTTTTTTCTGGGGTCTCTAAAGCGATCTCAGTAGATCAGAAGGAAGTAAACAGTTATTAAGCACTTGTTATATGCTGTACACCCTGCTAAATCATGGAGATATAAATAGAAGCAAAAAGACAGTACCTACCCTCTAGGAGCTTACATTCTAATAGGGGGAAAGGATACTTCAAAGGGAGCTGGAAAAAAAAGTAGGGAATGGAGCTACCCGGCAGAGATTGATTTTAAACTCCAGAAAAAAGTGAAGAACAGGGTCAGGAGAGGAATGAAGGCAGGCTGGCCTGGTGCTCTTCATAAAATGGAATCTCCAAGGAGGATGTTGCCAAAGGAAGCAGGGTTTGCAAGAGGTATTCCAACATGAGCCCACTATGAGGATGGTAACATGCTCTAGCCCAGAGGTGGATTTAAATGAAAAAAATATGTGTATTGTTACTAATCTTTGATTTCCTTTGTAATCCTATGTATTTTGTTGTATTCATTAAATTCTCCCCTTAAGCCAGGACTCTATAGAAGACAACAGATTGCTGATGCCGATCAACACTTATTAAGTGCCAACTGTGTTCCAGGCACTGTGTTAAACACTTTACTAATATTATCACATTTGATCTTCATTTACTTTAGGAGATAAGTGCCAATATTATCTCAACTTTACAGTTGAGGAATCTGAGGCAGCAGATAGCAAGTACATGATTTGCTGGGTCACAAAATTAATGTCTGAGACTGAATTTGAACTTAGATATTCCTAACTCTGAACCTTAACTCCAGCATTCTGTCAACTGACTGAGAAAATGTAGGCAGAAAATAGGGGTGTCCGCGTGGGTTGGTATTCATTTTCAGCAAAGCCTTTTTTTTTTTGCTTTCTGAGGACAGAATCTTCAATGTAAAATATAAATAAGGGATACTCCGTGATCAGTAAGTACAAAAATAATATTATTTCTTCAGGCATCGTTAAATGGGGAAAAAAATTTAGATAGAGAAAATTTCAATCCATCTTTCCACTGGATGTCACCCTCAGCTTGTGTTTGAATCACTGCCATATGGCTATGGGTCCTGGCAAATGGATTTGTCCCATGGGGGAGCACCCCCAGCTTCAAAAGAGAGTGTAGGATTTGTGGGGCTGCAGTATCTGCTATAGCTGACTGTCTGGCCCAGGGTCTTTGGGCTTGTTTCTCAGATCCACCCAGATTTCAGCTATGGGGGGCATGATGCATGATGGTTTGGGGATGTGAGTGGGCTGCTCTGTTTAGCCCTGAGAGTTCCTTTGCACTCAGAAAACTCTACTGGCCATAATAAGCAAGGAGGGTCTGAGAGAGAAAATGGATTTCATATCAGTGTAATTTTAGGTCAGAACCCTGCTCCAGTTTAGGGAAGCAGCAGAGGCTGAGGAAGTTCAGGATTGACCCACTGTCTTCTCAGCTCTCCTTTTTTTCTTTTAAAACTATTTTCCAAATAAATGTAAAGATAGTTTCCAACATTTACCTTTGCAAAACTTATGTTCCAAATTTTTCTCCCTTCTCTCCCCCTCCCCAAGACAGCAAGCAATCTGATATAGATTAAACAGTGCAATTCTTCTAAACATATTTCCACATTTGTCATGTTGCATAAGAAAAATCAGAACAAAAGGGGAAAAACTTGAGAAAGAAAAAAAAACCAAGCAAACAAACAATAACAAAAAGGTGAAAATACTATGCTTTGATCCACATTCAGTCTCCATAATTCTCCCTCTGGATGTGGATGGCATTTTCTATCCAAGATCTGTTGGAATTGTCTTGAATTATCACATTGCTGAAAAGAGCTAAGTCCATCATGTTAATCATTGCACACTCTTCTTGTTGCCGTGTACAATGATCTCCTGTTTATGCTCATTTCACTCAGCATCAGTTCATGTAAGTCTCTCCAGGCTTCTCTGAATCATCCTGCTAGTCATTTCTTATAGAACAATAATATTCCATAATGTCCATATACCATAACTTATTCAGTCATTCCCCAACTGATGGACATCCACTCATTTTTCTAATTCTTTGCCATTACAAAAAAGGCTGCTACAAACATTTTTGCACATGTGGTCCTTTTTCCTCTTTTATGATCTCTTTGGGATACGGAGCCACGAGTCAGCTCTTCTTTTCAACTGGGGCAGGTTGATATTCTTGGTCAGTCAGCCCAGACCACTTAAAGATCCACATCTGTTTGCTTCCTAAAAGAGTTTTGGACTTGGAATCAGGAAGGCCTGTGTTCAAATATTGCCTTAATCACTATTAGAGGCACAGTGAGTAGAGTATTGGACCTGGAGGCAGGAAAATCTGAGTTCAAATCCATTCTCAGACACTTTATAGCTGTGTGACTCTGTACAAGGTACTTAACTAATGGTCTCAGTTTCTCAACTGCAAAATGGGGATAATAATAGCATCTAATTCTTGACTTTTGTCAGGATCAAGTGAGATAATATTTATATTTTTTCAATAGTATTTTATTTTTTCCAAATATATGTAAAGATAGTCTTGAACCCATTTATTTTAATAAGATTTTGTGTTCTAAATTTTTCTCCCTCCCCTCATCTCCCCCTTCCTAAGATAGGAAGCAATCTGATATAGGTTAAATATTGCAATTTGAGGTAATATTTGTAAAGCACTTAATACACTTAATATGCAGTTGTCACTTAACATATGATTGTTGTCTTTCCCTCTCATTTTTATAAGATTTTATTTTCCAAATTTTTCTCCCTTCCTCCTTATCTCCCCCTTTCCTAATACAGCAAGCAATCTGATACAGGTTAAATATTGTAATTAGAGATAATATTTGTAAAGCACTTAGTATAATGACTGGCACACAGTAGGCACTTAATAAATGCTTGTTTCTTTCCCTCTCAATTATTTAGCTCTATAACCTGGAAAGTAACTTACATTTCCTCCAGCTTCAGTTTCCTCCTTTATAGAATGAGGACAACTATAGCTTTTCATATTATGAGATAACATATGGAAAGTGCTTCACAAATCTCACAGAGCTACAGAAATGCTGACATGCTGAAAGTCAGAGATAATAGACATCAGGGGCAGGATTTAAATCCAGGTTCTTTGTCCCTGGAACCAGAGTCCTCCCCTCTGTGCCGTACCTTTGCAAGCCTTAAAGGTCACTGCATCATGGATCTAGAAGTGTCAGGGGGTTGCAGAGACCTTCTAATCCTACCTATTATACAATTAAAGAAACTGAGTCATAGGGAGCCAAAGAACGGAAGCATCTTTGGGTCTTGCACTTTGTGAGCCTGTGGGTGAGAGATGTCATAGAGAAAAGTCAGTCCTGAATGAGGAAGGCTTGACTGAGCTATCCTGAGCCTGATTCCACATCTTGGGTCCGGCTGCTCTCTAAGATCACCTTGCAGAATAGTTCCCGGGCTGCTTTGGGGGAGCGAGTTTGTTTATCCCAATAAAATCCTTGGGCAGGATGTCACCACCTCATGCAAGAAGACAAACTTTGCCCCTTGAGGGCAGGAGCTATTGCTTTTGTAGAAAATCAGAGCCTTAGCAGATTCCCGTGTCCCCTGGAACAGGAATTCTCTCTAGCATTACTGGGAAATGGTCTGCCAGCCTTTACTTACAAACCTGCAGTAGTGGGTGTTCCCTGCTTTCGGAGGCAGTCCGTCCCATAAGGAAGGTCTTCATGACATCAAATAGAAATCTGCAAGGTGTTGATAAAAATGTTAAATAGAAAAAGACCAAAGACAGCTCTTTGATGTATTATACTAGAGAGTTCTTTTCCAGCTCAGGTTGATCTGTCAAATATCACAAATCCCTCTTCTTTGGCAGCTAGGTGGTGCCACAGTGCACACAGTGCTGGGGCACTCATTTTGCCAATTATTTCAAATCCAGCCTCAGACACTGATGAGCTGGGTGATCCTGGCAGACCACTTAACTCTGCCTCAGTTTCCCCATCTGTAACATGAGCTGGAGAAGGGAATGGCCAATCACGTTAATATCTCTGCTAAGAAAATCCCCAAATGGGGTCTTAATAAGACACGACTGAAAAAATAACTGATTCCTCTTGTATGGTCCAATTATCTGTCTTAATCTGAACCCAGTTAATTCTATTTATCACCTAGCCTGCTCTTTTGTCCACCAAGATGTCTTGAGACATTCTGTTGCACGGGTACTTGGAGGCAGCTAGGAGCTACAGTGGATACAATGTTGGGTTCAAATCTGGATAACTCACTTAACTTCTGCTTTGCTCAGTTTTCTCATCTGTCAAAGGGGAATAATAGTAACACTAACCTGCCGGGTTATTATAAAAAGCAAATGAGAATATATGTTAAAGTACGCTGAAAACTTTAAAATGCTATAGAAAATCTAGCTATTATTGTTGTTTTTCCTTTGCCATAATCCACACTTACTCTGTTTTTGGAATTCCCCTGATCTATTGACCTAGTAAATCTGTCAAGAAAGGAAATGAGGTTTAGTCTTGTGTGACTCGTCCTTGATAAATCCACGCTGACTCTTATTGATCCCCCTTTCCCTTTCTGAATGCTTACAAATTACATTTTTAATAATATGACTTAGAACTTGGTGCTCTCTGTGTCATCTTCACTTGCCAATCTCTCTTTGAGAGTCACTTTCTCTTCTTTTAGCACTGTCCAATTCCTTTTTTTTCCCCCAAGCTTAACTATTTTTTTATTATAGCTTTTTATTTACAAGATATATTCCTGGTTAATTTTTTAGCATTGATAATTGCAAAACCTTTTGTTCCAATTTTCCCTCTCCTTCCCCCTCTGTCTCCCCCGGATGGCAGGTGGACCAATACATGGACTGTCCAATTCTTAAAGTCGCTTTTGCCTTGATTAGATCATTGTTCATTCATGTTCAATTTTTTGGGGCTCCATTTGGGGTTTTCTTGGCAGAGACACTGCAATGGTTTTCCATTTCCTTCTCTACTCATTTTACAGATGAGGAAACTGAGGCATACAGGGTGAAAGGGCTTGACCAGTAAGTGTCTGAGGTCACATTTGAACTCAAGATGAGTTCCTGACGCCATATTCTATCTATGGTACCACCTAGTGGCTTTTGCCTACCATCCCCTCAATGAATTCGGTCCTTACATTGCAGTCTTGCTCTCTTCCTCATCTTTTGCTCTCTTTATTGGTGATGTCTGTATTCACACTGTTGTCCTTCCAAACACTGGGACCTCACGATTTAACCTCACCACTCAACAACCAACAACATCTTTGTTTCTTTTCCAGCTCAGCCACCCATGGAGTGGTCCTATCTTAGAGACTCACCTGCAAAAGAAAACAGCCATAACTTCTTGTAAATCCTCAGTTCAAGAATGAAGTGGACCTCAGACTCCAAGACCTCAGAATTCCCTATTCTAATCTCAATCTCCCCCTTTTCCATAGCTCTTTCTTTTCTTTTCCATATTCCGTGCTTAATCCAGCTTTCTTACTCGTGATAAGATTTCCTTCTTTCCTTTCAAAATTATTTCCCCCTTTTTATGCTTTTGAAGCTATTCTTCTCCTAGTTAACCTTGAGAAGAGAGAGGGATTCCTCCAACCTTTTTAGCTCCCATAAATATTCAAGACAAATAGCATTTTAAACACAGAAAGCTGTCACTTGGCAGCCCCAGAAACATAAACATATCACATTCTGGAGAGTTGCTGGGAAATTCCTCTTGTCTTCCATACTCTCTGGCACTGACATTCTTAGTTCTCTGTCATTCTGGCAGCTATCTTTTTGTGATTAAAATGGGTAAATGGTCTATTAAAAAAATAAACTTTAGAAAAAGTACCAAGCATTTGTTTTTTCTTTTTCCCATCTTCTCCCATCCCATTGGGAGAATCAAGAACTTTATGATAAAAAGGCAAAGCCAGCAAAAACCTATATTTCTCAGTTTGCAGCTTGAGTCCATCACCTTGATGTACTTTTTCATTGCTGCTCTACAGGGTGAGCCTTTGTATTTATTACAAGCTCTCTCACTTTTTTTGACCTTCTCAAGGACACTTACTAGTGTGGAATCCAAGGCAATTCATTTCATCCTGTTTGCCTCAGTTTCTTATTTGTAGGATTAACTGATTTTATAACTGGAGGAACTGGGTTCAAGAAATTAAGTTCACTCATGTCCATAGACTGAAAAAGTTTCTAAATTAGAATTTGAGCCTGGATCTTTTTTTACTTCAAATTCAACCTAGCCTTTGATTAGAAGCTAATAATACCTGGTAAAGAGCAACTCAAAGATAAGCCCACTCAAAGATAAGTCTGGAAGAGACTTCTAATCCAGTCTATTAAATCTATTAAATTTGGGTCACAGAGATTTGGACTTGATTGAAATGACTCAACCACAGCATCAAAGATAAGTTCCTAAGGTGGTTCAGTGGATAGAGTTGTGGGCCTGGAGTTAGAAAGATCTCATTTTGTGAGTTTAAATCTGGCCTCAGATAATTCCTACCCGTGTGACTCTGGGCAAGTCACTTAAAGTTTCCTCATCTGTAAAATAAGATAAAGAAGGAAATGGCAAACTACTCCAGTATCTTTGCCAAGAAAAACTCAAATGGAGTCACAAAGAGTCAAATGTGACTGAAAAATGACTGAATAACAATAAGAAAAGAACACAAAGCCATTGGGAGGAGGCAATATTTGAACCTTAAGTTCCCTTAAGGTTCTCTTAAAGTCTCTTAAGCTCATGAACACTATAGTGTCATGTCCATAAAGGAGGCTAGAGTGGTTTTCAAGACTAGAACTCCTAATCTTCTGGTTACAGCATTAGCTGAAAGCCCATACCCTGAGTCTATAACCAAAGCTGGTGGCTGAAGTAGCCAGGATTGAAAAGTCTGATGAAAAAAGGACTGGGTCCCAGCTCTGGAGCTCTGAAGAACTTTCCTTTTTCACGAAATGACACAATTTCCCCACAAATGCATCCATTTCTCCCTTGGACAGTCTTGACATTCTTAGAGCCTCTTTTGACTCCTAGAATTGACCCCCTGTCCCAATCTGGAAATTGAATAGAGGAGTTTGTTATCCCCTTCCCCTGAAAGGATGCCCCAGGACAGGTACTATTGGGTCAGACATTCAGAGGCAGTGGACGGCAATATCAGGTAGCCAGTCACCTGGGACTTTTTCACATGAAGTAATTTTTTTTCCTATTTATTCTCTTTGCTCTTTGGAAAGAAAAAAGAAGCTCATGGCTTATCTATAAAAATGTCAAAACAACTAGTGAGCAGAAGCAAGAATTCTGTTCTCTCTTAAGCTTCCCCTTTGTTCTTTTCCTGGGACTAAAGTCCTGAAGTACCCTGCTGGGTAGGATTAGCTGATTTTATAGCTGGAGGAACTGGGTTCGAGAAATTAAGTTCACTCATGTCCATAGAATAAAAAAGTTTCTGAATCAGAATTTGAGCCTGAATCTTCTTTCACTTGAAATCTAGCCCAGCCTTTAATTCTCTGGAAATAGTTACACAAGAGCTAATAATGTCTGGCAAAGAGCAACTCAAAGATAAGCCCATTGGTTCTTATTAATCTCACAAAAGGGGAATTTGGGGCACAGAGAACATAACACATGTTGGGGCAACTGGATGGTTCAGAGGACAGAAATCCTGAAGTCAGGAGGATCTGAGTTCAAAATCTGACCTCAAACTTAACACTCACTAGCTGTATGATCTTGGGCAAGTCACTTACCCCCAACTGCCTTTCAGGAAAAAAAGAGAAAGTAACAGTCATGATATCACACATGGAATTTGAACACAGGTCTTTTGACTCCAGATTAAGTGTCTTTCCATTGCATTATATGATCATCCTAGCAGTTATGAACTAGAGGCAAGTAATGGGAATGAATGAAAGGGATGAAATTCACTGGAGATTCCTAAAAGGATTGACCATGAAGGGTAATGTACAAGAATTGAGAACAGTAAGAGGGATCTGCTTAGATTATTTATCGAAGGGTCCTTCAAATAGTTGAAATTGTATTTTTTAATACAAAGCTAAAAATTTGTTTTTATTTTATTTTAATGAAGCAAGCCAACAAAGTTGGACTCTTGGAGAAGAAAATAGCTACAGTTGCCTATAAATTCTCAATCCAAGAATGAAGATGTAAACACTGGCTAAATCACCCCTCCTTTCTGAGGGCCTAAGAAAGTGAACTCCGTGTCTCAGATGCTCCCTCTGTATTCATAAAGGGTCATGAGGGCTGAGGAATCTCATCAGCAAAGGATTCTGGGGTCATGCTTTCACCCCATCCTAGGGAGATGGGTTCATTCTTAGGAATGTTAACAGCTCATCATAAAAGGTGGGGAAGGGTTGTTTTCAAGAAATGTGAATGGCTGAGGACATACCATATCCAATATCCCATGTGTGCTGATCATAGGGATAACATAATCTGGAATTTGTATAGGGATTAAAATTGTCCAACCTACAACAAAAGAGACTGAGGTAGAGCTGTGAGATAATAGCACTTTATTAAAGGGTCCATGGTCCCTGCTAATTAAGTGAACTTCAGATCTTCCTCATGGTCTTCGATGTTCCATCTTCCAGGGCGCAGGATTTATGAAGTTTGATAGCTAAATATGCAAAAGAGACATGGTGAAATACAGAATCTCATTGGTTGATAGACCTTGCTCTTGAGAGCCAAAAGTGACATCAGCAAGGGGGTTGCAGGCTGGGAGAAGCAAGGAATATCTCCATTGATTAGGTGGTCACAAGCTGATCACCTGCTCATGTTGGACAAGAGAAAATGGTTCAAAGACACAAAAATCAATTGGAGGACTTTCCATGTAGTGAAGTCACCTCTGTCACATTGGGCTTGGGAAATGACAGGGAAAAACAAGACTGGAGGACCTCTATTTAGCTTCCTTTGATTAAGTAAGTAAACTTAAAATCTGCAGCTAACAGCTTTGTGCTTCTGTGGACTTGAGAGCCAGGAATCCTGAGAATGGGATGTGTGTGTGTGTGTGTGTGTGTATGTATGAGAGAGAGAGAGAGAGAGAGAGAGAGAGAGAGAGAGAGAGAGAGAGAGAAGAGAAGAGAAGAAGAAAGGGAGGAAGGGAGAAAGAGAGGGAGAGAGGGAGGGAGAAGAAGGAGAAAGGGAAATAGAAGGAGGGAGGGAAAGAGAAAGAGAGAGAGAGAAAGAAAGAGACACAGAGAAAGAGAGACAGAAAGAGGGAGAAGGAGAGGGGGAGAGAGGGAAGAAGGGAAGGAGGGTAGAGAGAGAAGGAGAAAGGGAGGGAGGGAGGAAAGAAAATGAAAAGAAAATCAGATCTGGAGTCAGAGACTCTTGGTTCTGATCACATCTGTGAATTCTATCTTTTTCAACATTCTGTGTTGAGTCCCACTGTAGGGAAATGCCTCTGTCTGAAATTCAGGGCTTTAGAGAAATTGGTTGAACCCCTAACTACAAGGACCTTTCTTGTATTGGCCTGGAGTGCCAAGGGGCTAAACTCATCTGCTCCCTGACAAAAGATGAGGTCTCTGAGAACGGGTCAAATTTTCCCTCTTTGTGCTTAATCTTTTCCTTCCCTGAGGCCCAAGGGGAGTTGATTTAACAAATTCGTTTTCATAAATTCAATCTGGAAACTGCCCATTTATTTTCCTTACTATAGTTTGTTAGTGATTAGGAAATTTTAGCAGGGAAAGAATATCTAAAAAAACATTTAACTGGGAATGGAAACCTACGAAAATGAGGAGAAAGATGGAACCTCGCTGTCCTCATTGAGCTTAAATTGGCAGGTCTGAATGAAGTATAACTGAGGATATTAAAAGGGGAAGCGTTGTGATCATTGATCAAGATGGCGGCCTCTGAAAAAATGGAGAGCTCATAAAAAGTCCTACAGGCCAACATGGGCCTGATTCTTCAAAGGGAAGGAGATATTTTCTAACTCTAGGCTAGTGAGATTCACTTGGGTTCCTGATAAAATTCTGGAATACATTATTAAAGGCATAGTTTTATGAGTATTTGGAAAGGGAAGCAATGAGAATACTAATATCAAATTCATCAAGAACAGGTCAAACCTCATTTCATTTTTAAAATACCATTATTAGATTTGTAGTGTGAGGAAATGTCATAGACATGATAAACTTGTATTTTTTTATGGTGTTTCACAAAGCCTCTCCTGAAATACAATATGTAGACAAAGTAAATGGATCCAAAGAGGGCATTAGTAAAGTTGGGTGGTTCTGTAACTGCTTAAATAATTAGACCAAAGGGTGATGTTTAATGGTCTGACTGATGTAAGCCTAGAAATAGGTAGTTGCAGATGTGGCTTAAGGGGTGTTAGCCATTGTTGGTTTATGGGTGACATAAATTTGAGAATATTTAACATGTTGTGTGATAGAATCAGGTTATACAGAGATCTTAGCGAGGTTTAAGTTAAGATGAGGTTTAATAGGGATAAATGGAAAATTTTACCCTTATGTTAAAAAAAATTAACTGGACAAGTACAAGATGTGGGAGGTCTGGTTTAGTGATAATTCATATGAACTATAAGATCAATGATGTGACATGACTGTCATTGTTATTGTTTGTTCTTCATTCTCGAAGGGGACCACACCATCAGGGAGGTGATGCCCTGATGTTCAAGTGAATTGGATTTAAGTGAGGGAGGGCTGTGCAAAGGTACCTGCCAACCATGAAAGTAAAACAATATTTACTCACATTAGTGCAGTGGTTCTCAAAGTATGGTCCAGAGAATCCTGGGGATCTCTGAAACCCTTTTAGAGTGTCTACAAATTCAAAAATAGTTTTTATTTCCAATATGGTAAATGTCTATAAATATAACCCAGATAAACAAAAATGCTTTGGAGAGATCCTCAATAATTTTTAATAGGATAAAGATACTGAAAACAAAAATATGAGAACCACTGCATTAGTGGAATCATAGAGCAACTAAGTGGTGCAGTGGCTAGAGTCTAAGCCTGAAGTCAGGAAGCCTCATCTTCCTGATTTCAAATCGAGCCTCAGGTCCTTACCATCTGAGTGACTCTTGAGAGGTCACTTAATCCTGTGTGCCTCAGTTTCCTCATATGTCAAATGAGTTGGAGAAGAAAATGGCAAACCACTTTAGTATTGTTGCCAAAAAATCCCCAAATAGGTCTCACAGAGAGTCAGGCTAAAATGACTCCACAACTAAAATGGAGTCATCGTTTTCAGAATAAGTGTCCTGTATCTGGAGAATATTGTTCAGTGCCATGAAGGAAGATGATAGGACTGGTGTCCTTGCCATGAAGACTGGTTGAAGTAAGGGGGAAGATTAGTCTGGAGAAAAGTAAAGGTCCACATAGAAGACATGATGGTGGTCTTCAAATATTCCAAATATTGTAATGCTGAAGAAGTTTTAGACTTGTCCTTTGGCCCTAGATCAATGGCACCAGATCTCACTTCCACTTAAGAAAGTACTACTTATTAGGAAAATCTGAGGCAGCTGGGTGGCTCAGTGGTTGGGGCATTGGGCCTGGAGTCAGAAAGATCTGAATTCAAATCTGGTTCTAGATACTAGCTAACTGTGTGAACCTGGGAGAGTTCCTTAACCTTTTTCTGCCTTGATTTCCTCAATTGTAAAAAGGAGATCATAATAGCATCTACCTTCCAGAGTTATTGTGAAAATCAAATAAGATAATGTGAGTAAAGCAATTAGCGCAGTGCTTGGAACATTGTTATTGTAAATTATTTATTGTTTTAGTTGTATACAACTCTTTGTGACTCCATTTGGGGTCTTCTTAGCAAAAATACTGGAGTGGTTTGCCATTTCCTTCTCCAGCTCATTTACAGATGAGGAAACTGTGTCTTTTTTTTTTTGACACAGGGTTAAGGGATTTACCTATGGTCATACAGCTAGTTATTTGCCATTTTCCTCTCCATTTTACAGATGAGGAAACTGAGGCAAACGGGATTGAGTAACTTGCCCAGGGTCACAGTTAATAAATGTCTGAGGCTGGATTTGAACTCAGGACAATGAATCTTCCTGATTCCAAGCCTAGAGCTCTACCACTTAATAAATGCTTGTTCTCTTCCTCCTTTCCCTCACAACAATGGGTTACCATGGTGAAAAGGGTCCACACACATATACCTCTCTCTATATATGTACATACATGCATGTTATATCTAGATCTGTCTCTCTTTGTACACTCAGCAGGCAGTTATGCTGCCTTGGGTTGAGAACTTGGTGGGACCAGCTCTGTAGGAGCTGATTTATAAGCCTGCTCTCCCACAGAGTACCCCGGAGGTGCTGAGAAAATAATTGTGCCTTTGTTTTTACTATAGCTCTGAAATAAATATTTCCTAATAAAAGCCATTTGATGTTAAGTTGTTAAATGCAACTAGGGTGCTAGTCAATGGTCCCCTAACAGATGGTGGGGATTTGATACAATGGCAGGGAGAAGAGACAATACATAAACCTTTTTGAATATCCTAGAACCCTGAGGGAAAATGTCTATCTCTGGTCTGTCTTCCAGGAGAGGAAGCCAGAGCAAACATGCTACATATAATCTCTGCCCTAAGGGGCTCCCTTCTGATGGGCAGAGAAAGAATTAGGGTCCAAATGTCTTATTTCTTCCTTCCTTCCTTCCTTCCTTCCTTCCTTCCTTCCTTCCTTCCTTCCTTCCTTCCTTCCTTCTTCTTCCTTCCTTCCTTCCTTCCTTCCTTCTTCCTTCCTTCCTTCCTTCTTTCCTTCCTTCCTTCCTTCCTTCCTTTCTTTCTTTCTTTCTTTCTTTCTTTCTTTCTTTCTTTCTTTCTTTCTTTCTTTCTTTCTTTCTTTCTTTCTTTCTTTCTTTCTTTCTTTCTTTCTTTCTTTCCTTTCTTTCTTTCTTTCTTTCTTTCTTTCTTTCTTTCTTTCTTTCTTTCTTTCTTTCTTCCTCCCTCCTTTCCTTCCTTCCTTCCTTCCTTTCTTTTTTTCTTTCTTTCTTGGCAATTGGGGTTAAGTGACTTGCCCAGGGTCATACAGTGTTTGAGATCACATTTGAACTCAGGTCTTCCTGACTTCAGCTGTCCACTGCACCAACTAGCTGTCCCTAAGTATTCTATTTCTAAACACAGTTCTCTATTCTATTGAGTGCCTGCAAAAAACACTCAAAGAAATATTTTTTAACAGTTCTAGCAGAGCCAGGAATGGGTCAGTTTGATCTGATCACTCCAGCGTCCTTCAGTAAAACAGAATCCTAAAATACCAAGAAAGTCTCTTACTTACTTCTGTAGGCAGCAGGGGAGAGAGAGATGGACAAGGTTCTAGGGACTGCCAGATTTTTAGCCACATTTTCTCACTGAAGAATAAAAGGTCCCCAGCTTTAAAATGACACGGAGTTGGAGTTAACACTGGGGAAAGTGGATCTGTTAAGTCAGTTTCTGATTTAATTGGGAAAGTGACCTCAAAGGGCAGCTCGAGACTTCCCTGCTCTCCCTGTGGGGACTGTCACCCTGGAGATGCCTTATGTTCTGTTAATGACCCTGGACTTGTAGGACACGTTGCCTTCCCAGTGGAGTTTAACAAGCAGATTCTGGCTCTTGGGCTGTTTATTGAGAACGGGGCTTGTTAAGTTCTGGCCTCTGCACAGCATCCTGAGAAGGGGAGAGCAGTTCCTAGGGGGATGAGAGTGGGGACACTCCATCTGCTTCCTCCTGAATGTTACTCCAAGACACTCTAATTCAAAATGAGCATTGGGGCAGCCTTTATTACAAAGGTATTTGTCACCCCTCTCCCCCAGGAGAGCCGTAAGACCAGTGAGACCACCAGGACTGCTCTCCAGGACGATGAAACTCCCAGGTTATTGTCAGCATTCAGTTGTCCCTATTCGGGGTTTCTTGGCAAAGCTATTGGGGTGGTTTGCCATTTTTTCCGGCTCATTTTATAGATGAGGAAATTGAGGAAAACAGGATTAAATGGCTTCCCTGGGTAATCCAGCTAGTAAGTAAACTCATTCCAGTTCCAACACTCTATCTACTATGGCATTATCTACCTGCTCATTTCAGTCATCCTCATCTGTCCATAAACTACCATAGTACCTCATCTCCCACTGCTACAGGTGACTGAATTTGTCTTAATTATTATTTTTTTTTGTGCTTTTTCCCACTTCACAAATTACAAATTGATTTAGGGTCGCAGTGATCCCCTCCAGGAATGATTTATGTTGCTTTCTCTGGGAAAAACCTGACTCTGAGGGGCACTGAAGAAAGAAGGAGGTGATATGAGGAGATGGCCCCTCATGGTGGCCTAGCTTAGTAGCAGTAAAAGGAAATCACTCCACTTTCCTCCTCCTCCTCCTCTTTTTCTTCCTTCTCCCCCTCTTCCTCTTCTTCTTCTTCTTCTTCTTCTTCTTCTTCTTCTTCTTCTTCTTCTTCTTCTTCTTCTTCTTCTTCTTCTTCTTCTCCTTCTTTCTTCTTCTCCTTCTCCTTCCTCTTCCTCCTCCTCCTCCTCCTCCTCCTCTTCTTCTTCTTCTTCTTCTTCTTCTTCTTCTTCTTCTTCTCCTTCTCCTTCTCCTTCTCCTTCTTCCTCTTCCTCCTCCTCCTCCTCCTCCTCCTCCTCTTCTTCTTCTTCTTCTCCTTCTTCTTCTTCTTCTCCTTCTCCTTCTCCTTCCTCTTCCTCCTCCTCTTCTTCTTCTTCTTCTTCTTCTTCTTCTTCTTCTTCTTCTCCTTCTCCTTCTCCTTCTCCTTCTTCCTCTTCCTCCTCCTCCTCCTCCTCCTCCTCCTCTTCTTCTTCTTCTTCTCCTTCTTCTTCTTCTTCTCCTTCTCCTTCTCCTTCCTCTTCTTCCTCCTCTTCTTCTTCTTCTTCTTCTTCTTCCTTCCTTCCTTCTTCTTCTTCTTCTTCTTCTTCTTCTTCTTCTTCTTCTTCTTCTTCTTCTTCTTCTTCTTCTTCTTCTTCTTCTTCTTCTTCTTCTTCTTCTTCTTCTTCTTCTTCTTCTTCTTCTCTTCCTCCTCTTCTCCCTCCACCACCTTTTCCCTCCTCCTCCTCCTCTTTTCCCTTCTCCTCCTCCTCCTCTTCTCCCTCCTCCTCCTCCTCCTCCTCTTTTCCCTTCTCCTCCTCCTCCTCCACCTCCTCTTCTTCCTCTTCCTCCTCCTCCTCCTCTTCTTCTCCTCCTTCTCCTCCACTTCCTCCTCCTCCTCTTCCTCCTTCTCCTCCTCTTCTCCCTTCTCCTTTTCTTCTTCTCTCTCCCCATGATTTTAAGATGCCCCTCCCATTTGAGTTTCCCTGGGTCAAACTCCTTCCTTGCCTCACACCCTGTGTCCAACTGGGTGCTTTGCCTTGTCCTCCCCTACAAAGTTCTCCTTAGCTATGATGCTCTGATCCAATTTCTAGTCACTGTCACCAGATCCCCATTGCTTTCTGCCATTCCCTGCTGCATCAGACCACCTTGCTTGCTTGGACTTCCGCCTCCTGTCTGGTGCCAGAACTCCCGATCCCAGGTTTTGTCCACCTGCCAAAACACCCACTGGTGCTCACCAGTGCCCTGCTTGCATCCTGACCCATGTGAAATTGCACTGGTTGTTTGTTACCCAGTCCCCCTGCATTTTACTCACCTGCCCATCCAGGTTATTGCCCATTCCTAGCTCTGTTCTATTTATCCTTTAGGCAAACATTCACTGAATATCTACTATGACAATGAGCTGGCGTAAATGTTATATGTTTTACAAAGATCCCTCAGATTTTCTGAGCCAGGCCTAGGGACCTGCCAAGCCTCTCCTTATTTCTAGTCCAGTCCATCAGATTAGAGAAGGTCTCTGAGTGCTCAGGTGCATTTGGCAGGCCCCGGGGTCCTTGTACCTCCCTCCTCCCTTTGATTCTTAGAGCTTTGCCTTTGATGCTTAGGATTAACAATATGATCACAATTAGAGTTGGCATCTCAAAAATTAGCAAGACTGACTTCATTTTAACCTTCAGATGAATCCCAGAAGTGACTTGTCCATTCCTTGAATACTAAGCAGCAGAACTGAAATTCAAACCCAGAGCCTCTGATTCCTAGTTCACTGGGCCATGTCTGCACTTTAAGGTTTAGTGAAGAAGCTGGGAAATGGCCTTAAAAAATGCCAAATTTGTCTAATTCTGTGCTTCTGCCCTTGATTTTTTTTTTAGTTTCCTACAATCTCAGGACATTTGCATCCACTCCCATTTCTTGTTTACCCAGCTGTAGACCAGGTACAGGTTTTTAGGGAAGCCCATTCCTTTGAAGGCAGATTTCTTGACCCAGGCTGGCCAGTACACACTGGCTGCTTCTATCATTGTACATGCTTGGTCAGAGTCCATAACCTGCAACGACCCCTAGATCTGCCTGGGGCTGGAGGCTGGTAGAGGAAAGCTTCCAAATGCACTCCCAAGTGCACTTTTTGGATGGAAAGGACTTCGGAGTCTGGGGCTGAGCAGCCAACGCCTCTGCCAGAGGAGTCAAAATTCAATCAATGCTCTCTCTGGGATCTTTAAGTGCTTTACGGAACCAGCCAAGCACTAAGGCAGCTTCTTTATTCCAGGTTAAGGCTGGGATTGTTAGAGGTGGGAAGAGGCCGTGCTAGAGTCATTCAGTCTGGGGACTCTTCAGGGCCAGAATAAGCAGACATGAGAACTGGTGTCAGTCAGTGCTCCAGTCTCAAAGGATTGGACCTCAAACAAGTGAAATGATTTAATCTGACTGTCACCAGGGGGCAGCTGTGTAAATATTTCAAAAAACTCTTTATTCAATTTATTAAGCATGTAGTAAGCACCTATGGTATGCATCTAGGTCCAGGAGATGCAAAAACAAAAGCATCCCTGTCCTCAAGAAGCTTATATTCACGTTTATGTGTTTAAGCAAGAAATGCATAGAGAAGCTCTTATAAAATGCATACAAAGCAAATGGATAACTTCCAGGTGGAGAGGGAGGAGAGAAAGCTAAGTGATAAATCGGGCGGGGGTGGTCACAAGAATATTATAACAGGGAAGCTGCTGTAATAATTCAGCCAAGAAATGATGCCGGTCTGGAGCAGGATGATGATGGTACAAGTGGAGAGAAGGAGATGGATGGGAAAAATGGAACCGTTAAATTTGGCAACTAAAGGGATATGAAGAATGAGAGAAAATAAAGAGCTGAAAATGACTTCGAAGCTGTCCATGGGAGCGGCTGGGGAGCATGATGGTGCTCTTAACAGAAATAGGTAAACCATTTTACTGAGAATCACTATGTGTAGATATGATTTGAGGATGGGAAACAATTAGAGGAATAAGGAGAAAACTTACTAAATTGTGAGAACCTGGTTTTATAATTGGAAGGGACCTTGAAGGCCATCTAGGTCAATTCCCTAATTATACAGATTGGGAAACTGAGGCACAAGGAAGTGAAGTGACTTACCCAAGATTGCACAGAGAATGTCAGCAGTAGATTAGATTACATTAACTCTAGAGACAATATTCGTTGAGAAATGATGAAATTTGGCTTGTACTAGTTGTGTGACCTTAATTCTGTTTGCCTCAGTTTTCTCATGTGTAAAATGGACTGGAGAAGGAAGTAGCAAACCCCTCCAGGATCTTTGCCAAGAAAAGGGTCACAAAGAGTCAGACACAATTAAAATGACTGGATAATAACAAAAACAATTTTACTTTTTTTTAGATCTATCAACTCACCAAAGTGAACTGTTGCCTCTTACCTTCTCTCCAATTCTTCCAGAGATTCTTTTGCCTTTCTACAATCTCTCCCATCGCATTTGGCTTTGATCTTTGCATTCATTCATTCATTCCTTCACTCAACAACGCAGAATGGCTATTGCCAGCCTCAATTTCCTCATCTGGAAAATGGAGACTATCACAGTTCCTCATATTTTTATTGTGAAGTTGAAATAACACACGGACAGTACAGTGCTGTACAAATCCCAGTTATTATTTTATGTAAACCTTTGTCCTTCCAGATTGCCTGATCCCTCCATCAATGAAGATTACGACTCCCATCCTACCCCCCCATCCATACCCCACCTTCATGCCTTTTAAACCACCTGCTAGAGATTTTCCAGGGTTTATCTGTTCAATACCACGGAAGTCTTTCTTGCTCCCTTTAATTTGGAGTGAATCCCCATGCAGAACTCAGGCTGAGCACTAGATGGCACAGTGGATAAAATGCTGGAGGAATTGACTTCTAATCTAATGTCGGAAATTTATTAGTTGCGTGACTTTGGGCCAGTCACCCAAGTTCTTCCCATTTTTATTTTCATCGCTAAAAAGGGGATAATAATAGCACTTACTTCACAGGCTTGTTGTAAGTTCAACTGAATTAACAAACATGAAGCAGTGAGCAAACTTTAAAGTGCTTTAAAAGGCCCTTTGCAAAAATTATTACTATTTTTTACTTTTTATATATTTTTTACTTTATATTTATTACTAAACATCCGTGATTTCTTGTGCTTTCTGTGTGACAGTCCCACCATCTTTGTTGATGGCGTGTGTCCTCATGGGGGACTTTATAGTCAGTCTTCGTGCTTTCCCGAGGTGATGTTGGTCCATGACTCACTGCCTTGTATCATCACCAGGAGAATGCTGTTGTAAAAGATGTGGGATATTGTAGCCAAGAGCAATTCTGGATGCTTAAAAGTACTGTTGAATTTCCCCATTGTGGGCTGGCTCCCTTTCTCTTCCTCCCACTCAGATCTCCCGATTAAGAGAGTTGAACAGCTGTGTGGAGACCCTATTGGAAAAGAGGAGGCTGGAGAACAGTCGTAAAGGCAAATGGATGACAAACGGTACCATATTTCTGGTCCCCAGCTCCAGTTTGTCCTATGCTTGCGTCTGATCTGATATCCCCCAGGTTTTGCCTTTTCTCCTCTTCCCTGATTGGTTGCTGTCCTCCCACGAAGGGCTTCTGCCTCTCAGTCCCCATCTTTTCTGTTCCAGGATTGCTTCTGGTTTTCTCTTCCCTTCCTGCCTTTCCAGAAGCTTTGGAGATCTCTGCTTATGATCCTCTACTCTCTTTGACCAATCCCTAGCCATGACACCCTTCCAGTGAACCTACTCCTTGAGCCTGGCCCTTCTTTGAGACTCTGATAGACCTGATCCTAACTTTAGACACAAACCTTTAGCAGAAGTTTCCATTTTGTGATTCACGCTCCTTAGAATCAAAGCATCCTTAATGCAGAGATCCAGCTTGGGACTTCAGGCCAGCTTGCCATTTAAGTGCCTTTAGCTTTCTCTTCTTTAGCAACAGAATCCTTTGTGTGGGGATGACTTCTAGCTAAAGTCTTCACTTGCAAGAATAGGGAGTCATGTTTCTAACTAACCACGACTTTCTTGCTCAGGCAGCTGATTTTCGGATCCCTACTGGGAAGGGAAGGATGAACGTGGGAACTATGGAGAATCGTGGTAATGGAGGCAAATTGTCCCAGATTCCATCCACAATGGTGAGCACAGCCTCGGTGGCTGCTGTGAAGACTCAGGGCTTGATGGGGCAGGTAGATAGCTTTCTGTGACTTCCAGGGCTCAGATATCATACACTCATGACCCTGAAATGGTAGCCTGGGCCACACACTTTTAAAAATAGTATTTTATTATTCCAAATACATGTAAAGATAGTTTTCAACATTCATTTTAAAATCTTTTTTTAAATTTTATTTTTTTATTATAGCTTTTTATATACAAAGCATATGCATGAGTAATTTTTCAGTATTGACAATTGCAAAACCTTCTGTTCCAACTTTTCCCCTCCTTCCCCCCACCCCTTCCCCCAGATGGCAGGTTAACCAATACACGTTAAATAAGTTAAAGTATATGTTAAATCCAATATATGTATGCATATTTATACAGTTATCTTGCTGCACAGGAAAGATCAGATTTAGAAAGAAGGTAAAAATAACCTGAGAAGAAAAAACAAAAATGCAAACAAACAATTACAGAAAGAGTGGAAATGTTAGTTGTAGTCCATACTCATTTCCCAGTGTTCTTTCTCTGGGTGTAGCTGGTTCTGTTCATTATAGATCAATTGGAACTGATTTGGAGCCTCTCATTGTTCAACATTCATTTCTGAAAAACTTTGTGCTCCAAACTTTTCTTGCTCCTCCCCGCTCTCCAAAACAGCAAACAATTTGATACAGGTTAAATACCTGTAATTATTTTAAAATTATTTCCATGTTTGTCATGTTGTACAAGAAAAACCAGATCAAAAGAGAAAAAATAAGAGAAAAAATCAAGCAAACAACTACAAAACAAAAGGTGAAAATGCTTTTTCTGATCTATACTCACTTTCTATAATTTTCTCTTTGGATGTTAATGACATTTTTCTTCCCAAGTCTATGGGAATTGCCTTGAATCCCCTCATTATTGAAAAAAGCCAGGTCTATCACAGTTGATCATCATATAATCTTGTTGTGACTTTGTACAATGTTCTCTTACTTCTGCTCACTTCACCCAGCATCAGTTCATGTGAGTCTTTCCAGGCTTTTTTTTTTGGTTGTGGCAATTGGGGTTAAGTGACTTGCCCAGGTCACACAGCTAGCAAGTGTTAAGTGTCTGAGGCTAAGATTTGAACTCAGATCCTCCTGACTTCAGGGCTGGTGCTCTATCCATTGCACGACCTTTCAGCCCCTTCCTAGGCTTTTCTGAAATCAGTCTGCTCAGGAGCCACACACTTGACAGATACTTTATTAATTCTAGTTGTTAAAGGACTTAAGTGAATGACAATTGGATCTCCAATCTGAGTAAGGCCAGATTTCAGAAGCAAATATATCTATCAGGGATACAAAGTAAATAGAAAGGGGCAGCTAAGTAGTGCAGTGGTTAGAGCACCAGCCCTGAAGTCAGGAGGACCAGAGTTCAAATCCAGCCTTAGACACTTAACACTTCCTGGCTGTATGAGTAATTTTTACTGGGCAAGTCACTTAATTTTGTTTGCCTCAGTTTCCTCATCTATAAAATGAGCTGGAGAAGGACATAGCAAACCACTCCAGTATTTTTGCCAATAAAATGATTCAGCAATAATGATTCAACCAAGAAATGCATTCAACAATAAATGCACTTAATAATTTTCTAATTTGTATCATAATTATTTTTGTATATGGTTCATTCATCTACTACTACATTTTTTGTTTTTAAGATCAGGGGCTGGGGGAGTGGCGGCAGCTAGGTGGGGAAGTGGATAGAGCACCTGCCATGAAGTCAGGAGGACCTGAGTTAAAATCTGACCTCAGACACTTAACACTTCCTAGCTGTGTGACCTTGGGCAAGTCACTTAACCCCACTTGTCTCAACCCAAAAAAAAAAAAAAAAAAAAAAAAAAGCAAATAGGGATAAGGATAATAGGAAACCAGTAACTGAAGATGATAACTCCAACTCTCTACAAAATGATGACTCTTCCATTTCTACAGTTCTCCAAAGACTGTCAACTAGAAGGGACCTTAAAGGCCTTTTCTTCATGAAATTACAGACTTTGTAATGAATGGAATTTAAGAATTATTTTTTTTTAATTAAAAAATACCAATATTGACTACACAAACTACACTTCAGGTTTACACAGCACTTTTCTCACAATCAATGTGTGAGATAGATGTATGAGTACCTCCATTTTATTTTATAGATGGATGGTACCAACTGGCAAAAAACCCAAACAAATCCATAACCAGGCTGAAGAGGGTGGAGAAGGGAAACGTGATTTCATTGTCCATGATCCTGAATGGTTACAAGAAGGGAGGTGGAATCTGAAGTGACCAAGATATATGGGCAAAGGAAGACTGAAAACCCAAAAACTCAAATCTTCTGGAGAGTTGGAATTGGAAAGTCCTGGTTTCTTTTTCCAAACCTACTGGATCCAGCTCTACACAGTTTCTATATGACTGATAGGCTTCGGAAAGAGCCTGATTTTCCCTCTATGGATGGAAACATTGTTAAGTGACATTAGACTCTTCTCTCTATGCAGAAAACCCTTAAGAAAGAAAATGGGAGATGGGAACCATTTTTGTCTGTACTGCTAAGATGAGATTAAAATAGGAAAGTGCTGGGACAACTGGCTGTAAATAGTATTCATAGATTTATGTAAATGTATGTATGTAATGTATGTAAATAATATTCATGGCCAAACCAATTGACTTCTCTAAGCCTTAGTTTTAACATCTTTAAAATGGGGAAAATAATATTTGCACTATCTACTTCAGAAGATTCTTATGAGGAAGTGCTTTGCAATTGTCAAAACAAATCATCCCACATTTTTCACTTTTCTCACTTTCCCTCCCTCCTTTCTCTCCTTTCTTCCTTCTTTTCTCTCTTCCTTCCCTTTTCTCTTTCCTTCCCTTTTCTCTCCTTCCTTCCTTCCTTCCTTCCTTCCTTCCTTCCTTCCTTCCTTCCTTCCTTCCTTCCTTCCTTTCTTTTTTCCTTCCTTCCTTCCTTCCTTTCTCTCCTTCCTTCCTTTCTCTTCTTCCTTCCTTCCTTCCTCTCTCTCTTCCCTCTCCCTCCTCTCTTCCCTCCTCTTCTCCCTCCTTCTCCTTCTCTTCATCCTCTTCCTACTTTTTCTTTCTCCTTCTCCTTCTTTCTCCTTTCCCCTCTCCTCCTCATTATTTTCTTCCTCCTCTTCCTCTTTTCCTTCTCTTCTTCCTCCTCCTCTTTTCCTTCTCTTCTTCCCTCTCCTCCTCCTTTTCCTCCTCTTTCTTCTCCTCCTCCTCTCCATCTCTCTCTCCTTCCTTCTCTCTCTTTCTTTTCTCTCCTTTTCCTTTCAGATCTTCTATTCCTTCCCCTCCTCCCTGCAGAGAATCAAATGAAGATGTGGTTAACTGATTATGCTTTGAGGTGAGGACATAGGGGTGTGTTTAGGTTATCTGAGGTTCAGAGCTTAGGTCTTAAGCTTTTTGGTCCCTGCTTAGCCCAGGACTGGAAGGGCAGCAGGACAGGGTGATACAGCAGAGCTCGGGAATCTGCATATTATCGTAGACTAGGTGGTGACAATAGGGCTATGTCCCAATACATCAACAATGGGGAGGGTGCTTAGTTCTTATGGCAGTTCTCTTGTTCATCATATTCCTCTCACCTCAAAGTCTTCCCCCAGAGTCTCTCTCTTTGGGGCTTGCCTCCCCCCACTGCTATGCCCTTTCAAGAGCTGGAGCTCAGAATTCAGAGGTCATTAGATATACTAAAGAGGTTTGAGCCTGACTCACTGGGGGATGAGTTGATCCTTTTCCTTGTGCAACCAACCTGAAACAGAGCAAATTGTTCTTTGAGTTATCCTTCTATACTCTCCAAATAGTGGTCATGTTAATGGAAAGAGGGAATCAGATGGGAGAAATGGTAGAGAGATAGAAACGAAAAGATCTGGGAACTGATCAGATGAAGAAGATAAGGAGTTAAAGGTAGGTTGTAAACATGGGAGGCCGGAAAGATGATGGTGCCTTGGGAGAATTAAGGACTTTTAAAAAGGGGGTGGATTTGGGAGGAGAGTTAATGAAGTCTGTTTAGGACATGCTGAGTTTAAGATCCAGAATATAATTCTTTCTGGGAAAAGGAGCATATTGACATGGAGGGAATCTGAATCTTTCCTGAAAGCAGAGTTTGATTAAAGAGGTGGAAAGGAATAAGAATGATGGTCCTGTGGGATGGAGAGGTGAAATAGGAAGCATGAAGACAAACCTAGAGTGTTTCCCTCTTTTAGGGTGATACTGATAGCACAGTCCATTAGCTTACAACTGCTGTGCTCATTTTCACATCTCTTTCTAGACTCCTTCACAAAGAAGATCTCCATTCTGATTTATCAGATTTATCAGCCTCACTGTAGCGATTGCCAAGCATAGAAAATACTTGGTGCCGATCTCCCACCAGACCTATAAGAGAATGTTTGTGGCCAATAAATTCTCAACACTTTTCCCCTCTACTCTTCCACCCACCACTTTCTTCTGGTTCAAAGCATCACAGTGTGTTAAAATGGAAAAGGACATTAGGGATCTGGTTCAAACCCCTTATTTTATTATTTTTTAATTACTTTTTTCCTCAACAGTATTTTATTTTTCCAATTACATGTAAAAGTCATTTTCAACATGGATTTTTGTAAGATTTTAAGTTCTAATTTTTTTCTCTCCCTCTCTTGCCTTTCTCTCCCCAAGACAGTAAACAATCTGATATAGGTTATACATATAAAATCATTTAAAGCATATTTTTATATTTGTCATGCTGTGAAAGAAAAATCAGAACAAAAAGGAAAAACCCCCACAAGGAATAAAAAGCAAACAAATGAAAAAGGTGAAAATAGTATGCTTTGCCTCCATGTATGTATGGCTCAGTCTCCATAGTTCTCTCTTTAGATGTGGATGACATTTTCTACCCCAAGTCTATTAGAATTGTCTTGGATTTCTGCAATGTTGAGAAAATCTAAGTCTATTGTAGTTGATCATCATATAATTTTGCTGTTATTGTATCTTATTCAGCATCAGTTCATGCAAGTCTTTCCAGGATTTTCTGAAATCAGCATACTCATTTCTTTTTGTGCTTCTCTTGTGTCATGTATTTGAAGATCATGTTTTCTGTTCATCTCTGATCTTTTCATCAGAAACCCATTGAAAATCTCCTATTTCATTAAATCTCCATCTTTCCCTCTGAAAAATAATGCTCAATTTTGCTGGGTAGTTGGTTCTTGTTGTAATTTAGCTACTTTGACTTCTGGAATATCATTTTCTAGGCCCTCTGATTTTTGATGTGGAAGTTGCTAGGTCCTGAGTAATCCTGACTGGGGCTCCTCCATATATGAATCATTCCTTTCTGGCTTCTTGCAATATTTTCTTTTTGACTTTATAATTTAGCTACAATATTCCTTGGAGTTTTCATTTTGGGGTCTCTTTCAGGAGGTGATCAGTGGATTCTTTCAGTGTGTATTTTACCCTCTGATTCTAGGATATCAGGGCAGTTTTTTTGATGATTTCTTGAAAGATGTCGTCCAGGCTCTTTTTCTGATCATGGCTTTCAGGTCATTTAATAATTCTTAAATTATCTCTCCTAGATTTATTTTGTGTTTTAAACTGAGGTTCAGAAATGTGATTTGCTCAAGTGAAAAGTAAGTGGCATATCTGGAATTTGAACCTTTGACTCCTAGTCCAGCAGTCTTAGGGCATCCTCTAAAATAAAACTTCTTAAAACTATAAATCATGTTCCATATTATGTAACTGAATGTATGGGTCATTAAATTATGATTTAATGTCAGTAAATGTTTGATTTGTATATCTATTTTATATTTCTATATATCTGGGGTTGTGTAAAAATTTCTTGGGTGAAAAGGGGTCATGAAAGGAAAAAGTTTAGAAGCTCTGCTGTAAAGAAACAAAGAACAAAATTAATATCTCTCTATTATGACAGTCCTTTACATAGCTGAAAATACTGGCAGCACCCCTGTAGTTTCTCTTCTTCATGATTCATATTCCTCCAATCCAGTACTATATGGCATGGTCTCCAGGTCCCCATCACCATCACATTTCATTGTTTAATCCAGTGGTTCTCAAATTTTTATTTTCAGTATCTTTATCCTATTAAAAATTATTGAGGATCTCTCGAAAGCATTTTTGTTTATTTGGGTTATATTTATAGACATTTACCATATTGGAAAATAAAAATTATTTTTGAATTTGTAGACCCTCTAAAAGGGTTTCAGAGATCCCCAGAATTCTCTAGACCATACTTTGAGAACCACTGGTTTAATCTCTAAAATTTAAGCTTCTTGAGGGGAGAGATGACATCTTGTATATATCTGTATCCCCTACAAGGTCTAGCACAATACTGTATATATCCCAGGCTCTGAGTAATAAATAAAAGACTGTTTCCTCCCTATCATCTTTTTTATTTCTTCTTTTCTTCCCTCCCCACTCTTTCCTTTATTCCTCTTTTTTAGTCCTTGTCTTAGACTAGATCCATCTGAAGTTCAGCAGCATGCATGGTGAAATCCTCCGAATCTCACATTTTTCAAAGCTTGGTTATAAAAGCCCTCAGATTCCAGTAGAGAAAGGGACAGAAGGGACATAATTACAATGCATGTAAAATGTTACTTGGAAAAGAAAGGCAGAGGAAAAGAATGCGTGGTGGAAGCATGGGCTTGGAGACCACTAAAAATGATGCCCTAGGGCAGCTAGGTGAAGCAGTGGATAAAGCCTTGGATAGAGTCTTCCTGAGTTCAAATCCAGCCTCAGAAACTTATTCACTGGGTGACTCTGGGAAAGTCACTTCACCCTGTTTGCCTCAGTTTCCTCTTCTGTAAAATGAGCTGGAGAAGTAAATGGCAAACCACTCCAGTATCTTTGCTAAGAAAACCCCAAATGGGGTTGGATATGAGTAAAATGATCCAAGAACAAAAATGATGCCGAGGAAGTGTGTCAGAGAGCATCCTTTATGTGTTCTGGATGGTGAGACACACCAGAGGACAGAACAACGGTGCTGGTACTGAGTCAGATCCCTGTCGAGCCATTATCAAGCCATTATCACTTGGACGACAATTATCCATCCCCCTTCTCTCTTTTTGTTCAGGAGAATAGAATATTGTTCTGTGCATGTGCTGCTGTATCCAAATCTTCCCATCTTCCCTCCTATTCAAACAGTCATCTTTGGCCCAGAGCATGATAACAGTTCTTCAAACCTTGGAATTTTAATTAGATGGGAAAAATGTATATATCAGCCATCTCCCGTGCAATAGAGAAATCTTATTGAGGTACATCATTTGGCTCAATGTCATCTATGTCAGAGTTTCGAAAAGGAGGCAATATATTACCCTGCTAGACAAAGGCGGAGGAGAAAGGGAGAAGGGGCTATTCATGGGCATGCACATTTGGGATATTAATAAATGCAGTCATTCTTCTCTGCAGAAGCGTTCATCCTCCACGCAGACCGTGTTCCTCTTTCTTGGTGTTTGTCCTGGCTATGCATTTTCCTCGCTTGACATTGGAATATTTTGTATGGGATATTAGCTCATCCTTTGGCATTGAAATGCAGTCATTACTTTGGGGAAGATGGAGCTGATGACCTTAGTAGTGACTAGACTATCTTCTTCTTGGCTGCAACCCAGCAAGTCCACAAACGAAAGCAAATGATCGATGTTTAATTTCTGATATTAGGAAGACAGTGGTGGTTGCTCCGTCTGTTCCCCTTTAACAGGCTCATCAGGATTCTACAAAGGAATAGCCCAGGTCACTGCATGCCAGATTCCATTCTGGCTTTGCCATTGACTTGCCATATGACTTTGAACTAGTTGCTGAATGTTCCTGAGCCACAGTTTGCTCTTCTCTAAAATGGGCATCTCTTAATTCCTATCCTGGCAACCTCAGAGAGTTAAAGTGTGTATGTGTGTGATTTGTGTGTAAGTTGTGTGTATTTGTGCTTCTTTTATCTGGTCCTTTCAGGATTATTGCAAAAATATAGTAAGTTAATGAATATGAGAACATATTCTAATATGAGAATATGAAAACATAAACTAAAAAACACTATAGAAAGATAAGGGGTTTGCATTTCTCTTACTGCTAGGCTGAGAAGGCTATTTCAGTTGTAGATAGAAAAGGTCTGAAAGAAGATTTTGTGCATTTTCAGCCCCAAAGGTAGTTTCCTCGCAGTGGAGGGTTCCAGTCACCTGGCTTTTGGGGAGGGGACACAGTGCTTTCCTTACACTTGTACACTATCATCCAATACACCATGTAAAGAAGGGCATGCCATAGAGACGAAGCTTGAATTAGCTCAGAAGAAATGCGAGAAGTACAAAGTTAGAGGAGCATCCCAAACATTCATAGGGATTTTTGGTGTCCAACCTGTGGCAGAGCCTTCTGAGCTCCTATTGGTCTGATTAGCCACAGTAATATTGACTCTAAGATAGTGAGGTCATTTTGGTGATCTTTGAGGATGAAGGACCACAACCAACCAATCTTATCGCCAATAGTAAGGAAATATGGGTAAAGGTAACACTGGGAAATTGGAAGAGATTAACATAAGCCCCCAGACCACCATAGTCCAAAACCCTATCATCTTCCTCCTCTCTCTCCTCCTCTCCTCTTTCTTCTCCTCTCCTATTCTCTCCTGTCTTCTCCTTTCTTTTCCTTTCCTCTTCTTTCACTTCATATGTTTTATTTATTCATTCACTTATATTCTTCCAAGGCATGACAATGGTAGACACCTTTGGCAATTCAACAGTTCCATAATTTTATTTGGTAAATAAATATATTAAATACCAACGATTTGCAAGACATTGTGGTTAGTACTAAGGATTCAAAGATGAAAGCTGACTATTCCAGCTTCAAAATGCTTACAAATTATTAGTAGTAATGGGGTATATACATAAATGAATGAGATGTGATAGGAGCAGAGATTCAGTGCTATGAAAAATTGGAGGAGAGAGAGAGACCATTTTTAGCTGCTAGCATTAGGAAAAATTTCATGTGGGAAGCAGGCTTTGAGTTGGGCCCCAGGAAAAGGATTTCAACTGGTGGAAGAGACTGGATTGGGTCAATAATGGGAATAAGAAAGATTAAGGAAAGGAGCTAAGAGAATAAACCTTTTTAAAGTGCCTACTATGTGTCAGATACTGTGCTAAATATTTGATCCTAATGACAACCTTGTGAAATATAGATCTCAGAGGCTTAGAAGCTATTGTGACCCCTATTTTAGAGTTAAGGATTGAGACAGACTGACTAAGTGACTTACCACACACTTAGTGAGTGTCTAATATCAGTTTGGAACTCAAATCTTTCCAATTCTAGACCCAGTGCTCTAACAATTATCCCACCTAGTGTGCAGTTGAGTTGGACAGTAGTGAAGGCAGAAAGAGAGATGATGGTCAAATTGTAGAAATTATTAAATGACAGATTATGGAGAAAATAGGGAGCCATTGAAAGCTTCTGACAAGGGCACTGACTGACACAGTCAGGTCTGTACATTTGGAAGATTAATTTGGCAGATGCAAGAAATATGAATTTGATCAGGGAGAAACTGGGAGAAGAAAACCAGGGGAGACAAAAAACTTGGCCAGTAGACCTGAGTCCTAATAATAACATTGACTCATAATTGTGCAATTGGGATAAGGATTTGCTGTGCTTGCACAAATACTGGTAGAAACAGCCAGGTTGTTCCTGGCATTCCTTCCCTTCTCTCTCTCCCTGCCAGAAGTTAACTAGTGCTAGAGGCCAAGTGATGCCTCAGGAAAAATTTGCATGTTCCTGGGAAGGGTATGACAGGATAGAAAAGGGCTCATGAAAAGGAATGAGAAGGTTTGTTCCAGCTCAAGAGGAGGAAGTAGGAGTTTGGATCTTACGAAGGATCATACTTTCTTCATTTTGGGATGGGAAATAGGGGCCAAGAAAATCATTGAGCCTAATCTTGCTAGGAGTAAAATTTGGCCATTTCCTGTTTAATGGGGAGTAAAGAACAAGAGGATGGAGAGAAAAATAGTGAGAAAATAGCTAAAATGACAAGAGCATGAAGGTGGGGAGGGAAGGGAATAAGCATTTATATAGTGTCTACCATAAACTAAACACCTTACAAATTTTATTTTGTTTAATCCTCATAACAACTCTGTGAAGTAGGTGCTATTATTATCTCCATTTTATAGTTGAAAAACTGCGACAAACAAAGATTGAATCACATGGCTGGAGTCACATAGTTAATTAGAATCTGGAGCCATATTTGATCTCAAATGTTTCTCATTTTATGATCAATACCCTATCTTCTGAGCCACCATGAGACGCTCCATGTTGAAACAGAGCTTTCAAAGCTGATTGATGGTCTAGCCAAATGCTTTTAAAAAAGTAAACAATAAATGGTGGGATCTTGCATTTTCTGTGAATCAATTGTGTGATTGTGAAGATGTAGTCTCCTAGAAATTCAATGATAAAAGTCTATTTCCTTCTTATATTTTCATTAAGGACATCTTTAATATGAAATATATATATATATATGCATTTCCCATAAAGAGTCTAGAGGAAATGAGTGTATGAACTGCTGGTTATGGGTGTTTTCTTACTTATTTTTGAGGAGGAGTTGAATATCATTTGTGATATTCTCTATTCTTTCCCTCTGAAACTTTATGAAATAATGTCTCAGTGCTTTCAAGATTGTGTTGCCTAGAGCACAGATTTCCATATTTTATACTTGATATGAATCAGCTCTGTTTCTTAATTTTGCCTTTCTTATGGCTATTTCTATTTCTTCATATAATGTATTAGGGTCTGAGGTGTTAGAATCCAAATGTCAAGGTTTTGCTTTTTGATGTACTAGCAAATAAATTATTGTGGAAACACAGAAAAATTCATTCCATATAATATTTATTTGTTATCCTTCTGTTGTGTTCCTCTATTGATGCTTTTGGGATTTTGTGTTCATTTGGTTTTCACCACAAGTTTTCAGTAGACTTCTTTTTACTTTTTGATTGTTTTAAAAGCTGATACTCCTTGTAATTTAATTTTTCTTACCTTCAGGTATAGGACAGCTATTTATTTTCTCTACACAAAAGAAATGCTAAACACAAAAGATTTATAACTACAGATTGACAGAAAGAAGTAGCAGTAATCATGTGTAATTGCTGTTATACTCTCCAAGGAAGTCAGCTTAACACCTCAAATATTAAATAGTTTGTGGGGCTGATAAATCAGCATTTCATATTTTGCCTCAGTTTTTTAACTGACTCTCTCAAGATCTATGTCTTCTGCCAAGCCAGGGCAGGCCAAGGATGCTGCTGTTCTTCCCTACATTCTTTCAAAATCACAATTCTGCCCTCCTCTGTGGGTGGGGGTGCAAGCCATATCACACTCCCTAGATGTGTGACCATGAATAAGTCACATAATCTCTCATCCTCAGTTTTCTCATTTGTAAAATGGGGATAAAGACATCTATCTTAGGAGATAGCAGGATTAAATGAAATAATGTTTGTAAACCTTAAAAGTATAACATAAATGCTAGCTGCTATTTATTGCTGTTGTTATTATATGGTAGATGGAAGGGGAAGTGAAGCATTGTTTTAAGTAAGCTAGATTGAATGATTTAGGAGAATTTTCATTCATTCACTTTTCAATCAGGACAATTCGGCTTCAGGATTGAGTTCCAGGCTGATCAACTTCTTCAGGGCAGTGGGCTGGGGACACAAACTCTGGGAGGTTTTTAAAAATTGTTTTTTCTATTTTTCTGGTTATACATGTACTTTAATTGGTCTTTAAATACACATTTCTTTATGAATCATGTTGGGGGAGAAAATGTTGGAACAAAAACCACAAGAGGAAAAGAAAAACAGAAGAAAAAGCGAAAAAAAGCGGACATAGCATGTGCTGATTTACATTTATTCTCCATAGCTCTCTTTCTGGATGCAGATGGTGTTTTCTATCTAAAATTTATTGGGAATTCTGGTAGGTTTTGTCCCAGGTGAGCGAGGATAAGAGGGAAGAAGGAACAGGGCAAATGGTGTGACTTCCCTCTGAGGGAAGGGGGAGAGGATACATTTAGTTTCTATTATAAACAGATAAAGATCAGGGTTTTGTCTCAATATTATGACTTTTAATTATGTGTGTCTGTGATGTTTTCCCAAACTCTGAAGTGTATTTGTAGTCCCAGTATGTTCTTCTACATCCTTCTTAACTCTCCTTTGATTGTATCAAAGAAAGCTGTCATCTTTAAATCAAGTAAAAAATATTGTTTTTTCTCAAGAAGACAAAATACTATGTGTTCATCAAGGAAAGAAAAAATGTTGGAATCCTGGGACTGGATGATATAGAGCCCAAAATTGTCCAATCTACAATAAAAAAACTGAGGGAGAGCTCTGAGCCAATAGTGCTTTATTAAGGGGTCTATGACCCTCTAATGAAGGACTTCAGATCTTTCTCATGATCTGAGATGCCCCTTTCCTCTCGGGCCATAGTTTTATTTTTTTCTCAAGGTAGAAGAATTGTTTATTTAATTATCCTTCTCTCATCATCTTATTAATGTCTTTATCCCTTTTATTATTATTATAGCTTTTTATTTACAAGTTATATGCATGGGTAATTTTACAGCATTGACAATTGCCAAACCTTTTGTTCCAATTTTTCCCCTCCTTCCCCCCATCCCCTCCCTCAAATGGCAGGTTGACCAATACGTGTTAAATATGTTAAAGCATAAATTAAATAAAATATAAGTATAAAATATAAGTCCAAACAGTTATTTTGCTATACAAAAAGAATCGAACTTTGAAATAGTGTACAATTAGCCTGTGAAGGAAATCAAAAATGCAGGGGGCCATAGTTTTATAATACTTGATTCCCAGATGAGGCAAATTAAAAACAGAAAATATTATTGGTGATAGATCTTGGCTTTGACTTCCAGAAGGGTTGATCCAAAGTACAGAATCTCATTGTTTGAAAAATGAGCTGATGAGCAGACTTCGACGGATCTATCTTGACCTTTCAGGAGATCTTACTCAGCCGATAAACAGACCCATAGATTGGGCTGACAAGCAAATGTCAAAACACCTACATGAGATGATAGGAAAGTAGATGGACAGTCCACAGGTTGGCAAACAAGGTCACTTGTTATTGGAGTGCTCATGGTCATCTCCTCCTGTTAGTCAATAGAGGAATGATGAGGGATCGAGAGGCAACAAAAATAACTGGGGGATTTTCCATGTCATTGATTCATCTCCACCAATAATGTCCAATGGCTGGAGTTGATTGCCATAAGAAGGCAAAAACAAGGGGGGAAATCCTCTAATTAGTTTACTCTGATTAAGCAAGTAAACTTATAATCTATACTTCAAAGTTCTGGGACCCAATATATAGAATTTATAATCACCACTCTTATGGAATCATATCAAACTGATTAATACTAATTGTAATAAAATAGGGGTCTGATTAATCATGGGGACTGGGAAACTTTGCCTATTCTTCAGTCATCACCCAGACACCAAAGCACTCAAATTCAGTCTAAGTCTAGACAGCTCCAAAATATGGATTCAGAAAATGCCAGAGCTGAGAGGGATCTTAAACTGGACTCAGAGGGGAAGGAACTGAGAATGTTTAGCTTGGAAAAGAAAAATCTAAGGGGAATATTTGAAAGGCTATCACGTGGAAGATTTGTTCACCTTGGTCCCATTGGACAGAACCATGAACAATGAGCAGAAGTTGCAAAGAGCCAAATTTAAGCTTGATGTGAATAAAAAGTTCCTAAAGCTATCAGAAGCAGAATGGGTTGCTTTCTTTACTAGAGGTCTTCAGGTAGAGTCTGGATGACCATTTGTCAGGTGTGTTCTAGTGGGAACTCCTTTCAGATATGAATCAGCTAAGATGGTCCCATGTCACTTTCCAACTCCATGATCCTGTGATGTGTGATCTGTGCTAAGCCACAGAAAGAGGAATTAACAGAGTCAGAATCCTGAGCACAATTTCTTAATTTTCAATCAAGGGGAGTGATCAGTTGATCAGTTGGGATGCAAGGCAGATTACCAAATATCCAGGCCATTACCAAATACCCTCCTTTTTGGTCCTGTACTGATCAATCAGTAAATTAACAAGCATTTATTAAGCAACTACTAAATGTCTATGTCAGGGACTGAGTCTATAAAGAGAAAACTGAAATAATTCTTATCCTCAAGGAGCTTATATTCTAACAGGCAGTCTAATAGTCTAAGGCTTGCTGAAGTGATTGTGTTGGGGAGGAATGTGGGCAATATGAACTGGTAATGAGTTCAAATCCCCATATATTTTTGTAGATGTATGAAGATGGGTACAGGGGGTATGTGTGCATATTTATAATTTATGCTTACACATAATCCTAAAATGTCACATTTATACATCTTTTAGGCTGGATCACATCAGGCAAGATAACCCTGAGTGGCTATCTTGTCTCAAAGAGCATCTTGAAGAGCATCCCTGTGTCAGCACAACTAAACTGAACTCTGTGGCTGTGATTTGTGTTGTCTAATTTTGAAGTTGAGAATGAAATGGAAAGGGAGACCTAGTTGCTCCTTCCTTTGGCCTCCACCTTTGTAGCCATACATTATCTCCTCCCTTTAGATGATTCCTATTCCCTAGTCACCAGTAGCTATTTTAGCTCTTCAGAGAGCTTCTGAGAAGGAAGAGGAAAATAATATGAAAGGAAACATGACTCAATAACTTATCCTTGTCACAGACAGCAAATGACATTGATTCTTTATAGCCTGGGGGTAGAAAATCCAGCATCCAATTCAGTTTTCCCTTTGGGGAAGTTTATAAAAAAAATCAAACCCACAAAATTCTCCTTTGATTTGGTTTAGACCCAGTTAGGAGAAGTCCTAGCACATTGGGTCAGGGTTCAAATCCCAGGCCTTTTTGTAAATCTGTATATGAATATCAAACACTTTACATCTCTTTAATTGTTCCCTCCCTCATTTTACAATAAAAAAAACACATTGTCAAAAATGTGCAATTTAGATCAATCCTTTTTTTTTTTTTAAATCAATCCTTTATATCAAATGGATCAGTTCTGTGGTTAATTAAAACATCAGATTAATGAGGACAAAGAATAGAAAGCCCTGGATTTAAACATTTGTCCTGTTGGATGAAAAGGGGGAAGGGAAGGGCAAAATGGCATTTTATTGCTGCCTTGATTTCTTGTTACTGATCTGATAGTCCCTACATGGTCATAGGTCTCCCATCTTCCATGGTGGATAAAGGTACCAGTATTTTCCTCTCATCTCCTTTCTTGCTTATGCAGCTTTCTGTTAATAAGCCTATATCCCATTTCCAAGAACTATTTCCATGAGAGCCCTGGGTCTCTTCCAGGTAGGGGAGAAGATAATCCTTTATTCCTGAAATGACATTTCCCATAAGCCCATATAGCCAAGCTCTGAATACTTCTCCTTGCCCGTAAAAGTCCATTGAAAACTTGAGACGTTAGCATTGGGGGACCTTGAAAAAACATTGTTATTGTTGATGATTTTTAGTTTCCTGGTCCTAGACATATACCCAGACATAGGATTCTATGTGAAGTAGAGGAAAAAACAATGAAAATATAACCAGAGACCCTGAGTTAAAATACTAGCTGTGGAAGTCACTTTAAAATTTGATATTTTTTGTTTTCACATCACCTACACTTCCTAACGTATCCCTCCCCTTTTCACTGGGCTTCATTAAGTTTACTCATCTGTAAAGTGATGGGTTCGGTCTAGACCATTTCTAGAGTCCTTTCCAGCTTTGCATCTGGGATCTCATCATACCATGGGTCAGCCGGCACCGGTTCACTTAGCTCCCGTGGCTCTCTCCTTATGTACCAATGCCCTCCTTTTCGGCTCTCCCCTGGCCCATGATGCTGAATGCTCACCTTATGGAGGTCCCATTTCTATGAAGCTCATTAAATAATCCCAGGCTCAGCTTCTTCTCACCTCTGGGGAATGAATAATAAATAGTTCAGTTATTGAAGAGGTGGTTTTGTGTCTTTTGTCTTCCAAGGAACAAGGGGAAATGTGTATGGAAAAGATGTCCAACTGGATAGGAGATGCAATTAGAGAGGTTCCGGCTTTCTCCTGGGCAGGCTGGTAGGGAGAAATGAAAGACAATAGCAAGTGCAGAATATCTTATCCTGGTCTCAACAGGCTGGAGGAAAAATGCTCGGGATGTTCCATATCTCTTGCTGGAACAGGAGAGCTCAGCTGGGCTGGCAGGGTTCCCATGCCCCTTCATCGCCTGGCAGGGCATGGTGCAGCTGGGCCCCCCTGTGTTCGCTCAAGCTTCTCAGGCTTTCTTAGTGACTGATTGGCGCAGGTGCATGGGGTTCATTTGCATGAACCATTCTGAGCCTGTCCCCTTTTCTTCTCCCTCTTCCCCCCAAGCCAGGAAGCATGCTGAGAAAGCTGCTTGTCATCTTGTAGGGGGCTGTCTTGCTTCCCCAACTCATTCTGAGGAAGTCTCTGCTTTTGATAATTCATTCTTACTGCCCACCTTCCCTTACTCCATGGAGTTTTAGAACTAGAGTTTCTTACTTTTTGGTTTGTGTCACAGACTTTGGCAATCTGGGAAAACATTCTCAGAACAATGTCTTTAAATGCATGGAAGAAAATTCACAGGATTATTAAAAAAACTAATTATATTGAAGTACAGTTATCAAAACCTTAAAAAACAAATAAATAAATCAAGTTCAAGGATCCCAGATTATAATGTCCCCAATCAGTGAACATCCAGGTTTTTCTCCCATAGCTTTAGTGACAGGGAATTCACTATTTGACCTATAATTCTGATTGCTAGGAAGTTCTTCCTCATACCTATCCAAAACCTGCCTTTCCATAACTTCTACCTACTCTCCTTCATGAACCACCTCAACACTGCTCAATCTTTACTCTCAATTTCCTTGTCCCTTTTACCTCTTACTGCTCATGGCTTGGCAAGCCCTTTGGATTAATCCCCTCAAACTCTTACTTTCACCCCATGTATTCATTCACATGCTACTGTAAGGAGCAAGAGGAAAAACTGAAACAATGATCACTGGGGCCATTACAAGTTTATGTTATTTAAATTTGTCTGGGCTCTCACTGGAGCAAGGCTATCTATTCCTCTATCAATTCCCATTCCCATTCTCCATAGTAACTATTCCAAATTCCAAATCTACTCATGTGTCCTCAAGTCTCCCCTTTCCTAAAACTTCTCAGATAAGAACTTTGTCTCATACTTCATTGAAAAATTGAGGTCATTTGCTGAAAGCTCTCTCTTCTCTCCTCTTTCTTCTTCTTAAATCATTCTTTCCACTACCTCCACTTTTACTCCATCCAGGCTCAGAGGAAGAGGTGACTCTCCCTTCCTTAACAAAATGAATCTTTTTTTTTAAAACAGATATTCTTGATCTCATCCCTTTATGACTTTTCTAATAAACTGCTCCCACTAATATTCTTATTCTCGTTCATCTTCCATCTCTCCTTTCCTGCTGCTTACCAATATACCCACGTCTCCTCTATCCTTACAAACTTACCTGATGTGACCATCTTCACTAACAACCATCCTGTACCTTTTCTCCCCTTCATGGTCAAACTCCCTGAAAAAGCAGTCTACTCTGGGTACCTTTTCTTACTTTCCTTTCTCTTTGAAACCCTCGGCAATGTGGCTTCTGACTTGATCATTAAACTGAAACTGCTCCTGTTATCAATGATCCCTTAATGGTATATCCAATGGCTTAAACTCAATTTCAAACCTTCTTGATCTCTCTGAAGCATTTAAATCTGTTGACTACCTTCTCCTTTCAGATATTACTTGGATTAAAATTGGGTTCTTCTGGTTTTCCTCCTCTTTTTCTGACATCTCCTGTTTCACTTGCTGGCTGTTCAACAATTATCATACTCATTGACCATGAGTGACCTCTAAGACTATCTGTCCTGCCTCTTTCTCTTTTCACTTTATACTATCTCTCTTGGTGATATCTTGATAGCTCCCATAGGTTCAATTATTATCTCTAGGCAGATGATTCATCTCAGAATTGTTTTAATTTGCATTTTTCTAATTAGTAGTGATTTAGAGCATTTTTTCATATGGCTATAAATGGCTTTAATTTCTTCATCTGAAAATTGTCTGTTCATATCCTTTGACCATTTATCAATTGGGGAATGACTTGCATTCTTATGAATTTGACTTAATTCTTGAAAAAAGACTTTTATTAGAAACATTGTAGGCAGATGATTCTTCTTATCTATTTTCCAGTCTTAGTCTCTCTTCTGAGCTATATTTCTCTAACTTTTTCTTGGATATCTGTCCTGAAGGCATCTTAAACCCAATATCTTCAAAACTGAACTAATTATCTTTCTCTGTAAACTTTCTGCTTTCTAAGCTTCCCTTAATACCTTTGAGGGAACAACCATCCCCTGAGATACCCAGGCTCACCACTTCTGTTTCAATCTCAATTTTTCGTTCTCAATCACCTCATTTATCCATTACATTGTCAAATCTTGTCATTTGTACGTCCTTAACATCTCTTGTATATGACCACTTCCCTCAGAAGAGAAAACAAAAATAGCCACAATCCAAGTTCAGGCTTTTATCACTTTTTATCTGGACTATTGTGGCCTTTTAGCCTCAAGTTCTCCTCACATCAATCCATCTTCCACATGTCTGCCAAGGTGATTTTTTCCAAAATCTAGGTCTGATGATGTTACTTCCCCTGCTCAATTGTTAATATTTCCTGATAGTTCCCAGGATCAAAGTTTTTTATTTGACATTTCTTCCTTTTAATTTTTCTTACCACTGACTCCTCCACACACAAACTGAAGATCTCCAAACACAACACTCCATCGCCTGCCTTCCTTCTTTTCAATAGTTGTCTCTCTATTCCCACCCCCCAACCCCAACCCCAACCCCAACCCTCTGCCCTTTAATTTCTCTGGCTTCCTTCAAGGCTCAGTTCTTCCCTTCTACAGGTTTTTTGGGGTTTCCACAGCTTTCCTTTCAGAGGACCTTCACCTACTTGACACAAATCTTAAATGGAATTATTTTGCATGTCTTCCTGATTAGAATGTGTGCTAGCCAAAAGCTGGGGTTGTTTTTTGGCTGTTTTTGTATCCCAGGATTTTAGCACAGTGCCTGACGCATGATGATCATTTATTAAATGTTGTTTAAGCAGACAAACTCAGGGACAAGTTTCATTTAAATGGCCTTGATTTAATCTAATCCTCCTTTCAGATGACAAAGGCAGCAGTCCTGAATTCTTCCTTTCCTTTCCTTCCCTGCACCCCATCCTGAATCTTTATTTCTCCAGGTAAAATATCCTAGTCTCTTCAGCTGAGTCTCAACAACTCAAACTTTGCCATCCCAATTGTCCTTCTTCAACAATGCTCCATCGTCATCCTTCCTAAAAAAGACACAGCTGGAACTGGATGCAGCATTTCAGACGCAGTTTGATCAAGACCAAGGGTAACATGTTGGACTGTTGCCTCCTTCCTTCCAAGGATCAGATTTCTATTCACACAAGCTAAGGTGCTACATCACTTCATTAAACACCTGACCGAGAATGAATCTCCTTTCCCCTCTCCCAGTCCCGCTGGAAGGACTGGGGCAGGAAGCGAGACTGTTAAGTCTGCATGGAATTTACAGAGTCAGCTGTGAACTGGACATGAAGTGGAAGGGAATGAGGGGACCCGAGCCAGCGGCGGCCCAGGTATATCCACCAGTAGATGAATTGATTCAATTGAGTCAGTTCATTATTAATTCCTTTGGAGTATAGAACAGGCTTTAACAAGATGCAGAAATCAATGACTGCAGGAGAGACAAAGCATCTAATTTACCCAGATGTGGGGAGAGAAAGTGATTTTTAAAAGACCTTGACAAAATATTCAATGTGCACTATGTAAAGCTGAGGATAAATGATTCCTTCTCATTGATTAATACATTTTTTCCCCTCACTGGAAGGAGGGGTAGAGGTAATGAGGGCATCCTGATTGGTTTTGAGGTACCAAGATAATTATGACTCTGTTAGAAATCTTAAGTGGTTTTTACTTTTAAGTGGTTCTGAGAGCAAAAGAAACCTTAAATGGGTTTTCCAGTGACAGAGAGAGCAATAAATGTCAATTAGAGCTAATAGCACAGGCTGCCAAAAAAAAAAAAAAAAAAAAAAAGCCTTAACTTCCTCTTTCTCCTTTGTACCTAGAGTAAAAACTAGTGACATGTATGACAAGATATATGAGAAGGTGAGGGAGCATCCAGCTAGTCAAGAGAATTCAGAGAAGTAGGATATGTCTCTGGAAAAGACTGAGGATGTCCTGAGCCTCTGTCTCTCTTTGTCTCTCCATCTCTGTCTCTGTTCCGCCTCTGTCTTCCCCCTTTCCTGCCTTCTCCCTCTCCATTTTCTCTATCTTCCCCTCTCTGTCTGTCTCTGTCTCTCCATCTGTCTGTCTTTTTGCCTCAGAACGTCACCATTTCCCTGGTTCCAGGCTCTAACCATAGTGCCAGAGGTGCTCAAGGAACAGGAGTGGGGGTCTCTCATTACAATTAGCAGCTAGGAGAGATGGGCATTATGTTGGGTAAAGTAAGATACCAGCCCAGTATAACTAAACTCACCAATTCTGAAAATTCACACCTGAGAGTAAAAAGCAAAAACAACGAGCGATATTGCTGGCTAGGTTGTCAAGCTCCTTTCCTCTCTTTTCCTAATGGAAAATGGACTTTCCTGGAAGGTGAGAGTGAGAATGAGCATATTGAGTGAATTCAAATCGTGCTGGTAGGAAGAGGGGATCGTCATTGCCTGAGCAGGCAACAGAAAGGAAGGAATCTAGGAAACTATTAGGTTACTTGCACATAGCACTTTAAAATTTGTGAAATATTTTCTAATTATTATCTGTTTTGGTCCTTATAATGACTGCAAAATAAGTGCCATTATCATCCCATTTTACAGATGAGAAAATTGAAGCAAAGAATGGGATTTTAATTCACCCTCCTGATTCCAAGCCCAGGACTCTTTTCACTGCACTCCTTTAGGGAAGCACCAGAACCATAAAAGCAGACAGGAATGAAAACTGAGACATGAGCTGATTTAAGATAAGATGAATTACTGGGTAAACCTAGATCTCCTGTATGGCCCTTCTCTTTCTAAAGATGGAAGCTGGGAACACACTCAGCCAAAGTCATGCAGAAAAAGAGCTGGATCTTGCAGAACTGCTCCCTATCCTGGCACACACACACGCAGCAGACCCACCCAGTGATCCCCAGAATCCCACCTCACCCCTCTACCTCCTCAAGGTGTTAGCGTGAGAGTGACCCCAAATCTCCCAGCCTCTATCCATTCCTTCTGCACACGAACTCTGCTCACCAAGATCAATTATTCTTCTCACCAAATAAGTCTCTGCTGTACCCCAAACCCAACAGCTGGTCTCTGCTTCTGTTGAACTTCCCCATGCCAGGGTCTTTCCTGTTTTTCAGTCCCATTCCTCTGTAGCTACTCCTTTCTCCACAGAGGAATCCTTCCTCCACTTTATAAGACGATACCTATACCTGTTTTCTGCTTTCCGGTCCCATGGTACCCTTATAGCAGGTTAAGCAGAGCATCTAGAGCCAGATAGAACAGGTGGTTAAAAAAATCTGCAGTAGAAGCTTGGAAAGCCAGATATTTGCCCAAAAAGAAGGCAGGGCAGCTGAGCTGTGGGGATGGGAAAGCAGCAGGTGAAGGCCATACACAGTCTTTTTTTCAAGGTATTTGTAATTAAGTGACTTGCTCAGGGTCACACAGTTAGTAAATGTAAGATCCTCCTGACTGTAGGGCTGGTGCTTTATCCGGTGGGCCATCTAGCTACCCTCATACAGTCTTAAAAGGGGTTTTAGCTTCTCTCCTCCCTTGGCACTATCTATAAAAGTTAGAAAAATTCACCAAATGTTTTTCCTGCTCTTAGATCAGATTCTGTTATCAGAGAGGGGAAAAGAAGGGGAGAAGGCAGGATTGGGATGCAGGGAGCAGTGTGGCTAGCTCTACCTTTCCCTTGTGGAGTCAGTGTCTGCTAGGAAAGAAACTTGCTCCTTCCTAAAAGTTTCTGTGATCCACTAGAATTTCTTAAGAGAAGCAACCGGGCGATATCGTGCCTGTGTTCCCTGGAATATATCTCCCGTGTTCATCACTGTCCCCAATGAGAGAATACTGCTGTCCCTGAGCACCTGGGGATAGCTCGGCACAAGGTATCCACCCACCTTGTGCCGAGTAAATGCTTGTCGATCTTTCTTGTTGTCTCATGGAGTCATTACCTTTCTGGAGTCCACTCTGATTTTCAGGGAGTCTGTTGCTTGCCTAAGACTTTATTTATTTATTTTTTGTGCCAAGCTGTTCACTTTCTTTCCTCTATAGCTCTTATCCTTCAATAAGTCCTGTCCCCAGTGTCCACTGACCTCTGTCTGTGTCCTTATGTCAATCAGAAATGGTTGGACGGCAAAACCCCTGTCATTTCCCCTGGGTTTTGTGATCAGGATTTGCCTGGTCTTTGAGTCTTCTTTGGAATAGGGGTGGAGGGGTGTGTGTGTGTGTGTGTGTGTGTGTGTGTGTGTGTGTTGTGAGAGAAAGACAAACAGACACAGAGAAAGAGAGAAACAGAAAGAGTGAGAGAGAGAGAGACAGGGAGGGAGGGAGAGAGACAGACAGACACACAGAAAGAGAGAGACAGAAAGAGTGAAAGAGAGAGACAGAGAGAGAGTGAATGTGTGTGTGTGTGTGTGTGTGAGAAAGACAGACAGACACACAGAAAGAGAGAGACAAAGAGTGAGAGACAGAGAAAGAGAGAGTGAATGTGTATGTGTATGAGAGAGACAGACAGACACACACACACAGAAAGAGTGAGTGAAAGAGAGAGAGAGAGAGAGAGAGAGAGAGAGAGAGAGAGAGAGAGAGAGAGAGAGAGTTCCCACTTGGAAAGTAGGCAACTGGACTTTCTCCTTTGCCTCTATCTTGGCTGGTTTCTCTAAATGATTATTGAATGTGTTTGAACTGAGCTATGATAAAAATTCCTGTCCCAAGATGCTTTTGCACTCGACTTGGGCCTTAATTCCTCTGAACCTTAGGGTGCTCATCGGTAAAATGAACCTCCAGCTCCAAATCCACGAGCCTTTGTCCCGCTCCCTCCCTCTTGCTGCTTTCTCATCTCCCCCTTGCTTTGTTTAATTTAGCTAAAATCCCTTCCCTGTCTATTCTGAGGGTTTCTGTGAAAGGTTGGAGTTGAGTCATGGCTAGTCTGGTACCAGGGAGAGGCTGTAGGGTCAGTTTGAGCATGGAGGTGAGGAGAAGCTTTCTTGGCAGACTGTAGAGAATGGAGGCAAATTTAGGAGCCCAAGACATCCTCCTGGGGTGACCCATACTCCAAAGGGATGCTTTGTGGGAATGTTCAAAAGCACGTTCTGATCAGCATACTGCCCTACCCCCAACACACACACACACACACACACACACACACACACACACACACACACACACTTTGCTCTTCTACTTTTCAGGTTTTGTTCCTGTCTTGCTTTGATCTCTGGTTGTCTCCCCTTGTGTTTTCCCGTTTTTCCATTTAGGAAACTATTGACTTTGGGTCCTCTGGGTGCTTCTGTGTGGATTTACTGGAGCATTTGCTAATTAGCCTTTCTTCACTGTTCCCAGCCTAGGGACATTCCATATGACACTGAATCCCATAAAATTAGAGAACATGAAAAGCCTGAAGAAAGGATCTTTTAGCATCATATGAACATAGATGAAAGGCTGGAAGATACCTAGAACTCATCTAAACCAATGACTCATTTTTCATTTGAGGAAACTGAGGCTTAGAAAAGTTCAATGGCTTGTCCATGGTCACTCAGATGAGTGACAAGGCCAGGATCTCAGAGAACTTCTATTAACTCCTTTATTTTGCAGCCTAGGTTGGGGAATGGCTTGGCCAAGGTTAGTGGGCACTAGAACCTGGGTTTTCTGAATATCTCTGGATCCCAGACTCTGCCCATCAATCATTTCCTGCTGTTCACTTTGCAGGTGCTTCTCTCTCTCTCTCTCTCTCTCTCTCTCTCTCTCTCTCTCTCTCTCTCTCTCTCTCTCTCTCTCTCTCTCTCTCTCTCTCTCTCTTTCCCTCACTCTCTCCCCTTTTCCTTCCTTCTTTGTGTTTGTCTCTCCTTCCCTCCCTCTCTCTCCCCTCCATCCTTCTGCTTTTTTAATCACTGCTGGAGCTGTTAATGAGGCTCAAGCCTCCCCAGACTTCAAACAATGAGGTGGAAATGTATCAGTGGGCTCTGCAACCTGGCAACAGGCCATTGTTTTTGTATCCAAAAGAGGCAACTTATTTGTTTTATCTGAGGATATTTAGTTAGAGAGAAAGAAAGTTCTGGTGTGGCGGATTCAGAATAAACTACTGACTACAATATCCTGTTTGGAAAAGATTCTGAGATTGGGAAGCTACAAACAGGAGTGAGTTGATATTATTATATTAATATGTACAGGGCTCCTCCCAGAGCCAAATCATATAAACATAGAATGACAGAGATGAAAGGGATCCTAGTAACCAGTGAATCTATCCCCCTCATTGTATAGTTGGAGAAACTGAGGCCCAGAGACTTGTTTATTCCATTTAATTCAATAAATATTTGTTGCCTACTGCTAGCCAGTAGGGTACAAGAATAAAAAAGGCAAAGTTCTTGTCCTCAGGTAACTTAAAGTCTAATAGGAGGCTATCATAGATGCTCAAAGAAGAATAATAGAAACTGGACCGTGACAAGGGAAAAGGAGAAGTCCAGACATTTATATCCCTAGTTCCTGATACCTGGTGGAATCTATTAAATGTTCATGGACTGATGGATTGAGATCCGTGAAAAGACATGACTTTAAGTTACATGAATCAAGGAATTTCTGAATTGGACCTTGAAAGAAGAGAAAGATTTTAATAGGGAAAGACAGTGTGTGGACAGTCTGTAAAAATACATGGAGGCTGGAGAAGGGAGGACCAGAGAATAACTTGTAGCCCATTTGGCCCCTAGAGTGTGTGAATAGGGAGAGTGCCAAAGAAAACTGCAAAGGTAATTTGGAGGTAAGCCATGGAGGGTTTTACTGCCATGTTAAGCAGTTTTAATTTTATCCTAAAAGGAATATTAAGTCACTAAAAATTTTTGGGTAGGAAAGTGACACAGTCAGATCTATGACTTGAGAAGATTATTTTGGCAACTGTATAAAGGACAGATCATTGAGGGAAACACTCTGCAGGAAGACTTTTAGGAGGCTATTTTCATAGTCCAGTTGAGAGATTTTGAGAGCCTAAATTAGGATGGGTGCTGTCCAAGTGAAGAGGAGAGGATAGATTTAAGAGGTGCTGAAGAGGTAGAAATCAATAGGGTATGATGAGATGTGGGCAATATGGAAGAGAAAGAGATGTAATGACCCCGAGGTTTTCAGCCAAACTGGGATTTTTCTGATCTTGGAAATGATGGTGATAATTGACATATTTTTTTAACTACTTAAGGTTTGTGAAGTGCCTTATGAATGTTAACAAGTAGCTGTGGAAGCCTTTGTCAAGACATGGATGTTCAGTGCTTTTCTTTTTAATGTGCGTGTGTGTGTGTGTGTGTCTGTTTTGTGTAGTGGAAAACTGGTTCAAGGTACTTTTAGATAAGTGAAATTGTCTAAGATTATTTTAATCCCTCGGCCTTCCCCCTCAAAATATTCCTTCTTCAGAAAGGGGATGTTTTGAGCGGGGATCCCCTAATCTATTAGAAAGACAATTGGAGTTGGCAAAGGGGAAAAAAGGGGAGAACATTTGGAGCTGGCCCCTGTGGAAAAGATAGAACTTGACCAATGACTAGCCTGCTGGAGTGTTGGACCTGTTTCTGCCTAGCAAGCAGCCAGGAATTGGAGTGGATGGATGAGCAATTCCCGAGTTAGTTTGTAAACATCTATACCTTCTATGAGTCAGGCAGTGTGCTAAAGTACTGGGCATTGCAAGAAGGAAAAGGCCAATCCCTTTCTCATGGAGCTCACAGTCTCATGGGGGTGATATAGAATGGTGGTGAAGACAAAAAGCTCTTTCTGCCTCCCTCCAATGTTCACCCCTTCCCCCTTGTAACTTGAGACCAAGCATCTTTGGGTTGATGGCCTATGGGACTCTTGGCTTTCCTCCCCTTCCTGTACGAGAAATCATGTTTGGCCCACAAAGGGATGCAGAAATAGAATGCAGCTTCCAATGAGAGAGGTTGTAGCCAGGAGATGAGATTTTAGACATGCCCAATAGCAGCCAGGTGTAAGCTGTTCGGGATCTGTACTGCTATACCTTTTATTTTTTGACTTTGTTCAATTAACATCTTTTATCTATGTATGAGGGAACTGTCCATTTCGATCATTTGAAGTTGTGAGAAAGAGAAGAGAATCTCCAATGGGATTGGGATCTGAGCCAATTTTATAAGCAATAATTTTTTGATACAGAAGTTGAATTCCCTAAATAAGAACCTAGGGCAGCTAATTGGGTAGGTGAATACAGCATTGGACCTGGAGTCAGGAAGAAATTGAGTTCGAACTCAGTTTTAAACACTTCCTAGCTATGTGATCCTGGGCCAGTCACTTAACTCTATTTGCTTCAGTTTCCTCATCTGTAAAATGAGTTGGAGAAGGAAAAGGCAAACCATTCCAGTGTCATTGCTAAGAAAACCCCAAATGGGTTCAAGAAGAATTGAATATGACTGGTCAAAATGAGGCACTAGAACTGTGCAGCTTTAGGGCAGTCTAGTCTTTCATCTGGAGAAGACTGAGAAGGAATTCAGACCTTGAAACAGCCAGGTTCCATTTGGACAAGAATAAGAAGTTCAAGCTAGAATTTAGAGTTTGAATAAATATTCTCTCCATGTGTACCTAGGAGGAATGGGAAGCAAAAATTGAGAGGATCACTAATTTAGTGCAAGACAGGACCAAAGAAACCTTTTAGCTTAGCTCTTTCATTTAACAAGTGAGGAAAATGAATTTCAGGAAAGTTAAGGATTTGCCCCAGATCACATGGGTTACTCTTGTGTGAATATGTAGGCTTTGCTGGTCCTTTAAATACCTCCCTTTTTATTTCTCAATGCCCATGTAAACAGGTCCTTCTGTGCAGAGGACTACCCCATGCTTATTTATATAAGGAGTGTCCCAAAAGTCTCAATCTTTTGGAGCATCTCATTGGACCTTCAACCCTCTGAGATAAGTATGATAGGGCCATATTTTACAGATGAGGAAAGGAGGGCTCATGATTTAATCATGGTCACATAGTTACTAAATTTTAGAGGCAGGATTTGGACTCAGCCCTTCATGACTGCATCCAAAGACAATGCTTTTCACAGACATAGGATAACATCAAGGCAGTATGAGACAGAGGACAGGGAATCAGATTGGGAGTCAAGAATAGTATTTATACTGAGTGGATGCTCATGAATTGGGGAATGACTGAATAAGTTATGATATATGAATATGATGGGATATTGTTTGCTAAGAAATGGTGAGCAGGCTGATTTCAGAAAACCCTGGAGAGACTTACATGAACTGATGCTGAGTGAAGTGAGCAGAACCAAGAGAAAATTGTACATTGTAATAAGATTATGTGATGACCACCTGTGATAGAACTGACTCTTTTCAACAATGAGGTGATTTGAGGCATTTCCAACAGACTTGGGATGGAAAATGCCATCTGCATCCAGAGAGAGAACTATGGAGACTGAATGTGAATTGAAGCATAGTATTTTTATCTTTTTTATTTGTTTATTTGTTTGTTTCTTTCTTGTGGTTCCCCCCCTCTTTTGGTCTGATTTTTCTTGCCCAACAGGACAAATATGTAAATATGCTTAAAAGAATTGTACATATTTAACCTATATCAGGTTGCTTTCTGTTTCAGGTAGGGGAGGGAGAGGTAGGGAAAATGTTGAAAACTATTTTTGCATGTATTTAAAAAATAAAAAAGTTATTATTATAAAAAAGAATATTATTCATTCAAAAATTATTTCGAGAAAGGGACCATGTGATTTCTCAGGCTTACTGCAAAAAGGACTCCACGACACACAAAAAGGTTAAGACCCCTGAACCTAGATGATCTCTGAAGTCCTTTCTAATTCCAAATTTATGATCTTATGAATTGTAACAGTTCATTAAGGACAATGAACCCATTTACTGCAAAGAGCCAGCATTGAGACACCTCATGGTGAGACAAACATGTCATGGGGGGGTGGTGAGCCATCCCTGGAGTCAGGGACAACTGCATCTATTCCACATGTTGACTGAGCTTCCATTTTTCTTAGTGCCCCAAGAAGCTTCCTAAGACTTTAAGTTGCAGAACAGTTAGACTATCTGGGAACTCCTTATACCAAAGCAATCATTAGTTTAGACCCAAAAAAAGTCCCTCCCCTCCCCCTTTTTTTGGCCAGAATAACATGGCTAACTTCTTTGTTATACTTTGTGGCCATTGATCCAGCTTATCTTTCTATATGATTTATGGTTACCTGACACTTGAAATTCATGACCTCACTGTATACTCACAATAGTCCTGGTAAGAGAGGTATTAATTAATTAATTAATATATAATATATATATTATTATTCCCATTTTTGTGATGAGTTAACTGACACTCAGAGGAGGAAACAGATCAAGTTAATGACAGAGTTGGTCCCTTGGCAAATAAATCTGAGACTCTGTCCACTGTCCAGGGTACTGAATATAGATTCTTCAGGCTTAAAAACTACTCTAGGGAATACATCCTTCTGTCTCTTGCCTCATGTGACTGTGATATGTGTGTGTGTCCACAGCAGTTTTTAGAGGAAAAGTGAAGGGCAAGCTGACCCTGAGGATAGGAGCAGACCATAGTGATCATCCCCTTCACTTGAGCCTCCCCAGAGATCCAGAGAAGGAAGGAACATGCCCCAAATCACATTTATCACAAGGAGCAGAGCGGGGATTCGAGCCCAGTTTCTCTGACCCCAGATATGGTGCTCTTTCTGCAGCTGGAGTGCCCACTTTTAAGTGCCAGCTTCCTTCTCCTGCTTTGGGATCACCCAGCCCAGCCCTCTCCATACCCTCTCTGGGCACATCTATTGCCTCCATCAAGGAGAAGAGATGGCGACATGTCACCTGCAGGAGGTGGGAGCAATGTTTGAGGGGATGGGAGAGTCAGAGCTGCTCTTTCCAAATAGGAAAAGGCCAGCGAGGTAATCATGTTAGCAGAGGGGAGCCCGAGCGACTGTTCACCTTTCCATTCATTGGTGCTCAGAAGGGAGAGATGTCCCAGGAGGAGCTAATTGTAATTCTTGCTGGGTGTGATTTTCTGTGGCCTTTACAAAGCACTCTTGGGGGAGTCTGACATCAACGGATTTTTCAACAACTATTGGACACTCTGGATATTGTTAGACCGCTTTTCACTTTTATGGTCCTGAAAGATGGTTGGACCATTTCTCTGGGAAGCAGGAGTGGATGTCCTTGACATTTTCTCACAAGCTTCCATCCTCTACAATCCTGTCTGGCTTAACCCCAGCCTGGAAGTCATCTCCTTTATAGGAAGTGAGATTTTCATTTCAGAAGGCAGTCACAGGTGCCTGGGCTATCTCTTGTTCCAGTGACTGGAACTTTGGAAAAAATTCTATTTTGTTTTAAATTTATGGAATAGAACAAGCATTTTCATAACAGAGTATAATAAAAAGATGATCTCATATGAAACTGCAAATCTGTTATGTGCAACTTGCTATTTCTTTTAAGTATATAATAAAGTTATCATGTAAATTTCTTTTTAATTTTCCTTTATTTCTTCTCCCCTTCTTGCCCTAGAGAGTACTACTATCACACACACACACACACACACACACACACACACACAACTTGCTATTCCTTTCAAATATATAATAATGTACATTCCTTTTTTATTTTCCTTTCCCCTCCTCCCCACCCACTTGCCTGCTCTGCCCTACAAATAGCTACCATTAGACACAGATATGTGTGCACACACATATACTATATATATATGCATAGATACATACATATGTAAAATTATCCTATAAAAACTTCTACTTAGCAGTTCTTTCTTTGGATGCAGATGGCATCTTTCTTCATATGTTCTTTATTTTTAACTTTTGTATTTATAATAGCCAAAACGACTTAGTTGTTCAAAGTTGTTTTTAAAACATCATCGCTGTTACTGTATACAATGTTCTTTTGGTTCTGCTCCCTTTGCTCTTCACCATTTCACGGAAAGACTTACCATTTCATGTAAATATTTTTATATTTTTCTAGGACCATTGCTCTCATCAGTTCTTACAGGATCCTAATATTCTATCACAACCATACACCACAACTTGTTCAGCCATTCCCCAGTGGTTGGAATCTTAAAGATGAGGAGCAGACATTTGAAGTCTCTTAGTCGGAGCCCAGACTCAATATCTTTTACTGGTTCCAGCCTTTGGACTGGACAGTTGCCTTGGACAAAATTTTACACAAGTCTAGGGATAGGGAACATCAGAAAGATCTTTCTCCTGATAGCTCCTGATGGGAGTATGGCAGCTGAGAAAACCAAGGCTGCCTAAAAGAGATCTGATGTCCAGAGCAAAGTAAGAGAAGAGCTTTTTGCCTCAATAGTCCACATGTGTGTCCAGTTCTGGGATCATTAATAATAATAATAGCTAACATTAACTCTTAGATTCTTTGAGTAAAGTACTACTTTAATCTCTAATTTAAGGATGATGTCAGTTTCCTGAGATGGAATAATGTTAAGTAACTTGCCTAGGCTCACATAACTAGTAAGCAAATGAGGTGAGGTTAGAACTCAGGTTTTCTTTTCAACAAGCTTAGAACTTTCTTGGGGTAGCTAGATAATTCAATGGTTAGAGTGTTGAGCCTGGGAGAGAGAAATGAGTTCAAATTCAGCCTCAGAAACATATCTGCTAAGTAACTCTGGTCTCAATTTCTTCAACTAAAAAAATGGAGATAGTAATAGCACTTATTTTAAAGGATTATTATGAAGATCAAATAAAATAATATCTATAAAGTGCATAGCACAGTGCCCAGCACAGAGTAGGGCTTAATAATGCTCATTTCTTCCCCTTCTTCTCTATTTACTCTACCACCTTTTTGGTGGTGGAAGGGCAATGGTAAAGGTGGAAACTATCTGTGGCTTTATTTTGGGCCCATGAATTTGTTTAAGCCATTTTATATTTTCACGTTTCCTTTGTACTACTGTGCATTTTATTTTATTATTTTAAAAACATTATTTTGAGGAAGGGTCTATGGACTTTAGCAGGCTGCCATGACATAGAAAAGATTAAAAATCCTCAATCTAAAGGGATAGTGACCAGGTGACTGGGGAAGATTTGAAAATGTATGAGGGATAGCTGAGAAACATCATGATAGAGGGGGGAAAATCTAGATAGCTAGATTTGAAGTCAAGGAACCCAAGTTTGAATCTTTAATAATGGTGTGATCTTAGCAAGTCACTGTATAAATCACTCAACATAACTACCTGCTAGGTACCGGGCACCGTACAGGGCACTGGGGATACAAAGACAAAAGTGAAATAGCCCCTGCCCTCCAAAGGCTTCCAATCTATGAAGGGAGATACATACAAAATACCTATGAGATAATTTTAGTGTGCTGGATACTCTGGTACCTGCGGAAGGGAGAATCAGGAAAGGCCTTCTGTAGGTGACCCTAGGCACTTGAGCTAAGCTTTGAAAAACAAGGAGTTCTAAGAAGAAAGAAGGAGGGAGAACATCCCAGGCTTGTGGGACACCCTGAGTAAAGGCTGGAAGAGCAAGAAGGCGAGGCTGCAGAGTGTGTGGAGGCTGCATAGGCTGGCCCATTGGACCATGGGTCATGGATGTCTTTGGTGTGAAATGTTTCTAAATGCATAAATGACTGTTGTGGTTGCTATTATTTGTCCTTCATACTCAAAGAGGACCAATGATATCCCAATATTGGAGTCAAGGTACAGAGGCTGACCAGTCCAACTTGAGCTCAGAAGGCTCTACCTCAGGTCGAGTGCAAATACAGCATCTGAACATCTGGGATGGAGATGTCTCTGGATTTTCATATTTCATGTTTTCTTTGCACCACTGAGATTCTGCTTTGCTCATAGACTTCTTCAGAGAAATCTTGAGAGTATTGGCTTTTTTCTGACCTCAGTGTGAATACTTGCCTTATGTGAGGTGTCTGTCAAATAGTCTTTTAGGTAGATGAATATTTAGCATTTGGGCTCCAAGCCAGCCCATCTGTGTTGCACTCTCTGAATAAGTACTTGTTGATTGATTGGTTGATTAAAAAAGAATAAGACTGAAGGAGTAGGCTAAAGCCAAATAATAATGGGTTTTAAAACTTAAACAGAATTTTTGTGGAGGTAAAGAATTAGAAATTGAAGGGATGCTCATCAATTAGGGAATGGTCAAACAAGTTGTGGCAGATGACTGTCATGGAATACTATTGTGCTACAAGACATGATAAGCAAAATAATTTCATAAAAACCTGGAAGGACTTATATGAACTGATACAAAGTGAAGTGAGCAGAAGTAGGGAGGACACTGTACAAGGTGACAACAATACTGTACAATGATCAATTGTGATTTATTTAGCTAATTCCAGCTATGCAATGATTCAAGGCAATGCATGATGAAAAATGCTGTCTCTAGAGAAAGGAACTAATGTTGTCTGAATGCTGACTGAAGCATAATATTTTTGCTCTTTGTTTCCTTCCTTCCTTCCTTCCTTCCTTCCTTCCTTCCTTCCTTCCTTCCTTCCTTCCTTCTATCTTTCCTTCCGTCTTTTCCCACTTTCTCCCTCCATCTCCCTCCTTTCTTCCTTCTCTCTCACCCTCTCTTTCCTTTTCTTTCCTTTCTCCTTTTCCCTCCCTCCCTTCTCTCTTTCTCCCTCTTTCCCTCCCTCCCTTTCCTTCTCTCTCTTTCTCTCTCCTCCTCCTCCTCTTCCTCCTCCTTCTTTTTCTATCTCTTTGTACAAAATGACCAATACAGAAATATTTTATGGGATTGCACATGTATAATCTGAATCATACTGCTTACCGCCTCAGGAAGGGGGAAGAGAACAGGAGGGAATTTGGAACTCAAAACATAAAAAAAAAAGAATGTTAAAAATGCTGTTTCATGTAATTGAGGGAAAATAAAATATTGTTTAAAAGCTCAAGCGGAGGAGTTTTTATTAGATCCTAAAGACAACATGAGCCAGTGGAGTTTTTTTGGACAGAAAGGCAACATGGTCAGATCTCTCCTTGAGGAATTTCATTGTGCAATCGTTTAAAAGATGGATTCAAGAGGCAAGAGACTTGAAACAGGGAAACAAGGTCAGTCATAGAGGCAGAAAGTCAGGTGGGATTTGAACCCATCCTCTATTCACTGTGTCATGCTGTTGGACAAATTAGAGAAGGTACTGTAAGAATCTAGGAAAGAGACATTGAAGTTTGAACTACATTTTTTTTTTCTTTATATATTGGGCAGAGATGGAAGTATATGCAAAATGTGGTGCAAAGGTAATTGATTAAGGGTGTGGGGGGAGTGAGAGGTAGGGAATGAAGGATGACACTGAGATTACTAATCTGAATAACTGGAAGGGTCATTTAGGACCCTTCCTACTATAGGAAGTAATTCTACAGGAAGGAAGAGAGAGATTTGAAAGCAGAGAATAAGAGTGGATTTGTGGGGAAAGATAGTGAGTTCTGTTTTAGACATATTGAGTTTGAGATCTATATATAACACCCAATTTCTTTTTTTTCTTTAAACAAATCACTTATTTATTTTTATTATAGCTTTTTATTTATAAAACAGATGCATGGGTAATTTTTCAACATTGACTCTTGCAAAACCTTCTATTCCAACTTTTTTCCTTTTTTCCCCCCACCCCTTCCCCTAGATGGCAGGTAATCCAATACATGTTAAATATGTTAAAATATATGTTAACTCCAATATATGTATCCATATTTATACAGTTATCTTGTTATATGAGAAAAATCGGATCTAGAAAGAAAGAAAAAAAATCTGAGAAGGAAAACAAAAATGCAAGCACACAATAGTAGAAAGAGTAGAAATGCTATATAACACCTAGTTTCAAAAGTCCAGTAGGCAGTTGGTGATATGGGACTGGAGCTCAAGAAAGAGGCTAGAGCTGGGTTGTATGGATTGGGGAGACCTCTTCCTAGAGAAAATAATTAAGTTCATGGGAGCTCATGAGACCACAGAAAGAATATAGAAGGAAAAGAGATGATTTCTTTAGTCCTCAATTTTTCTCATCTGTAAAATGTGTGGATTAAAATGAGATGACTTCTGAGGTTGTTTTCATGTTTAAATCAGTTTAAATCATTTGTGATATAGTAATGTTATAGCTGGTAAATAAAAGGCTTATAGGGAGAGAGCAGGAAGATGTCTTCAGGTATGAGAGTTCTCCTGACTGTGAAATTAAGAATGGGAAAGCAAGCCAGTGGGGCAGGTTAGTCCTCTCCTGCCAACCCTAACTGGGAGGAATGTCATGGACAGGTTGTCCAGTGACAGACTAATTGGTTCGTTTCCATTTATTCAAGGCTTGATTGAAAATTTTGGGGGTGGGGAAGTCTCATGGGAAATCAATGAGATGGAATTAGAGTGCTGAGGGGATCAGAGATAAACTGGAATCCGGACCCTATCCTAAGGTCTGAAATTTTCAGTGAGCAGCTAAGAGGAAGAAGGTTTGGCAAAAGGGTAGAAATGAAAGTGGCTCATGTATCAGAGCTGGACTCCTCAAGGGAACAGCAAATGGGAGAGGAAACTAAGAGGCAGTCTCTGGCAAAGGTTTTCTTTCTATGTTGGGGATGTTTAGGTGACTCACCCGTTCCAATATGGCCCTATAGCGGCTGCCTGTGTCTCTAACAAAATTCCTGAAGAAGGGGTTGTGTGTAAGCAGGGTTAGCATTTTTTGGCTTGGTCCCATCCCAACAAGCAGAACTTAGATTTCTAGGGGAGGAGAGGGAGTTGGAGAGGCAAGATTTCCAATTTTGCAGAAGGAAAAGCTTTCCAAACATGGAATGCACTGCCTAATTGATGATCAATAAAACTGTTTAAACTAAGATTGGGTGACTAGAGAGGGAGGTCATAGACAGAATGCTTGTCCTAGAGGGGAATTTGGACTAGATCAGATCTTCTTAACCTTCATCATGGCATGTCTTTGGCGTGTCTACTGATGTCTTTTCAGAAATATACACACATTATATTATATATGTATACATATATACAAATATGTGCACATATATTTACATATGGGCAAGGCAATCAGTATTAAGTGACCTGCTGGGTCACATAGCTAGTAACAGAACTATATTTTTAAATTCATAAACTAGATAGGATAACAAACAAACAAAAAAAACAAATTATGGTGAAATAAGTTATCAAAAAGAATATATTTGCTTATTTTATTTATATGTGAATATATTTATGTAGAATATGTCATTACATCTTTGATATGCTTATGGACAAATATGTTTATATAGTTAATGTATATGTTATATAACATATACATATGTGTATATATATATATGTGTGTGTATATTTGTGTTCATAGACCCTGGTTAAAAACCCTTGGTAGATAATTCTGAAAAAGCCTTTCCAACTCTGAGATTATATAAATTTTAGATAATAGCTCTAAAATTTACCTTAATATAGCAGGGACAGAGCCAGAGTCGGGAGAGGATTCACAGCCTCCACTCTTCTATCCTGGGCTTTTCTGGCTTGTGGTTTAATTAACGCAATCACAATCATCCTTGCACTTGCATTGGAAGCTAATTAGCCCTCCCCCTGCCTCTGAACGTTGCCTGGCTACTGTAGCTGTTTTGGAATCATTTCCCAAGGAGGCAAACTGGGAACTCAGCCCTTCTCTTGTAATGCTTCTGCAAAAAAGCATCTGTGAGTCCCTCCCTCCCTCCTTTAGTGCCATCTCACTCCAGAGCAATGTTTCAGGCTTGAGCATAGCCTGGATTCCTCGAGATCCCCATAGATCCATATTTTATGCCTTTGCATTTGGTCCTCACCTATGTACTACGTTCCTGGTTAATGGGGGCTAATCCAGGCAGGTTCAGTGTTCCTATCCACTCATCCCCTTTTGCCTTTGGGCGTTTTTCCCCTTTTGGGACTAGACTTGCCCTTTCCTTGACAGAGAAAACTCTCCATAGATGCAGCTTTAACATCTGTTCAATAACTTGGGTCTTCTAGAGTTGTTTGAAATACTGAGATGCTAAGTAACTGACTCAGCATCACATAACCTATATGTGTCAGAGACAGAATTTAAACCAGGTCTTTCTGATTCAAAGCCAGCTAGCTCATTATGTCACAGTGCATTTAAGTGTCTATGTATAGATCATTCATTATACCCAAGGAAGCTGAAGGTAGGGGTTGGGGCGGGAGGAGAGAAGCTGACCAAGAATCATAAATAGATAAATAAGGAGGTAGGGGGTTATTTATACTAGTGTTATCAAAGTCAAATAGGCTTGAAGCCACAAAGTAGACGCAAGGATCCCAAAGGACAGCCTAGTGACTTAGAAAGCCATATATACTAATAACATTATCTTTGTTGGATTATATTTTCATTGATTTTGTTAAATCTTTCCCAATAACTAATTAGTTTAATCTAGTTAGGAATGTTGTCGGTGTAGTACAAGTGGACTGCACTCTCAGCCATCCACTTAATTATTATTAATATTATAGAATAAAGATTTAATGCCCACAGAAGAAAGATATTTCCCCAACATCACACAACATGTTAATGAGAGAACCAGGACTAGATTCCTCAGATATTTCTTAGGAACTGCTTTTTTTCAGGGTACTGTAAAAGAACTGCTGGTTTCACCTCTGAGCTAATCTTCTGACTCCTGGTTCTAGGTTCAAGGCTCCTTCAGGAGTCTGACAAGCTTTAGATCTGGGAAGTTAGCTTTATTAGAAGTGGAGTTCTCTGGGTACTTCTCCCAGGATGGACAGCATGGGCTTTCTGCTATGAGATGGATATAGATCCATGAACTTCAGTCCATTTCCATCTCAACACCGGTGGCATGTCTGGACACACATTTAATCAGACATCGTCACCTGTATTAACGATTGGATATTGCATTAAAAAAACTCCAAACCTGACTTTATCAAGCTGCCATTGGAAAATCCCATTCACCGTATCATAAAAGGGAATTGAAGCTTGTCATTGCATTTGGTCATGGACATAGCTGAGTTGTTAATGCTCCATGGTAGGGTCTGGTACTGCCCAGTGCCTCTAAGCCTCTAGTTGTGAGAGCACAAGGATCCAAGTGCTACACCCTGCCAATGGGCTTCACTGAGGGGCATGTGGAAAAGGGAGTTACAGTGGCTCCCAATAGTCAGGGGTTCCACGAGGACAATGACTTTTTCATGATGTGTTTTGGTATGTGTTATACCAAGGGTCCTCAAACTACGGCCTGTGGGCCAGATGCAACATCTGAGGACGTTTATCCCCCTCACCCAGGGCTATGAAGTTTCTTTATTTAAAGGCCCACAAAACAAAGGTTTTGTTTTTACTATAGTCCGGCCCTCCAACAGTCTGAGGGACAGTGAACTAACCCCCTATTTAAAAAATTTGAGGACCCCTGTATTATGCTGTAGTGAGAGTATTTCCTATGGACATGGATTAGACTAGATGGCTACTGAGTTCCCTTCCAACTGTGAGATTCTGTGATTTTTATGACCCTAGTCCTTAATTTAGCAACATACACATTGGAAGCACTTAATATTGTTTAATTAGACTGAGTGACAGAGACTAGAAGCAGTCAGTTCATCTAAAGCCAATTCCCCTGACAAGTCAACTACAATTCATATATTTAAGGAGCTACATTTACTAAATCTGTGGCATTTCTTGTGTAATTGGCAACTTTTAGACCCTGTGAAACATTTTTGTATCATATTTGGTATTTTAAAATTTTTACCTGAATTGGAAGAAGAGAGTATACATTTAGAAAATGACATGGTGCTTTTAATGATCTCAAACTGTTCTCTGGCACGAAACTTTCTTTCTTAACACCAGTTTCCTCCCAGCGATGTTAGATAGCTTTAAATTTTGGAACCTGACAACCTCTAAAGAATCAACGTTTGCTATGGAGCCAAAAGATAATGGAGAAACTCAGGTATTGGCAGGTAGGTCCCAGAATGCTAACATCCTGATGACTGGTACATAAATAGAGGCAGTAGGCATGTGGCTTAGTAGAAATTCTGTAGGTTCTGGAGTTGAGACACATGGATTTGAAATATGTCTCTGATATTCACTGACTTGTGACAGGATGAGACACCCTTCTTTTCTGATCTTCAGTTTCATCATTTGGAAATTGGGTATAAAAATTGAAGTCCCAACATCATAAGGAAGCTTTATAAACCTTGTGGAATTATGTTAATGAAGACAATAATGACATCAGAACCAGGATGAAGGGATGTTCAGATGTTGATGTGGAAACAAGCAGGATTTCACATTGTTTCATGTATAATCAAGGATATTCGTTGTTCTTGTTTGTGTATTTCATTATTTGTGTTGGTCGATGGTTGTTAAGAATACACAGAGTCCCAAAGGTCTTAGGACAATTTTAAGCTTGAATAACTTAGAATTGTACTAAGACTTTTGGGACAACCTGTATTATTTTTCAACCCTGCTTTGTAAAAATGAAAAAAAATATAAGGGGTGGCTTCTAGATTGTTTTTGATCAAAAAGTCATGTAGTCAGAACATATGGTAACAGAATGATAGTTCCAGTAATGGTCTGGTATCACAGAAAACTGACTCAGTGAGAAGAGCTTTTCTGGAGAACAATTACTCCAGAATAAAGTGTCATGGATACATGAACTGATATGGATACATCATAGGCAGTTCTTTAATCTCTGCTCTCCTCTTTTAATCCCATTAGTTGGCCCAAATCTGCCTCTGCCACCTGTTTCATAGGGTGGTGGAGAGGGTCATGTTTAGTCAGGGTTGTTATATCTGTATGGGTCTTTACTCTAGGGTCAAGTCTTCAAGTTGGCTTGTATTCTTGCCATATTTGTGTGAAGGCTAAAAGATGGAAGGACCCTTCAAATGTTAGATTTTTCTGATGTTAATTCATAGAGAATTTTACCTTGTTGGGGATTCTATTACCTTTTTTTGGAGTATTTAGCTGTAATTATTCTTCATTTCATATATAATTCCTTTTCTTTCTTTCTTTCTTTCTTTTTTTTTTTTTTTTTTGGTGGTGGGGAACACGTGAGTTTAAAGAGGTTTGTAGAAAGTGGTTAACATGGCAAGGAACAAGAAACTGAGTGAATGCCCATCAATTGGAAAATGGCTTATTAATTTATGATATATGAATCTAATGAGGTATTATTGCTTTATAAGAAGTGATGAGCAGGTTGAGTTCAGAAAATCCTGGAAAGACTTAAATGAACTGATGCTAAATGAAGTGAGCAGAACCAGGAGAACATTGTATACACTAACAAGATTATGTGATGATCAACTGTGATGGGCTTGGGTCTTCTCAACAATGTGGTGATTCAAGGCAATTCTAATAGATTTGGGATGGAAAATGTTATCTGCATCCAGAAAAAGAACTGTGGAGACTGAATGTGGATTGAAGCATTTTTTCACCTTTTCTTTTTTGTTTGTTTTTACTTTATTGTGTTTTTTTCCCTTTTGATCTGATTTTTCTCTATAAGTATATTTAATATATATAAGTAATATGGAAATATATTTTAAATGATTCCATTTTAAACTTAGATTGCTTGCTCTCTTGAGAAGGGGAAAGGTAAGGGAGGGAGAGAAAAAAACGGACATATAAAGTCTCATAAAAATGAATGTTGAAAACTATTTTTCCATGTATTTGGAAAACTAAAATGCTATTGTAAATTTAAAATAAAATTTAAAAAGAAAGTAACCAACACAATTGGGTTCTAATTATCTGCTCTGACCTTATTCTGTATTACTCCCTATTTACATGCTTAATGGTCCAGCCAAAATTATCTTTTTATTGCTCCTCTCAGATAGCCTTCCATTTCCTGTTCCAGGACTTTCCCATGCTTGGATTACTCTCTTTTCTCACCTCTTAAACATCCCTAGCTTTATTCACAGCTCAGATTGGATCAATGAATTAAAATTTAAAAAATCAGTTTAAGAGCTTACAATGTGCTAGACTGAAGATTCAGATATAAAAGAAGATAGTTCTTGCTCTTAAGAACAAAAGACATGAAGAATATTGTCACATCCTTCCTACATGAGGTCTTTTGTGATCTTCCTTGTTGGTAGTTTCCCATCTGCATTATTTTGTGTTTAGTTGATTGATATTTTGTATATATATACTTAGTATATGTGTATACTATATTCTTTCTGTATATGTATATATATATACACATAAATACATATATACATATTTATGTATGCATTTGTGTGTGTGTGTGTGTGTGTGTGTGTGTGTGTGCATATATTGCTTCCTCCCATATAATGCAAAGTTTCTTGAATTCAGGGACTTTAACTTTTTATTATTTTTGTCCTTATATCTCCAATGCCTTTCCCTAGATAAATGCATATTAATTGATTTATCTTCTAGAAGATGGAGCAATCTCAGAAAGCACTGTGGGTCAGTCATAAGAAGGAATGGAGGTATTTTTCTCGACCAAGGTAGATCTTGCTGCTCCACATATGTGGACCCGAGCCAACCACTCACCTGTGTTTATTACCTGGTACATCAGACCTATCAGACTGCATTTAGTTACAGGCAATTCTGAGATAATGCTATTGAATTAATCAATTCTGAGTATAAACTAGGTACAGATAGTTAAATGATTCCATCCACTGGATGAATCAGATAACGAAATGTATTAAAATTGTTTGAAAGAATTAGACATATCCGTGGGTCCAGATGTGGCAGAAAGGGGAGTTATCCTTTGAAACTTCTTTGAGTAGTAGATAGAAGACCCTTGTGTCTGTAACCAGAGGGGGAAGAAGTGAGTCCAGAAGGAGTGTCATTTCCCCTCCCATTCCATCCCCACACATGAGCATATCATTAAAGATATTTTTTTTCATAGAATAGGGGGAGGGTTCTAGCAAGATTACTCACAAGACTCCATTTGGGGTGCTTTTCACCATTAGTTAGCTTGACAGGGTTAATTGGTTCTTTATTTACTGAGATGTTAAGGTCAAAGAAATTGGTATGAAATATTCCCTATTCCCCAATTAATAAATGGTCAAAGAATATGAACAATTTTCAGATGATAAAATTAAAGCAATCTATAATTACATGAAAAAAAATGCTCTAAATCAGTACTGATTAGAGAAATGCAAATTAAAGCAACTCTTGCGGTACCACCTCACACCTCTCAGATTGACTAAGATGACAGGAAAAGATAAATATTGGAGAAGATGTGGGAGAACTTGGCTACTAATGCATTGTTGGTGAAGTTGTGAAATGATCCAACTATTCTGGAGAGCAATTTGGAACTATGCCCAAAGGACTATAGAACTGTGCATATCCTTTGACCCTGTAGTGCCATTATTGGATCTGTATCCCAAGGAAATCATAAAGGATGGAAAAGGACCCACATGTGCAAAAAATGAAAGAATTGGAAAATGAGTAGATGCCCATCAAATGGGCAATGGCTGAACAAGTTGTAGTATATGAAGATAATGGAATATTATTGTTCTATAAAAATGAAAAACAAGCTGATTTTAGAAAGGCCTGGAAAGATTTGCATGAACTGATCCTGAGAGAATCAAGCAGAACCAGGACTACATTGTACACAACAATAGCAAGAATGTGAGATGATTAGATATGAAAGACTTAGTTCTTCTCAATGGTTCAGTGATCCAAAGCAATCCTAAAAGACTTTGGACAGAAAATGCTATCTGCATCCAGAAAAAGAACTAGGGAGAGTGAATGTAAATCAACACCTGCTATGTTCACTTCTTCTTCTTTTTTTTTTTTTCTGTTTTTTATATTTCTCATAGTTTTCTCCTTTTGCTCTGATTTTCTCTCTCAATATGACTCACAAAGCAATGTGTGTTAAAAATAAATAAAAAAACAAAACCAAAAATCCCCCCAAAAACATTCCTTAAAATGGATACATTTCCCCACAAGTAACTTAATCATTTTAGTCATGTCTGACTCTTTGTGATCTGATTTGGGGTTTTCTTGGCAAAGGTACAAGAGTAGTTTATTATTTCCCTTTCCAGCTCATTTTACAGAGGAGGAAACTGAGATAAAGAGGATGAAGTGACTTGCCAGGGTCACACAATTAGTAAATGTCTGAGGTCATATTTGAACTTAGGAAGATGAGGCTTCCTGATTCTAAGTCCAGTGATCTCTCCACTATGCTACTCTTAGTACTCCCCACGAGTACACATTAGATAAGATGGGGAAGGGAATGTGAGTTTGAACTTAGAAAGTACACGAGGAAAAGGATGACCCAGAGCTCATGATTAGATGGAAAATTGTTTCTCCCTTCCTGTAATCCTTACTAAGTACCTCTGAGGTATGAGCAGCCCTCTGGTGGACCCTGAGATGTAGGACTTTTGTTGAATACTGAAGCTTCACTTTTCTCCACTCCAAAGAGGTCAAGTCCCTGAATCTTCCTTTCTTTAGTGTTTTTTCTCAGATCCCACCTGGATGCATTTTTGATTACTTGTTTAGTCTCTTTAAGGATATGGTCATTATTGGGGATGGAACGGGAGGAAAAATGAAACTCCTTCTGGGTTCACTCCTTCCCCCTCTGATTACAGACACAAGGGTCTTCTGCTCTAAGAACTTTCAAAGCTTAATTCCCCTTTCTGTACACCCGGGCTCAGGGATGTGTCTAATTCTTTCAAACAATTTTGACACATTTCATTATCTTATTCATCCAATGGATAGAATCACTTAACTGTACCTAGTTTATCCCTTGGATTGATTAATTCAGTAGCATTGACTCAGAATTGTTTGGTTTCAGAATTATTTACATCTGATTCACATGTGTGAGTGATCCCATGATTCAACCAAAGGGATGTTCTTACCTAGTCAAGGTTATCAAGACATGGAATATTTTGTTAGTCACGTTAATTGGGACTTGGAAGTGTGTGAAATATTCTTGGGACTATAAGGGAGTTTACTGACACCCCCCCTCCTCCCTTCCAGGAATAATGGTGAAATTGGTTGATTTCTTTCTCCTTCCTTCCTTCCTTCCTTCCTTCCTTCCTTCCTTCCTTCCTTCCTTCCTTCCTTCCTTCCTTCCTTCCTTCCTTCCTTCCTTCCTTTCTTTCTTTCTTTCTTCCTTCCTCTTTTCCTTCTTCTTGCATTCCCTTTCCCCACCTTCCTTTTCTCCTCCAAAACCATGCTAGAACTTGGGATATGTACCTGACTAGGGGAGGAGGGTAGAGTCATATTGCCAGTATACTTGTTTCTATGGTAATCTAAAACCTTGAAGTAATTAGCAAGGATGGTGGCAGGCAGACATGCATTTGTTGACTGTTTAGTAGGAAATTCAATTAATATCAAGTTAGTGAGCTCCTTCTAGCTACAAATATCCTACAGGTAGAAACTTGTTTTCACAAGGTGGAGAACTTGTCAAGATTTCAAACATTTGTTTAATTAAAGGGATAGGGACTGAACCAATAATTTCTTTAGTATAGACTGGTCAGCACCTTCTTTGTGATTTTTATCTTAATTACCTAGAGCAGAGCTTCTTAAACCTTTTCTACTTGTGACCCCTTTTTGCCTAAGAAATTTTTAAAGGATCCCATTTATATAGGTATTTAAAATAAGCATAAAAATTAAACATTTTTTGATAATAAATCATAAAGAAATTTATTTTAAAACAGTTCTTTGATAAACATGTAATTTTACCATCTATTAAAGACAAAAGCAAATTTGTATATTAATGAGATATATTTATTTGTTTATTTTTACATAAAGAATTAATCTTAGAATATTTGATACCTTTCATTTCTGCCAAATTTTTTTGTGACCCCCACGTTCAGTTATACAATCCCATGCTGGATCACAACTTAAAGTTTAAGAAGCTTTGGCTTACAGGAACTAGTGGTTAAATGACCTGGCTGAGGTCATACAGCCAATATATGCCAGAGGCAGGATGGGAATCTTGGTATTCCTGATCTCAAATCCAGTTTTCTATCTACTAGACTCCAGTGCTTCTTGTTTTCCTCAAACTTCATTAAAGCAAGAGCCTTTAGCTGCAGCAGAGCTGGGACAAAGGTAAACATAACCTTAATTCAAGGTGTGAAAATCATAGGCTATGTTTTGCTATCTATTGGTGACTTGGCAGTTCCATAGTAACATGGAGAACCATACTGATCATAAAATAAATCCCTCTATGCCACAGAAAGTCAGATGTTCTGGCATTAATAATATGTCTTCATAAAAAAACGTCACATTAAGAAACATCTCTTATTTTCCTTTCTGTGTGTACCGTAGGTGGATGCCTACACAGCCTACCCCTTGTCCTAGCTCAGATCTCATGTGTAGAGAGTGGATGCACTGTCTTGTGTGTTTATTTTGGAATAAAGAAAATATTCAGTGTACATTGTGCTTACAGAAGATAACAAACAGGCAGGGCTTGGGATACTGGGAAAATAGATGTTTTTTACAAGGTCCATGTGTGAGAGGAATTTTAAGTATCAGAGAGTAAATGTGAGGCGTGTATTACAAGTAGGAGACTTTCCCGAGTTAAATCCAAGCTCTTCCTACTACCCCATACTGTCTCTTAGTTAAGTTAATTAAGGCTGGTCCCTTTCACACAGCTGTACAAATAGGTCACGGTGCATAATGACTGCCCGAAAGATATCATTGCCATCTAAGAGTGTGGCCGATAAGTGGCCAGAGACTATTACATGAGATTCAGATGACATATTCATATTAATGTGACATAGAATTAATAGAGATGATTACAGAGAATTTTTCATTAATAGAATTCGTTATAGACACATCAGCCGAGAGTGTTATCATGGGCCTTTGGCCAGGACAGGAAAATAGGCTCATTAGGTGGCACTGGGCATCCTAATGGCACTCATTAGGATGGAATTCTACCTCGATTACCAGTTCCAGGTGGTTAATTGATCAATGTGCTGAAAACTAACTATGGGCAGAAGCCATCCCAGCTGCAAACTGGTGTCCCTTTTTTAGGAATGACGGGGCCCGTCTTGATTTGTAGAATGATTTAGGACTTTTGGAAACAAATGTAGAAATGAATGGCCCAAGAGTAAGGTAAATACCAGGTGGTCTTTGATTTGGCTAAGAGGAATGAGGAGACCTCTCCAAAGCATGAAAAAACGCTCTGCAAAGAGTGGGGTTAGAATCACTCTTCTATTTCCTTAAGCTTCCTCACACTTGTACAGAATTCTTACATTAGCTATGGCACAGGCTTGCTATCAACATCAAATGGGTAACAGGTTTTAGGGATGACACTCTCCCATTTTTATAGTTTGGTTATGATTACTTTTCTCTTTAATTGTTATCGGTTTGTTTCCTTATTAATTTTCTACCATATTTTTAAGGCAATCAAGGTATATGTTTTGATATTTCTTCATAAATGAATAGAAATGTACAATCTTTTTTCATGAATCAGTTCAGAATACCAACTTCAGTTTATTAAGTAAATAGGCTTAGATAAACATCAATGTTTACTGACCATACAGTTTATTCACAGCATAACAAACAACACAAAGATATATTTTTAAATGACATGATAAATATCACAGTCAAATTTACTACTATCTGTCAGATCAACTGATGAATTCTCAAGTATGGGAGTACAGTGCTACCGTGCAGCTAAAATCTGTCAAGAATTTTCTTTAGGAATTCAAAGCACAGGATTTCCACTCAGTGCTGTCAGGAAATGACTTTTCAGTCTTTCTCAAAGATAAGTCATTCCTCCAGTCCTTCATTCTCTCAGGAAAGTTCTCTTAGTCCTTTCTCTTTATACTATCATAGCCTCTCAGTTAAAAGATTGCAAGTGAAAGTTAGACTTTCACTTTTCCCAAGATTCTTCCCTCTTCTCCCAATGATATGAAATGGTTGCAAAAGTGTCTGTGGGAAGAGATTTTAAGTTATATATATATATATATATGTGTGTGTGTGTGTGTGTGCATGTGTGTGTGTGTATAACAGGTTATATATGTGAAAAACTTTAAAACTAAAATTATCTCTCAAAAATATGTTTATATGTGTGTATACATACATAATACATACTCTATCTACCTATCTATCTAGTGTGATAATGTTGATGATGACAATGTAACTATGATGGCAGAATCCCTCCTAAAATGGAGATGGGGAACAATCTCAGGGTTTTCTCTCATAAGATTTTTCTGTTCTATGTTCTTCTACCTTCCTTGGGAAGTCCTGGGATCCTTAGTAGTGCACCATTTTGATTCCTGAAAGGGTCTTCAGCTCCCTTGAAAGCACTCAGGCTAATAAGTACAGAAAACTTAGATAAAGATATATTTATAGAACAACCCATATAATTATAAATTATATATATATATATATATATATATAATATATAATTATAAAAAAACCCAGATAATTACTAAAGACATAGACAGTCAAGGAGTTTTTCTTCCTTTCTGAATGGAACCTAAACAGTCACTCAGACTTATAGCACTGACATGAATGCTCTGTTCTTCCCACATGGTTCACATAGTCCCTTTTGTAAGGAAGCTACTATTTTTTTTGCTCCTGTTCATTAAAATACCTCTGCATACAAATGGGAGGAATCTTCTCCAGCTTTTTTTGTGTTCCTGCTACAAGTTTTTACTGTTCAAATGCAGCTCCAAAAGTACTGAAGGCTAATATATTTATTGTTTTCTTTATTCTTAGCTCAATTCAGACAAAACTTGTTCATGTTAGGGCTCCAAATGGTTTTCTGAATGTCATCATGACATATACCATCTCTCATGGTAATTATCTGTATCATTTGTTTTCTTGGGGACAAATATTTGATGTTCTAGGATTGATGACTCTGATAAAAATTGTGTTGTTCTAACTATATAAAATGGTCCTGTTGTGTGAGTCTGAGACTGATTATGCTGTTTATGAGTTTCCAGATTAGTTAAAAAAAAATGGATCTAGTTATATGAAGTCCAAGATCCAAGTTCCATTTTTCTTTGAAATAGAACACTAAATAGTTCTAATAGGTCACTATTCAACACTTGGATTTTTTCTTCTTTTTGTTCAACATAATAATCACAGAACTAGAATTGAGAAAACTCTTCATCATTAACTGCATTAATTTGATCCCCTCATTTTGCAAAGGAGGAAACTGAGACTAAGAGAAATAAAATGAATTTTCCATGCTCACACAGGTAGTAAACAAATGGCAGAGTTGGAATTCAAACAGATTCTCTCACTTCCCATCTAGCATTGTTTTGACTGCATCAGGCAATATCCATTTTTGTTGTTGTCAGTGATTCAGATGAAAGAATACAATGTGCTTATCATTTTCTTTTTTGATAACATGAATTTCACAACATTTAGTTGACATATTTAATGTCAATCATGTTCAAAAAGATCTCTTATATTCCCTCTGAGTCAGATCAATATAGTTTGGTTATGATTACTTTTCTCTTTAATTGTTACCGGTTTCTCTCAGGAAAGTTCTCTTAGTCCTTTCTCTTTATACTATCATAACCTCTCAGTTAAAAGATTGCAAGTGAAAGTTAGACTTTCACTTTTTCCAAGATTCTTCCCTCTTCCCCCAATGATACAAAAATAGTTCATAAATATATGAGTGATTAGGTATAGACCTCCAGTCAGGACCTGACTAATTCCTGTCTGGGGCAGATTTGATGAAATTCAAATTCAAAGGGGGGCAAATTTAAATAAAGCTAGGACAGCTTGAAAGCTGAGTGCTTTCGGAGTACTAAGATTGGTGGGATTGAGACACATTGGAAAACTTGTAGAGACTCAGGACCTGGAAGTCCCTACCAGATCAAGGAATTAATTATCTGTCTGGCTCGATCTGTTTCTCCAACAACGTGGGAAAACAAGGACATTCCAACAATGTCCATGGATAGGAATGGTAATAGTGTGCTTTGTTGTATATCTTCTTAACTCATTTGTACTCAACAGAATGTGGGGCTTATGCAATATATTTCATACCTAGAAACCAGATCTTGAGGTTATTTGTTAGTGTGATTCTACTTATGAAAGGTTTCTTCCATTTCTGGAGTATACATGTTATGAGTTAACATCAATATTCTCTTATTATATGTCACAATCTTGCCAATCTTATGGCCATTGGAGGAAACCTCATCTTCTTCATGAGTCAATGATATTCTGGGCTATTTTCTTTCTGCTTATCCATCAATAACACTGTTGGTCCAGGACTTAGAGAATGTAAAGAGGGGTAGAGATGAGCAGTTAATTGCAAAAATGTGTTGGGTATAAGTAGTAAGGAGGGTAATTCGAGCCAAGATGTAGATCATAAAACTGAATGAATATATGTGTAATAGGGGCACATTATTAGAGATAGCTTGTGGTGCAGTGATTAGGATAGTTGTCCTAGATCAGGAAATCCTGAGTTCAAAATCCAGCCTCAGATACTAAATAGCTACTAAATACTGGGCAAATGCTCTCATCTATAAAATGGGGATAAAGTAGCATCTACCTTATAATTTTATTACAAGGATCATATGAGATATCTGTAAAAAAACAACAACAACCAAAAACATTTAGTTAGCTCAGTACCTACCACAAAGTAGGTGTTATATAAAAGTTCATTCCTTCTTTTTCCCTTTTCCTTTCCAGTGGTTTCCAAGAAGGTCTATTTGGAACCTAGTCAAACATGATATCTGATACTCTAGAAGTGCCTCAATGCCTCTAATGATAGTTGGCCCTCTTTTTATAATCTCTTTAACTTCTTATAAGATATTCTGTAAATCAGCCTTAACAGCTTCTAATTCCCCAGGAAATCATAGACCAATTTGGCACTACAGGTAAATGTAACTAGCAAGTTGTACATAATAGATTTACGGTTTTATGATCAATCACTTGAAACATATTCTACTGTATTATGGAAGTGATTGTTTTATTTCATAAATTAAAAATAAATAACGTATTAAGAAAAATATGGTACCTAGGTGACAGAAGCCATAGTTCATATAAAAGGTTGAAGAATGAACCAAATCATCAGAATAAAATCTCACAATTGGCAGTAATAATGGTTTAACAATCCTGTTGGTAGGTTATAGTCTTAGGGACTGAGATTTCCAGATTTCATTTTGTGTGCCTTCTGTTCATACATAATGACTAATCATAATAAGTCATGGAAAGGAAATTTTTGCTTGAAGCCGTATGAATACAATATTTCAGAACTGTGAGAAGTAGCCAGGATCCCTAACCAGAAGTGATGTGAGAGAGAAGGCTTTGGAGTTAGAACTAAGGATAGAATAGAAGAATAGCTTGGAATCAATGGGAGATTAAGCACATGGAAGGAAGGATATGGTGGTCTCTTTGCTTCAAAAGATGGCATGGCTGTAGTGAGAAAAGTCTAATCTTGGAGTCAGGAATGACCTGACTTTACAGCTTTCCTGGCATTTACTAGTGATATATTAAGTCACTGAACCTTCCTTTCTGAATCTGTTTTCTAATTTGAAAAATGGAGATCTCAGATCATAGATTAAGATCTAGAAGGAAGATTGAGATCATCGAGTCCAAACTTCTCATTTTATATATGAGGAAACTGAGTCAACAGATAAGTGAAGTGACTTTTTTAGATGAATAACCCTGGGTAATTCATATAACTTTGATCAGTCTCAGTTTCCTCATCTGTAGGGTGGAATAATAATAGCATTTGCCTGTCAAGATTATTGTGAGGATCAGAGGAGGTATCAAATATAAATGTAAATCTTAAAGCATTATATAGATGTTAGCTATTATTTGTGCTATTATATCACCCATTTTCTCATAGCTAGTATCTGAAGTGAGATTTGAACTTCTGCTTTCCTGATTTCAGATCCAATATACTCCTTCTTTCTCTGTTGACTATCTCATTGAAATGTTGAAAGATTCCAATGAGTTAATGCATGTAAAGTGCTTTGCAAACTGTAAATCTCTATTAAGTGAAATTTCTAATCATTCTGTACTTGAATCTGGTTGCTAAGATAGAAATAACAGAAAGTTTGGGATTTCCTCATGATAAAGGGGGAGTGAGAGAAGCTGACTCAGCAGTCAAGTCACCAATCTGGGGGACTGGATTTCAAAGGATTCGGAGGAAGGAGAGGTAGCATCTCTGGCTCCAGAAATCCTCCAAGGGAAGCCAGAGTCTCAGAGATGGAGAGGAAGTCAGTGACCAGGATTTCAAGAACTAAATTCTATTGACAAAAAGAAATGATTTTTATCAAGAAGAAAAAGGGGAAGCTGTCTGAAAAGACTAATGTGGATGCTCAGGGAACTCATCAGCTTAGATGAAAAAACCTCCCACCATGTATAAAAGATGGAGGCAGGTAATGGAGGATGCATACAGGAGCATGGTGGTGTTCAGAAGGAAGCATCAGGAATGCCAGGGCTCAGAATGAGCTAAGGCTGGTAATGAATACAAACAGCCTAAAAGGCCTTTATAACTAAGTGGAGGGTAATAGAAGGATCAGAGATGGGTTGAGATCATTGCTTGTAGGAAAATGGATGATAAGAAGTGATGGAGAAAAGGAAACAGTTCCTGATTCCTATAATAAGTGGGCAGATTGGTCCATGAAACCTAGCCCTTAGAAATGCACAACATCTCTTGCTGCCTGCTGCCAATCCACATGGTGAGCTGCTTTCGAGAAGGAGTCATCAAGCAGCTCATGCCCTTTTTCTCTTCCAATTTAGGACTTCACAGGTATTCTGACTGTTTCTATCAGTTTACTGGGTGATGAGGAAAAAAGCCTTTTAATTGACTACTGAGCTAGCATTGAATAAGCACACAAAGCTCCTCCTTGTGAGTTCAAATCTGGTCTCAAACACATACTAGCTGTGTAATCTTGGGCAAATCACTTAATTCTATTCGCTTCAGTTTCCTCACCTTTAAAATGAGCTAGAGAAGGAAATGGCAAATCCTTCCAGTATCTTTGCCAAGAAAACCTCCAATGGGGTCACAAAGAGTTGGACAGAACTGGAAGGACTGAATGATAAGAACAGAAATTCCATGTCTCCTTGTTGGCTTTGGAGGTGGGAGGAAGAAAAACTTTGAGTTTCTGGCTAAGGGAGCCCCCTCTGTCACCATGTATTACATGGCTGTGAACACAAAAAGATATTGTTGTTCATCTGTCTCTTCAGTGATCTTCCCTTGATCTTTTGGTGAACAGGTTATTGGAAATGGAACTGATTGAGTTACAAAATAGAGAGTTCTGAAAGGTTAAAAAAAGCTGCCAGCAGTCTATCAATTGAAATCTATGGCAGTCTGTCTGTAGGCAGAGCAGCCAAACCCAGTGAATCCTGAGGAGTGACCTGCTGGACAAAGCCCACAAGCAGATTGCTCCATCTAGCTGAGATCTTGCTTTTAAAATGAAGTCAGCCCAAACAAGCAATAGACTTGTCTATTACTAATGTCTCACCATGAAGCAAACATCATGAGGAGCACCTAGAGAGAGAAAGGACATTGTGGCAGACCCTATAGTTCTGGGACTATGAAACAGTTTGTGTGAAAGAGATCTGAGTGCTGTAATTTTATCATATATATATTATATATATATATATATTTATACAATTAAATTGTGTGAAAAATGAGACTTGGGAGATAAAGAGAATTTGGAACTCAGGATTTTAAAAAGAAGTCTGTTAATATTAATAAATAACAAATTAAAAAAGAAGTGAACTTCAAACAAAAGATTTCATCACAAGAGTATATCATCACATTCAAATAATATATATCAATTCACATAATATAGCACTTTTTCCATTTCAAAATTATTCCTTAAGATTCCTATTCTTTGCTTCCTCAAAAAGAGATAATATATGTATATATACATATATATATATTTAAATCCAATATATGCATATATATTTAATTATCTTACTGTACAAGAAAAATCTAATTAAACCAGAAAAGAAAATAAAATGCAAGCAAACAACAACAAAAAAGAGTGAGAATGCTATGTTGTGAAGCACACTAAGTTCACATGGTTCTCTCTCTGGGTGTAGACGGCTCTTTTGATCACAAGACCATTGCAACTGGTCTGAATCATTTCACTGTAATTCTGTCTTAATTCAATATATATATATATATATATATATATATATATATATATATATATTTATTAGGTACAAGGCACTGTGCTAAGCGCTGGGAAAACAAATAAGAAAATGAACAGTCTCTGATCTTACTCATAGCACTTGCAATCTAACAAGAAAAGAACGTGAAAGGAAGCTGGAAAGGGAGGACCAAAAGTTGTCTGGCACAGGGGCAATATGTTCCACAGAGTATAAATTAAACAGAGTGATGGGTAGAAATTTATAGTAGTTACAGTTACAGTAGTTATAGGAGTTAGTTACAGTAATTACATCAATGAAATAAATCTTAGACAATAGCTAATGTGATATTAGACTGCATAAAGAAACAAAGCATTCACATAAGGGAGATGAAACAATTATGTGGTGCAGTGGATAGATGCTAAATTTGGAGTCAGGAAGACTGTTTCGGACACTTTCTGTGTGTCCTGTGACCCAGGACAAGTTGGTTATCCTATCTGCTTCAGTTTCCTCTTCTATAAAATAGGGATAATAATAGCAGCTACCTCCTAGAGCTGTTTTGAGATAATATTTATAAAATGTTTTGCAAACCTTAAAGTGCCATATAAATGCTACCCATTAGTAGATAATAGTTCATTGTGCTTTTTCTTGATGGAATAAATTGAGCTGGAAGGGGTCTTCAAGATTATCTTGATTAGATCCTTCATTTTGTAGATGAGGAAATTGGATGCTAGAGAGATGAAATGACCTACTCAATGAGTACTTACTCAATCCAGTATTCTTTCCATTTTGCTTTACTTCCTACAAATTTAATTTTTCTTTCCATTTTTTAATTTTATGAGATTGTTCTAACCTCAATTTTTTACTACTCTTTGTAATGTTTTATTAATAAGTTTTCATTCTTTTTTTAATTGAAGCTTTTTATTATCAAAACATATGCAAGGATAATTCTTTTACCATTAACTCTTGCAAAAACTTGTGTTCCAATTTACCCCCTTCCTCCCACCCTCTCCCTTAGATGGCAAGTAATCTAATATGTTAAAAAATAGTACAAATATATGTAAATCCAATATGGGCATACATATTTATATAATTATCTTGCTGCACAAAAAATCAGATCAAAAAGAAAAAAATGAGAAAGAAAATAAAATTCAAGAAAACAACATCAAAAGAAGTGAAAACACTATGTTGTGATCCACACTCAGTTCCCACAGACCTTTCTCTGGGTATAGATGGCTCCCATCATCATAAGATCATTGGAACTGGCTTGAATCCTCTCATTGTTGAGAAGAGCAACATCTATCAGAATTGATTATTGTATAATCTTGCTGTTGCCATGTACAATGATCTCTTGGTTCTGCTCATTTCACTTAGCATCAGTTCATGTAAGTCTCTCCAGGCCTCTTAGAAATCATCCTGCTGATCATTTCAATAAATTTGTATTCTAAACCTGTTTTGACTTTGGCTTCCAGGTCTCTCTGCTTGACATAGAAGTCAATTGTTCATAGAGTGAGATGGTTTCTGGGTTTTTTTGGCTCCCTCCTTGTGGCGATTGTTTTATATCAATTAAATTCTGTAAGAAAAAGTGATCATTAGAATCTTTGTCTTTGTGTTTGTTCATTTTTACATTTTTTCGATGACAATCACTTGTTCCAATAGGTTGATTTGGAATTGTTTTAATTGATGAAGCATTTTCTTTGGATAACTAAATGGCACAGTGGATAGTGTCCTAGGTCTGGAGTCAAGGATTTTCTTAAGTTAAGATCTGGCCTCAGACACTTATTTGCTGTGTGATGCTGGACAAGTTATTTAATCAATCCCGTTTGCTTCAGTTTTCTCATCTATAAAATAGATTGTAAAATAGGAAGTGGTAAACTATCCCAGGGCTTTTGCCAAGAAAACCCCAAACAAGGTCACAAAAAGTCAGACCCTCTTGAAATGACTGAACAACAACAATAAACTTTCTTCTCTATTCTTTCTTCTTGTGTGATGTTGACTTCAACTTTTGCTTTGACTTGTTCATAGTCTGACTGTAGATAGATATCTGAAGTTACTTCCATACCAGTAATTACTCATTTCCTGTTTAGCAATAATTGATTTTATTTTTATAATATTGTTCAGTGTCTTCTGATTATAATCTTGAATCAAGTCTTCAAGTTGAATTGAACTAGTACTTTAGGTCATCAAATGCAATATTCACTTCTTATATGCAATGGAATACTTTGATCAGTAAGAGATCATAGTGAATCAAACTGTAATATTTATACCATTTGTTGTTTGATTGTTTTTTTCTTTCTTGTGTTTTTTTCATTTTGATTAGATTTTTCTTGCATAGCATGACAAATATTGAAATATGTTTAGAATGCACATGTTTAACCTATATTGGATTTCTTGCTATCGTGGGAAGGGGTGAGAGGGAGAGAGAGAAAAAAAAATTGGCAATAAGATATTATAAAGGTGAATGTTGAAAATTATCTTTGCATGTACTTGGAAAAAATAAAATCCTATTTTAAAAAAAGAGAGATTATTCATGGCAGAAAGCCTTGGGTCCTCTAGTATCAGTTATCACACAAACCCAAAGAAGCGCTGCTGGTCTTTTCTAGAAATGAAGTCTACTCCTTCAATATGAGCACAACTTTATATGGATTAATAGTATTATCTTTTGAACTTTATATATCTAAGGAACTTTATCTCCCTTCTCAAATGGACTTCCCTCCTTCCCAATTTGGTGAGAGATTGATTTTGGTATTGTGTTGGTAAATAGTTTGGACCATTCAGAATGCTGAGCAGCATCCTAATGTACTGAAGTATTTGATGAGATCATCAAGACACATATTTTGGCCCTTTTCAGGAGGTCTTGAAACTCTGAATTCATAATTCTAAATAAAACTGCAGAGGCATAGAATAAAACAAATGGTATAACCATTATATATATGTAGGGAATACAAGATTCATAGAATCATAGATTTAAAACTGGAAGGAACCTTGCAGAATGTCCAGACACTTCATTTCAGAGCCAAGAAAACTGAGGCCCTAAGATGTCAAGTCACTTGCCTATGATCACTTAGCTATTAAGTGTCTGAAGTAAAAATTGAATCTAGGTCTTCCTAGTTAGCACAGGAGAAAGAATGCTGATGCTGGAGTCAGTCAGGAAGACCTGAGTTCAAATTTTGTCTCAGCCATTTACTAGTTGTGCTACTTTAAACAAGTCACTTAGCCTCTGTTTGCCTCAATTTCCTCATCTGTGAAATGGAAAAGACAGCCCAGGATGGCTGTGAGAATCCAATAAGATAATAATTATAAAACACTTATAGTTTCTGACACATATTAAACACTACATAAATGTTAAATGTTATTTTCATTCTTAATTCTAAGTTCAGAGCTCAATCTACTATACCACACTGTCTTTATGATATAGAAGACCATCCTCTACCTTCATATCTGTATGCAGTTATTCCTTCTTTAAAAGGCTGTTTTGGTTAATATCATCAATTCTTCCAATGGATGAATTTAGTTGAGATTCAAGATAGGAGTTACTATCATGGATATTGATGCCATTCAGGACTCCATAGTCATGGAAGAGTCTTAATTCCCCACTTTTTTTTTTTTTAAACAAATGACATTTGCTTTCTGAAAGGAATGAAAAACCGAGTACATTCTTCTTTATTTTCCAAGAATGCCCATAGACCATTCCCTGGTCTGGTTGAGGAATAAATTCAGTTGTTCAAGACTGAAGTTTAGCTTGAATATACAGTTCAATGAAGATGGAGGACAAGAATTGAGAATATTTTACCTTGGGAAGTGAAGATTCAGAAGAAATGTTAGCACCATTCTCAAGTATTGAAAGGCCTGTTATGTTGAACAGGTTTTGTTCTGTTTGGCCCCAAAATGAAGAACTAAGATGACCTTGAAAGTTCCTTCCAATTCTGATATTCTATGACTCTATGGCATTATACTGTTCAGTTTGCAACAAAACTCCTATCTTTATCTATCTTATAGGACCCAAAAGGCTGAGGGCAATAACTTTTTAGGGGAACCAGGGAACAATGAAAGATGTAATTTCCTTCTTGGAACAGAATAATAAAACTCCTCTCTAAAATGATGGTTATGTACTGATTGACATGGGGGCCAGGGCTTTCACCCCCTTTTCCTGCAACTTGTTAATTAAAAGATTAAAATTCATCTATAAACTCTTGATTGTCAATTTTACAACCACAAAAAGGCAATTTCAGTGATACTGCATGTGACAATAAATTGGGTGTAAGTATTTTTCTTTCCATCCTCTTCAGCTCTTGTGATGTAGAAGAATCAGTAGCTAATCCCAATTTCTCATTTGTTAATTAATTTTTGTTTGCTTCCCTAAATCTGTTAAATAGAGGTTTATCATTTTATCTCTGTCCTTGGCAATCTGGTTCTATTGGCAGCAGAAGCGATATTGGGATTAAATTTAAAGCTCAGGGGTTAAACCTTTAGGGCCACAAAGTTTACTAACAGAATGGAAAGATCATTCCCCAACATACTTCTTGGAGCTAAAACTTTCAGAACCAAACCAAGCCAAATTAAAGGCAATTTGCTTTGATTTGTCAGCAGAGTACTGATGTCATTAGTGTGGCTATTTTCTTCCCTCTTTGCCTTTTCACCCTGATTCTTGTCTATGCCTTTTATTACATCCTTCAAAGTATCTACCCGATGAGCTGGAGGTCTTCCCCAGGCTCTTTTAATACCTGATGAATAATAGAGCAGAATGTAGACTATACATCCATTTATCCTTTCTCTCAATATGCTACTGGTCCAGCCATCATTGATAATGTAGCCTATTTATGTCTGGCATATGTCTTTTCATTGCCCTTTGGGTCATACACAAGTGGGATTCTTTTGAGATCACGGGGTTCCCTAATTCACAGTCATATAATTGTGAATTAATGAGCCCTGAAAGTGAATATAGTTATAGCAATGGCCTCTCAAAGCTTTATGTTATAGGCCAGGGGTCCTCAAACTTTTTAAATAGGGGGCCAGTTCACTGTCCCTCAGACTGGTGGAGGGCCGGACTATAGTAAAAACAAAAACTTTGTTTTGTGGGCCTTTAAATAAAGAAACTTCATAGCCCTGGGTGAGGGGGATAATCATCCTCAACTGCCACATCTGGCCTGTGGGCCATAGTTTGAGGATCCCTGTTATAGGCAAATGATTAATTTTTGTACCCTAAACCTCAATATGTTTTTCCTTTATGCTGTCATCTAGAAACACTGTACTTTACCTCTTCTTCTCTTTGCAACTCCAGAAAAGTGCTTCCCCTTATTACCTTCTAAGCAACTCCAGCTGTAACCGTGCCCTACTATTTCTCCTTTTACCTATTTGTTAAAATCTCATCCATCCTTAAATCCCCAGCTTAAATGCCAAGGGGGAAACTTTGGAACACCTCAACCTCTACCTCCATTTAAGTATCAGTGTGGTAGAGTGGAAAGGACTCATTGGCTTTGGATGTCAGGCAGGTATGTTCTGGATCCAGCTGAACCAGATGGAAGTCTATTGTTAAATTTTTAGTGTAAGTGGGGTAGCTAGATGGGTAGATAGAGTATTGGCCAAGACGTCAAATCTGGCCTCAGACACTTAACACTCATGTGACCCTGGGAAAATCACTTAACTTGGAATTGTTTGGCCAAAAGGAAAAAAAAAAAACAACCTTCAGTGTGAGTATTTGTATTACTCTATAAATGTTACAAATCAGAACTTGGTTTATTGTTTGGTTGAAATGTTACAAATAAGGTCTTGATTTATTGTTTTGTTGATTTAGTTTAGGTTTAAAAAAATGGTGGAGAGAGGCAAGATGGTGGAGCAAAGACAGGAACTTGCCCAACCTTTCCTCCAAACCACTCCAAATTCCTTTAAATAATGACTCTAATCAAATTTTAGAGCATCAGAATACCTCAAAAGACAGAGTAGAATATTTTCCAGTCAAAAGCAACTTAGAAGGTAAGCAGGAAAAGTCTGTAATAACAGAATGGGAGTCCAGTTTGCAATCCCAGTGCAGGCCATGTCAGTGCAGTCCCAGCTCCAGCCCTGGGCTGGACCCCAGCGTCAGCCAGGTGGAATCTCTGAATCAGCAGCAGTGCTGGAGGCTTCTGGATCTCTCAGCCTGAAGAGAGCAGGGAGTACTTGGAAGGTCATCTGAGAGGGCCTGTGGCAATAGGGGTGGGGGAGGGAGTTTGGCTTGTGGTCCCAGTACACATTGTCCCCAATCTCAGCAGGCATAAGGAGGCAATCAAGAAAGTGATAGGAACTTAATAAGGCTTTATTTGCTTACATTCCTACATGGGAGGATGATATGTAACTCATTAGAACTTTCCCATTATCATGGCAGTTAGAACGAGTATATATATAGGCAGAGGGCATAGGTATGAGTTGAAAGTGAAGGGATAATATCTTAAAAAATAATGAAATTAAGGAGTGAGAGAAGAATGTACTAGGAGAAAGAAAAAGGCAAAAATGGAATGGTACAAATTCTCTGCCATTAAAAAGAGAAGCAAGAAAAAGCTTTTACAGTGGAGGGGCAGAGGGAGAGGAGAGGGGGAGTAAGTGAATTTTATTCTCATCAGAATTGGCTCAAAAAGAAAATAACATACATACTCAATAGGAATATAGAAATCTATCTTACCCTCCAGGAAAAAAGGAGGGGAATGGGATATGAGAAGGGAGGAGGGTGATTTAAAAAAAAGGGCATATTGGGAGAGGGAGTGATCAATACCAAAACACTTTTGAGGAGAGAAAGAGTGAAAAGAGAGAAAGAATAAATGGGAAGAAATACAGTTAGCAATAGTAATTGTAAAAAGAATTTTGAAGCAAGTTTCTCTGATAAGGCCTCATTTCTCAAACATAGAGGGAATTGAATCAAGTTTATGAAAAATAAGAACCATTCCCCAATTGATAAATAATCAAAAGATATTATCTGTGCCCAAAGGGCTATAAAATCATGCATATCCTTTGACTTAACAACACCACTACTAGGCATGAATACCAAAAGTGATTAAAAAAAGGAAAATGACTTACATGTACAAAAAATATTCATAGCAACTCTCTTTTCAGAGCAAAAAATTTAGAAATTGAGGGGATGCTTATCAGCTGGGGAATGGCTCAATAAATGGCAATATGTGCTTATTTATTTATTTTTATTAAAGCTTCTTATTTATAAAACGTATGCATGGGTAATTTTTCAACATTGATCCTTGCAAAACCTCTTGTTCCAAATTTTCCCCTTCCCCCAACCCTCTCCCCTAGATGGAGGTAGTCAATACATGTTAAATATGTTAAATCCAATTTATGTATACATAGTTAAACAGTTATTTGCTGTACAAAAAAAAAATCAGATCAAGAAGGGAAAAAAACTGAGAAAGAAAAAATGCAAGCAAACAACAACAGAAAGAGTGAAAATGCTATGTTGTGTTCCACACTCAGTTCCCACAGTCCTCTCTCATGTAGATGGGTCTCTTCATCACTGAACCATTGAAACTGATTTGAATCATCTCATGATTGAAGAGAGTGTGGTTTGTGTTTATGATGAAATGTTATTATTCAGTAGGAAATGATGAGCAAGATGCTCTCAGAAAAAAAAAAAAAACAAACAAACAAAATCTGGAAAGTCCTCTATGAACTCAAAGTGAAATGTATTATATACAAAGTAATAGGAATGTTTTGGGATGACCAGTTGTAAATGAGTTTGCTGTTCTCCGTAGTACAATTATCCACAACCATTTGGAAGAACTTATGATGAAAAATCCCATCCATACCCAGAAAAAGAACAGATTTAAGCATTCTTTCTTTATTTCTCTTTTTAACCTTAATTTTTCTTGAGGATTTTTGTTTTCATTAGGGTGGGAAATCTATGTTTTTTTTCCCTACAACTTGACTAGATTAAACATGTGTAATTCTACTAAATATATTTCCATATTTATCATGCTGCACAAGAAAAATAAAATCATAAAGGAAAAAAATGAGAAAGGAAAAAAGCAATCAAACCACAACAAAAAGATGAAAATACTATGTTGTGATCCACATTCAGTCCCCATAGTCTTTTCTCTGGATGCAGATGGCTCTCTCTATCACAAGTCTATTGGAAATGATCTGAATTACCTCATTGTTAACAATGAGAGGGCCAAGTCCATCAGAATTGATTATCACATTATTTTGTTGTTACTGTGTATAATGTTTTTTTGGTTCTATTCACTTCACTTAGCATCAGTTCATGTGACTCCAGATCTCTCTGAAATCATCCTACTGATTGTTTCTTATGGAATAATAATATTCCATAACATTCATAGACCACAACTTAATCATCCATTTTCTAACAGATGGACATGCAGTCAGTTTCCAGTTTCTTGCCACCACAAACAGGGCTGCTACAAACAGTTTTGCACATGTGGATCCTTTTCTCTTTTTTACGATCTTTTGGAATACAGATCTAGTAGAGACATTGCTGGATCAAAGGGTATGCACAGTTTGTTAGCCCTTTGAGCATAGTTCCAAATTGCTCTCCAGAATGGGTGCATCAGTTCCACCTGTGTTTTCTTAATTGTGGGTGGGGATAAAGGAGAGAAGACAGAACTCAAAAAATTTCAAAACAAATGTAACAAATTGTTTTGAATGTAATGGGAAAATAAATAAATAAGAAACAAAGAAAATAGTGGAAAAATGTAATAAGGAGCATTAAACTTTGGGCAGATCTCTTTAGCTTTTAAAGCTTCATTTTCTTCTTAAAAGTAAGCATAAGACTACCTGTACTGCTTACTTCATAGGGAAAGTGCTTTATAAACCCTGAGATAATATATAAATATAAGCTATTTACAACATAAGTTTCTTGTAGGTAGAGATTGTTTCATTCTTTGTATTTGTAATAGGTAATGGCTGGCATATACTGACATTTAATAAATGCTCATTGAATCATTGATCATGTAGTGAATAATTTCCAAAGGGTCTGAATAACTCTTTCCCAAGATACCATGGTGCCAGGGTCAAAAGAATCCACCATGGCATAAGGGGAGTTGATGACCTTTTTTCCATAGTGCTAAAGGCATACCCAATTGGAGGAAGGGAAGGACCTTTAAGGATTGCCATGCAAAATCAGAGGTGGGGGAAACAGCAAAAACTGGGATAGGACCATGTTCAGAGACTGGCCGATAGCCAGGAATCTGGATAAAGGATGCTAAAGCAAAGAAGCATGAATTTCAGAGAAGGATGAGAGTTGCTGATGTTCTATCAGTCTGGGAACCATAATGGCAAAGCATAGAATGGGAACTTGACTAATTGATAGTGTGTGTGAATTTGGGGGATGGATGGACATTATATATCTGCTTATTAGGTTTAGCTGTGAGCTCCCTTTTCTGTTCTTTATATGCTTTTAAATAAATCTGTTCTTGAAGTGCTTGAAGTGCTTGGAGTGCTAGAAGGGACTTTAGGGGAAATCCAAGGAGAAATAGACAAGACAAATTCAGATGTTTCCAAAATTTGGGAAGGGAGAAGATTTGGCACAAAATGAGCCATGGAGATTATTAAAGAAATCTTGAAGATTTAACTCAGGCTGGGTAAGCCCAGAGCTATAGATTTGGGTCATAAGTTATAGTATTATCTTTCTTTCCTCCAACCTCACATGACACTTAAAAATAAATTTTTGATTTTTCTTTTTTTTACATAACTTATATTTTTTAATGTATCACTCCCTGTACCTCCTCCTAGAGAACTACCCCTTAACATTAAAGAACAAAAGAGGAAATAAACCATTTCAGCAATACTAAGCATTATATTAGGGCAGCAAGGTGACAAGGTGAATAGAACACTGGGATTGGAATCAGGAAAATTCATCTTCATGAGTTTAAATCTAGTCTCAGACACTTATTAGCCATGTGACCTTTGACAAGTCACTTAATTCTATTTGCCTCAGCTTCCATATCTGTAAAATGAGCTGAAATGGTAAATCACTTCAGTATCTTTTCCAAGAAAACCTGGAAAGGGATCACGAAGTCAGACACAACTGAGATGGCTCAACAACAAAAAACCCAATGTACTGAAAAAAAATCTAATGTTATATGCAAGGAAGCATTCTGTATTCATAGCTCCACATTTCTACAAAGAAATAGGAGGCGGGGTACTTTTCCATATATTTACTTTGGGGTAAAATTTGACCATAATAATTTCTCTGCTTTTAAAATTGATTGTTATTTCCATTTACATTGGTGTGGTCATGATATATATATGTACATACACATATGTATGTATACTTTTCCTATTTCTATTGACTTCCACATTTTCTGGCTCTCTTTGTTTATCATATGAGATTATGTGTCATAGTTATATGTGTTCATGTACATATTTTTTTTTCTCCTGTCATCTCCCAGAGAAGAAAGACTGGAAAAGCACCCATGACACACCTTTAAGTTTAATTTGCAATATCACTTTCACCCTCACTTTCATAAGTCTAAACAGTCAATAGAATGATAAACCAAGTCCTGATTTATGGTATTGGTTGATATCCGATGTCTAAATTCTCATGCTGAAAATTCAATAATCAACTCATGTGGTAGTTCAGCTGGCTCTAGTAGAGCTCTTTTGTTCAATGAATGATCAGTAGGTGCTTAGATGGATGCACTGATAAATTCAACTGCTGAGAGAACAGAAGATCCCAGCTCAAGAGATGGAGTAATAAAGTATGAATGGGAGAGCAAAGGTCCTGAGGAGTGATGAGAGGCCAGGGGACACAAGAAGAAGATGGAGATGGAAAATTTTGATGGGAGACAATGGTGTTTTCTGGGAAGAAGGGCTCTTCTGGGAAGCCCCTCTGTGCTTTTTTTCTTTTTGTTTAATTGAAAAGCATTAATTTCTTAGTATAAACCAGGCATTGTTTTAAGTATTGGGGGTAAAAATATAAGTAAGACAGTCATTGCCTTCAAGGAGTTTATATTTTTTTAAAAAAGATTTTGATTGATGTTTTTTGGTTTAACATTCCCTGAATTTTTCTCTTTAATTCCTCTCTTCCAGAAAGTCATCCCTTAAAACCATTAAAGAAGAAAGATTAAAAAAAGAGGAAGAGAAAAAAATCTGGCAAATCCAATCAATGTATTGAAATGAAATGCAATTATATGCAGTATTCCACACCTGTGGACATCCCTCCCCCTACCTCACCAAAGCAATGGAGGAAGATAGTAGGCTCGTAGAGTGCTCTTTATTTTGCAGTATTTTTCTACATTCATTTTCAGTTCTGTTGTGGTAATCATTCTTTATAATTTCATGATTGTAGTCACTGTGTACCTTGTGTTTCTGGCTCTGCTCCCTTCACATAGTGAACCCCACTCACTGTTCTTGGCTTGTGGTCACTGCCTCACATTCAGGGATTGTGATCTTTGGGGTCCCATCCCCCTTGTCTGCTTGTCCCCAAATACCCACAAGATGAAATGATCAGGTATCCCCTGAAATTGTGTGTCTCAATGCCTCTGAGATCACTACAAAGCCAACTCTGCCAGCTGTTGTGCAAACTGAGAAGCAGCTCCTTCCAGACAACCTTTGTTTGCCTATTCCTTTGGGACTTCTGGTTTCATTTATAGCCAAAATGTCAATATGAATGTGTTTTCAGTTTAATGAAAATACCTCACTTTCAATCAAAGACCTTGTATTTAGAATATCATTAATTAAATTTATTTTTGTTGATAGCCTAAAAACTGTTGTTTTCTTTTGTCACCATCTTGGCTAAAGTAGAAGTAGTCACAAAGGAATGAGGGCCATTTTATATTTTCATCTGTTTCATGAGTTGCTGAAGCCAAAAAAATTTCCTCGTCTTGTGGCCAACCTGCTGGTGCTTTTCCATTCATTACTCCACTGAGACTTTTTGGCTTTTTTCTTTTCTCATCTTTCAACCTTGGCTTCCTCTTGCCTTGATCTGATATTATTTGCTCTCTTGATGGCTGAGTTCATTCACTTCTCACCACCTTCCACCCCCAATCTCAAATAGTCAAATGATCCCTAAAAATATCTAAAATGTCCAACAAAATACTATACAAAAGGACCAGGATCTTGAGAAGAAAACACTGGAGTACTGTGCATCTGACACTTCTTTATTTCCCTTAATAAGTTTAGAATTTCTATTTCCATTTGCTAATTGGCTCATTATTTGATTACATGACCCATCCCCTGACTAGTTTCTAAGCTTTATGGGGTCAGAGTCTATAACTATATGAACCAAGGGTACTTAACCTTTTTATGTGGACCCCTTGGCAGTCTGAAGGAGCTGATGAATCCCTTTCAAAATAGTGTTCTTAAATGCCTAAAATAAAATAAGTGGAATTGCAAAGGAAATCATTCATCTTGAAATAAAGTAAAGACATTAAAAAAAATTTACAGATCCAAAGAAATCTATCCATGATCCCTTGGGCACTTTGGTGGTGTGATCCTGAGTAAGCCATTGCAACAGAAGGTTCTGGAGAATTTAACCCTTGCCAGGGCATCCAATAGTTGAGGGATATCTGAGCTCAGAGGTCCTGGCTTAATCCACAGGATGCTCCTTTTGGATCTTTTACAAATTCCTTTGGGACACTTCTTTAGACCTGAATATTGAGTTTTACACTCCTCTCTAATTTGAATCAACCAAATTATTACATCGGTGGAGGTAATTCCCATTGTGGAAACCTTTTTGGACCAAGGCAAAGTAGCAACTACAACTTTCAGTCTTAAGAGATTTGTCTGGAGGCACTGAGAAGTGACTTAACTAAGATCATCTGACTATATCAGAGGTGAGACTTGAACACAGATCTTCCTAACTCTATGACCAGTTCTCCATCTACCTTGCTGTGCTCATCCTTACTCTCTTTGAATTTCTAGCCTTATTTTTTAAAAAAAGAATGAATCGTTTATCTTCCTCCTTCCTTCCTTCTTTCCTTCCTTCCTTCCTTCCTTCCTTCTTTACTTCTTTCCTTCCTTCCTTCTTCCTTCCTTCCTTCCTTCCTTCCTTCCTTCCTTCCTTCCTTCCTTCCTTCCTTCCTTCCTTCCTTCCTTCCTTCCTTCCTTCCTTCCATTTGTCTAAGATCACATTTGTTTTTTTTTCCCCAAGATCTTATCTAAGATTATATATATATATATATATATATATATATATATATATATATATTTTTTTTTTAAGGAGATTATAAGTAAATGGGATCCAATGATAGCTGATAGAGTAAAGAACTGTTTCCCGGGGTGGATAGAGTAAAGGAGGAGAGAAGGCTCTTGAAGTTGAAGCTGCCCAGGGCTGGACAATCAGATCTTGGTCCTTGTGGGGCTTAAATGCCACCAGGGGTCAGACTTTGGCTCTTTAAGAGGATGCAGAGAAGTTGTGGCTGAGTTTGAAGCTTGAGGAATCTGATATTTAGGGGGAAGATGCTCCTACTTTAATATACTATGGAATAAGCAGCTTTGAAATTCTGCATGACCAAGGGACTCTTAAAGCCAATGAAGCAGGAGACTATGAAATGATCCATAAGTTAGGCGGGAACATTTATAACTCTCGCTGTTTCAATAAAAGGTTAGTTTAATAGTGCAATTATTCTCCAAGCCCACTGCTTGTGGGGAGGAGGTATTAGGTAATAGCCAGTCCAGCTGGCCTGTGTTCTCCCTTAGTGTAGGACAGAACCTTTCCTTACTTCCCCTCCAGGTCCAGCCCCTCTACCCATCTGCCCAAAGACAGAAGGTGGAGCAAGGTCAGAAATTGGGCTGGGTTGGGGACAAGATGGAGTCACAACGGAGGTTTTTACCTAGAAATAATAGAGATAGGGACCTATGCTTTCTTTGGGATGATGAGAAAACTCTGTCCACCAGTGAGTCACCTGCCTTTCTTCCTTAGAAAGGTGTCCAGAGTTAAGTAATTTGTTCCAGATCACACAATCAGTACATTTTGGAGCTGGGACTTGAACCCAGATCTTCTTGATCCTAATTCTTGATCCAAATTGCTTCTCTCAGGGCTAACAAGTGGGGTTAAAAGTATCCCCAGGTTGTTTAATGTTTTAATAATAATTTCCCATTTGAAAAGTAAATCATGCACACACACATATACATGCAAATATAAACTAATGTGTTTCTAAAAACATCCCCCCCATCTCCCAAATAACTTTTGTCTGAAGGGTACTGTTGAATTGGATACCTGTTCTCAGCTGGAAACTTGGGGGATTTTCTCTTGTTTTATATATTTGAACTAAAACAGATTATAGAGCACATTTATCCCCACTCTATTTTACAGGTGGGGAAATTGAGGCTCAGAGAGCTCAACTGACTTGTCTGCGGTCTCATGGGTATTAAGTGTGAAGAGGCATGTTTTGAATGAAATCTTTCATTCTCTATGACATTTCTTTTCAATACTTCAATGGATGTCATAGGTGCGTAAGGCAATTAATTGTCCATCACTTCAGAAATCTGAATCCCGTTCTTAGAGACCTTCTTCATTGTAAGTCATTTACTTTTGAAACCAGTCTTTTTCTCTTGCATCGATTACCTTTAATTGGTGGCAGTGAAGAAAATACCTCTTGAAACTTCAGAGTTTCTTGACCTAAATTTAATAATCTTCAGCAGGACATCAAAAGATCCTTCTGGCGGTATCATTTATGTCCATGTCAAACACCACAGGTGAGTTGTCATCATGCGTTTGGACTAGTCTTATTAGAGCCTCTATAGTGTCTAGAGTACATATCCCCAGGAAGACAAGAGACCTCTATGATTGTTATTAGGTTGACAAATAGCTACCTTGGTACTTGCGATCAGAGAATCACCAACCACTGCTGTTCTTCTGTTTTTCTTCTGACTCTTACTGTCTCATTGAACAGTTTCAGTGTCTCCATTATATTTTTTGGAAGTACAATAACAATAGATAACATTTATACAGTGCTTATTATGTGCCAAGCATCATGCTAAGTACTTTACAACAATTATTTAATTTAATCCTCCCAACAACCTTGGGAGATAGGTGCTATTTTTAGCCCCTTTTCACCAATGAGGAAACTGAGGCAAACAGAGACTATGTGACTTTTTCGGGGGCATCTAGCTATTAAGTTTCTGAGACTCTATTTGAATTCAGGTCTTCCTGACTTCAGGTATGATGATCTATTCACTTGCCCAAAGGGCAAGAATCTGCTTCCTCCTTAGAGCAGCCAACTCTTTCTTCTTCAAAAGAGCTGTCTTAAAAAAAAAAAGTTCCATAAATGTACAACTGTCCTCTTTCTTTTCTTCCAGCCTTGTGTAACAATCTTCAATTCTCTAATATCCAACAAGGCTTCACTTCCCTCCTCCACATCAAATCTCTGTTCCTCTTTGAAGTGCTTTTCTTAGGGAATATTTCATTGTTCTCCAAAACCCAGAATGTCAAGAAATGTTCGTCTTCTTCCTTCACCTTTTCTTACAAGAGGAAGATCAGCCTACACTTGAAACACAAAAACAGTCACTCAGTGCAAGTCACTTCAAAAATTTATGTTTTCTTCATATTGGCTGAGATTTTCCCTTGTTTATTGAATTACTTTTACTGTTGTTTTGTTTACTCTATTTAGTAGCTGTTTATACTACTCAGTTTAGAGATTGGAAAAACTCAGTTCAATATGGTCTCAGATGCTTCCTAGCTATATGACTTGGGACAAGTGACAACCTCTGCCTCAGTTTCTTAAATTATAAAATATGGATCATAACAACACCTACCTCCCAAAATTATGAGAATTAAATGAGATACTATTCATAAAGCACTTGCAAACTTTGAAGTAGTATATACATACTAGCTAGATGTAGAGGGGGAAGAAGATGATCTGTTTCAGATATTTAATTTGAAATATTGATAATAAATTCATGGGATGATACTTATAAAGTAGCTAAAGATATAACTCTGGAGTTTGGAGATGAAATTAGTGAAGGATTGATAAATTTGGGAGCCATATGCATAAAGGTAATATCAGAACTCATGGAAGTGAATGAAATCATCAAGAGAGATAGTATTAAGAGAAGAAGGCCTAAGATGTAGAGAATCTTGAGGACTTTTGTGTATAGGGATTGGAGACGCATGAAGTTCAGTTGAAGAACAATCAGATAGGTAGGAGGAGAACCAGAAGAGAGCAATGTCATGGAAGCAAAGAAGGAAGAATACTAGGAGAGGAGTGAGGTTAATGTCAAAAAATAAAAATAAGTCAGTGCAGATAATGACTGAGAAAAGTTTAAAATATTTATCATTTAATTAAAGGCAATTTGACTCAAGATGATGGATTGTGAGGTTCTAAGAGAACCACACTTTTAATATAACCTTGAAAATTAACAAAAAGAAACAAAAAAGAAAATGTTAATAGATTATTAACCACAAAAGTAAAAATCAACTAAAACACAAAGTGGTAAACATGAAGAAAAGGCTTAACAATTAAAAAAAAGCAAAAGAGAAAAGAAAAAGTACCAAAAGCAACACAGGTGAAAAAAATACAATGCAATATATGCCAAGAGATGTTCTTGAATAAATGATAATTTTGAAGAAATCAATCAAGAATGGTCATAGATAAGATAATCTCACAGTCAATTAAAAGAAGAGCTTATGGAAAAGAAAAAAAAAATCAAGGAAGTAAATCAAACTAGAAACAAAAGATATATATATATATATATATTTTTTTTTTAGGAGTAAAAATTAACATGTTTGTTAATAAGTTTATTAAGTAAAAGATCACATACCTCTTAAAAGTGCATAATTGGAATGGACCTTTCAAACACCAATGAAATTATAAATAAACATTTGGCTATCTGGAACCTTTGAGTTAATTTATTTATAATGATAGATTGAACCTCAGTTTTCTTTAATTTCTTTGAAGTTCATTGTATTATTAGACTTAGATACTCTTTTTTTTTTTATTTAATAGCCTTTTATTTACAGGATATATACATGGGTAACTTTACAGCATTAACAATTGCCAAACCTCTTGTTCCAATTTTTCACCTCTTACTCCCCCCCCCACCCCCTCCCCTAAATGGCAGGATGACCAGTAGATGTTAAATATATTGAAATATAACTTAGATACATAATAAGTATACATGACCAAAACATTATTTTGCTGTACAAAAATAATCGGACTCTGAATTATTGTACAATTAGCTTGTGAAGGAAATCAAAAATGCAGGTGTGCATAAATATAGGGATTGGGAATTCAATGTAATGGTTTTTAGTCATCTCCCAGAGTTCTTTTTCTGGGTATAGCTAGTTCAGTTCATTACTGCTCCATTAGAAATGATTTGGTTGATCTCGTTGCTGAGGATGGCCTGATCCATCAGAACTGGTCATCATCTAGTATTGTTGTTGAAGTATATAATGACCTCCTGGTCCTGCTCATTTCACTCAGCATCAGTTCGTGTAAGTCTCTCCAGGCCTTTCTGAAATCATCCTGTTGGTCATTTCTTACAGAACAGTAATATTCCATAATATTCATATACCACAATTTATTCAGCCATTCTCCAACTGATGGACATCCATTCAGTTTCCAGTTTCTAGCCACTACAAAAGGGCTGCCACAAACATTTGTGCACATACAGGTCCCTTTCCCTTCTTTATAATCTCTTTGGGATATAATCCCAGTAGTAACACTGCTGGATCAAAGGGTATGCACAGTTTGATAACTTTTTGAGCATAGTTCCAAACTACTCTCCAAAATGGTTGGATTCGTTCACAACTCCACCAACAATGAATCAATGTCCCAGTTTTCCACATTCCTCCAACAATCATCATTATTTTTCCTGTCATCTTAGCCAATCTGACAGGTGTGTAGTGGTATCTTAGAGTTGTCTTAATTTGCATTTCTCTGATTAATAATGACTTGGAGCATCTTTTCATATGACTAGAAATAGTTTCAATTTCTTCATCTGAGAATTGTCTGTTCATATCCTTTGACCATTTTTCAATTGGAAATGGCTTGATTTTTATAAATTAGAGTTAATTCTCTATATATTTTGGAAATGAGGCCTTTATCAGAACCTTTGACTGTAAAAATATTTTCCCAGTTTATTGCTTCCCTTCTAATCTTGTCTGCATTAGTTTTGTTTGTACAAAAACTTTTCAGTTTGGTATAATCGAAATTTTCTATTTTGTGATCAGTAATGATCTCTAGTTCTGCTTTGGTCATAAAGACCTTCCCCTTCCACAGGTCTGAGAGGTAAACTATCCTATGTTCCTCTAATTTATTAATAATTTCATTCTTTATGCCTAGGTCATGAACCCATTTTGACCTTATCTTGGTGTACGGCGTTAAGTATGGATCAATGCCTAGTTTCTGCCATATTAGTTTCCAATTTTCCCAGCAATTTTTATCAAACAGTAAGTTCTTATCCCAAAAGCTGGGATCTTTGGGTTTGTCAAAGACTAGGTTGCTATATTTGTTGACTGTTTTATCCCTAGAACCCAATCTATTCCACTGATCAACTAATCTATTCCTTAGCCAATACCAAATAGTTTTGGTAACTGCTGCTCTATAATATAATTTTAGATCTGGTACAGCTAAGCCACCATCATTTGATTTTTTTTTTCATTAATTCCCTTGAAATTCTTGACCTTTTGTTTTTCCATATGAACTTTGTTGTTATTTTTTCTAGGTCATTAAAATAGTTTTTTGGGAGTCTGATTGGTATAGCGCTAAATAAATAGATTAGTTTAGGTAATATTGTCATCTTTATTATATGTGCTCGCCCTATCCAAGAGCATTTAATATTTTTCCAATTGGTTAGATCAGACTTAATTTGTGTGAAAAGTGGTCTGTAATTTTGCTCATAAAGTTTCTGATTTTCAAAGATATTTTTAAAAAGATCCAGAGAAAATAATGAAGAAAAATTTTATGGAGAATATAATATAGAAAACTTCAAAAATTTATAGAAGCAAAATATGTCTTATTGCAGCCTAATACAAAAGTAAATTCAAAATGAGGTGATTGGAAATTAAAGTATAAAAAACTGCTAAATTATCCAAAGTACTGTAGCACTTTCTGAATTCCCAACAATCTAGAACCTTTAGAAAAACAAAAGAACTATATATAGTATTCCAGAAAATTGTCAAAGAAATATTCGGGAGAATAATAAAAACAAATAGGAAAATACTAATAGAAAGAACCAGATTGAACATTTCTAGACACTTTATAATTAAACTTGAGCATTATAATGGTAAAGAAATATACTTGGAAGTCTACAAAGACATAAAGAAATAATTTACCAAGGAGAAGTAATTAGAGTCACAGTGAATTTTCCCAACACATATGAAAGATTATTAGAAAAATTTCCTCATTTTCCAACAGCTGTACTGCTTTGATCTTCTTTGTACTCTCCATCTTCCTTTGTGATAGGTACTTCCCTTTTTCTGCCAATTTTTCAGCTTTCTGTTATATATTGTCTTCCATCCTTAGATTTTAAACTATGTTTACAGGACTGTATTTTTATTTGTATTGTATCCTCAGTGTTTTGCATAATGCTTGGTTTATGGTAGGCACTTTAATAAATGCTTGTTGACTGGTTGAAGTTGCATTTACCACATATACCAAACTGAGAAGATTGGATTATGGAGGCAGAATTTTCTACCCAACAATACTGAGTACAATTTAAAAGTAGGAGGTAGACAAAGGAGACAAATTAGACTCTGAAAAGTTTTAGAGAGATGAATATACCTTAAAAATTACTTACTATTGTTAAGCCCTCCAGCTGAAAAGAAAAGTATATAAAGCTATTTACATTTCTTAAATCAAGTTGATTTGCTTAACACAATGTAATTATTTTTAGAGTATCTTATTGGATAAACCACTGTTTCAAAGAAGAGAATAAAGAAAAGGGACAAGGTAATCTAATAATCTCTGATTTTTGATAAAAGGAAATTCCAATTTAAAAAATCAACATAGTTATTCATATAAGACAAGGAACTTGTTTTAAATTAGTTTTGCTACATTGGATTTAAAAAAAGAAATAAGAAGAATAAAAAAATGTGCATTCCCTGTTGATTAAACAATTAGACCAGAAAAAACAAAAATAGCAAGTATTATATTAAATGTAAATGGATTAAACTCTCCAATAAAATTTTCAAATGTATTAAGTTAAGTTTAAAATGAATAAGTTAAAAAAAACTAGAATTAATAATATACTGTTTACAGGAAACACATTTGATACAACAATATAGAGCCTGTAGAGAACTAATATATATCTAATTAAGATTAATACACATTCCTCATTAGAGAAACAAAAAGCAACATTTTTGAAGGACAAAATACAAACCATTGGTATTCAAATGAAAAGATGCTCAGGTTCTTCTAGTGATCAGAGAGATCAGAGAAATTGAGATGGCCTCAATATTCCACCTTGTACCCACTAGAATGGTAAGGGTGGCAAAAATGGTAAGAGTTTGGCATTATTAGGGTAATGGGAAAATAAGCATTCAATTTTATTGGTGGAACTGTGGATTGGTGCAGACATTTTGAAGGATAATATGGCAATATGTAATAAAAGTCATAGAGCAGATCCACCTTTGACTCAATGATTTCATTGCTAGGATTTATCCTAAAAAATCAGAAAAATGAAGTGGTGATTTATCTATATAGGGATGGGTATTCCTGGGTATTTTTTTTCTTGTAGAAAAAAAAGACAACTTATGATCCACATATATGTGTTCAGAGACTGGAGGATGGCTGAATAAATCATAGTATGTTATGGTGTCAAGTAGAATACTTTGATGCCATAAAGAATGATAAATATGAAGCTTACAGAAAATGTAGAAGGATGTATATGGAATGGAGCAAAGCAAGATCAGCAGAAATCAGAATAGTATGTACTTTGACTACCACTGTATATCTTCAGAAAACAAATCTAAACACAATGCAATGTCAGATGAACTTAAGGGGTGAATGTTTTAATCTATTTATTTGGTTCTGCTTTGTTAAATGCTAAGGGTTTTACACAAAATTGTTTTTTTTCTTTTTATGTTTATCTAATCAATTATTTTTTCTTGAAAGTTATTAAGTTCACAATTTTAAAAGTAGAGCTTTAGTGATTAAGAGAATATTGCTAATTTTAGAAGCCCAGTTTCAATAGAATGATGAGTTTGGAAGTTAGGTTTTAAATGTCTGAGAAGTAGATTGGTAATTAGGAAGTGGATGTTAACCTTTTCAGGAACCTGAAAGTCACAGGAGAAATGTAGGCTTGAAACTTGAAGATAGAATCAAGCTAAGGTGTTTTGTTTTTTTTTTAATCCATAAGTGAGACCTCAGACAGTGGGGAAGGAGAAAACAGAAAGTGTGATTGAAGAAAAAAGTGACAGAATGATCAATACAGAGAGTTCCTGGAAGAGAAAAAAGGGCATGAGATCAAGTCACTATCCTCAGAATCCTTTAGTGGTCTGGAAGCATCTCACTTTAAAAAATTCCTCTGCCATGTCAACTTCTTTCCTCTGTGGTGAGTTCCTACTGAGAGACTCCATTCTGGAGATAAAGCCAAGGGTGGTCATGTTTCATTCCTCTTCCAATTGTGCTTTTGACTTTTTGGACACTGCTTCCCTGCTCTCCTCTACTCCAGGGGTACTTCTTTCCCAACCTCCACACACTTCTCAGTTCCTTTTTTATGTGGTCTTTCCCCTACTAGAATATACGCTCCTTTAAAGCAAAAAAAAAAAAATGTGTTTCTTTTTGTTTCTATTCTAGGACTTAACACAATGTCTGACACATAGTAAGTGCTTAAGTACTAACTGCCTACCTGATTTCAGGGATTACTAGTTATGTACCCAATAAATACAAACTTTTGATTCTGTCTTTTAAGGCTCAACTATTGTATTATCAGTGAGGAGATGTGGTGAATGGAACATTGGTTCTTTCTTTCAAGTCCAAGTATTATATTATCAGCTAAGTGGTGTGCTGGATCAGGAAGACCTCTCCCTAAGTTCAAATAAGATCTCAAACTCTTACTAGCTATATGACCTTAGGCAAATCACTTAAGACTGCTTGCTTCAATTTTCTTATCCGTAAAATGAACTGGAGAAAAAAGTGGCATTCTAGTATCTTTGCAAGAAAATTTCAAATGGGATCACAAAGGGTCAAATGTGATTGAAATGACTGAACAACAATGACAAGTTGTATTATTGTTGGTAAAGTGAGGGTGGTGCAGTTTGCCTCTTATAGCCTAAAGGAGAAGCATATGGGTAAAAATGAGATTAAATGGGCAGATCAGAGCAGATGACTGATCTCACAATGATGACCTTGATTTCCTCAGTTAAGTAGAAGCTGAGGGGGTAAGAGGAATAAGTAGGAATATCTGTGGTAGAGTTTTATTATATTGAATATTGCTTGAATTAAGCAGGTCATTGAATTACAGCTCTACACTTTCTCTGTTACAATGAGTGTCTAAATTATTTTCCTTCAAGGCTCAGCTCAGGCTTTCTCCCCTCTATGAAGTTTTTCCTAATGTCTCTTAGCTTTTTTATCCATAAAATGAGGGTGCTCCAGCTTTAAACCTATAATCATGTGACCCTCCTCACCCCCCAAGTTATTAGTGTGTGCTCTGTCTGGGTATTTACCCTCAAATTAGCCCATATTCCCTCATCTATGTCCGTGTTCGGTTCTTTCATCACATCTTTTTTCCTTTATCTCCTCAGTACCTGATATTTGTTGCACTGAGGTATGATAACAAAAGCTATTTTGCCTGTGAGTGCAAGGATACCTGGAAGTAAAAATCATTCCTAGCAAGTAATGTCTCGTTATGAGAGAAGAGCTTGACTCTGATCAAGGGTAGAAAGAAACTGGCATCTGAGTGATCTGGTAAGAGCAGAAAGATGAGTATAAATGTTTTCTGAAAGTCTGCCCAGCAGGAGATGATGATTTAAGTTGAAGTCATACTTCTGGGGAAGAGAAGAGAAGTGTTAGGATTGTTTAGTCAGATACAGCTCCTTTGGAATTTAAAGCTACATGTTATTTTGAAAATAGCATTGATTGGTTGGCAGCATGATGTAGTAGCTTCTTGGATGCATTGGCTTCAAGCATTGGCTGACTATGTGATCCTGGGCAAGTCACTTAAATTCTGAGAGCTGTAGGTAATTCTCTAAATCTTGAACTTGAAGAGAATCTACCAACCTGCTTTAAGGTTCCATAATTTTGGCCTCCATTTCCTTACCTGGGTAATGGACTCACTTTCCATGAGTCCTTTAGGCTCTGACATTATGTTTCTCCCAGGTTTATATTCTATGTTCTAAACCTACCCTCCAAACCTTCCTATTTTTGTTAAAGCTAACACCATAATTCCATTCCTGAGTTTTACTACCTTGGAGCCTTCCTTTTTCTTTCTCCCTCACCCCTTTATCTAGTTAATTGTCAAGTTTTGTTGATTCTGTCTCCAAAATATTGCCCACATCTATTCCTTTCTTTACTCTTACATGGTGATTATTCTTTTCCTCTGGATAAGTGCAATAACCTTCTCCTTGGCCTCCTAGTTTCTAGTCTTCCCTTCTCCAATATGTCTTCCATACAGCTATCAAATAAATACTCATGAGACTAAGGTTAGATCACACCACTCCCGTGTTCGAAAATCTTCATTGTCTCTCTAAGAAAATCAGACTTCTTAATGGGTCATGTAATGCCCAAAAAATCTGGTTCCCATGTATTTCAAATTTATGTCATATCACTGATCTTCATTCCTTCCATATTCTAGTCAATATAGTCCTTCTTTGAATTTGTTGTTCCATAGCTCATCTCTATATCAGGTAACTAGTCAGTCAATAAGTATCTTAATAAATGTACCCGGGGAAAAAAAGGCAAAAAACATAGAGCAGAGCTGGAAGGGATTTTGGAGATCAACTACTACAATACCCTTGTTTTTCAGATAAGGTTGAGGAATTAATATGCCAGAAGTCATTCAGGTGCTAAGTATCAGAAGTGGGATCTGCTATATATTATACAACTCTACTTTTTCCCAAGCTTGGTATGGATTTTCTGAGTCATCTGTTCTTTCCTGATTTGAATTGAGACTTTATCTTCTTCTTAGTTGAAGATCCCATGTACTATTGTTTAATTCTCAGTATGTTTTAATCTCTATAACTTCTCCTACTTATTGTTTGCTTGGATAAAAAAGTGTACTTAGTTATTTGGGACTATCTTTTGTGTAAATAGTGTTTGGTGGGAAGGAGTTCTGATAGTGCTGTTAAGTATTACCTTCCCCTTGAGAAAGTTTATGGAAAGTGATATTGATTTGGGATTTCCCAAAGTATTTTATTACTAGACTATCAATATTTGGGGTGTGTTTGATAGATATAATTCTAGCCCAAATGCCCTCTTGGAGATAAGTGGTAGAAGAAGCAATGCCCCCTTTCTGCTCCCCACAAAGACAAAAATTATAGCCTCTCTTGGAAAGAGAAAGGCCAGATTTAGTTCAGACACCTGTCCAGGGTATATGCCAGTCAAATGTCTTTATATTTAGACAGAAGCCCACCACATATAATTTACAGTTATAAACTCTTAGGTCTTTGTATCTGCAGGACCTAGGACAGTGACTTTTGTAGTACTGAGTTGAATTTTAAGGTTCTTTCTTATACTGGAAGTTTATATATTATATTCTAAAGTTTTGCCCAGTCCTAGAATTCTATGTTCTATATTCTATTTTCTAAGGCCTTTCTTATTGCTGACATTCAATATACTATAATAATATTTTGTATTCATAAAATTTGCAGAGCATTTGACATGTATTATCTTATTTTATCGTCATGACAATTCTGTGAGGTATGGAATATAAGGATCATTCTCATTTTACAGATGAGGATACTGAAGTTAGGAGACCAAATCTGGTCACTTGGTAACATAGCTGCTAATGGAAGTGTTGGGATTTGAACCCAAATTTCTCCAAACTTGAGGATCAAAGCTTTCTTCTATACCAGTCTCTCTTGAGTGTCCTCATTTATATAATGAAAGCATGAGACTAGGTGGTAATAGAAAGGCAGCAGAGAACCTACAAAATTTTTGAGTTCCCTTTCAGCTCAACTATAATATAGTTGTATCCCTGGACCATCCACAGCACTCTATGATGAATATATCACACCCTAAAGGAACATCCTGACCACCCATTACTGCTTCTTTTTACTTAATGAGCTATGAGCTCACTGACATTACCATGGTCTCAGATTTGTTGTCAGAGGACTTGGGTTTAAATACTGGCTACTTACCACCAACCTTGTGATCAAAAGCAAGTCATTTTTGGGCCCTAATTTTCACATTTGTAAACTGATCAAATTGATTGAGTTGATCTCTAAAGTCCTTTAAATTTGAAACCTGTGATTGCATAATGCAAAGCTTTAACTTTCTCAGAAATATAAAATTCTAATTCTAATAGTTGGGACCTAGGCCAAATTTTACTAATAGAATATAAAAGCTTGAAGGAACCTTTAAGAAAACTGTTCCAATTATCTCATTTTACATGTAACCTGGGATTCAAGTCTGCAGAATTTGTATAAGCCTTTCCTCATTTATAGAGAGAATAATGACTCAATGTTCCATGGCACTGTGGGAGAGGTGTGGAATTGGTATAAAAGATTTAGAGAGGAGAGACATTCTTTATTCTTCCTCTGAGAAACAACACATGTAATTTCAGACTCTCTTTGGAGGAAGACTTATGAAGAAAATGAAGAGATTTTGGGAAGTAGCACTCATGTAGAAGAACTGTTGTCTCAACATGTCTGATTTCCAGCTCATCTCCCTAGAGATCTTTGGGTGATGTAGGGGGCTCTCTTAGTTAATCTATTTTGCTTCCACTGGGAGATATTTATTCACTCTGTCTATTTTCTGGTATATTCTAATTTGTAGAACTTTTTTGATTTCTGCTTCTGCTTGGGTAAACAGGTTTATTCACTATTTGTTGTGATGGCCTTTAGAGTAACCAGTATTTGGTGGAAAGGTGTTGTCTTCTAGGTGTAAAACTGGAATTATCTTTTCTCTTTTAAGCAATAATAGAACCATATAGGAAGATAATTTGAACTTCAAAAAATAATTCCCTGAGGTAAACAATATTCGGGGTTTGAAAATAGATATAATTCTAGTATGGTAGCTACCCTTGCTCAGAGAGGAATAGAATAACCAGTGTCATGGCCATTCTACTGGCAAGAATTAAACTCTCATGGGGGGAAGGTTGGGCTATTAATGTCTCTCTTCAAGCTGCATTTAGACATCCATGTGATTATACATAATCTATATGAGTGATATACAAACCTATATATATGTATATGGGGAATTTGAGGCTCAGAGAGGTATGGTACAATAAATTATTGCAGGCTTAAAACTAGAACTCAGGATTCCTATGTCTCACACAGAGTTTTTTTTCCTACCACCTGATCCTGCTGATATTTTTCTCTAAGTAGAATCTTGGATGTTTTATCCGAAACCAGAACTCAGAATTGATTATTTTGAAGGACTCCAAATTATGCACTTGGCTTATAGCCTAACATAAATAAATATTTCATGAAAACTCAGTCTGGGAAATGTTGGCTTTCCAGAAGAGGGAAATAATATTGAAAAATCATACCAAAGTAAAGACAAGCTTCTTGATGAGGTTCCGCTGACTGCCTTCTTGCTCCCAGAAGCAGGGATTTGGTTTCAGTGCCACTTTGATTTCTCTCATTCTACCCCCACGAGGGAAAAAATGGATGGAAATCTAGGAATTGATTATATATAATTTTCTGGACAAATAATGACATTTTTCCTTGCAAAAAGGCTTCTCCCACATCACAAATTGCAACAAATACTTAATTGGAAGCCTATATTCCTATTGGGAGGGTATATAAATAGATAGCATTTATACAATGCTTTAATATTTACAAAGTGCTTCAGAAATGTAATCATTTCCCCTCTCATAACATTGCTGTGTGGGGGAGTAGATGATATTGTTATCTGATTTTACAGATGAGGAAACTGAAACAAAGATTAAGTAAGTTGCCCAAATCCTTAAGGCAAGGATTTAAAGTCATATTTTTTCAGCCTCCAGGTGCACTACTATGTAGATCCTTTGGTGAAAAAGTCTTTCAGAGAAACATCAGAAGGCTCATATGAACTGATGCAGACTGCAGTCAACAGAACCAAGAAAACAACATACATAATGACTATGATAATGTAAAAAAAATAAACCAAAAATGAAACTAAATGCAGTGTAAATGGTAATGACCCAAATATCTCCAAAGAAGAAATGAAAAAATGCACCATTCTTTCTTCTTAGTAGAGATGCAGGATTATGTGTGAGGAACATTGGATTGACTTTCAAATTCAATAGATATATTGATTAATTTTATTCAGTTGTTTTTGTTCTTCTTTCTTTTTTATTTTTTTTAAAAACAAGACTTGTATCTCTGGGTAAGAAAAAGGAAAGGAAATATATTTGGAAATAAAGGTGACATGATGACAAAAGATATTGGTAATTATCAATAGTTTTTTAAAAGTTCTCAAGCAAGTTCTGGTCCTGGATTTAACATTAACTATGAATGAACCTCAGGCAAATTACTTCCTTTCTCTTTGTCTCAATTTCCCTGTCTGAAAAAGAGAGGGTGAGATTAAATGATCTGTGAGGTTCTTCCAATTCTAAGAGCAGTTTCTCTGATTCTTTGTTCTCCTTTCCAAAATCACCATGATTTTTTGTATCTGTACACATTGCTTTCCCTGTTAGTTTCTTGAGAACTGTTTTACTTTTGCCTTCGGTTCCCTGAATATAGTGCCCATCAGAGAAGAAGGGCTTAATAAGTGGTTGTTAATTCATTGACTAGTTTTCGGGAAATGAAGACTATGCTATATTAAAAATGATTGAAGAAGTTAGAAGTACTAACACGGAGAAGAGAAGACTCAGGGGAGGCATAAAGGCAGCCAAGTGAAAGAGAGATTAGATCTATTCTTTTTGACCCCAGAACAGAAAATTAAGATCAATGTGAAGAAGTCATAGGGAGACAATATTCAATTCAACATGAATCCCTTTCAATCAAACCTACCTCTCTATTGAAGTTACTAACAGGCTTTGACATTGAGTCAGCTTCATTCCCCTCTACCCCTATATTCAACTAAGTTTTATTGGTGTTATTTCCTTGCACACCTTGTATATGTTCCTTACTCTCCATTTATCTTGCCCTCCTTCAAGCTTTCATCCACCCTCACCTGTACTGTTGTTGTAGACTCTTCATCTGTCTGCCTACTTCCAGACTCTTCCCTCACCAGTTCCCAAAGCAATGTTCCCAAAGCACAGGTCTGACCAGGTCATCACCATGCTATAGATACTTCTTGGGCTTCTTATTACTTTTACAACAATCTTTAATCTCCTTTTTTTGACATTGAAAGCCCTTCACAGTCTGATTCCAGTCTATCTTTTTATAATGATTTCATATTCCTCCCCCTCATGTACGCTTGTGCTTTGCAAAGTGGTCTACTTGCTTTGTTTTGTTTTGTTTTTTTCTGTGCATGAAATTCCATCTTGTTCCCATGCCTTTGCAGAAGCTGACTATCCCCAATTGGACTGGAGATCTCTTTCCCCTTCACCTTTTCTCATGGAATCCCTAATTTTAGTCAAACCTTGACTTAGATGTCACTTCCCAGTCCTCCCAGTTACTGTATTTATTTTGTATATATGCTTTGTATTTGCCTATAGTTACTGATATTATGTCTACCCAGTATAATGTAAGTTCTTTAAGAACAGTGACTCTTTTGTACCTTTCTGAATATATCCAGACATCTCATCTCCACTTGGGCTACTACCTTGGGTTACTTCCTAACTTCCTTGGGCTTTGATAGGTCAGGGTCGGCCAGTTCCAAACCTGCATTATATATATTTGTGAATGGAATGAAAAATCAACCATGTCACCATAAGTTTACTTTTTTTTTTTTTTAGCTTTCCTTTACACATTGTCTTCCCTCCTTAGAATATAAGTTTTTTGAAGGCAAGAATTGTGTAGCGTGTTATAATTTGGATTCCCAGTGCTTATCACAGCTTTGCACATAATAACTTAACTTAACAAATGCTTTATATCTATCTATCTACCTATTGATTTATTCTTAGGTACAATGCCTATCATAATGCTTTTCTAAAGCTAAGTACTTAATAACTGCTTGTTGGATTGAATTGAACCAAAGCTGCCCAATAATAGAAAGGACTGTCTCATAACATAGTGAACCCAGAAAATGACACCCCCAAAATTGGATGATTAATTGCTTAGGGAGAATTTCTGCAGTGCAATATGAGGGTAACAAGATATCTCTTGAGATTCTTGTTTTGAGGCATTATTTTCCACTCCTGCTGTTGGAGATTTCAGTTCTCTCAGCCCTACCTCACCATGAAGGCTTCCTCTGGGCTCCCTTTCCTTCAGGAAGGAACACCTTTTCCTAAAGTCTCACTGGAGTAACTTTTTTGCCCAAAATAATACAGACTGAACCTTCTTTCTCTCTTTTTGGTTCCCAAGGCAAAAACCTATTCACAGTCCTCCCCTTTCTTAGATATATGGGAAGTGGGCTGATGGAATGGGTGGAGCATGGGCTCAGAGTCAAGATGATCTGACACTTATTGGATATGCTTATTACTTAATCAATCAACTAAGCATTTATTAGGCTCGGACTATATGTTGGGAGATATGAAACAAATACAAGTAATGGAAGATTGCTTAACCTCTATGAGTATCAGTTTTCTTATTTGTAAAGTGGATATATTAATACCTATACAACCTATTTTACAAGGTTGTTATGAGGCTTAAAGGAGATAAGTATATAAAATGTTAAAGCACTACATTAATGCCAGCTATAATTATCTTCAATCTCTTCATCTTGATTGAGTCCTTTCTTTTCAAACTTCAGGTTTTCTTTACCTAAAGACAACCTTTCTTTGACTCTGCTTCCATTTAAAGTCATCATCTAATCTTTTTTCTTCATTTTCAATCAATAAATCATCAACAAACATGTATTTAGCTGCCAAACTCCCAGGAGTCAGCTACTTTTGTTGCCTTCTCTCTCTCATCATCCATTTGCTATTTAAGCCCCTGAAATCTTTAAGCCCCTTCTTTCTGAGGTCACTAATGGCTTTCTTGACCATAAACCTACTCTCATCTACTCCAGCACTTCAGTAATCACCCACCCCAGTGTAGATGACTTAAATGTTGACCTCCACCTCAGAATCTCCGTAGAGATGGAGTCCTGTATTCACAACTGTCTGTTGGACAGCCTCATCTATACATCTCAGCAGAACCATTTCTCAAACAGGAAAAATCAATAAGACTTTCCTCTCCCCTAATTTCTTTGTTTCTGTTTAAATACTACCTCCTCCTAGAATCCAAAGGTTCAAAATCCCAGTCATCCTCAGGTTTCCCCTTCCCCTATCCAGTGATGTCTTGTTATTTCTACCTCTGTAAGACTGCTCACACCCAATCCTTTCTCTTCCCTTGGCCTGTGATAAGCAGCTTCAACTATCTGATGAAAGTCATTAGTTTGTGCTTCCATATTTTGCATCCCCCCCCCCCAAGGGAGCAGTTCTTATCCAGAGATCTTTGAGGTTAAAGGAGTCACTTTGTATTGGTGGATCCAATTAGGATCTACCAAACCATTCCAACATCACCCATAATAAATTAGACCCATATCTTTTCCTTTTGAAAAAATCACAGTTGATACTTTTTTTGTTTTGATACTATTGATTGCATAATCTCTCTACCCACACATATCTACATGTATCTATTGTGAATCTTCCAACAAAGGAAAATAGTTAAGCAAAATCACTTGATAGAGTAACCTTGTCTTTGAATACACCATATGCAGATGAAGCCCCCATTTCTGCTATTGTGAAGAGGTAGCCCACATTTCATATTTTGCCTGAACTATTGCAACATCCTTTTAAATTAATCTTCATTTTCTAGACCATCATCTTCTCTGAGCCATTCTTTTTTTTTAAAGCTTTTTATTTTCAAAACATGCATAGATATTTTTCAACATTCATCCTTGCAAAACCTTGTGTTCCAAGTTTTTTCTCCCTTCCTTCTCCTTCCTTCCCTTCCCTTCCCTTCCCCTAGTTGTCGAGTAATCCAATATATGTTAAACACGTGCAATTCTTCTATACATCTTTTCACAATTATCATGCTGGATAAGAAAAATCAAATCTGATCTGTTCTTCACTCTATTACCCAAGTGATATTTTTCACACTGCACAATGATCCTGTTATTTTAACCAAAAGGCTTCAGGGGTTACCTAGTTTCTAGCAAATACAATTACAAACTGCTGATTCTGACATACAAGGTCCTTCACAATCTAGTTCCAATCTACTTTTACAGATTTTTTTGACTTATCCTTTCCCATTTCTCATATTCAAACTTCTAACTGAACAATACTACTTTCTATCTTTAATTCTCTTCCTTGCTCTTTCATGTCTCTAGCTATTTATTTAAATTATCTTTTATGCTTTCCACAGACTCCTCCCCCCATCCTCCTGACATTTCCATTTGAAGTCTAATTTAGATACCTCTTCTATCATGAAGTAATCTCTGATCCATCCTTTGGTGAAAATGATTGATCCCCAAGGGTGTTCTAGAATCAGCTTGAACCTTCTCCTAAAAGTCAATTGTTAAATTTTCATTCAAACCTCAGAAATCTGGCAAATCTATAAATGATGGTCTAATTTATTATTTTATTGCTAGTCTAGATTTTAAAAAATGATGGAAACAACACTAATAATGAAGATTAAATGTAAAAGTATCTATTGCATACTTTTTTTGGGGGGGGGGGTGAGGAGCAGTTGCTAAATATTTCCCAGCAATCCTTGTTTCTTCCTCAAATTTTCAAGAATCTTTGATATTCTTACTTCCACTTATCTCTTTGTCTCCTATATCAATTAATTGGGTATATGTTTTCTCTCTGATTGTAAGCTCCTTGGAGGTCCAGGCTCTATTGTACTTTTAGTATTCAGCCCAGAGCTTTGCATATGGTAATTGTTTAAGAAACACTTGTTGAAACAAAATTAAATTCATGCATGGGGAGGTAAATTGGATTACATTCTCTTGGAATTCCTTTTAAACTCTGAGATTCTTGAATTCTAAGCTCTTCAGATTTGGTAAAAAAATAAATTAATAGACTTGAAATTTGTAATGAGGCAAAATAGTGGGCGCACTACCTTTAAAAGCACAAAATGCCTGGAGAGTAGAGTTGAGAGAGATGACAATTTGTCCTGTCACTAAGAAACATTTCTAAGCTCCAATTCAGGCGGAAATTGCATGCTGAGACCTTGGGGTGATCACAAAGTTGACAATGCACATGTCATTTTTGGTATTTGTGAATCAATATATTTATTAAATTAGTAAAACCTAGACTAACAAAAGTCCATCTCTCTGAAGGACTCAGAAGAAAAAAAAAACTTCATTACTAAGGCTAAAAAAAAGGTGAGTTCCAACCAGAAAGGAGAGGTAGATGCATCATTCTGTTCCCTTTAACATATGTGTTTACTTGGTCAAAGTTTGTGACAAAGACATTGTCCCCAACACAATCAGATCCATCACAAAGTAGATGAAATTAAGGATCTAAGTGGAGTGATTAGCTTTAGACATCTTGGAGGAAGAAGTTACTTCTTTTTCCAAGATTGAAACAGAGGAGTGAATGTATAAGACCACTGAGAAGTTTAAGGGAGTAGAACAGGAGGATAGGGAAAATTCCTGTTGGTTAGGTCTAATTGTCTCCACAAAGACTTGGATAAAATTGGCATTTGAGACAGATGGAGTGACTCTGAGGCTTTAAGAGAGAGGAGATTTGGGAGAACCATTGTAGAGGATATAGAGGAGGGGGGAAAGGTCATTCTGAGAATAAAAGGATGTCCTTTACTAGAAGGATCTATTGAAGCCACACATTAATTCAATTAAATAGATATTTATTAAGTATCCATTGTGAGAGATACTGGGGACATACAAAGATACTGGGGATTTATGGAAACAAAAATAGAATAATTTCTGCCCTTGAGGAGCTTGGGTTTCCATTGGGAGGTTACTGCATCTATATAAGTAAAGACATGGTCACAGGAGAGGTAGGGGGTTCTTCCTCACTAAAGATCTCCAAGTAGAGCGTGGATAGCCACCTATTAGTATGTTATAATGAAGACTTCTTACATGTATAGGTCAAACTTGAGATCCCTTTTAGGTCTCAAATTGGAAATGAGAGGTTAGAGAGTCTACTTTCATATACAATAGAGCCAGTCAACAAAGATTCATGGAACTTGAAATTGGAAAGACTTTAGAAAGCATATAGTTCAATCTTTTATGTTGTAGGTACAGAAACTGAGACCCAGAGAGGTTGGTCAATTAGATAATTTTCTTTACCCAGAAGAGGAGGCAGGGCATGGACTGATGATGAATTGCTATGAGTACAACCTCAGAGCTGATTCCAAAAAAAATCTCATCATCCCCTATTCTTAGCTTTATCTTCTTTCCCTTTAATTGGAAAGAGAGAAAGCCAGAGACATTTATTAGGTACTTACTATGTGCCAGGTTCTGTGCTGAGGACTTTATAAATGCTATCTCAGTGATCCTCTGTGAGGCTAAAAAAGCCTCAATTTATAATTGAGGCAACTGAGGTAGATAGAGGCTAAGGGACTTGCCCAGAGTTACATAGCTAGTGAGTATCTAAGGGCAGATTTGAACTCAGTTCTTCCATACTCCAGATCCAACTGTAACTGTAAACAACAGGCCAATTGATGCACTTGTAAGAGACTCTACCTTCTTCTGTTTTCTGCTTGTCATTGTTTAGTCATGTCTGACTCCTTGTGACCCTGTGGACCATAGCATGTCATGGATTTTCTTTGTGAAAACACCAGAGTGCTTTGCCATTTCTTTTTCTGGTGGATTAAGTGACTTGTTTAGGCTACACACTTAGAAAGTGTCTGAGACTCGGGTCTTTCTGACTCTGATCCACCGCTCTATCCATTGAGCTGTCCCCTCTCTTGTGTACTTCAGTAGAAAATTTCACAATCCTAAACATCTTGGGCCATTATTTCCTCAAACTAGCTCAAAACTGGGATATGAAGACGGCAGAAAAGTAGAGAGCAAGTCTTAAAATCTTTTTTGTGATATGTGTGGAAATGTCCATTAAATCAATACATGGAGGAGTTAGATGAATGAGACTGTTTTTCTATGCTTGAATTCTCTGAACTAATCACATACCAACAGTCATAATGATTTGCCCAAGATTGTACAGGTAGTAAGTAGCAGATTTAAGCTTTGAATTCGGTTCTTTTGATCTAAAACCTATATTTCCCCTCATTCCTGTCCACTTGAATTCTCTGAACTGATCACATGTCAACAAAGTGATTTGCTCAAGATTGTACCAGTAGTAAGTGGCAGGTTTAAGCTTTGAATTCAGTTCTTTTGATCTCAAATCTATATTTCCCCTCGCTCCTGACCCACTAATATTTGTCTGCTCACTTAGAAGAGGAGAGAAAATAAAGTCTCCTCCCCAAAGTCAATGACAAATGGTCATTCAGTAGCTGCTGGAAGACCCAAGTGATGAGGAGATCACTATCTTAAGATTCATCCCACTCCAGTTTTGGACAACTCAGTAGTTATACTGTGCTCTCAGACTGTGCCTGATTTCCCAGCCTCAGTGAATCCCTTCTTCCTATAATGGGATTTCTTTATGGGTCTTGGGTCTGATGTTGGTGACTGGACTCACTGCCTGTAGGCAAAGGAGCTGAAGGATAGACCCTTGGGTGGATGGGTGGAAGTTTCTCTAACCAGTGGGAAGTTCAGACAGAGTTTTAATGTGATGGATTCATTACTAGCTGGGCTTTCAAGTGGAAACTCTGCAAGATGGATAATAAGGAAGTCATTTTTTCAGGGCAATCAATATGATGAAGGATTAAATGATGAAATGGGGCCAGTAGTTAGATGCAGCTGAGCCTGAATTATATACCAGAAAATCCAGTGAACCAGAGGAGAGGAAAATACTCTTTTAGAGAAATAGACCAATCCATATAGGGGACCCTGTGGGACAGAGACATGTTGGGTCTCAGTCTAGCATTCAAGGCCTTCCACAATTTGGCTTAACAAAGTTCTCTATATTTTTCACCATTCCCTTAGATTCACTCAATGCTCCAGCCTGATTGCTGTACTCAGAAAATACGTCAGAACATAGCCTGAGTTTTCTCATCACTGAGTCTTAGCAAAGACTGTACTTTTTGGCTCTTCTCCTGTACCCACCCTCAGCTTTCCTAAATCCTTTATGATCTCCAACCTTCAAGACCCTTCCAAAGACCCTCTTGTCTGAAGCTCTGAACTCTCGTGGGTAACATTCTTTTCCTTCTCTGAAAACCTTCCCCTCTTTCTCTCTGCAACATTTGATATATACTTCTAGTGCAGGATCCAGATTTAGTTTATTTTTTAGATTTTCCTGTGTTTTAGATACAAGCCTGAAGACTTGGAGCTTCCTGAGAGTAAGGATGATTTTACTCACTTCTATATCTCCCCAAGTAGGCTCAGTGGAAGACTGCATTGAGAGGATTAGTGGGTTGGCCCCCGAGTCTCTGGGCAGATGTGTTCTATGTGATTTGTGGATCTGTGTGATGTAAGAAGGCTCTTGGTTGTAAGGAAAATCATCTGGCAAACACCCCATGTTGGTTCTGGCTTTGGTGCTACCTAGAGAAGGGAGTTGGGCATATGGAAAAGGAGACTGGTACTGGTACAGAGCTTCTAAAAAACTTTGTAACTTTGCTCATGTCCATGATTTCCTCCAAATCAATGAGTGGGGAGAGGCTGCAAGCTGCCAGGTGATGGAGGTTATCTAGAGCTCTGGCTTTGAAACCAAGAAGACCTAGCTGAGTGACCCTTGACAAATCACCCCTCAGCCTCAATTTCCTCATTAGTAAAATGGGGATAATAATAGCACTTCTCTCAAAGATCCCCCAGGGTTTTAATGAGGTTAATAGATAAATAGTTTCTCTTGGAAAATAAATTTTTTCACAGTCTTGCAAGGTGGCAAAGTTTAGTCTGTCCATAGTCCTTTGCAATGATGGCAAGCTTTAAAAATATAATAGAAGAGAGCAGGTCTAGAATTTTGTTTCCAAAATAGGATGCAGAATTCTGGTAGGAATCTTAGGGGATATTTTGTCCAACTCTCTACATGTAAAAATTAGAATGTTCTAGAGAGTTCTTGTCTAAGGTCACATAGGTAGTGTCTGAAACAGAATTTGAACCCGGGACTTTTGGCTGCAATCCCAGCATTCTTCTTACTGCACTATAATGTCTTCTACAGTTTTTATAATTCTAGGAACATATCCTAGATTTTAAGTCAGATGACCTGGATTAGAATCATGGTTTCAACACTCATTCTAATGACTCTGGAAGAAAGAGAGAGACTAAATACTTTGCATAGCTTTCTTTTTCTCTCAAACCTGATTCACTTGCAAGTCAATTAATTGCCCTCATGATGTCACTGGTCCTCTTCAAAAGTGAAGGATGAACAACATTATCTCTGTGACCTATGTGTCCTTTCCTCTCTGACCCTCAGCTTCCTCAGTTCTAACACTCAGCTAAGCATTTTTCTATTATTTATGTTATGAGGCTTTGGGAAGGGTTTTGCAAATATTGAAGAATCATATAAACACAAATTTTTATTTTTATTGAACAAGGACCTAAGCTTGGACTGGCCCAACTTCTTTAACTTCTTTTGACTTTTCATGTTTTAGGTTTTAGTCTAAGCTTGGGGAGGATCAGAGAGGATGGAGAGCCTCCTGTGGTTTGGGGGAATCTGTGAATCCTAGAGGACCCAGATATCACCAGTAAAATATCATGTCAGAAATTAGGCACGCCTAGGATCCCAGGGTTGGAGGATTCTTTTTCTTGGGGTCCCAGATAAATATTTTACATGGATTCAGTTTTTCTGAAGTCTGGGACTATCAGAAGACTGGTTGAGGAAGAAAAGAATTAATGGCAGATTGAAACCAGACTGGAGGGTGTTCAATGTTCCAATGCATTTGGACTTTATCTTGTATACGACACGATAGCATTAATGAGTTTTTGAGCAGGTGAGTGATACATTGAATACCCTCCAGTCTGGCTTCAGGATATCCTGGAGGAGGAAGGAATGGAAATTAATAAGGAAGTCAGATTTGGAGAATGCTATAGAGGAGTATCCTCCCTCCCCTTATCATCCAGCATTTCCCATTTGACCCTAAGTCCCAAATTCTTATTTCTTATGATTTTTCTGCCTCTAAATCTCCCATCCAACCTTATAGCTACAGGTCTGAACCATGTATGAGGGTGGAATTCTGGTCTAGGTTTTTTCCTCTTGCTTTTAATATAGATTCAGCTTTGAAATAGCAGTTAGAGGGCTGGACCTGATATCAGAAAGAAGTAGCTTCAAATTATACCTGAATGCTATCAAATAATGTGTCTTAAACAAATGACTTGACATTGCCTTAGGCAATTGTCCAGAAGTATCTTTTAAATTATAAATGGTCCTAAAAGGCATGGATATGTTATAGTCAACCTCTGGGTGAGATCATGGATGTACAACCTCATTAAAACCCTGGGGGATCTTTGAGAGAAGTGCTATTATTATCCCCATTTTACTAATGAGGAAATTGAGGCTGAGGGGTGATTTGTCGAGGAACCACTCAGTGCTTTCAGAGTTCCTTTGAGGATGACAATTTAGTGCCTACTATGTGCTGAGGATACAAATAGAGGCAAAAGATAGTCCCAACTCTCAAAGAATTTATAATCTAACGAGGAGTTTATGATCTAAGAAATGCGTGTATCCTGTATTTGTAAAATACGCATTTAGCGCAGGGTAAGACATAGGAATAATGACAATAGAACTTTTAGGGATATAGAGACCAGACCTCTAATTGTATTGATACCAGGAAGCCTTGATGAAGAAATTTCCTTTACCAACATAGTCAGGGAGATAGGTGCTGCTCTGCAGTGTGATGACTAGTCTGCAAGAGCTGTCCAATGTACCTAGAGGAGCTAAGAGAGCCTTTATGTGTCAGGTGTGGGACTTGAACCTGAGCTCTGAGACTGGCACACTCCCACTACCATTATCATTGCTGCTGCTGCTGCTACTTCCACTACTGTTAGCCAACTTAATAGTTAGCTTCTAAGATACATGGATAAGTGACTTGTTTAAAGTCATCTAGCTAGGAAGTATCTGAGACAAAATTTGAACTCAAGGTACTTTCTGACTCCAGCCCTATGCTGCCTCTATTCATAAACTTTCAGGTTAATGAAATATTTTTCTGCTACCACCCACTGGGAGGTGGTCAATATAAGTATTATTTCCACTTCACAGATGAGCAAACTGAGACACAGAGAAGAGGAATATCTTTTGTAGGGCCACACAGCAAATCAGTGCTGAAGCCAAGATTTTCCCAGTTGAATCTAGAATTCTCTGTAACACTGTATTTCTTCTTAGCTTAAGGAGTCCCATCATTCCTTCTACAGTAGGAAGGGTAATTAATATTTCTGTGATAATTAATAGGGACAAAATGGTATATTGCCAGTCCCAACAGCATGAGGGAGAGCTTTGTTGGCCTAGAGCTAGTGGATTGAAGGGCAGCAAGTCTTCTGGCAGGCCCTGGGTAAGTCAGGCAGTCTAGGAGAGGGAACTTTGTGTCTAAGAACATTATATATGCAGACAGGGTCCTGCTACAGCACAGAGATGATTTGAATTGATGGGAAAGCTAGACATTGAAAAAATGTTTGGACTAAATTCTGGGGTATTAGGAAAGTAAATGAGGAGATGCTTATGCAGATTATAAAGAGAAGCTAAGTCCAGAGATCTTGGTATACAAATTGGGGGGATATTTAAGCAGATCTTGACTATTTAGGGAAGGCCAGATTCTGAGGGAGGGGAAGGTAGAGATTGGATTGTAGCCGACTTTGGGAAGGGCAATCTTGGGTCTTTAGCTCCCAACTGGTATCCTCAATGGTGCAGTAGGAAGCTCAGTGGATAGAGCTCTGAGCCTGAAGTCAGGGAGGTCTGAGTTCAAATGTGGCCTCAGACACTTGCTGTGTGAACTCTCTTTGCCTTAGTTTCCTCATCTGTAAAATGAGTTGCAGAAGGAAATTACAAACCAGTATCTTTGCCAAAAAAACCCAAATGGGATCACAAAGAGTTGGACCTGTCTGAACAACAAAATATCCTCAATAGCCTAGTTGTATCCTGGTCCTATTAGATCTTTCTACTGCCAAGTTTCTCTTTCTATTGTTCTTGTTTCTTCCAACACTCAGAGTAACCTCTTCAAAAAGTCACAGAATCTGCTTTGTTTTAGTGAGGTTATGGGCACAATATGAGTCACCTGTGTGACATGGGAGTCCCCCTCCCTCCAAAAGCAAAGTTGAACCTCAGTCACATTAAGAGAGTCATAATCATGGTGTTCAGAATATGGGAAATAATAATGCTAGTTAACATTAGGGTTGCAAAACGTTTTACACATAATGTCTCATATGATTCTCACAAATCACAAGGTAGGTGTTGTTATTGTTCCCATTTTACAGCTGTGATATTGTCGATCAAGAGCTGTCCCAGGAAGACTTAGATTCAAGTCCTGACCCTGACATGTCCTGGCTCTGTCTGATCTTGGGCAGATCATATTGAGTGCTAAAGGCAGTTCTCTAGATCCCAACTTCTTAAACTGTGATTTGTGATCCCATATGATGTCTTATAAAGGAATGTGGTATTGCAAAATTATGATTTATTATAAGTAAATATTTGATTTGTATTCCTATTTTATACATCTATATACCTAGGGTATATCCATTAAGTGGAAAAAGTTTAAGAAGCCCTGACCTAGACAGCAAATTCTAGAGAAGGTGCTGATCTACATGGGTATAGGGGATTTCTTCATCCAGGAATCTCCTGGATCCATGAAATCAATTCCTATCCCATTTTCATATGAGGAGACTGAAGTTAAATAGCTTTTCCAGGCTTATCCAGCAAATAAGTATTTTAGGCAGGACTCAAACTCAAGTCTTCTTGATTCTAAATCTAGCACTTTATGTATTATATCACCCAGCTTTGTCTAGAGAAACTGGTTCTACTATCTCTTACATCTGGAGTATTGCATGGAGGCCGTGGTACCATATTATATGAAGGACACCCATAGGATAGGTCATAATAGGAAGGACAGTCCATAGCTGGAAGACATCCAGAAAATGATCAGAATAGGGAGACTAGACAGTTGGTCTTAGAAAGATTGATCGAAAAGTATTTAGCTTGGAAAAGAGATTTGGGTGAGGAATTGGACATAAGGAGCTGGTCTTTAGATATCTGAAGAACAATCATGTGTAAAAGGGATTATCTGTTCTGTTTAGTCCCCAAAGGTAGAACTGAGAAAGCTTTGGAGGAATGGTCTCTGACATCAAGGCCACTGCTTTTTCTTCTCTACCATAGGGACTCCTCACTGCTTTCTAGCATACTGTCAGCCAGGAGAGCGCTTTCTTTTCTTAGATCTTTTGTATCATTTTACTTGGACTCATCACCAATAAATATTGCATCATAGTTGTCTGTTTCTGTTTTACATCCCCTGTGGGACTGTGAGCTCTCACAGAGCAGGAACTCAATGTTTCCCATCTCTATCCACTCTTTAAACAGCTACATGGTGCAATGGATGGAATACAGGTTTTGAATCAGGAAGACTGATCCTTTTGAGTTAAATATGGCCTCAGATATTTATTAACTATGTGACTCTGTCACCTTGTTTGCCTCATTTTCCTTATCCAGAAAATGATCAGGAGAAGGAAATGGCAAATCTTAAGTCACAGAATTAGATGTGATTGAACAGTTGCAGAACAGCACCTTCCCCTCAGAATAGAGGCTGGGTCCTAAATGGAATAGGTATCTAATGATGTTGAATTGAGTTGAACTGAACAGATTGCACGCCGGCATAGGGAAAGTCACTTCTTTTCTTTCTACCCCAATTTCCTCATCTGTAAAAGAGAGGATGAAATTAATGGCCTCTAAATTTCCAGATCTAATTCCATGGTTTGCCAAAGAGCAATGTGTGCTGCTGCTCCATCACAGACAGGGCTACTAATTCAAATCAGGAGTAAAATGGGGGCACAGGAAAATGAAAAGGATGAGAAGCAGAAGCAGAGCAGAGAGACCCTGATACAGATTCCTTCCCCAGTGGAGCTCTGTTTGCCTGGATTTCAATCTCAGTCCCACAAAAGCTCACATGCTCCACAAAAACCTCTCAGACTCCACTCATTCATGGAGATTCTCTTCATGTGTTCCAGAGTCTTTCCTCTATCTCCAGCACCACAATCCTCCCCAAACAGCTATACTTTGCTATGTACCTGGTGCATGCCTGTATGACTATGTTACCTGAAGAAAGGCTTGGGTTCAATAGAAGATAGGATGGGAGGAGCTGTCCAGCACTGCATGGTTTGATCCTACCCTAGTGGAGCTCTGAGACTTGCATAGTGCCTTGTGACTTGGGTAGGGTTATTATTCATATTTGCTTGATTTTCTCAACCAACCAGTGAGAAATAGCTGCTAGGGCATACGGCATACATATGTGAGGACAGACATTAAATGCTAGCCTCAGGATTGTTGGGTTTTGAGTTTGTATATTCCCAGGGGCATGGTGATGGAAAGTGCAGGACAAGGAGCTGAAATTTGTGTCATGGGAGTAGTTGGCTTGATTGAAGCTCTTCAGACAATTGGATGGGAGAATCTAGAAAGGATGGGGAGATTGGGCAAGATGAGGAAGGACATAGCCAGTATGATGCTGGTAACCCCTTCTTGTGCATTAATCTCTAGGCTGAACAGAGAAAGAAGCTAGGGTGCTTTGAGTTTTTTAAATATCTTCTCTCTCACCAGATAAAATATCTAATAAATAGTTGTTGAATAGAATGAATAGAATAAGATCATATATTGTCTTCTGCCACTTATTTGAAACCAGCATTTTCTGAGCTTTCTTAGGTTATTTTGGGAGGGTAATGCCCTGCATGTATGTGTATGTATGTGCATTTGTGCTAAAGGGTGACCAGAGCTTGGGGCACGCCTGACTGTGAGTGAAAATTTGATGACTTTTTATAAATGCAGCTCAGATCAGTAAACTGACTTTCCTAGGAACATATAGCTAGTAAATGTCACAACTCCTCCTAAACCAAGTCTAGCAAGTCCTATTATACAATGCTGCTTGAGAAAGTGAGTATCTTGTCCAAGGAACATATCCAAGCAGTCTGGATGACTTATCTAATGGGGATGTTATTGAAGGATTCTTGCATTGGATGAGAGCTCAATGTAAATTACCTCAGAAATTCCCTTTCAGTTCTCTGGTTTCTTGATTCTATATCCCAAGGGAGACTCCCAAGGACAGAGACCCACTTTTTTTTTTTGCCTTTATCTGACTCTACAATGCCGTTCTCACAACTTTGCAAACAGACAGTATCATAAAGAAAACTAACTAAAATAAAATATAATTACTAAAATATTTTTGAAAAAACAAATTCATTGGATCCCACATTAGGACTCCCTGTTTTAGAGAAAATCCCTCACTCTGACTTTTTAAAGTTGAGTTCTTTTGAATGATCTAATTCTGGAAGCCCAGATGAAGCTTGGTAGAATCTGTGAATTTACTTTGAGGTGGTTGGTAGACTTTCCTGATAAACATTTTGAGCAACCAACATATGGAATGGAGACAATGTGACAGCTGTCTCCTGAGATGATTTCAGGGCATCAAACAGCACTAGTGATATAGACCTCTCATTGAATTCCAGCAAAGATTCAGACATGTCAGAACTTGGAAGGAACTTAGAGTCCTAGAACTGCAGCTACCCCATGTTCTAGAGCAAAAGTTCTTCTTTTCTGGTAGTCTCCTAAAGCTTATAGATATCTTCTCAGAATACTGTTTTTAAAATGTCTAATGTAAAACATATAGCATCACAAAGAAAATTAATTGAAATAAAGTATAATTATCAAAATATTTTTGAAAAATTTCATGGCTTCCACATTAAGAACCCTTATTCTAGAGAAAACCCCTCACTCTGACTTTTTAAAAATGAGTTCTTTTGGGCAATCTAATTCTAGAAGCCTATCTATGCTCACTTAATACCAGTCCTTTTAATTTCACAGACTTCTTTGTTTGCTGATGTCCTAGTCAGTCTCTTAGAACATAGAATTCTGGGGCTAATTGGCACCTTAGAACTCTCTTCCCACATGTGCCTCTTGGAACCCTCAGCTTCTTTCAAGGTTCTATCCAATTATGACAGTTCTTCTTCAACAGGATTTTCCCAAATCTTATTAGTGGCTCCCCCAATTATTTTGTAGACTTTTTTTTCAGATGGTGTCACCCTATCTCACTCAGGGTGGAAGTACAGTGTTTACTCAGGGGCCAAGCCCTACTGCTGATTGACACAGAAGCTCTGATGTGCTCTGATTCTAAACTGAGCTAGTTCATCCTTCCTTAGATACTCAACTCACTCCTGGGAGTTTGTCACATTGTTATGGACTTTGGCTCTTCTTAAGGTTAGAACTGGAGTCAAGTGATCCATCAAGTTCAGCCTCCCTCTTAGGAAGGATTACAGATATGTGTCACTGTCACTATACCCAGATATTTTATGCACACACAAATTTACTTATTTGTGTGCATGTTGGACTTCCCCCTCTATTTCCCTCTTCTTCCTCCTCAGTAGAATAAGATTCTCTTAGGATAGGTTCATGTAATTTCTGCCTTTGTAGCTCCATAATGCTCTGCATGTAATAAGTTTTTTAAAAAAAAGTGCTTTTTGGATTTTTTGAAATAAACATGGAATGTCAGAGAGGACCTTAGACTATAAGACATAGAATGTCAAGTCAGGGAGACATCTTACAGACCTACTATAGTTGTTCCCAACTTTTTCAAGTTTGAGTATGTCTTTTAAATCTGAAAAAGTTTTCATGGATGTCCTTTGTGATAGTTGTACCATTAGTGTCTGTTGATGGAGTAACTTTTTTTCAGTGGCCATTTTCTCAGTTGTCTGCATGTTATTAATCACAATAGCAAATGCACATATATATATTTGAAAAACTAATGCATGTTCATGAGGCATACTTATTCAGCCTCTGGCAAGTATGTTTGCTTATTATTATATATTATTATTAATAATAATATTCGGAATCATGGGATGGAGGAACCACTGAACTAATTCTTTGCTATTTTACAGGTGGAGGATCTGCGATCCAGAGAAGAGAAGGCATTAAATGCCTTGAAAGTTTCACAGCTTTTTAAATACAACTTTAATCAAGTTTTAGTCTTATTGTGCATTAATCCCATGGATACCTGCTTTTGTCACATAGAGCCTCGAGTTCTTCTATCACTGGCCCAAACATACATGTTGACTTTTGCTCTGTTAACAGGATTGTCAGCAGATGAATGCTGAAAAGTCACAAGGATGCTGAAAAGTTCCAATTCACAGCAACTGGAAGCTCATTAGGCAAGACATTTAGTCTTCAGAACAGTCTTATTCAGTACCTTTCATCCTCCAAGCGCTATCTAATCATTAGCTAATGAAATGAGCTCATTAGGGAAAGGGCAGACTGGCGGTGGCTGCAGTCAGCAGGAGAGCTTTGGGACTCACCAATTCAGAGGCCCCTAGGTGGTCTCTGATTTGCAGTGGAAGGAACTCCCTGTGGGGTAATAGAAGGCAGGTCACTTAGCTGTGAAGCTTTCTTTCTGACTGGAGAAGCAGAGAATGGCTTGAAGAAGCTCAGGAGTTGTGGAAAGCTTCTTTAGCCTCAGAGGAGATAGCGAGCTGTAGTGAAAAGAAATGAATCTGCAGTCAGAAAACCTGGATTTGAACCCCAGTTCTTCCTGCTTGTGTGGTTGCGCAATCACCTAACCTTTGTGGATCCCAGTTTATTTATCTGTAAAAAGAGAGTTGCATTAGAAGACTGATGAGACATCTTCTAGCTCAAAATCCCATGTTCCTAACTGGAGCTTGGCAACACTTTTACCAAAGCTGGAGGAAAGGAAAAAAGTTCCCTTTTCCATTCCCATCTTCTGCTTAATTTTCTCCTCTTATACAATTAGTCAATCAATCAGAATTTTTTAAGGGTATTCCAAGTACCAAGTACAACATGAAATGCTGAGGTTCAAAGGTGAAAGTGAAACATCCCCTTCTCTCAAAGGAGCTAACAGTTTATCTGAGGAGACAACACAGGAGCAGAGATTTGGAAATGGAAGTCCTCTTCGAGGCCATCTAATCCAGCCTCCTCATTTACAAATGAGGAAACTCAGGCATATGTAGATTTATATAAGAAAGATTCTAGGTGATATTTTGAAGGAGTTACACTGGCATGTGGGGTGGGAGTTAGTCAAGACACATTTCCCTCTCTTTATTTCTCTTCCTCAAGGTTCAGAGGAAAGGGCCTGATTTCCAAGGAAAGTCTCCAGAATAATTAGCAGGTGCTAAAGAATTTGGCTCCTCAGAGAGAATGATTATAGCTGCTAGCTTTATCAGACTTGCTTAACTTAGGCTGAAGTGAGTCAGTTCCAATTTTCTTTACTGACTTTCCAAATGACCTTTAACAAGTCTCTTTGTGCCTCTGTTTTTCCTCTTTTGTTAAACTGAGATTTGGTCTTGGGAGATGGATAGCCTTTTTGCTTGGCTCCAGAGGGCAAAACTAGGTGCAATTTTACTACTTTTAGACTAGTTCACTGAAAAGCAGCATGTGATATAGGCTTTGGAGATGAAAGACCCAGTTTTGAATCCTAATTTTGACTCTTTATTAATTATGTGGTCTTGAAAATGGGAAGTCACTTAGGATTTCTTAGCCTTGGTTTTCATAAATGTACAATGGGGGTAGTAATATCTACAATACCTCAGTCCACATGGTTTTTGTGTATATAAAGCATTTTGTGCAATTTAAATCACAATTTAATCTAAATTAATAAAAGCTGAACTTTTTAGTACCTAGAGCTGTCCAGCAATTATATAGTAAATGGGATGGCTATTTAGAGGTGTGCTCAAATTTTCTTCCAGTTTGGAGTCTTTCTGAGGTGGGAAGTGCTGGGGATGGAGTTTAAGAGAATATTTACCACTTGTAGCAGGTAGGACAGTAAGGATTCAATAGAATTGAGAAAGTTTCCCCCTTCCATCTAATCTTTAGACTAGATGCCTGGTAACAGCTTGTGATGGGGAGGAAGAGCAGAAGATATTAGAGAAAATGATTTGAAGGAGCTATTTAAAGAAAGAAGATTCACAGTAAATGATTAATAAATAGTTGATGATATGTTAATTGATTATTCTTGGACAGCAAGAAGATGGGAGGCAAATATACTAGTTGAGGAACTGAATTCAGACCAAAAGACCTAAGAGGACTGGCACAACTGATCTTTCCTGAGCAGGTGATCTGCTGGAGGAGGATTTTGGGTGGGCAGACCAGTCAATAGAACCTTTGTAATGTTAAGTGACTTCTTCAGGAAGGCAGACACCTTAATTGATAGCCATCATAAGATCATAGCGTTGGAAGGGACCTCAGAAATTGTCCAGGGTTAACTACCTGATTTTACAGGTGGGGAAACTGAGGTCCAGAATAGTTTTAATGATTTGCTTAAGATCACATGGATAGTAAGCTATCAGAGCCAATATTAAAACCTATTCCTTCTGTCTCTGAGGATTGAAGAAAAAAAATTACCCAGGCTCCTATGATAAGTCAATAGCAGGAAGGAGACTAGAAACCAGGTTTAAAACATTTGATAAATCATAGAATCTTAAAAACTGATCTTAGCTTTGAAGGTGATCTAGTGAAATCTAGTAAATTTTTAGATTTAAAATATTTAAAACTAAGCGGTTCTTCACCTTTTTTTGGAAGTTGGGTGAAGCCTATGACACCTTCTCAGAATAATGTTTTTAAATAATTGGAGGAAATGTTAAATTTCAGGCCACTGAAAATAAAGTTGCAATTTTTCTCTATCCAAGTTCGTGGATTCCCTGAAGCCCAAGGAGGTCTATGTCCCCCCTTTAAGAACACATAGGTGAAAAGTTCTCCATCTTATTTCAGATTTTTGGCTCTGACATTATCTCCACTACTCACTTTCCTGGGGGAGTGTTGAGCTCAGAGGCAGGAAGAGAAAAATATCCAAAACTACAGTTAGAGTCCCCATAGCTACTTCTTCTTCCTTCCTCACTGCTGTCCCCGCTAGTGACAATGATGTCCAGGTTCTGTGGCCAGTATAGCCTTCACCAATAATCACAGTTCATTTATAGGCGTGGTGGGGTGCAATTGAGAGATTGTTGAATTGGAAATCAGAAGGCTTGAATTCAAATTCTAAATCTGTCACTTACTAGCCAGCAGACCTAAAACAAATGACTTCCCCTGGTGAGTTCTAGTTATCTCCTTTGTTAGATGAGAATTTGAAGTAAGATGTTCTCTAAGATTCCACCCTGCTCTAAAATGCTATGCAAGTCAGTTCTAGGAGTCCAGCTTTAAATTTGACCAGAAGCATTGAATATAATACACTGTTACTACTGCTCCAACCTTCCACATCTGGCAGCCTTGATAACTGGGAGGCACCATCATTAGATCTGAGCACAACGAACCATGAGAACCACCTTTGGCTTCAGTTGATGTATATGGGGTTGGAGAGACTCATGGGGACTTGAAAAAACAGCATGTTTCTCTGCATCATTGATTTATTGAATCTGATTAATGATTCTAATAGCCTCATTATCATGTCAAACTTTGCAGGCAACAGTCTTCTCCAAAGTCAAAGAACATTGAACTTCCTCCATTTTTTCCCTCCCTTTATCTCACCCTTTTTTCCTTTTTTCCTCATTCTCTTCTGCCCTTTCTCCTCTTTTGCAATTTTTTCTTCTTCCTTTCCTCCCTCCTTCATTCTTTTTCTTGATCACTTTTTTCTTTCCCCTTTCATTCCTTCTCTTTTCCCTTTCTCTCCCTCTATCTTTTCTCTTCCTTTTTCTTCATCTTTTCTCTACCTTTCTTCCCTCCCTTATTTACTCCTATTCTCTCTTCCCTTTTACTTACCCTCTTTATGTTTTTCCTCCTCCTTTTTACCTGTTTCTCTTCCTTTACCCTTTTCTCCCTTTCTATTCCTCATCTCCTCTTTCCAATTCTCTCTTTCTCCCTCCTCCCCTTTTTCCTCCCACTCCCTCCTTCTCTTGAGGGAAGATTCAGGACAAGTTCCAGTGCATGTGGCAAACTGAGAATTCAACATTGGAGATGCCAAAAATACATGTTCTGTATCTCTTTCCTGGCTGGGAAAGTACTGTGGCCAATTAAGAATGAACTTTAAAAGAAATGAACATCTTGCATGCCAGGTTTCAGCTGAATGTCACTGAACTGAAATGGGCTGGATTACTACCATCTGAAAAAAGCATCTTAATTATGAAGATGTTATTAGAAACAATTCTTATTGTTCTGGTTGCAGGGACAAAGCGACAAAGACCCACATTCTTCAACATCAAGGCCAGATTTTGGAAGAAAGGATGGGGAATGTTTTCCCAGGGGATCCAGTGTCTGATCCTCAAAGTGCATTCTCTTCCCACACAATACTAAGAGTATTCAAAAGACAGAATGACAGACTTTGGAGCCTTCCCAAAATCCATGAGGCCCTATACCCTTTTCTCCCTGGGAAGTTCAGTAGAGGTGGAAGAAAAAGCACTGAGACAAGGGAGTGAGTGGGCAGTGTTGGGATAAATTGACCAAAGAAGTCAGAAGAGGGGAAGCATCTGTAGCCATGCAGCTGAGACATGGGGTTCATTAGCTAATTTTCCCTTCTTATGAGAAGAGTGAGTCTTTAAAACTCAATGGCAGCTTTTCCCTGGTTCTGGCAATCCCATCTGGCTGCTTGTTTCTGCTATGGCCAGGTAGGTCATACTGTCAAATGAACTGTTTTTTATTTCACAGTTCAGACACTGAGAAAATTGTGAGAAATGAGGGATTCCTCACCTGAAGAGTTGAAATGCTGCTCTTTCTCATGGTCCTTTTGGGGGCTTTTTGTTTGGGTTTGGGTCCAGAGAATCATGCCGTGATGTGTTTCTGAAAGAATAGGGATTCCTTGGAAGGGAGACACATTAGATGATTTCTTTCTGGACAGCAGGTGAAACCTGGGGAACTAGTGAGAGTTGGTCAGTCTTATAGGGAAGTCATCACTGATGATTTGATTGCAAATTAGGCTCCATTAGCTCTTGTATGAAAAGAGAAACTCTGAGATTGTTCCTATTGACATTGGCACTAGGTCTTTGGAGGAAAAAGTGAGGCTTCCTATTCACTGAAGTCTTACACTCACCATTGCTTTCTCCTGCTTTCTACATTCTCCACACTAGTAAGAGGATTGGAGTGGGAAGAAAGGGGGGAAATAGAGCCAGAGAATAGGGGTGTTAGAGCCAGGCTTCCTGGTTCTGCCATTTTCCAGTTGAACAAGTGGCTTAACCAATTTCAGTTTCTTCATCTGTCCATATGTCCACCTGGCTTAATCGTAGGAAGATCCTTGGATCTGAAATGCTTGAGGATGTCCTTTCTCCATTCTTGGCCTTAGTTTATTTTCCTATAAAATGAAGAGTTTGGAAGAGATGATGCTTTAAGATTTTCCTCTGCTCTAAATTTTCTCTGTGATACTCCATGGCAGTCTCAGCAGACCAGTGCCTGGGGGTTCTGTTGGGTAAGGTCGGCACCTGTGTTAACAGGGCAAATGGCTCTCTCCTCTCTGGTCCTCTGGCAGGACTTCCAACTGGAGTAGAATCATTTCAAGAGCTTTTCGATTTCCTGGAACTCTTCAAAGGGAAAAATTATGTTAAGCCTGAAAGAGAGACCCACCCACCCTGCCATGGGGGATATAATGAATTTAAGCCACTATGATTATTTAAGCTAGCTTAAAAAAGAAAAAAATGTGACTAAAACACTTGAAAAATCTACTTGATGTATTTAGTCAAGATCTGGTGACAACCTATGGTTTCCTTTGATGGTTTCCTCCACCTTCCTCTTTGAAATGTGACAGTAACAACTGGTCAGGATGCATGAGAGCCATTGTGTTGTTTCATTGATGTGGCAGGGAAATGAGACCTGGCAACCTTGTCGGGAAATGGCAGAGAATGTGGTGGGTGAGTGTGGTAGACATCAGAATCACTCTGAAGGAAGGTAATGGGAGAGCCAGGCTGTTTGGCTCTTGGGGAGAAGCTGGGATAAAGGGAGGTTGCTTCTCCTTCCCTGCTAAGATTTACCTGGGTCTGACAGAACAATAAGAAACCAGAGTTGCTCACCTGAGTGATGGAGGTACTGTTCTTTCTGGTCTTGTGTACAGTGGCTTATTTGGGAAGTGAACAAAGCAGGGATGCTACCAAGGTTCCTTTGAGCTACGTGGCTGGAGAGCTAAGGAAGGAAGAAGCCCAGGGTGGGCAGCTCTGGGCATCCTGCCATCCAGAAGCTGTGGCAGCTCTGAAACCCAGGTCTCATTTATGCTAGTTCTTCTTGATTTGTCCCCTCTCACATTTGCAAGGATTTCAGTGCATCACGAGGTTCCTGCTGTGTGAGGGGGGGAGGCTGTCGGGTCATCCTCATCTAGGGGGCCAAGGTATATAGCTGTCTTTGGGGACAGCATCCTGGTCTGGGGAGAATGAATTGGCTCCTGACTCTGTCACTTACTCTGTGACCCTGGCCAAATCACATTACATCTTTGAGTCTTGCTTCGCTCATATTTAAAAGAGTTGCTCAGATTTGAAAGTTATACATATGTATATGTATGTGTGTATGTATATTATACATATACACACATATATATATGTATATATACATATATATATATATGTATATATACATATATATATATATGTATATATATATATACACATACATACATACTTCACCAGGCTACAAAAGCACTTTTTCTCTAAAGATTAAAAACCTCTGCTGAAGGTTTTGAGAATCAAATGGTTTATCTATTCAAATATAGACTATATGCTAACCTCCTCATTCCAGTGTGACATATAAAACCTGAGTGCAACATCTAATTGGCTTTTTAGTATATATTCATTTATCTTTAGCCTTTCAAAGAGATCTCATTGTAGGTATGGCCTATAACATCAGAAAGCAGCCTGCATTTAGAACAATTTCATATGGAAAGTACTTTGTAATAAAGATGAAAGATATTTATATAGCAAACCATGAACATTATCTCATTTAATTCTCCCAACAAGCCTATGTTTGAAATATTGCTATGGTTCCCATCTTACAAAAGAGATAAGAGGGTCAGAGTACTTAAGTTAGTTAAACTTAGGCTATAGAATACTTGAAGTAAGGCAAGTCTCAGTTTCCTGATCTGTAAAATGGGGATAGTGATAGTTATTCACCCTGACAAGGTTGTTGTGAGGATCAAATGAGATAAAGTATTTTGAAAACCTTAAATCTTTATATAACTTAGCATAATAAGCTTAAAGCACTGTATAAATGAAAGAAGTAAGTATCCGAGGTCAATCTGAACCCTGGTTTTCCTGACTCCAAGACCAAGACTCCCTCTATCACAAATGCTGTTCTATCTAACAGTGCTTCTCCCCTAGAGAAATGAGTCATTGTTTTATAATTATAAAAATCATTATTATTCAATACTTTGGATCAGTGATGGCAATAGTATGGGTATCCCCATTATCCATGCAGTTCTGAACCTATCCCACCCTGCTCATTCTGTGGAACTTGTCTGTATCTATAAGCCTGCCAAAGGCAATCTGTTCAGTGTTTTGGGGGCCGGCCTCTAGGTCTCTTGCAATTATGTAAATACCAATTGAACACATGGGCAATCCATCAGTTAGCCTTCACTCTCACTGTATGACCAGTCCATCTTATTTTTTTCTTCTTGTAATTAATTCCCCTGATAACATCCTTCATGCAGCTTCTCATTTTCCCTTCATTCTTTGTAATATCTTGCAGCCTGTTCATACCCACCATTCACCTCTTCATTACCTTTATTATGATTATTGATGGCCATGGTTCAGATAGTAGTAGTAGGGGCTACAGGGATGTGTGTGTGTGTGGTTGTGTGTGTGGTTGTGTGTGTGTGTGTGTGTGTGTGTGTAAGAGAGACAAAGAGGCAGAGAGAAACAGAGACAGAATAAGAGAAATAGAGATAGTGAGGAAGAGACACATAAAGAGGGATAGAGAGAGATAGAGACAGAGATACAGAGAGAGACAGAGAAAGAGAGGGGGGAGAGGGAAAGAAGAAGAGAGGGGAGGAAGATGAAAAGGGAAAGCGAGAGTGAGACCTTGTTGTGCCAAAGTTCCCTTTTAATGACCTGACACAGTTTCTCCAATTGTCCTATTTAGTTATTCTGCCTCAGGTTACAACCTTTCCCTCTTAATGTTCGATGAGATAAAGGTCTACCTCAGTTGCTCTGCCCCCAAACCCCAGGCTATAATCATTCCCTCTTAAATGGTTGATGAGATAAAGGTTTTATATCTTTAGGTTATAGACATTCCTTCTTAAGGTTTGACCTGATAAAGGTTTATCCATTTTAGATGTCATTAGAATATCAGTAACCTCCCTCCATTGTGTCATCCTAGGGGCCTCCCCACCATTATGTTATCCCCACCCAGGTACTACTTCCCCCATTATGTCATTGCTCTTGTTATCCTAAAAAAAGCTTGCCCTCTGATACTTAATGGCTGGACTCTTTGAGATGATAGTCTCATCCAGCCCTGGCACCAACTATAGATCCATTGGTCCCAGTATCTCTCTCCATTTAATAAACTATTGAATTGGTCTCTAATCTCTGTCTTGCTCAGTTTCTCTGGCATTACAACCTTTGTTACTTAGTTGAGACCCTTCATCCATGTTGCTTCTTGTGGCAGGCAGGGGGCTGATCCCCAGACATAGATATGGGGCAGAAACTGGGCAGAGTCTGTGAGCTGAGTCATGCAGGGGAATTTGGAATATCAAATTGGGAGAAGGGAGGCGGCAGGGTCTAAAGTCCTTGAAACCAAAAGACAAGTTCAAAAAGAAAAGTCTGGACTGAGCCCAGTGCAAATGAAAGCATAGGGAACGTGCTGGGATGCAATCAGAAATAATGGTAATTAATGGCAGGATTGTTTCTGGATAGTCATTCCATCCAATTAATCTGTTGTATATTTTATATCTGTTCCAGTTCATTTTTATCCAAATGTAGACTTTCATACTACAGGTCCTGGATTTCCTCCCATGAATATACCTTCTTGATAACCAATACTATCCCATCCTCACCCTTTTTACCCATCCCATTTCTTTTGAATGAAGTACTCTCATTTAGGACCATATTTTAGTCATGGCTGTAATCCCAACAAGTCTCATAGATAGGTGGATAATGTAAAATTGGTCTTCTTGTGCTAAAACCTCCAGAGTTTCTTGTTTACTGTCTATAGTTCTCTTCTGTCTGTAGATATTTGAAGCTGTTGGTCTTATTATTCCCACTTTTTTTGATTTTTGTCTTCTCTGAACTTTTGGTTACCAAAACCAGCCATTCACTTTTCCAATCTCCTCTTTTCTCTTGTATCTCTTGCTTTAAATAAGCATCAGGAATAAAAACACCTCCTGTCCCTTGTGTTCTTTTGTTATTTGTCCAAATCTTTGGACAAATTGTATAATTTCTGGCATTGTATAATTGTATAATCTCTGGCAATGATTTCTAGGCTCTTGTGCCCACATGAATCACTGGAAGTAGATAGTTATCATTTGTTTGGGCAATTCTTGAGGTTTTTTACTGGTATATTTTGGTGCTTTCAACCACTTGTCATCTGTGGGGTTGATTATAAACAGACTGAGAGGCCAGAGCAAAACCAGCTATGGAGATCATATTGCTTCAGTTTTGGGCAACTCACAGACTCTGTCTGGTTTCTGCCCTGTATCTATTTCTGGGAATCAGCCTCCTTGTCTGCTGCAATAAGTTACATAGATGAGGAGGCTCAACCCAGTAACAAAGAGCTTTGTCTCTCTCTCCTTCCCTCCCTCCATTCCTCCTCCTCCTCCTCCCTCTTCCTTTCTCTCTCCCTCCTTCCCTCTTTCTCGCCCTCTCTTTTTCCCTCCCTCCCCCTCTCTCTCCCTCTCTCTATGTCTTTCTCCTCCTTTCTGTCTGTTTCTCTCTGTCTCATATACTTACAAAAAGAAAGTAGAGAACTTGCTTTTTACTTCTGGACTGTTTGAAAGAAAGAGGGGCTTGTGCAACTTAGGCCAGCCAACATCTTTTTAGGGAGGGTAATGACCTGTTATTCTCAATTATTATTGTGGATGAAAAAAAAAAGAAAAACATGGTTTTAAACTGGAGCATAATTAAGTTAGTTGTGAGGAAACAATTTTCAGCAAGAACAATTCAAAACCAGAATAAGTAATCAGGGAGATGAAGGCCTCTCCAAACAAACTTTTAAAAGCAATATCTAGGACAGTTTTAGTATAATATTTTATAAAGGCAGAGAAATATACGAGGGTCATAGAATGATCTACTGATCTAGAGGTACTCAGAAACCTAACCCTACTCCTCCATTTTACAGAGAAGATAGCTGAATCCAAGGGAAGGTCCCCACCTTAAGTTACACATTAGTGTCCCAAGGAAAGAAAGAAAACTCTTAATTGATGACAGAGATACTACTAAAATAGGGTGTATATGGGGAATTTAAGAGGTTCCCTTGTTTCAAGATCAGCACTCATGAAAAGGTGACATTGGTTTGTCTCTTGTAACTCTTGTTACACATAGTATTACAGAACTAGAACTGGAAAGGACTTCACAGGCTGTTTGATCCAGTAACTTTCATATACGTGGAAACTTTGGCCAAGAGATCTCACATCTGGGGCCACATTGGTTGTAAGCATCAGAAAGGATTATCCACCCAGGTCCTTTGACTTCAGTGTCCATAATCATTATTGAATATAATTGTCTGTTCCTCCAGTGCCCATTGTCCCCCATTTAATGTCCCCCAACCTCCAATCAATACCTTGTCAGCAAAGGGTTAATTACACCTTAGTATAAATTTAAATTATAGATTCTAAGATATTTGTGGATGAAAGAGACATCTACCTAATGAAACCTAATTTCCCACCCAAATTAAGAAACTCCACTCTATGACACCCTTATAGGGAATCATATAGCTTCCATTAGAAAATCTTTTTGATCACGGAGCTCATTACCTTCCAGGCAACTTTTCCAAGACAGCATTAATCATTGCCTTGTCTCCCCAATGTTAAACTGCCTCTCCATTGCTCTTGTCTCTTCTCACTGGGATCAAGCAAAACAAGGCTAAGTAAGACCTTTCTCATCGAACAGTCCTTCAGATATCTGAAGACAGCAGCCTTCCTCCCTCAACATCTTTTCCCTAGATTAAATACTCCCATTCTTTCTCCTACCCTCTTCAATTGTCTCCCTAACCCTTTCATTCTCTCATTGGATTCCAGCTCACCAACATCCTTCCTAAACCAGAAGTTAATATGATGCTATATAGGGAACTTCAGCAAAGCTATTGTGCACTTCCCTGCATTTCATTGTTGGGCAAAAGGCTATATATCTCATTAAAGGAATTTCAAGCCCAAGTGAGAAAAAGAGAGGGCTCCCCCCTGAAACCTTATGTTTCTTAAACCAGGCTGAATCTATATGCCATAATCTAACCACCAATAACTTCCCTCCCCACTTCTACTCCTACCTCAACCCATTTTAAAAATAACTCTCTTTATCTGGATGTAACCATTATTTTTTTCTTGTCTCTTAGATTGTGAGCTTCTCCAGTTCAGGAAAAAAATATATAGTCATTGCTAAATCCCATCCTGTATATCCCTTCCTACCTTTGGGTGCCTAGCACAGTGCCATGTTTATCATATGCTCTTATTCGTTATTTGTGGACTGACTGGCTGTCTAACTGGACCTGAAGAAGCAATTATCTCCCCTCTTAAATTTCAGCATCCAGCTTTGGTACTGTGACTACCCAATCTCCTCTCCCCACTTCCCCAGAGAATGTGTGCCCAGCTCCCAATGCATGTCCATGCATCCCAATGCAATGAACTTGAGTTCTGAGCATCCTCTCTCTCCTACCCCTAAATGCAGAGAAAACAAAAAACTTGAATGGCAAGGCACAACCCAATCACTGCAGTTCTATTGAAAGTCCCCTTTATATTTATCTGCTCTGGCTTCTGTTAATGAAAATCTCCCAGGTGTGAGCGTACTCCAAGATTGCAATTTGTAGTGAAGGTGGTGATATATCAAACAGATGTTTCCAATTGTGCCTTTATCGAGTTTCTACCCTCTGCCAGGCATCTCATACCATGCCCCTCCTATCCCTGTTCCCTCCCACTCCTCCCTGGATGTTGGCTATAAATCAGGGAATTCTTCCTCATATTGTAATCACCAAAATAAGGAGGTGATTTATAAGGAATTCTAAAACACTAAATAGCATGCTGAACACTTCTATTTAATGCCAGCAATAAGTCAGAGGCCTCCATGCTTATCAGGGTAGGGGTAGTGGGGAGAGAAATGCCTCAGACTCTGTTGTTTCCAAATGACAAATGCTCTTTGGTAAGTTGTAGCAAATCAATTATCCACATGTTGTGAACTTAACAATTCCTTTTCAGTACGTACGTTTATGGAGACATTAGCAAAATATCCCTGGGAAGGAGAGAAACCAAACCCTTCAGTTATTTTTCTCACAAAAGAAAAATGAGAAGAAATTGGTAAAAAGTAATAACTTCTCACAAGAAAAAGTCATCAGGAAATTCTATAAATCAGAAGGCACCAATGTTAGATGCCTGGAGGCAGAATAAGTGGCATTTCTCACAGACCCAAATAAGGAACAAAGGATATAAAATGATAGACAGTCACTTTGTGAGAGTGTCTTCAGGTCAGGTAGGACTAAATTTCTGAGGGCCTTAATTCTTTGGTTCACTGAAAAATGCTCCAGGGAACATTCAATCTAGATGGTAGAAAAAAATTATTGAGTGCCACACTTATAGATTTACTAGAATCTCAGACTAGAGGGGACCTCAGGGGGCATCTACTCCAGTGTCTACGCATCTAGAAGTACTCCATGCGACTTTGTCTAGAAGTGGTTAGTCACTTTTTGTTTGACCACCTCCAGTGATAGGGAACTTGTTACCTCTTGAGATACCACCTTCGACTTTTGGACCACTCTAATTTATTAGGAAGCATTTCTATAGATCAATTTCTGAGATTCTGAGATCAATTTTTTTGAAATTTCTATCCCTAGTTCTTCTCCATGGGCCAAGCCAACCAAATCCAAATCATCTTCCATAGAGCAACCTTTGTGATATTTGACAATAGGAATAAAAATTCTATAGTATAATATTGGAAGAATGGTTTGTAGGCATTGAAACAGCAATCATTAAAAAGGTAGGATGGGGTTGATAACAAAAAAAAAACCAAGTATGACACAATGACCTTGTTTCCTTTTGCAATAGGTATTAGATAGATTAGAGAAATGCCTTAAACTTAGTTTGACTAGAATTTAATAATGACAAAGTCTCTCTTCTGAATTCTTAGAGACAATGATAGATATGAGCTATATGGTAGAACAATCAGAAGGGATTTAGAACTAGTCCATACATCAGGCCCAAAGAAGAGTAGTGATTAATAAATAGTTATTCATTTGAAAGGAAGTTCATAATGAAGAATCTACCTTTGGCCCTGTCTAGTGCATTGACTTTATCAATGATGTGGGTAAAAGCACTGAAATCATGTTTATCAAATATGGAAACAACACAAACCTGGGAGGGACAGCTAACAAAGATAACAGAATCAGACTCTAAAAAATATATTAGCATAATGGAATAAAGGACTAAAAATAATACATTGAAACTGGGCAGGGAAAATGTAAAGTATTATATTTGGATAAAAGAAACCCAGCTACACAAGTATGGGATGTGAAGGATATGGTTCAATAATACTTTATTTAAAGATCTTGAGGGCTTAGTGGTTCACAAACTTTCCAGTGAGTAAACTATTTGATATTACATGGAAACCCACAAAGTTAATACTATTTTAGGTTGCACTTACAGGTATGGTGTCTAAGATGAAAGAAATTACGGTACATATTCTTCCCTGATTAGATGAAACTTGGAGTATTATTTTCCATTTTAATTGCCATCTTTTAAAAGGGAAACTGACATCCTCTGGCACTGCCAGATAAGAATGTCTGCAGATTATGACATGAGCAGATCAGTTCACCATCTAGAAGTGTTTAGTCTGTGAAAGAGGGATATTGGTAGGTAGTGGCAGGGATAGGATGATTTTGGGGGGATTTGAAAAGGGAAAACCCAAGAGCAATGGGGGAAGTTTGCAGATTTCATTGTGGCATAAGGAAAAACATTCTGATCATTAGAGCTCTTCAGAATAAAATGGACTGTCTCATGAGGTAATGAGTTCCCAATTCAAAAATTCCAGAAAGGTTGTAGAGAGGATTCAAATTCTGGTCCATATTGAACTAAATGAGCTTAAAAGTAAGCCTTCAAATTCCAGCCCCCAAATTCAATTTTTCTGTAGTCATCTTATTTAACTCTTCCCTGCTCCCACCAAAAGCTTGATCTCCATTATATATGGCAACAACAAGACTATATGATGATCAATTCTGATGGACAAGGCTCTCTTCAACAATGAGATGATTCAAACTAATTCCAATTGTTCAGTGATGAAAAGAGTCATCTACACCCAGAGAGAGGACTGTGGGAGCTGAGTATAGACCACAACTTAGCATTCTCACTCTTTCTGTTGTTTACTTGCATTTTGTTTTCTTTCCTGTTTTTTTCCCCTTCTTGATCTGATTTTTCTTGTGCAGCAAGATAACTGTATAAATATGTATACATAGATTGGATATATTTTAACATATTTAACATATATTGGTCTACCTGCTATCTAGGGGAGGGGGTGGGGGGAAAGAGGGGATAGTTTGGAACAGAAAGTTTTGCAAGGGTCAATGTTGTAAAATTACCCATGCATATGTTTTGTAAATAAAAAGCTTTAATAAATTTTTAAAAAAAATTATATTAAATTAAAAAAAAGAAAAAAAGCTTGCTCTCTAGTTCTTTCAACCAATTCTCATATGACATGATATCCACAACTCTCTGGATTGATCATTCTCCTCTGGAAAAGATTTTGGTTTTCAGATATTTGAAAGATGTTACATAAAAGAAACATTAGAGCTATCCTTTTTAGGTTTGTAGAAGGAACAGTGTGTGTGTGTGTGTGTGTGTGTGTGTGTACATGCATGTGCAATGCCCATTTATGTGCCCACATATGTGAATGAATAGATGCATATGTATGTGAACATTCATGCATATGTGTTCAATTACAAGGAAGAAGTCCATCAGTTGATATTTATTTTCAGCTTAGTCAATCAATAAGTTTTTATAAAGCACGTATGCACTAGGAAGGCATTGTGCTAGCTCTGGGTATACAGTACAAAGAGTGAAATCATCCTTGCTTTCAAGGAGTTTATATTCTTTTAGGGGAGCACATACAAAATAATTAAAAAAGGATACATGCAAATATATACACAGTGCTTAACTAAAAGGTAGTTAGGGAGTGAGGCTATCAGCAGTTTGGAGTGTGGCGTGGTACTGATGGTGGAGAATCACTGATGTAGAAAGTGGTGCTGGAACTGGACCTTGAAGGGAGAGGAAAATTGTATGAGCGCATTCCAGGCAAGGGACGCAGTCAGTACAAAGACAGAGAAGGAAGACTGAGTTATCTGTGTGTCAAAGCCTGAGAAAGCCATTTGGTTGGAACATGGAGCACTTGGGAACAATTGGAGCTGTCCAGCAACGAATGCAATGTGCTGCTTTCATGACATTGGAGGTCTTCAAGTAGGGGATGAATTCACCAGGGATTCTTGCACTGTGTGGGGAGTTCGGCTGTATGACCTCAGAGGTCTCTTTTTGCTTTGAGATTCTCCGAATACCAATCTACTTAAGAGTAAAAGCTTTCAGCACTGGCATTTGCATTCCAATAATGATGCTGGTAATTATAAATGATTTTTATCTCTTTGTTAGAATCCTTTCAAGGTTTTCTAGCACACACTGTTCCCACTCCCGCCCCCTGTCAGCACTGTGACTGTATGAGTTGAATATAATGATGGGCCTTGTCTTTACAAATGTCTGGTTCCTCTGACTTGTCTGCCATTGGAATCTTTGGCCTATCTATTCCCAAAGGAGATTGAATTAATGAGGTCCAAATGTCTTTAAACCGAGAGAGCAAACAATGAAGTCCAAATCACTTGGTCAGGAACAGGATAGTGAATGGAAGTACAAACTAGAGGGATAGAGGATTTAAGATGAAGAAAAGAAGGTCGGGGATTCCAAGGGGAAAATGAGAGAGAGAGAGAGAGAGAGAGAGAGAGAGAGAGAGGGGAAAGGAGGGAGTGAGGGAGGGAACGAGGGACAAAAAGAAAAAGAGACAGAGAGAAAGAGACAGAAAGACGGAAAGAGACACAGAGAGACAGAGAGAGACATACACAGAGAGACAGAGACAGAAAGATACACAGAGAGAGAGACAGAGAGAAAGAGATAGAGAAAGAGATTGAGAGAGAAAGAGAATGATCAGATTGCATCTCTCTCCAGAGAATATCAGGACTGGAAGTAATGTTAGAACTGAAAGGGATCTTAGCTTTTTATTCTCCTCCATCTTGTAGCCAATTGTTTGCTTCCCAAATCTTGTGGATTCTTTCTCCACATATTTCACATTCATCTTATTTTCTTTTCTCATATGGTCCCCACACTAGACCAAAGTCTCATCTTCTCTTGTCTAAACTTTTGTAATAATCTCCTGAAGGGTCTCAGGTCACATTCTCTACAAAACTACCAACATGATATAGCTAAACAGCTAGATGGTGTATTGTGGAGGCTGAGGTCAGGAAGAACTGAATTCAAATCCAGCCTCAGACTTAATGGTTGCAGGACCCTGGACCAATCTTAGCTTGCCTCAGTTTTCTCATCTGTAAAATGGGGACCAAATAAGAGAATTATAAAGCACTTAGCACAGTGACTAGCACATTGTAAATGCTATATAAATGTTAGCTATCATCATCATCGTCATCATCTCCCTAAAGCACACAGTCACTTCTCTTCTCCAAAACCTCTAGGTGCTCCCTCCTACTTATAGCACAAAATGCAGAATCCTCTGTTTGATATTTAAAGTTTGTTACCATCTGGTTGTGAGAAACTTTTTCAGACTTTTTGTACATTAACATCCTTACTTCAGGTTCCAATCAAACTATTCTTTCTGCCTTTACTCATACATGACATTGCAATTCTTTTCTTCAGCTTCTTGTTCAGCTTTTCCCCCATACCCAGACAAAATTCTCTAATACTTTTCCCCAACTAGAATTCTTGCCATCCTTCAAAAGTTCAGCTCGATGGTTACTTCCTACAATGAGATTTGTCTGATTCCACTGGAGCTCCCCCTTCCTAAAATTACTTGTATTTGCTTATCTTTGTATATATTGTTTATCAGATAGAATGCAGCTCAATATTTAGTTTTTGCTTTTCTATCCTCACCAACATGCACATTTTAGGGACTAGTGAATGATTCAATAAGTGCTATTGATTGACTAATTGATCTATGGTTTTTCAATCTCCTCATTTTAGAAATGGGAAAATGCAGATCTGGAGAAGTAAGGCATTGAGACTTTAGTATCTTGCTCAAGAAGGTATAAAGCTAAGACTACCACTCAGGTTTCATTTCTCTTCGCACAATGCTCTTTTCTCTGGACTAGGGTTTTGGAGGGAAAGAGCTGGTAAGGAGGGAAGGGAAAGAGATATTGATCTTTCCTGTGATCAGATGAAGTATGATGCAAAGGGCACTGAGTTTTCCATTAGTTCAACTTCCAACATTGATGTGGACCTGTTAATTCCTACACTTTGAGTGCAGTCCTAGTCTACAGTCCATAGCCTTTCATCTTGTCCATGAGGATGAAAGACTTTGTTGGAACCTTTGTGGGAACCACATGGCAGAAGGGCAATGATATTGTATGAAGAGGGCTGTATTCAAAATCAGGAGAATCCTGAGTTTGAATCACATATCTCTGACTCTTACTAATTATGAATTATTAAGGCCTTGATTTTCTCATCCATTAAATGGGGTTAAAAGGAGTATAACAAGGCTGTGGAAGGATCAAATGAGAAAATGCATTTAATCAACTTAAGGCATTGGATAGATGTCAGCTTTGCTAAGCAAGCTTTCCATGGAAAGGATACTGGCAGAATTTGCTGATTCTCTACCATCCATCTTTTCAATCACACAACTGACAATTGACTGAGATGTGTAAAGAATATGTTTCCAATGTGTCCATTTTTGGTTGATTTTTAAAAAAGCATTTAATTCAAAAAGAATATTGTTCAGTCCCAAATGCCCTTGTTAGAAAGGCTATCCTCTCTCCATATATTAAGGTCTTCCCACGTGCCATGATGTATGACAATGGGCAATGGAATTAAATTTGTTTAGTGATCTGTTGAATGTTGGTATTAAGAGATATAAAACAGGGAGACACACCCTTATCTCTGGCATTTGCCAGAGCCATGCACAGTGTTGACCCATGTAGAATCCAAACAGAAGAAGGATTAGAGATTTAAAGCTGGAAAAGACTTTGTGTCATCTCATACAATGTCTTTTATAAAACGAGGAGGAAGCTAAGATTTGAGAGGTTTGATAATCTGTACAAGGTCACCTAATTAATTAAATAGCACCTTCAAACTCAGGATCTCTGGCTTCATATCTCATATTCCATGACTTTGTTGTGGAATCATGACTGACTCTCCATGACTCCATCTTGGAGATCTCTTAGCAAAGATACTAGAATATTTTTCCTGCTCATTTTACAGATAAGGAAACTGAGATTAAGAGAAGTCACACAGCCAGGAAGTGTCTGAGTACACATTTGAACTCAGCACTTTTTGACTTCAGGTCTGGTGCTCTATCCCACTGCACCAACTAGCTGCTCACTCATGTTCCATACACCATACAAATTTCATTGATCCTAAACCTTTCTAGATATTTGTATATGACCAGAACACTATAGTGATGTAGACATCAATGTGAAAATTTTTTCTAGTAGTCCACGGTGGGGCAAAAAAATTGGATGAAAAATACATATTATCCAGAAATGATATCCAGCTAGTCCATTGGTTGAGTAGAGGAGAAGATTGGGTCAGATCCTGTTCAGTGATTCCAAATGGCCCCCAAAGCCCATCTCTTTAACCCCAATATTCTCTCAAAGTAGACATATTGTATGTATGTATCAGTGAATGTTTTTGTAAATGAAGGCAATGTGGTGTAAAGGAAGGATCTCTGTGTTAAGATCAGTGGTGCACTGGGAAATGTTTAATAACTGATTCTCTGAAAAAAATGTGCATGGGATACACTTTTAATTTTAATCTGTATTATTAAATTTTTTTCATCATTTTTTTTAAGTCTGGAAAGGCACCAAAATAACATCAAACTATGATTTGTAGTATTTGCCAATTTCCAAGATATAAATGCTTATGTTGAAAATTTAATTTTTACCTTTTATAAGCTGGCTTCAGCATACCCTTGGATGCTACATCTGGCACTCCCTGTATGATCCTAAGCAAGTCACCTATCCTCCACCAACCTCTGTAACATGAGGGGTTGGGATTAGATGGCCTCTCAAGTTCTTACTGGTTTTAGAACTTTGAGCCTAAGAAATGTATATGAGCAAATCAGAGGGGCATAGTCATTATTTTGGCCCTTGGAGATAAGTAGCATCTTCTAGTCAGGCTGGAGATTTTGACCAGTGCCTGGGCCACCCCCTAAGAAATCAGGGTCTCCATCTCCTCTATGAGGTCTTTTCTTGGTTCTTTGTAGCATCTGGTTCCTTCCTGCTTCCTCTCTCCCACAAAGTGCCTCGTATTTTCTTTATATGTATATACATATATGTATATATGTATATGTGTGTACAAGCTGTCTCTTCTAAAGAATATTAGCTCCTTGAGGGTAGGGATAGGTTCTTGTCAATTGAATTCCAATATCTATATCTGAAGCTATATATCAATCTTCTCTTGTTTCTGTATTGTTTTGAAAGAGAAGATTGGGTATAAGCTGTGTGCCAGTTTCCTGTGTTTTAGCCCAGCACATAAAATCACTGTTAGCAAACATCTGCTCTTGTTGCTTGTGAAATGTTACAGGAAGAATTATTTTGGGAGACTCTACATCCTTTGGAAGATGGGTGCAGGGAGAAGATCATAAGGGGAAGAGATTGTTAATATAGTCCCCGCTGTGAAATAAGAAAGTCTAGACAGCAGGTGCCATGTGAGCACAATGGCTGGTGCAAGTGGAAAGGATTTGGGGCTAGAAAGCAGGGGATTGGGCTCTCGTACCAGATCTACCATTACTTTGCTGTGTGTCCATGGTCAGGTCACTTGAGTCTCCTTTACAAAATGAGCATTGTATTCTCCTTTTCAATGAGCTTCAGTCCAACTCTACATGGCAGGCTGAATAGAGGGCTGGAACTGGAGTCAGGACAACAAATCCAACCTCAGAGACTGCCCAGTATGTGACTTTGAGCTGCAGCCTCAGTTTCCTTGTCTGTAATTGGGATAATAATTAGTACCTATTTCCCAGGTTGTCGTAAGGATAAAATAATATATTTGTAAAATGTTTTGCAAACCTTAAAACAATATAGAAATGTTATTGTTATTTATTATCGAGCCCCTGGGAATCATACCTTCACTTCTGATGTGCATCTCTGTGTCCTGGTCCATTTGCCTGAAGCAACTTTACCAGCTGGTTGTTAAGGCTGGGTCTCCTATTTGTTGGTGAAGCTTGGACTGCTTGCCACGCTTGGGGACTCCTTCGCTTCCCTGCTTAGTCTTCCCATGGGTCTCATAGCCAGATGGCTGGTGTTAGCTAGGAGGGAAGGTAATTGCTTATCCCTGCTGAGATGGAGTGGGAGTGGGCTGCGGCTAGGTCCCCTTCATGGGGATGTCAGGGCCAGCCTTTCAGACCACTGAGCAAGTGATCTGGAGGCAGGGGCAGGGAATAGACTCAGGGACACCTTCCCGCAGGACGTCCAATAGAATATTATGTTATAGAACTGAGTATGTGATAGAACAGGAAGAGGCATTCCCAATGGCAAACTGAAGCCAAAGGTAACAACCAGAAATTCTCAGAGAAGGTGATTTTGTCTAATGGATGTTGTGCCTGTGGAGTATCTCCTGGCTGATTAAGGGGAGATTTACACCTCCAGGGCAGTTTTCTTGTCTAGGAATCCTTGGCATATAGAAATCTCTTCTCCTTGGGGCATCCTGGGAATTCTCCCATGCACTGAGTTCACATGGGGGTGATCTCCTTGGAATATTGGGATCATTTTTAGAACTACAGAGGACCTTAAAGACCACTTAGTTCAAGCCTTTTCTTTATATAGCTGAGGAAACTGAGGCCTTGAGAAAAATATCTTGATCAACTTCACACAAGTTCTCCTGGTTCTTCCCTCTACAGTCAATCTGAATAAATATAAATATCATTAATTAAATCCATTAATTTAATAAATCAATTAATTATTAATTATCAATGAACAATTTTAATTAATTGTTAAAATTCACATTTTATTTAATTAAAGTTTTGTTAATAATTTATTATTATTAATTAAAATAAATATAATTTAATACCCCTGCTCCATAATAGTCCTTCAGATACACTAATCAAGTGCCCCCTTTAAAAAAGTCCTGATTTCATCCAGCCTCTGGGCTGGATCCCTCCCTCCTGGGATGGAATCCCTCCCTCTGGGATGGAAATCTCAGCCCACAGATACTATAGAAAGGGGTTTCACTATTTGTTATAACCAAGACTATCTCTTTATTCCCTCCTATCTGCTTATGGTCAAATTTTTATTGATGGCACAATTTAGACTGAGATCTGAGGTCTTTCCAGCACAGTAGGTCCCTCCAGACTTTGCGCTTTTCCGTCATTGTCTTGAGAGTCCAGAGTCACCTTCATTCCATGAGGAAGCATCAGAAAGAAAAAAATATCAAGGCAACAAAGAGAATTGGAAGAGAAGTTTGTCATCTCTGGACTTCAGATATTGATCCCAGTCAGGGCGTTGGGAGGGGAGAGAAGGGAGCAGATCATGAGTACGCAAGCTTTGTCCAGCACAGAAGAATATCTGCCTCTAAACTAGAAGGGCTGTCCTAGCAGCCATCAGGGCAGCCCCCTGCTCATGAAGCAGCGGTAACTGCCCCTCATCTGGGAGTGCTACGTGATGGGAGCTCTCCAGCTCATCTTTTTGTCTCGGCTGGTTCTTTTCCAATTAAGATGAAAATAGCTGGCGTATTTATATTCATTTCTTGGACCTACAATTCATGCCCCATTTCTCTGAAGCTGCTTGCATTATCTTTTGCTGTTATCTGCTCATTTATCCTCCCGGAAACATCTATTTGCATGGGGATGAGTTGAGAAATGTTTCTTCAGTACTCCCTCCTCCCCCTCTGGAGAGCAGTAACCTACCTAGACTCCTTGTGATGGGGTGTGTGTGTGTTAAGAGCTGGAAGCAATGGTGCAGAGGTAGAACAGTTCTGGGTCCGATCTCCACCAAGCAGAGGAGGCAGTGTGAGCTTCACCTTTATGGGGCTTTCAAGAGAGCGAGGTGCCTCAGTGAGGATGTCCTGAGAGCCCTGGGTGAGGAGGGCTTACATATTCTTTCCTGGGGGAAACTGTTGATGTTCCCTTCCCTAGATGTGGACACCTTGGAGCAAAGCCCATTTGCTCCAACCTAGTTACCGCTCTGATGGGTTATCTTCTCACTAATTCTTCTCTCTGTGCATGGGGAAGTATATGTGGATTTAGGGAAAGCAAATCAAGGCTTTATTTCTTCTCCCCTATATGTGACTTTAGCCTAGCCATACGACCCTAGTACTCCATTCTCTACCCCCACTTTTTTTCAGCTCAGAGTTTCTAAGTATTGATTACCTATTGATCTTATCTCCATTTGGGTTCTCTCACTGTGGGATTCCAGTAGGCTGATTTTTGTCTTCCCTCCCAGTTGGTTAAAAGTCCCAACAGCTGGACTCTGAAGCAATGTTCAAAAAGTGACAGAATTACTACTGGAGTTACTAGAGTGGGGTGAGAGCTACGGAGAAGTCATTGGTCTCTTGAGTTTATGGGGGAGCGAGGAGGACAGTCTGTTTGTGTCTCACAGGGCTTGTTTTTGATCACTTAGCTTTAGAGATGCTTTGTGAGCTTGCCAAATGTTCTCACATCCACTGACCAAGATATTGACAGATGTTCAGCAGCAGTAAGTTTTTAGATCAGTCTGCCCTGCTGATGCTAGAATGGCTGCTTCCTGGTTAATGGGGAATTGATGGGACTGGGGCCTGATGATCTTGGTGCTGGAGAAATAGAGATATAGCACTTTCATGTTGGCAATAGTTTTTGGAAAATTTGAGAAGAGTTTCTTTTGGTATTAATGATAATAGTCCACATGTAGATAGGGATTTTCACATTTGCAAAGTATATTTCATACAATCCTCGCAATAGATCTTTGAAGAGAGTGATATTATTATGATTATCCCTTTTACATATCAAGAAACTGAGGCTCAGAGACATGACATCAGCTACCCAGGGTCACAAAGCTCATGTCACAAACAGATATGTATCTGTACCTGGTACACAGGTATGTTTCTGAGACCAAGGAAAATAGACGTATTTATTGACATAAAATGATCCTTACAACTTTTGACTTCCTTGCAAAATTTTTAATAAGCAATATGTTTCCTTTTTATAGTAATCATTTGTTTCACATGATTGGGCATTGAGTTTACGAGATCTTTGATGCTTCTTTCTTTATTCTTCATATTCATCAGAGTTAAATGTGATATAACAATTTGTCGTTCAGCAGTATTTGACTCTTTATGATCCTATGTAGGATTTTCTTGGTAAAAAAGCTGCAGTGGTTTGCCATTTTCTTCTCCAGGTCATTTTACAGTTGAGGAAACTGAGGCAAATGGGGGAAGTGACTTGCCCAGAGTCACACAGTTAGTAAGTGTCTGAAGCCAGATTTAAATTCAAGGAGATGAATTTTCTTGACTTCACTCCTGGCACTCTAGCCACTGTACCATCTGGCTGCCTTATAATATAATAATGGCTAGCATTATAAAGCACTTTAAGGTTTTAAAGCACTTTGCTTACATTATCTCTTTCTATCATATTATTGTGATTGCTGGATACATTATTCTCCTGGTTCTTGTCCTCTCGCTTTGCATCTGTTCATATAAGTCTTTCCATGCTCTGGGTTCCTTTCACCAAATCACATTCCCCCTGTAGATTCTACCACTATTTCAAAATTATAGATCATAGAGAGTCTACTTCATATCTTTTGAAAATTATTTTCTGCTTTGCTCAAAGGTGTTTTTAAAAGTTATGTTTAGTTACAACTTAGATTTGTAACCAGGAATATTAAAACCAGAGTGCTCAGGTATTTGACCCGGTCTGATGGTTGCTATGGAAATGGATGGATGAAAATTAATCAGTAAATACCTAGCAGCTAGATATGCTTGATGGGGAGGGGGGAAGCATTATTTAGGCCAAGAGATGAGAGAAAGACGGGACAAGGGAAAAGGCCTTATAAGCTTATCAGAGTCTCTCTTTTTTGACTTGCAAGTCACGGAATTTATATTTTAAATTAAAGTGAATATTTTAAAATAGGTACCTCCCAGCAACCTTTGGGATCCATGAAACAGTGTTCAATAGAAATGGTGTTTCCTTCTCTGGGGCTAGGAGTTGGGAGAGACTCTTTTATCTTGTCCACTTATCTTTGTTGGAAGCAGAGCCCATTATTTGGGGAATTAAGGATTATTATAGAGGAAAGTCTGTGAGGGCTTTTGAAAAGCAATTAAATGACCTAGAGGGGTCAGAAACATAAAAAATTTTTAGAGTGGAAAGGAATGTTCATTTTTTGGGGGGAGGAGAGATTAAGCAATGATTAATGCTGTTAAGTAATAGTGAAAAAGGTACTCTAAATTGTATCTTCTTTGCTTTACTGCAAATATAGCCAAATATTTGAAGTGAATAAATAGCGTTGGGAACTCCCAGTGAGGAAATTCCCTTTACCAAAACAGGTCAGCATCTGCTCTGAATCAGACAAAGGACTGATGAGAATTCTTGCATCTTGATTCCTCTTCTCACGATCCCCTTTGAAGGGATGTTTCTAGAATCACTTTAGTTTCCTAGATTTTGTGCATATCATTTGTGGAAAAAAATGGTTTTTGCTTGGTGGAACAGCAGACAGAACGTAGGACCTAGAGGAGGGAAGACTCTAATTCAGACCAGCCTGAGATAGTAGCAGTGTGGCTCTGGCAAGTCACTTAATCTAGCCTGCCTCATTTTCTTTATTTGTAAGATGGGGACAACAATAGCATAAGCAGATTTATGATGTAATGGCTAAAGTGCTAGGTCTGGAATCAGAAGGACCTGAATTTGAATCTTGATTCAGACACCTAGCTATGATCCTGCATGAATCACTTAATCTCTAGTTAGTTGCCTCAATTTTCTCAATTGTAAAATGGGGATAATCACAGAACCTACCTCATAGGGTTTTTATGAAGATTAAATGAGATAATACTTGTAAAACTTAGCACAGTATGTGGCATCTAAAAGGTGCCATATGAATGCTTCCTCTCTCCCCACTTGCAGACTCTCTAGCTGTTAGGGTTGTTGTGAGGACAGAACAGGATAATATTTGTAAAGCAAATTAAATAGTGCCTAAAAGATTTTCAGTCATGTCTGACTTTTTGTGATCCTGTTTGGGATTTTCATGTCAAAGATACTGAATGGTTTGCAATTTCCTCCTCCAGATGATTTTACCTACAAAGAACTGAGGCAAACATGGTTAAATGACATATCTAAAATCATACAGCTATTAATTGTCTGAGTCTAGATTTGAACTGATGGAGATGAGTTTTCATGCTTCCAAACCCAGTGGTTTATCCATGTACCACCTAGCTACATAGCATATAATAGGAACTTAATAAGTGCTTTTGCCTTTCCTTCCTAATTTTCCAAATTAGGTGTTTATTGCTTGAAGAGATCAGTCTAGTATGGGGAGAATTATTAAATATTTTATGCCACCCAGTTATTTTCTAACAAACTCTCCTTGTAGTTCTCCTACAGTCTTTGATATTAACCTCAGGGTTACTCAATAGCAAGGTCTGACTCTAATTCTAACATTTTGGGTTTTTTTATCTTTCTTCTTCAGAAATAAAATTGAATTTATGTTTGCTGTTATCCTTTTGGAGACAAGGGAGTTCTGGGGTTACTAACCACATTTATAGAGGTAGAGACTAAGACCTAGAGAGGTGAGAAGATTTGTTTCCCAACAGCATCTTAGCAATTACATCCTCTGGTCCTTTAATACCCTGGACAGAGGGAGGCTCTCTTTCCATCTTAGAGTTACTGATAGTGATATGACTGGCTCCCAAGAAAGCTAGCCTGAAGTCTAGCTTTTGTTAGACCTCACTGTCCCTGGTGCTGGAGAAGCCAGCCCCTTCTGGGATTCTAACTGTTCACTTATTTGAAAGCTAAAGAGTATGGTAGAAAGAATGTAGGACTTGGGGTCTGGTGAGTTTAAGTTTAGTCTCACATCTACCATTTATTCTCTGTATGACCTTGGGCAAGCTACTTCTCAACTTGTAATCCTTTTCAACTTTTCTCCATGGAATTGGTGTTTGGGAATTCTTAGGACATTCCCTTCATGGAGTCTTTTGCTCTTCCTCTCTGCCCCAATTCAACAAAAATTTCTTAAATGTTTGTGGATCATTAGTCCTTGCCATCTACAGTGTTTCTGTATCTTTTAGACGATGGGTCTTTCCATGTGCCCCGATGATGCATCCTCAAAATCCTCAGTAATTGCTATCTACCTTACAGGTTTACCTGTCTTTAAGTGTAGCTTT